>NC_030677.2:87705266-88385266 GCF_000004195.4 Xenopus tropicalis | reverse complement strand
CAGGACCTGTAAGAAGGCACCTACATGTCACACAATCCGGGCACTTGTAGCACCCGAGTTTTCTGATGTTAGATAACCAGTCCTGTTGTTTGCTGTTGCAGTCTTTGAAATCAGTCCTAACTAATAAGTTCCTCAAACTACTCCCCTTCCTATCAGAGGTTTATGGGCCTGGAAGAGGGCAATGTCTCGTCCCAGCCAATGCCTTGAAGGTAGGAGAATAAGTAGTCATAAAGATAAGTGGTGTCAATGGTTTGTTCTGAGTATGTTCTTTGTTGAGTAGAGTTGCTCGGGTGTGGATGAGAGCCCTCTGGAGTTGAGCCTGCAGTATATGCTCCTTGTATCCACGTTCTAGAAATCTGTAGAACATTTCTTGTAGTTGTAGCTTAGCAGTATCGATTGAGCTGTTGTTTCTGATCACTCTGAGGAATTGAGAGTACGGGATTACTCTGACAGGTCATCGATATAGCGAAAATATATCAAAATAGATTTGTGCAGTAGCGGTAGTAGGGGGCATTCTCAAATTCGGCCAAATATCGATTCCTAGAGTCACTTAAAGCTGACAATACCACAGACTGGTTAAACAAATTACAACTGAATGTGGACAAGTATCGACAGGACTTGACTAACTTTAAGCAGAACAAACTCAAGAAAGTGACAGATGACTATAAAAACAAACGTGTGTATGGGTGGTTATTGGGAATTAGATCAAACACTCGCAGCTTCAGACCACTTAGGAAGAAGAAACTCCCAAAATCTCTGCCTGTAGATAGTTCAGACCAATCGACAGACTCTGACAGCAACATAGTAAGTTGGGTTGAAAAAAGACATACGTCCATCACGTTCAACCATATATCTAACCTGCCTAACTACTAGTTGATCCAGAGGAAGGCAAAAAACCCCATCTAAAGCCTCTCTAATTTGCCGCCGAGGGGAAAAAATTCCTTCCTGACTCCAAGATGGCAATCGGACCAGTCCCTGGATCAACTTCCAGGTATCCCCCCTACCCCTGTATTCCCTCACTTGTACTGAGAGCTATCTCCCCTACCCCTGTATTCCCTCACTTGCTAAGAATCCATCCAGCCCCTTCTTGAAGTTATATAATGTATCAGCCAGTACAACTGATTCGGGGAGGGAATTCCACAACTTCACAGCTCTCACAGTAAAAAATCCTTTCCGAATATTTAAATGGAACCTCCCTTCTTCTAAACGGAGTGGGTACCCTCCTGTCCGTTGGAAGGAGCTACTGGTAAATAAAACATTAGAAAGGTTATTATATGATCCCCTTATATATTTATACATAGTTATCATGTCACCTCTTAAGCGCCTCTTCTCCAGTGTAAACAGACCCAACTTGGCCAGTCTTTCTTCATAACTGAGACTTTCCATACCCTTTACCAGCTTAGTTGCCCTTCTCTGGACCCTCTCTAACGCAATAATGTCCCGTTTGAGCACTGGAGACCAAAACTGAACAGCATATTCTAGATGGGGCCTTACCAGCGCTCTGTAAAGGGGAAGAATAACCCCCTCCTCCCGTGAATCTATACCCCTTTTAATACAGCTCAAAACCTTGTTTGCACTTGCAGCTGCTGCTTGGCATTGCTTGCTACAGCCAAATTTATTATCTACAAGGACTCCAAGGTCCTTCTCCATTATGGATTTGCCTAGTGCAGTCCCATTAAGGGTATACGGGGCTTGCATATTTTTACATCCCAGGTGCATGACCTTACATTTATCCACATTAAATGTCATCTGCCACCACCACAGCAAATAAACCTTTTTTAGGGGTCACAACCCGCTCCAAA
Source organism: Xenopus tropicalis (assembly GCF_000004195.4). Taxonomy (NCBI): domain Eukaryota; kingdom Metazoa; phylum Chordata; class Amphibia; order Anura; family Pipidae; genus Xenopus; species Xenopus tropicalis. The sequence goes on along the minus strand of NC_030677.2, from coordinate 88,383,464 downwards.
AAGGACAAAGAAAGAAATATACCAGGCGAGGGGGGAGAAAACATAAGAGGCAAACCCCCAAGAGCGAGGAAACCATAATCTTTAATCTCAGTAAACACACATTGTCAGAGGGGGAAATTTCTTTATTATGCAAGGGGCTGTCTTTTGTCCCCTGCTCTCCACCAGATACATTTGATACCCTGGTGGACATTCACAGATTTCAAAAGAAGCTGAAACTCAGGGAACATTTTAGAAACTCCCCAGAACAAGAGCAACCCCGCCTTAGGGGAAAAAGTAACTATGAACCCCCTAACATACCTCCTGCGGTACGTACATTTGGCAAAGTCCTAACATTAGACGCAAAACAGACAGGCAAGACTTGTGTAGCACACCCCAATTTATCCCCTGCTGAATGTTTAGCCATACGCACACTTCAGGACGACAGGTATCTAGTTATCAGACCAACTGACAAGGGTGGATCTATAGTTCTATTAGACTACTCATACTACAGAGGGGAAATTTTAAAACAACTGTCTGACACTAAGACATATAGGGAGCTACCTTGGGGACCCTACTGTGAAATTTAAGACTGAACTGGACAAGTATTTGTCCTTAGCCTTAAATGCGGGCTGGATCACCAGTGGCACATGATTTCCTCACTACAGAATATCACCGCACACCCATTATTTATACTTTGCCTAAGGTCCACAAATCCTTATCTACACTTCCTGGTAGACCAATCATCTCTGCAGTTGATTCTTTGTTTCAGCCAGTATCTACTTTTATTGACTGTATTGTATCTTGGTGACAATGGACGTGACAAGCCTTTACACAGTGATCCCACATGATCAAGGCATAGGATCAGCTAAGAGGGCACTATCCACGAACAAAGCTACTAACATCCCAACTGAGTTTTTGACACATCTCCTGGAACTTACACTTTCTAGGAACTTTTTCCATTGAAATAAATTCTACCTACAACTGGCCGATACCGCAATGGGTAGTGCCCTGGCACCATCCTATGCAAATCTATATATGGCCAAATTTGAGAATGCCCACCTACTACCGCTACTGCACAAATCTATTTTGATATATTTTCGCTATATCGATGACCTGTTTTTCATCTGGACAGAGGGAGAGGAAGCCCTTCTTTCTTTTCATCAGTATCTGAACAATCTCGACTGCCCTATTAACCCTTTTACTGCCAGCTGTTTTGGTCAAAGCGGAACTTGTATTGCCAGACAGTTTTTGAACATTTTGCACTGTTTCACTTTAGGGGCCTTTCCTCGGGGGGACTTTTAGTTTACCCAGGAAAACAATATATCGTTTTTTTCAGAACAACCTAAGCTTTCAAAATATGGTAGAATTTTTGTGTAATTCTGTAACAAGATATAGGCTTCTAAATGTCTAAAAATACAAAAAAAATCAAATTTTCCATAATATAAACACACATACTAGAAACAAAAATTATTTTATGCATGAATAAACAACTGATTTGGAAAGTCCCATGTCTCCTGAACGTGCCAATACCAAATATATATCGTTTTATGGAGATTTGTCACTTGTATAGGTCAAAAACTCCCAGCAGTACACTACCAAAATTTCCAAAGCACTGCTCCAGAAAGCTGCATACTTTAGATTTCAAGGACAAAATTTCCACTAACAAAAGGTTTATCCCAGAAAATTGTACATTTTTGGAAAGAACAGATTCTGGGGAATACAGAATAGGCACAACTGTCTGTCTACTTCAAACTATCAAGTCGCAATGCTTTCCTAAAGTTATTGGTTTTTATCAAAATTTGTGTTTTTTTTTAAAAAAATTGCTTCAAAGCTTCCAGTCTATAGTATATTATCTCCTACAGGTCATAAAGTAACCAAATAAAACACCCTAAATATGAACGCCAGGGGTCCACTGAACAGTTTGATGCCCAATATGTATAGGTTTAGCTAAGTATGTGGCATGTAGGGGCCCCAATGTGAACATACCCCCATATGATCTATCATTTCTGTCATTTCAGCTCCTGCAAAATCAACACATTTACATCATTATATGTGAGATAAAGCTAGTAAAAAGTACGCTCACCCCAGAAAGTCATATATTTTTGGAAAGTACACATTCCCCCAAATCTAAAATGGGTCCCCATGTCTTTCTACTCCAAAGTACAAAGCCGCACAGCTTTTCTAAAGTTAGCAATTTTGATGACATTTCCAAAAATCCCCTCAAAGCTTCCAGTTTGCAGCATCTTATCTCCCACATAGCATTAGGTACCAAGATAAAACACCCTAAATTTGAACGCCAGGGGTCCACTGAACAGTTTGATGCCCATTATGTATAGGTTTACCCAAGTATGTGGCATGTAGGGGCCCCAATGTGAACATACCCCCCTATGATCAATCATTTCTGTTATTTCAGCTCCAGCAAAATCAACACATTTAGATTAGATTAGATTCAACTTTATTGTCATTACACATGTACAAGTACAGGGCAACGGAATGCAGTTTTAGGTCTAACCAGAAGTGCAATTAGCAGAAAGTGCAGGATAAAGGTATGAGACAAGTAGCTATGATTCTAAGTTTACAGTGTATTCTGTTAAAAACAATATATACAAGTTGCTAATAAATATAAGCATAAAGTACATGTTACTGTTTTTGTAGACAGGAATTTACATGTAGACATGTACAGGTAGATGTAAACATAATGTACAGGAACCTACAGGTAAACCTATAGAAGTTTACAAATGTATTATGCATGAGTATTTGTATTTACAAACAGGTATATACATCATAGTGCAGTCCATATTAAGTAATATAAAGTGTAAATAGTGTAATAAGAGAGTATATTATAGAGGCAAGTGTCAATGAGGAGTTCAATAAGGAGATAACTCTAGAAAAGAAGCTATTCCTTAGTCTGCCAGTTCTTGACCTGAGACATCTGGAACGCCAGAGGGCAAAAGAGAAAACAATCTATGGGCAGGATGGGAGTGATCCTTAAGAATACTGCGCGCTTGACACACACAGTGTTTCTTTTGAATGTCCTCAATGGTTGGAAGTGGCATCCCTATAATACGCTGGGCAGTTTTTATCACCCGCTGCAGTGCCTTGCGATCAGCAACAGAGCAACTTCCGTACCAGACTGTGACATAGTTGGTTAGGATGCTTTCTATTGTACAACGATAGAAGTTCACCAGAATAGTTGGGGACAACTGGTTCTTCTTAAGTGTTCTCAAGAAGAATAGGCGCTGTTGAGCCTTCTTGACCAGGCTAGAGGTGTTAATGGACCAGGATAAGTTCTCCGAAATGTGGGTCCCCAGGAACTTAAAGGACCCACACATTCCCCCGAATCTAAAATGGGTACCCATGTCTTTCTACTCCAAAGTACCAAGCCACACAGCTTTTCTAAAGTTAGCAATTTTGATGACATTTCCAAAAATCCCCTCAAAGCATCTTATCTCCTACATAGTGTTAGGTACCAAGATAAAACACCCTAAATTTGAACGCCAGGGGTCCACTGAACAGTTTGATGCCCAATATGTATAGGTTTACCTAAGTATGTGGCATGTAGGGGCCCCAATGAGAACATACCCCCATATGATGTATCATGTCAGCTCCTGCAAAATCAATACATTTACATCCTTTATGTGGGATAATGCTACAAAAAAGTACACTCACCCCAGAAAGCCATATATTTGTGGAAAGTACACATCCCCCATAATCTATAATGGGTAAACATTTGCTCCAAAGTACCAAGCTGTAAAGCTTTCCTAAGTTTGCAGATTTATATGACATTTAGAAAATCGCATAAAAATGTTGCAATTTGCCGCATTTATCTCTCACAATTTCTTGATAAAGATCAGATAAAGGCAAATCACCCCAAATAGGAACACCTATGGTCTACTGAACAGTTTGATGCCCAATATGCATAGATATACCAAAGTCTGCCGTATGTACTGACCCCAAAATGAAAATAGCGCATATGGATTTCTCGCCTGCCAACTCAGCTTTTGCACACAGAGCCCCCTGTCAGTGTATTATGTGCCGAAACTTCCCCTAACTATACAGAGACCCCCACAAAACCATATATTTTTGGAAAGTACACATTCTGACAAATCCAACAAGGGTAAAGAGTCCTTTCTACACCAAAGTACCAATCTGCAAAGCTTTCCTAAAGTTATTGGTTTTTATGACATTTCAGAAAATCGCCTAAAAATGTTGCAATTTGCCGCATTTATCTCACACAATTTCTTGCATACAAAGGCAAGTCACCCCAAATAGGAACACCTAAGGTCTACTGAACAGTTTGATGTTCTGACCCCAAAATGAAAATAGCGCATATGGATTTCTCGCCTGCCAACTCAGCTTTTGCACACAGAGCCCCCTGACAGCGTATTATGTGCAGTAACGCCCCTTAACTACACACAGACCCCCAGAAAACCATATATTTGTGGAAAGTACACATTCTGATGAATTCAAAATAGGCAAAGTTATTTTTGTACACCAAAGTTACACCTGGCAAAGCTACGCTAAAAACAGATTAGGAACACTTATACAGGGATAAAATGCGATAAAACCACAAAAATTGTGCAAATCAGTGAAACAACAAAATAAGTCACATGACAGTGTAATTAGTGGTCAGAATATCTGATCCTATAGTCACGCTGTCAAAATAAACAGTTTTTAGGTAAAAGAAACTAAAAACAAAGTGGTAAAATGAAAAAAAAAAACAAAACAAAAAAACCCCCAAAGTGTTTGTGTATACATGTGTGTACATGTGTAAAAGTTGTGTGATAGTGTGTAAGTGTGTATATGAGTGTAAATAAGTGTATAAGTGTATGCACGTTGCCCAGGGGGGCTGTCATCGATAGAAGCTCTCTGCAGCGGCGGCACATGCATTTAAGCCCTTTTACTGCCACGACGTATCCCATACGTCGTTGGCAGTAAAAGAGTTAAACTAACATTAAACCATCACAAAGAAAATATCAACTTCTTAGACCTCAATATCTGCAGAGATGGCTACAAACTGGGTACCAGACTATTCTGTAAGTCAGCGGATCGTAATTCTATTCTACATGCTTCCAGTATTCATCCACCTGCAACAATCAGAGGGATCCAGTACTCTCAATTCCTCAGAGTGATCAGAAACAACAGCTCAATCGATACTGCTAAGCTACAACTACAAGAAATGTTCTACAGATTTCTAGAACGTGGATACAAGGAGCATATACTGCAGGCTCAACTCCAGAGGGCTCTCACCCAAGCAACTCTACTCAACAAAGAACATACGCAGAACAAACCATTGACACAAATTATCTTTATGACTACTTTTTCTCCTACCTCCAAGGCATTGGCAGAGAGCATCAACAAGAATTGGCTGATAATAAACCAGGACGAGACATTGCCCTCTTCCAGGCCCATAAACCTCTGATGGGCTATAGGAAGGGGAGTAGTTTGAGGAATTTATTAGTAGTTTAGGACTGACTTCAAAGACTGCAACAGCAAACAACAGGACTGGTTATCTAACATCAGAAAACTCGGGTGCTACAAGTGCCCGGATTGTGTGACATGTAGGTGCCTTCTTACAGGTCCTGATTTCCCTCACCCCCACACTGGCAAAAGACTTAAGATTCATCACAGGCTAGGTTGCCTGTCAATATACAGTGGCTTGCAAAAGTATTCGGCCCCCTTGAACTTTTCCACATTTTGTCACATTACAGCCACAAACATGAATCAATTTTATTGGAATTCCACGTGAAAGACCAGTACAAAGTGGTGTACACATGAGAAGTGGAATGAAAATCATACATGATTCCAAACATTTTTTACAAATAAATAACTGCAAAGTGGGGTGTCCATAATTATTCAGCCCCCTTTGGTCTGAATGCAGTCAGTTGCCCATAGACATTGCCTGATGAGTGCTAATGACTAAATAGAGTGCACCTGTGTGTAATCTACAGTAATCAGTACAAATACAGCTGCTCTGTGACGGCCTCAGAGGTTGTCTAAGAGAATATTGGGAGCAACAACACCATGAATTCCAAAGAACACACCAGACAGGTCAGGGATAAAGTTATTGAGAAATTTAAAGCAGGGTACAAAAAGATTTCCAAAGCCTTAAAACATCCCACGGAGCACTGTTCAAGCGATCATTCAGAAATGGAAGGAGTATGGCACAACTGTAAACCTACCAAGACAAGGCCGTCCACCTAAAGTCACAGGCCGAACAAGGAGAGCGCTGATCAGAAATGCAGCCAAGAGGCCCATGACTCTGGAGAGATCCAAAGCTCAGGTGGGGGAATCTGACCATAGGACAACTACAAACCGGATTCCAAAAAAGTTGGGACACTAAACAAATTGTGAATAAAAACTGAACGCAATGATGTGGAGGTGCCAACTTCTAATATTTTATTCAGAATAGAACATAAATCACGGAACAAAAGTTTAAACTGAGAAAATGTACCATTTTAAGGGAAAAATATGTTGATTCAGAATTTCATGGTGTCAACAAATCCCAAAAAAGTTGGGACAAGTAGCAATAAGAGGCTGGAAAAAGTTAATTGAGCATAACGAAGAGCTGGAAGACCAAATAACACTAATTAGGTCAATTGGCAACATGATTGGGTATAAAAAGAGCTTCTCAGAGTGGTAGTGTCTCTCAGAAGCCAAGATGGGTAGAGGATCACCAATTCCCACAATGTTGCGCAGAAAGATAGTGGAGCAATATCAGAAAGGTGTTACCCAGCGAAAAATTGCAAAGATTTTGCATCTATCATCATCAACTGTGCATAACATCATCCGAAGATTCAGAGAATCTGGAACAATCTCTGTGCGTAAGGGTCAAGGCCGTAAAACCATACTGGATGCCCGTGATCTCCGGGCCCTTAAACGACACTGCACCACAAACAGGAATGCTACTGTAAAGGAAATCACAGAATGGGGTCAGGAATACTTCCAGAAACCATTGTCAGTGAACACAATCCACCGTGCCATCCGCCGTTGCCAGCTGAAACTCTACAGTGCAAAGAAGAAGCCATTTCTAAGCAAGAGCCACAAGCTCAGGCGTTTTCACTGGGCCAAGGATCATTTAAAATGGAGTGTGGCAAAATGGAAGACTGTTCTGTGGTCAGACGAGTCACGATTCGAAGTTCTTTTTGGAAATCTGGGACGCCATGTCACCTGGACCAAAGAGGACAAGGACAACCCAAGTTGTTATCAACGCTCAGTTCAGAAGCCTGCATCTCTGATGGTATGGGGTTGCATGAGTGCGTGTGGCATTGGCAGCTTGCATGTCTGGAAAGGCAGCATCAATGCAGAAAAATATATTCAGGTTCTAGATCAACATATGCTCCCATCCAGATGTCATCTCTTTCAGGGAAGACCCTGCATTTTTCAACAAGATAATGCCAGACCACATTCTGCATCAATCACAACATCATGGCTGCGTAGAAGGATCCGGGTACTGAAATGGCCAGTCTGCAGTCCAGATCTTTCACCTATAGAGAACATTTGGCGCATCATAAAGAGGAAGGTGCGACAAAGAAGGCCCAAGACGATTGAACAGTTAGAGGCCTGTATTAGACAAGAATGGGAGAGCATTCCTATTCCTAAACTTGAGAAACTGGTCTCCTCGGACCCCAGACGTCCGTTGAGTGTTGTAAGAAGAAGGGGAGATGCCACACAGTGGTGAAAATGGCCTTGTCCCAACTTTTTTGGGATTTGTTGACACCATGAAATTCTGAATCAACATATTTTTCCCTTAAAATGGTACATTTTCTCAGTTTAAACTTTTGTTCCGTGATTTATGTTCTATTCTGAATAAAATATTAGAAGTTGGCACCTCCACATCATTGCGTTCAGTTTTTATTCACAACTTGTTTAGTGTCCCAACTTTTTTGGAATCCGGGTTGTATTAGTCGTGCACTGCACAAAGTTGGCCTTTATGGAAGAGTGGCAAGAAGAAAGCCATTGTTAACAGAAAACCATAAGAAGTCCCATTTGCAGTTTGCCACAAGCCATGTGGGGGACACAGCAAACATGTGGAAGAAGATGCTCTGGTCAGATGAGACCAAAATGGAACTTTCTGGCCAAAATGCAAAACGCTATGTGTGGCGGAAAACTAACACTGCACATCACTCTGAACACACCATCCCCACTGTCAAATATGGTGGTGGCAGCATCATGCTCTGGGGGTGCTTCTCTTCAGCAGGGACAGGGAAGCTGGTCAGAGTTGATGAGAAGATGGATGGAGCCAAATACAGGGCAATCTTAGAAGAAAACCTCTTGGAGTCTGCAAAAGACTTGAGACTGGGGCGGAGGTTCACCTTCCAGCAGGACAACGACCCTAAACATAAAGCCAGGACAACAATGGAATGGTTTAAAACAAAACATATCCATGTGTTAGAATGGCCCAGTCAAAGTCCAGATCTAAATCCAATGGAGAATCTGTGGCAAGATCTGAAAACTGCTGTTCACAAACGCTGTCCATCTAATCTGACTGAGCTGGAGCTGTTTTGCAAAGAAGAATGGGCAAGGATTTCAGTCTCTAGATGTACAAAGCTGGTAGAGACATACCCTAAAAGACTGGCAGCTGTAATTGCAGCAAATGGTGGTTCTACAAAGTATTGACTCAGGGGGCTGAATAATTACGCACACCCCACTTTGCAGTTGGATGTTTGGAATCATGTATGATTTTCATTCCACTTCTCACATGTACACCACTTTGTACTGGTCTTTCACGTGGAATTCCAATAAAATTGATTCATGTTTGTGGCTGTAATGTGACAAAATGTGGAAAAGTTCAAGGGGGCCGAATACATTTGCAAGCCACTGTATGTGGTGTATATCATCACTTGCCCCTGTGGGCTATATTATGTTGGGAAGACTGTTACTACCCTACGTGAACATATCAGGAACCACCGTTCTGCCATCAGCAAGGCATTGAAGGAGGGGGAATCCAAACAACCTGTCGCTAGACATTTCCTAAATATGTACCACCCCTTACCAACATTCAAATGTATGGCCATCGACCACCAACCCCCTCTCTCTAGAGGGGGTGATAGGGACCTGGCTCTATTACGAAGGGAGTCCCGATGGATTTATAAGCTAGACTGTGCAGCCCCACGGGGGCTAAATGAAACCCTACCCCTTGGATGTTTTATATAGGTCATATGGGTTAACTGTGGACTACTTCAATATAAATATAGAATGTACTTTCAATATTGAACGTTGGTGGATGTTTTTGTATCAATTGTATCTATGTTATTCTAGGATGTAATCCTCTGGCCATAACAGCCTTTCTTAATAATTACGCATTGTTTCATGTGAAATAACATCTTTATTGCATATTAATAACCTTTTTCCAGCCTGGCCCTCAGTTACACTTCTGTAGCAACTTTCCATGTTTATAATATTGCAGACCTATTCCTGTTACTATATACAGACTCCCTAGTTACATTGTTGCAATTCCCTTACTGGGCTTATGGACAACGATTGAGATGCACATATGACCCCTTGTGGCTTTAACCCGTATAACCAGCTCTCTGTATAGGTAGCAGGCGTACCTGGCGCTTTACTGGCTTTCTGTAGTTAGGACCCCGCGTGGGGCACGGACACCTATCCGTTCCACATGTTTCACTATGGGGGACAGAAGGTTTTTCCCCCCACGCTGTGTATGGCCATGGCCATGTGAGAGAGTGTAATGGGCATTGCTGACCCGAAGCGGGGGCACCCAGCCCTGGTGTACTTTATAATATCGACCCTGAAGGACAGCAGCAAGGGGCCAGCCTTGTGCCCTCTCTGGCACAGTTGACTGCTGCACAGCTATGAATGGGCGCATGGTACACAGTGGGGAAGACCAAATTGACAGTTCCTGTATTGCCTTGACACTTGGGCTTACGCGCCCGCTCACCGCTGCCTGGTTGCCTGGCAATGGCGGGAAGGACATGAGGCATGTGAGCACGGGCCGTGTGGTGAACAACTCTGTCCGATTTACAGGAACGGTTCATAGGGTATAGCGCAGCCTTCTCTTCTCCTGTATGTGCTTCGATACGGAGTTATGGAAACAGGGAAGGTGCCACTCTGGGGGGTCAGTGCAAATATGTGCCGGTTATACTCTAATCACTTTATTTTTATATGATGCACACAATGCCACCTATAAGCTAAATGGCATTTATATTTTCTATATTTGGATTATTTTTGTTTTCTGTATATTTTAGCCACTTTCTTTTCCTTTGTTTGGGTTGCCTAGCAACAACATTGGCACCCTTTTGCGCTTATAACTGTTTGTCTTTCACTGTGATGTGGTATCCCTGACTAAAGTTCCAGTTTGAAACTGAAACGTTGGTTAAAATAAAAACCTCTCATTAATCTTTTTGATCTTGCGACTGCTTTGTGAAAATCCTGTGTGTGTGGTCACCTCATGCCTTTATGTCTTATGCACTGGCACCCAAGTATCATCTTTTTCTTATGGTGTGCAGCTTCCTGGCATTTTGTATTATATATATCTATATACATAGATACACACACTTTTTTTTTTTAAATGGAATAATATCCTTTTGTGAAAAGGCATCTATGAGTTTAATAAACCCCACTGAAAAGTAATCAAGATCCCCATTTTTACGGGGGTTTGACTGTCTGCTGTTTCTACCAAGTAGCCTTGTAGTCTGCAAGAGTGGTGGACTGAATATTTACTGTGCCCAGACAGCCAGGGTCGCAAAAATGAGCACCAACTGCAAGACAGCAACATCAAACAAGATGTTAAGCAACAAGTTCTTAGGCCATGGGCACATAGTGCAGATCATAGGCTTTCCACCATCAACGTTTAAAATAAAAAAAAGCAGGTGGAGGAAAGCGTATGATTCACTGGAGGAGACATTGGCTGATAAAGCTTAACAAATAAGTTTGTGTGTGATCAAACTAAGTGCTACCTGTGAAATAAAAGACAAATCCCCTAATTATACATGCATGTGTATAGACCAGGGAATGTCACAAGTAAAGAGAGAGTCTAAAGATGTGCACATTATTTCAGCGCGACTCAGCAGGTATAATTCCAAGGCTGTCCTGTATCCGTGCAAACTATAAAGAATGACAAAATGAAGGGTGGATATATCACTCCGCAGAAAAACACCACACACACTTGAATTACTCCCTGCCTTTGCTTGAGGGTAACTGCAGTAAAAAATGGGCAGGAAACACTCACTACCCAAAATGCTAGTTGAATGCAATGACAGTAATAAAAAAGGTAGCAACGGATCTGTATGGACAAATACCTTACTGTCTAACTTTTTCATGGTGACCAAATCAAGTGACTTCAAGGAATGTCCAGTCGGAGCGATGAAGTAAAGACAGGCATGTATCCTGGTATCATGATAATTATACAAGGATCTCTTGATCTTGAGCTCTTCTTGCAGGTAAGCTTCAAACTGTGCATCGATGTACTCCACAATGGGTCTGTAACTATAATCACATTTCTGTAAAATTTCTGCAAGAAAGCTCAAGGCTTTTAACTTAAGGAGCAGGAAAGGCAAAAAATACTGGTTGGTGCCAAATGTTAGGCACCCCCCCCCAGTGATTGCAATCCCTTACCATTTACCCTGGGCTGGTGCTCCTGTTAGGAGAAAACCGCACCAGCCCAGTGTAGCTGCAGCAAGTGTTTCTTCTTCCTTCTGAATCTCAGGGTCTGCACATGCGCAGTAGAGTAAAAAAGCCCACTTTTTGTTAAAGTTCAGCTTTTCACTTTACTGCGCATGCGCAAACGGGAAGACAGAACTCTCTTGCAGGAACCCCGGGCTGGTGCATGCAAGAGAGTTCTTCTCACAGCAGCACCAGCCCGGGGTTAAAGATAAACAATTTAAGTTCCTTGGGGGTGCCTAACATTTTGGCACCCACCAGTGACTTAGCCTTTCCTTCTCCTTTAAGGAAACTCCCTTTTGCATATTAGTGAATGCAATTTATGACTTTGATGAAAAGTCCACTTATCACATTGTGCTTTATGCACTATGATAATAAAAAATAGTAAAAAATATATATATATATATATATATATATTTTTTTTTTTTTTTTTTTAACTAAAATCCACCAATTTGCAATTAGCAGCAATTTCAAACATAACTCTAATTCTCTAAAAAGAAAAAATACTTAGTTGTACTGAACAGCTGTGAAACATTCTCCTTTTCATGTCCAGATGTTCTAATAGGATCTGCATTTCAGCAGGCACATGCCTCCTGAGACAGCACAGTGGATGTTGAGATTTTTATTGTTATGCATAATTCTACTGTGCCAACACTAGGAAACAGCTGGGGGGGAAGAGAATCTAAAATGAAGTAATAATGACGCATGATGATGCTATAGTGATGTCAGTTAAAGAGCCTACTGTGATTTAAAAAGACAAAACTGCTATAAAAGCCAACAGGTAATTAGCATATGCTAATTAGAATTCGGATTCGGCAGAATCCAACGCGTCATATGCTTTTGTGAATCATGCGTTAGTACTATTTCTATTCGCTAATTAATGTAATGTGTTAAAAATAACGCTTAGCGATTATGCGTTTTTTGCGCATGCTAAATTACTTTGATGAATCGGTACTTAATTATGGCATGCTTTTTAACGCAAAAAGCATGCGATAAGCGTTATCGACATTTAGTGAATTTGCCCCATAGTGTAAAGAGATCATTCTTCCATTGCTTATAATAAGTAATCACGAAGGGGGAAAATTATAGTAGTAGCAGGGCCTGACTTAGACACAAGTGAGCAAATTACTGTACTGTATAGTATGATACTGCAAGGAAAAACTAGGATGAAAAGCTTAATATTCTGTTGAACATCCACATTATTTTTATTTTCAACATTGTTTATAGTATTGATGAACACCATACCACATGTACTTGGCAGTGGTCTTGTTCCACAAATTATTTATGGTATTGTGAACAATTTTCCCTTGTTAAACTAGATAAGTACCTTTCTTCTTTATTTATCTGGTCCCCAAATCCTACGGTATCCACAATGGTTAGCTTCAGGCGAACATTGCTCTCTTGAAGTTCGTAACTTCTTGCTTTTAACTGAACTGCTGGTTCACTGTGAGAAACTGGCTCATTCTCAAACTTTGTGTTAAAAATAGTATCCATTAGTGTTGATTTTCCAATTCCTGTCTCACCTACACAGAGAGAGAAAACAGGGTAATATGGATGTCCTAAACTGTTCTGTCTCATTCGGTGCAAGCACCTAAAAATCCAGTATAAACATGTGTTAATGAGCAATGATCTTTAGGATAAGCTCAGAACAATCTTTCATTTTATGCAAGTACCATAACAGGGAGACAGCTGTTTTGTAGTATTCACTTCCTGTTAACATGAATTGCAAGATGGATAATGTAACTTATTTGACAAAAGAAATATGCAAAAATAAACATTTAAAAGTTCAATAAATTCTACTTACAAATGTTATTCTGCATAGGGAACCTTATTTCACCACATACCAACATTTCATTAAACTTGATGATTTTTGGTTATAACATCTAAAGAAGATCACTAGACTAGATTGTTTGACTGGGTAATGGAAATGTTAAAGGGTAATATGAAAAACTATACTGCTATGTCTATGAAGATTCTCATTCATCCAGGTCATGATATTACAGTATCTAGAAGAATTAAGTCTAAAACAACTGGACTTTTCTGAGTTTTTCTTGAAAATGTTTCACCACTCATTCGAGTGGCTTCTTCAGTTCAAATGACTGGTAGGGAATTCCCCAGTATACTGCTATGCTATAATTACTGTAACTATAGTTACTGCTGTATACTCATAACCTGTGGATACATATATGACATGGAGAAGAAAGGAGACAGACAAAGCTTCTTAAATTTGTCCCTGCACTTTATACAAAGGAAGACAGGGATATATGTGCCTTACGTCATATAAACATAAGGGGAAAAAAAGCCTCAAATCCAGGGATAGTTGGGTAACAAAATCCCACACCTAGGAAGTACTAAGTACCACCAAACCTGAAAAGATTATTTCTTAGAACAAATAAAATATGCCCTGTTCTGAGTCAGTCATCAATATTGTACTTTTTAGGGCAAAGACACATGGAGCTACTTGTCACGGCTATTAACCACCAGGAAATATCCTGCCATAGACAATACTGAGATTTGCCTCTACTAAAACACACGGAGACAGTTATCAGTAAATGATCAGCATTGTCTATTTTTGTATTCATGAAAAGTAGCTGCTACCAGTAGCTTTGCGTGTCTTCACCCTTAGGGTAAAGACACACTGGGTTACTTGTAGCAGCTACTTTTTCAAGGCTACTAAACTCCAGAAAATACCCTGGCATAGACAATAGTGAGAATTGCCCTTGCTAAAACACACATACAGAAAATGATCAGTAAATAATTAGCATTGTCTTTTTTAGTAGCCACAGCAAGTAGCTGCTACTAGTAGCTCCAGGTTTCTTCACCCATAGGCTGATGACCCACAGAGTGAGAAAGTTGCCTGTGACCTCTGCTACCATGGGCGACTAACTGCTCTGAAATGCCTTTCCACTGTCAACAATAGGAGTCGCCGGTGGAAAGGCCTAAACACTGCTTAGCAGGGATCTATTGCGGTCGGCTAACTCAATTTGTGGGCAATCAAGCCTTATGAGTATGCATTTAAGTGTAAAAGAAGACAAAAAAACAAAAATGTGTGCATGTTGTAGCCACCACAGTCTGTCTACTGTTGCACACTACAGTTTGGGAATGCAGGCATTTTGAGGAGGCAAAGGTATACTTATCTAAGAACTATAATAAGAAGACTTAGAAGTTAAGAACAAGACTAGAAGTTAAAGACTTTTTTTTAAAGATTTTCTTTTTTCTATAGTAAAGGTGGCAAATTACTAAATATCATAAATCATACAGGTATAGGATCCACTATCAGGAAACTGGTTGTCCAGAAAGCTCTGAATTACATAATGGTCAACTCCCATATACTCCATTTTAATCAAATAATTTAGATTTTTAAAAATTATTTTCATTTTTCACTGTAAATAATACCTTGTACTTGATCCTAACTAAGATATAATTAATCCTATTGGGTTTCAGTAACGTTTATTTATATAAATTTAAGATCCCGTATCCAGAAAACACCAGGTCCCGAGCATTCTGGAGAAGAGATCCTATACCTGCACTAAATATAACTGACCGGTGTGTACTTGTGTTGTGATCTCAGTTTAAAGCATTCTTCAGTTTAAGCATCCAGATGGAAGAATTATGATTAGAGTGCAGCACTGAGCAGAACAAAAAAAAAGAAACTGGTCTCAAAGAGAAACAAAGCATTACTATTCAGATTCATGCGTTGCCTTTGCATAAAGCTTAGGCAGAGTGAAAATGACCTACAGTGGTGTGAAAAACTATTTGCCCCCTTCCTGATTTCTTATTCTTTTGCATGTTTGTCACACAAAATGTTTCTGATCATCAAACACATTTAACTATTAGTCAAAGATAACACAAGTAAACACAAAATGCAGTTTTTAAATGAGGGTTTTTATTATTTAGGGGGAAAAAAAATCCAAACCTACATGGCCCTGTGTGAAAAAGTAATTGCCCCCTGAACCTAATAACTGGTTGGGCCACCCTTAGCAGCAATAACTGCAATCAAGCGTTTGCGATAACTTGCAACGAGTCTTTTACAGCGCTCTGGAGGAATTTTGGCCCACTCATCTTTGCAGAATTGTTGTAATTCAGCTTTATTTGAGGGTTTTCTAGCATGAACCGCCTTTTTAAGGTCATGCCACAACATCTCAATAGGATTCAGGTCAGGACTTTGACTAGGCCACTCCAAAGTCTTCATTTTGTTTTTCTTTAGCCATTCAGAGGTGGATTTGCTGCTGTGTTTTGGGTCATTGTCCTGCTGCAGCACCCAAGATCGCTTCAGCTTGAGTTGACGAACAGATGGCCGGACATTCTCCTTCAGGATTTTTTGGTAGACAGTAGAATTCATGGTTCCACCTATCACAGCAAGCCTTCCAGGTCCTGAAGCAGCAAAACAACCCCAGACCATCACACTACCACCACCATATTTTACTGTTGGTATGATGTTCTTTTTCTGAAATGCTGTGTTACTTTTACGCCAGATGTAACGGGACACGCACCTTCCAAAAAGTTCAACTTTTGTCTCGTCGGTCCACAAGATATTTTCCCAAAAGTCTTGGCAATCATTGAGATGTTTTTTAGCAAAATTGAGACGAGTCATAATGTTCTTTTTGCTTAAAAGTGGTTTGCGCCTTGGAAATCTGCCATGCAGGCCGTTTTTGCCCAGTCTCTTTCTTATGGTGGAGTCGTGAACACTGACCTTAATTGAGGCAAGTGAGGCCTGCAGTTCTTTAGATGTCCTGGGGTCTTTTGTGGCCTCTCGGATGAGTTGTCTCTGTGCTCTTGGGGTAATTTTGGTCGGCCGGCCACTCCTGGGAAGGTTCACCACTGTTCCATGTTTTTGCCATTTGTGGATAATGGCTCTCACTGTGGTTCGCTGGAGTCCCAAAGCTTTAGAAATGGCTTTATAACCTTTACCAGACTGATAGATCTCAATTACTTTTGTTCTCATTTGTTCCTGAATTTCTTTGGATCTTGGCATGATGTCTAGCTTTTGAGGTGCTTTTGGTCTACTTCTCTGTGTCAGGTAGCTCCTATTTAAGTGATTTCTTGATTGAAACAGGTGTGGCAGTAATCAGGCCTGGGGGTGACTACAGAAATTGATATTGAAATTGAAAATTGAAATTGATAAACCACAGTTAAGTTATTTTTTAACAAGGGGGGCAATCACTTTTTCACACAGGGCCATGTAGATTTGGAGTTTTTTTTCTCCCTTAATAACGTAAACCTTCATTTAAAAACTGCATTTTGTGTTCAATTATGTTATCTTTGACTAATAGTTAACGGTTTTTGATGAGCAGAAACATTTAAGTGTGACAAACATGCAAAAGAATAAGAAATCAGGAAGGGGGCAAATAGTTTTTCACACCACTGTACATATTGCATTCCCAGAGGAGCAGACATAACATTGGTGAAGAACTGGGAACTAGGCACAGTAAGGGGCCTTTGGGAGTGTTGAAAATGTAAAAAATATTTTCTAGTAGTTTACTTTTGAATGGAGGCTACACATTTTATTGTATTGGAGTCCTTACATGGGCCCTCTACCCAGAATCTCATTGTTTGTATATCAAAAGAAAATAGAATTGTACTGTTTTTTCATAATACTAAATTTTAATGGTTTTTAAGTTATATGCAAATATGGTTGCTATTCAATGGAGTGTTTGTTCTTAGGGCCTTAACAGGAATCAGGTTGCTTGCAACCAGTGGGGCTTATGCGGTGTATCCGTGCCAGTGTTATAGTGCCAGGGCCTGAATATCTGCCATCAGTACCCACTGCTTCACACTGCATATAATGTGCTGGTTTTGTAAATACAGACTGCTTCTCACTGTATATAATGTGCCTGGGGTGTCAGTACCCACTGCCTTTCTTGCTATAAAACTAACGTAAACACATCTAAAGGGGTGGTTCACTTTTAAGTTACCCTAGCAACCAGATAGTGGCTAAATTACCAAATGGAGAGCTGCTGAACAAAAAGCTACATAACTGAAAAACCATTAAATATAACAGAGGACCAATTGTAAATTGTCTCAGAATATCTGTCTACATTATATTAAAAGTAAATTTAAAGGTGAACTACCCCTTTAAGCTAACTAATCACAAACACAAATGTTTGCAGATCCCCTCACAGAAGTGCACGTATGAATACTTTTACATCCTAAGTATTTTAGGGTAAAAAAAAAAAAAAAAAAAGCATCCCCACCCACAATTTTGTACAGTGGGAATGGCTAGAGGTAGTTGGGAGGTTAATTTTTTACACCAGCAGCGAATCCACTAAGTCTCACATTATCTTTAGGTCAGTCTATATATGGCCCATCTTTAGCCTCGCCAAACAAAAAAGTCACCCTCCGCCTAAGCTAAGAACTCACTCCCCCCCCTTAGGAATGTGGATCTGAGCCAATCAGCAGGAAGCTAACTAACTGAGCATGTTCACTTGGTCTGCATATCTGTGCAGGAGTGAGGCATTATGGGAACTTTCTTTACACAGCTCAGCGTTTTTTCTTCCTGTTTGGATTCAGATCTTCTGAACAGGTGAAATATGGGGAGACTTAAGGGAACTATTGAGACAACTGAAGGTATGCCTGCAGCTTGAGATTAACTCTTTATTAGCCTTTCCTTCTCCTTTAAAAAAAACAAAAAAAAAAAAACACAAAAAATGCAGATTGTCTAGGAATATAGCCTTCTGCATCATACTAACATTTTATTAATAGGTAAACTGACCCTTGAATTACATAATGGCCTTCTGTCTAGAGTGTTGATTATAAGAGATCAAATGGCATTCCCGATTAGTCGACGCAACTGACTTAATTAAACGTTGCGGTGACTAATCGCCCCATGTGTCTTCGCCCTTTTGCAGACAAAAGCATTGGTAAAAGGTTTGACAGATAGGACACAACATAAAGGTAATCAGACTGTGTGCTTAACTGCCATTAGCTACAATACCACAATTAAATTGCTACTCAGATTTTTCAGAAAAATTTAATTTAATACAGGAGAAACACATGTTATCACTGACTCATGGCATTGCTCTATTCAGGAAAAAAAAGAAAGCCCAGAAAGCTGTCCCTAGTATAAAGAGTGTGATTTATGCTTCCTATGAAGGTAAGCAAGCACACACAGTAAATATAAAACTAAGGTTTAGAGGCTCTTTAATTTTGAGCTGATGTTACTCAGAGGTACACTGTATTTACTTACCAACGCAGAGTATATTGAAGCAGAAGCCCTGAGATGTGGACTTGTTGACCAGCTGGTCAGGAAGACTGTCAAAACCTACATGACCAGACATAGAGAGTGTTCGAATGTCATCACTGGGTAACTGAAACAAAAAATATTTCAATGGGTATTACAATGGAGTTGAGCAAAATAGGTTTTATAGAACAACCTAAAGAATAAAGAAAGAAAAAAAAATTATATATATATCTCAAAAATACAACATTTAGTTTGACCCTCACCATGAATACTGAAAGATACAAATAACTTATAAAGGACTAAAACCAAAAATAAATACATAAATAAATAATTATTATTAATAGTAGTATTATTGTTTAAATACATTCAGTATTAGAAATATCATACCCTCACAGTGTAAATGAGAAAAAAAAGAAAATATTGAATCTACTAACACAGCCACGTTTGTTCCAAAACAGGCTTCTGGGAAAAGTTATTGTTTTCAGAGGTAAAAATGTTTGCCGTTTCCAACAAAGGATTCAATAAACGTTTTGGCAAACTTCTAAGCACTAAAGTCCAAATGGATCAAAGCCAAGTCATCTAAAGCATCACCTTAGATTCACAAACTCCCTTTACTGAATGCTGAGACAGAAATAAAACCAGGGATATATATTTTTACAAATATATATATCATTGATTTATCTTTTTTCTTGAGGGTCCCGTTTTTAATGAGATATTGATTCTCTTTTTAATTATATGAATTAAAAGTTATATTTTAATGCTAAAGGCACCAAATGAGCTCTTTGTATAGATATCCGTGATTATGGTGGAAAATACCAGGTGTTTGCCAAAATTGATTACACAGCCTTCTTTTCTGTAAATTAGAAATAATACCAGCAACTTCATTATTTAAGTTTCAAGCTTAAAAATGCTTCAAGTATTTCACTTTAATGGGTAGTTCACGTTTAGATTATCTTTTAATTTGGTGTAGATGGAGATATTCTGAGACAATTTACATTTGGTCTTCATTTTTTTGGTTTTTGACTTATTTAAACTTTTTGTTTAGCAGCTCCCAGTTTGGTATTATAGCAGGTATGTGATTGCTAGGGTTCAATTTACCCTAGAATTAAAGACTGGAATATAAACAGGAAAGGGGCATATAAAGACAAAAATGATAGTCTAACAAAGCAATAGATTTTTTGGGGTTCAGGATCAGTGACCCAGTCCTTTAATGACAGCACTGAATTGTTCCACAGCAAGCAAAACAAGCAACCTTATTGGTTTTTATCAACATGAACCCAAAGAATAATTTCCAGCATTAATAATGCATGCCGCTAGCACTGATCCTTTTAAAAGATAATGAAACACAGGGTGTTTTGGGCATCCCTGCTACTCAGCGAAAAGCACAGGCACTTCAGTCACTACACTAAAGGAGGTTTTTGGATCATCTGAGAAAATGTGCCTACTTCCTTGGCTGCTATTTTTGAGCAAGGTTTCGGTCTTCTTGTCCATGGGGTCCCTGAAGGACTTTCCGTTCTCTATTGGGATGGTGCATTTGGCTAGTCAAGCTACTGGAGCGTCCACCTTTGGGATACTATCCCATGACTCCTTATGCTTTTGTTCGAAAGGGTACAGCGTGTGTAGTCTTTTGTCTTTAGATAATTGGCAGCCAGGTGTTTTCCATTCTTTTGTTAATGAGCACTTCTACTGTCTCATGTACAGGAAAATGTTTTTGGTGTTGGTGGGATGAGCCAAAAAGTATGTCTAGTGTCTTTTGTTCCTTCACTTCTTCCTGTATGCCTAGGGTTTGGAACATGTCTGACAAGACATTGACCGCCTCTGACTGAGATTTGTGGGATAGCTCAGCAGAGTGGGTAGCCGGGTCTGCCCCCGCTGAATAGTGGGTTCTCTTCCTCAGAGGTATATACCTCTGGTAGTGTGAGTTCTGTTTCTGTACTTTTGGGTCTAGTGTGTGATTTTTGTTTATCTTGGCACTTGCCCGTACCTTGAGCCAGATCTGTGAGCCTTTGTGGGACCTATGTCTGGCTTGAGGGAGCTACCCACCTCAGAGGCCATGTTAGGCTGCCTAGTAAGATAGGTAGGCAGAGAGCAGAGAGAGAGTGTAAAAAGGGGGGGGGGGGGTGCGCTGTGCCAGTGGTACCTGTTAGGTGTGGGAGGGGTGTAGTGCCCTTTATGAGGCCTCTCGCACTGTAAGAAGCAGTCTCCCGGACCTTCCGTGCTTTGCCCAACCGTAGTCCGGAGTCCCCGTGCAGTCTAAGGGGCACATTTACTAACCCACGAACGGGCCGAATGCGTCCGATTGCGTTTTTTTCGTAATGATCGGTATTTTGCGATTTTTTCGGAACTTATAGCGACTTTTTCGTTACCAATACGATTTTTGCGAAAAAACGCGAGTTTTTTGTAGCCATTACAAAAGTTGCGCAAAATCTGGCGATTTTTTCGTAGTGTTAAAACTTGCGCGAAAAGTCGCAATTTTTTCGTAGAGTTAAAACTTGTGCGAAACGTCGCGCCTTTTAAGTTTTAACGCTACGAAAAAGGCGCGACTTTTCGCGCAAGTTTTAACGCTACGAAAAATCGCCAGATTTTGCGCAACTTTCGGAATGGCTACGAAAAACTCGCGTTTTTTCGCGCAAGTCGTAATGGCTACGAAAAACTCGCGTTTTTCGCGCAAATCGTATTGGTAATGAAAAAGTCGCGATAATTTCCGAAAAGTCGTAAAGGCGCCGAAAAAAATCGCAAAAAATACGAAAAAGTCGCAAAATGTTCATTTTCCAATCGGAATTTTTCCAATTCGGATTCGAATTCGTGTCTTAGTAAATCAGCCCCTAAGTGTGTATAGAAAGTGTGTGACTGCTTGTAACTGGAACTTCCAGATGGTGCGTAAGTCTAGGCGCTGAGAAAATGGTGCTGCTTTTGAAAAATAAATGGCGTGTTTCTTCATGGTGCTGCATTTGAAAAAAATAAATGGCATGTTTCTTCATGGTGCTGCATTTGAAAAAATAAATGGCGGGCTGGTGGAATGTGATGTGAATGGGGGGTATTGTGTTCACTGTGATGGTGAGTGGTCGCAGTTGGCCCCCATGAAAGCGCTGAGGCTTGTCCTACTGTGGGTATGTTGGGGCAGTTAAGATGGCAGCGCAGAAGTATGCCATATGTGCCCCTAAGTTTAGATGTTCCGGGCAGAAAAAAAAAACAACAAGAAAAGGATGCTTAAACAATAAAAATAAATTAAATTAAAATAAGAAATAAGATAAAAATGAAACTTCTTGACAGCATCACTTCGCCCATGGATGGTGTGAGGAAGTTTCACCCATGACCCTCCCTACCCAGCAACTGGCTGCCCCGACCCAGGCGGTACAGGAACTGCAGAGTGGTTACCATCAGGTTCAGACCCAGTTACAGATGTTATTGGGGAAACCGCCCACTTCAGCTGATCATCCTCCTGTTCCCGCTCCTGTGCCTGCTACCATCCATAAGGTTAAGCTTTCTCCACCGGAACGCTTTTCTGGGGATCGCAAAGGCTTTTATGAACAGTTGTAAACTGGAGTTTACACTTAACTTGCATTTTAATACTACTGAGCCACCCAAGGTCCCCACTATTTCTTTTCTGTCCAGAGAACCACAGACTTGGGCCCATCGTCTCCTTGAACAACAGAGCCCTCTATTTAATGACTCTATTGCCTTTTTTCAAGCCATGGCGCTTCTCTATGATGATCCCAAGAGGGAGTCCACGGCAGAAGCAGCACTCAGAGGGTTATCTCAAGGGAGACGCTCAGTGGAAGAATATGTCACCGAGTTCCGAAGCTTTGCCTCTGATACCTAGTGGAATCAGGCTGCCCTGAAACATCAGTTCCATATTGGCTTGTCCGAGGCATTGAAGGACGAGTTAGCCCGAGTAGGGGTACCTAAAAGTTTCGAATCCTTGATCGAGCTCGTCATATCCAGATTGACCGAAGACTAAAGGAGAGGCGCTCGGAAAAGGCCGGCGCTTTTCAACCCAGATGGTTGGTCGAGAGAGCTCCATCTCCTTTCAAGGCCGCTCCAATACCTACAGCTGCAGTTACCTTGGAGGATCTCGAGCCTATGCAACTTGGTCTAATCTATTCTCCCCTCACTCAAGAGGAAAGACTTCGCAGTTGGCAACTGAACCTATGCATGTACTGAGCTTCTGGGAATCTTTTACGCATGTGTCCCATCAGACCTTCCAGTAAGACTTTTGTTCCTACCTTTCTCATTGCTGGGGCAGTTCATGGACAAACTTGATGTGGCATTATCTCCTTTGTATCCAATAATCCTAGGGTTTCCATGGTGGCAAACACACCCTGCAATTAATTGGTGGTCTAACCAAGTGACTTTTGCCTCAGACATGTTTTTCTCACACAGTGGGCTCTAATAATTTGCATGTACTTTCATCACATTCTCGTTATGTTCTCGTCCCTGAGCCTTATCAGGAGTTCTCTGAGGTTTTCATTGAAAAGGGGGTTGATAAACTGCCTCCCCACCGTGCCTACGATTGTCCGATCGACTTACTACCTGGAGCATTGATTACAGAGACTTAAATAAAATTACCATGAAGAATAGATACCAGCTTCCTCTTATTTCTGAGCTGTTTCAGAGGTTACGCTCCAACCGTGTGTTCACCAAACTTGATCTCCAGGGTGCTTATAACCTGGTCCGCATCTGCCAAGGGGATGAATGGAAGACAGCTTTTCGCACAAGGTATGGGCATACTGAATATTCAGTGATTCCTTTCAGACTTTGTAATGCTCCAGAAACCTTTCAGTACTTCGTAAAGGATATCTTTAGGGATTTTCTAGACCAGTTTTTCATTATTATCATTGTCTCAACGACATCTTGATTTTCTCTACCTCCTTAGAAGATCATCGGCAACATGTTAAGAAGGTATTTTCAAGACTTCGAACACACAAACACTATGCTAAGCTTGAGAAGTGCGAGTTTGAAAAAACTACCATTGAGTTCCTTGGTTTAATTATTTCTCCCAATGGAGTTTCCATGGATGCACGAAAGATCTCTGCTATTCTGGACTGGCCTGCTCTTAGTAACCGCAAAGAGGTTCGAAGGTTCGTAGGTTTTGCTAATTTCTAGAGGAAGTTCATTAAAGACTTTTCCAAAATAATTTCTCCTGTCACCTCACTCACCAGTTCGCTCAAAAAAATTCACTGGTCTGTCAATGCCCAACAAGCCTTTGAAGAACTCAAAGCTCGTTTTACCTCAGCACCAATTTTGCAGCATCCTGATCCTGCCCAGCCCTACATTCTAGAAGTTGATGCCTCAGAATCAGCTATTGGAGCTGTGTTATCCCAAAGATTTGGGGACCAGGCACAACTTCTTCCTGTTGCCTTCTTCTCTAAGAAATGATCCTGTTAAGAGCAGAACTATGATGCCGGTGACCGTGAACTGCTTGCCATTAAATCAGCTTTCCAGGAATGGCGGGACCTATTGGAGGGAGAGGATCATCCTAGTTTAGTTTTCTCGGATCATAAGAACTTGGAGTATCTTCGTGCAGCCCGGAGATTTTGTCCTCAACATGCTAGGTGGGCTCTATTTTTCTCCAGGTTTAACTTCCACGTCACGTTCAGACCCGGTTCTAAGAATGGGAAGGCCGATGCCTTGTCCCGCATATATTCTAATCCAGAACAAGAGTCTGTGATAGAAAACATTCTTAGCCAATCTAATTTTTGTATGCTTCAGGCAAAAAAAAAAAAAAAAAAATTCTACTTTTGAAGATTTGAAAGGCCTCTAAAGATCAGCCGGGCTCCTCAGGGTGCCACAAGGTGATTCTGCGGAAATGCATAATAAAATCTTTCTTCATCTGGAGGTACTCAAGTTCGGCCATGATCATCCTTTATCGGAACATCTGGGCATCCACCAGACTCAAGATCTTATAAAGAGACATTTTTTTTGTTACCTGGCTTGTTTAGAGATTGTCGTCAATATGTTCTGTCTTGTGAGGTGTGTGCACGATCAAGGAACTGCACTCTGGTCCGGTAGGTCTGTTACATCCTCTCCCTGTTCCTGAGAGACCTTGGGAGAGTATCTCCATGGATTTTTTTTGTGGATTTGCCTGTCTCTGATGGCCATAACACAATTCTGGTGGTGGTTAATAGACTTACCAAGATGGCTCACTTTTTACCTTACTGTTACCGCTGAGGTATTCATTAAATACATTTTTCGTCTGCGTGGCCTCCCTAAGAAAGTACTTCTGATCATGGTCCTCAGTTCACTTCTTGTTTCTGGAGGTCTTTATGTCAGGGACTCCGCATTCAACTTGTTTTGTCTATGGCATTCCATCCGTAAACTTATGGACAGACGGAACGTACTAATTAAACCTTTGAACAATATATTCAATGCTTTTCGTCTTTTTCCCAAGACGATTGGCCTTCCTTATTATCCTTAGTGGAATTTGCTTTCCTTGTGTGTCACTGAGCTGTTCCGATTCATCGTTTCTTGTGTTTGACCCGGCCTGTTCCTTGGATCCTTGATACTTGCTGCCCGAACCAACCTTTGCTTTGCCTGACCTGCCTTTGCCTGCTGATTTGGTTTCTATGCCCTGATTTACGGCACTCCTGCCACTCCTCCACTTAAACACACGTCTGTGCCTACTTCATTTGCTGCTGTTTTTATTGGGAGGTGTAGGAGAGGTCTACCTCTACATACTCGTTAACCAAACGTCTTGATAGGAAGCAGAATAGCAAAAAACTGTTAGAGGTGGGGTTAATGTGGAGAAGTGGGAGGGGGGAATCTGGGAACCAAACCTACTCTTTTTTGTTTGCTATCCTGCCTCCTAAAGGAATACTGCATTAACTGACTAGTACCTGTGCTGCTTAGGGACGACTGAGAAAAGTTATATTTTAAAATTGGAACTTTTTCTCAGGAAGGGGTGGTGCAATTTATTTTGGTTAAACTTTTTCTGCTGTAGGGAAATAGTTTTTTTTTATAATTTTGACCATGCACACCTTCTAGGACATACTCATTAGTGGTGATGCTCCCTTTGTAATTTATGTCTGGAATTTAATTTCAAGAAAAGCTGTTTACAAAAAAAAAAAAAACCTTCCATGAAAATTGTCAATACAATAATACCCTCAGCAGCCTTGGGATCACCCCCTCAAAAAAGTTACTGTGAGTAATCTGAGGAAATCGAAAAGAATTTTGCTTGTCATATTAGTGGTATATACAGGTATGGGATCCCTTATCCGGAAATCCGATATTCACAAAGCTCCGAATTACGGAAAGGTGGACTCCTTTTTAAAATTGATTTCCTTTTTCTCTGTAAAAATAAAATAGTGCTTTGTATTTGATTCCAACTAACATATACTGTAATTAATCGTTACTGGATGCAAAATAATCCTATTGGGTTTAATTAATGTTTTATTGATTTTTTAGTAGACTTAAGGTATGAAGATCCAAATTATGGAAAGACTCCTTATCTGGAATACCCTTGGTCCCAAGCATTCTGGATAACAGGTCCTATACCTGTACTGTCGAACTGGATAATAAAGTCCAGCGCTTCTTAAAAACTTATTTAACCTTTTCTGAAAAGCAGTTTATACAAACAGTGATGCAAATATCAGTATGGGATTTGTAAGAAAAGTATAGAGGAAAAATTAAGACTTGCTATCAGACTAGAATTCACAAAGTACCAGCATGGCAATGCACTTAAAGGAGAAGGAAAGGTAATAACTAAGGAAGCTTTATCAGAAAGGTTTATGCAAATACAGTCAAAAGCACTCACAGAAATGCTGAGTCCTCTTAACAAAAGAAACACAGGATTCATTGTCTCCTTTTTTGTAAACATGCTGTTCTTAATTTTTGTGCCAGAGTCTGTGCAGCTTTCTCCTCCCATAAGAATGTTAAGAACTCCCTCCCCCCCTTAGGAATGTGTGATCTGAGTTATACAGCAGGAAGTTTCCTCATAGTCTTACAAACTGCGCATTGTAATAAAGTGGCTGGGTTAGTTGTAGATGGACGATATGTTTCTCCCAGGGTTTTGCATAGTGGGTACCCTGTAACATGAAATAATTAATCACAAACCCAGCCCTTTACTAAAGACCTTAGCAGCAAGGTAATTGCTGCAGCTGACAGCCTTTTAAAAGACTCCAGTGTGGGGAGGTCTCTTCCCTAATACACAGGTAGCAGGAGCTGCGCTGCATGGGAAAAGGTACTGATGACCTGTATGATATGTGATAATTTCTGATTTTGCTTTATGTTAAGTTGGAGGTGGAAAAGCCAACCAACGGTAGTTAGGCTGCCAACTGTGTTTAGACAGCACTCTGGTGCAAGAGTTTATTTTCTTGTTTCTTATTTTGTGTTTGTTACTGAAGTTTGTAACAAACACAACGCAACTCCTGTGACTACTTTGTTTACCCTAAAATACTGTGGGAAGTGGCCCTAAGACACTGAACCAGATTCCCCTGTAGGTTCAAGTGTCACAGCATGTACAGGGTCTTGGTGCAGGAGCGTGGCATTATGGGAATTTGGTTTACAGAGCTCAGCGGTTTTTTATCCTTTGAGGCTTCTGATCATCTGAACAGGCAAAATATGGGGAGATTTAAGGGCACTATTGAGAACTGAAGGTATGTCTGTAGTTTGAGATGAACACTTGATTAGGCTTTCCTTCTCCTTTTAGGTAGCCCCATACACAGGCAGATTTCTGCTGCCGATTCGAGTCCTCTAGACCGATTCAGCATCACTAAAATTGGCCAGATCTCGATCAGGCAAGTTTGATTTTCCGCTGGATCGGGATGCTGTCATTGAATCCTCTGAGAGGCTGACATAATGGCAGACAGTTGACTTGCTTGTTTTAACTAGTTTTCACACTGATAACAATTGTGAGAGAAAACTGTTTCATAAAGAAAATAGAAT
The DNA here is from genome assembly GCF_000004195.4 of Xenopus tropicalis. Lineage (NCBI taxonomy): Eukaryota > Metazoa > Chordata > Amphibia > Anura > Pipidae > Xenopus > Xenopus tropicalis. Next base: position 88,355,800 of record NC_030677.2, on the reverse strand, counting down.
ATTATCACTAAGTGCAATGTAACAGGTAAAACATTTTCCACCTTTAGATTACTATCAGATAATAAAATATGGATGGCTTGTGCCACTTAAAGGGATAGTGTAAGCCAGTGCTGTCCAACTTCTGCGGTGCCGAGGGCCGGAATTTCTCTAGCATACATGCTGGAGGGCCGCTAATGAAAGCCAGTTTTGGTCACTCCCCTTTTTTGAACCACACCCACTTCAAACCACACCCATTTTATCACAATGTTGGTAGTGCAGCAAAAACCCAAAATGCTTGGTCCTCACTGCGGGGATATCAACAGTTAATCATATATAAAAGAATTATATTATGTCATATTAAGACACCCTTAAATCCATATGCCTCCTCCTCCCCTGTGGATAGCACAGCAACCCCCAGCACACCTTAGGGACCATTTAATGGCTGTTTCCATCTACTAACAAACTCCCAGAACAAATCCCTGCCAGCTTCACCTCTCACAGGCAGCATAGGGCAGGCAGAGTATGGCACACACAGGCGGCACTCTGCCTCCCTTATGCTGCCTGTGTGTACCATACTCTGCCTGCCCTATGCTGCCTGTGTGTGCCATATTCTGCCTGCCCTATGCTGCCTGTGTGTTCCATACCCTCCCTGCCCTATTCTGCCTATGTGCCATACTATGCCTACCCTATGCTGCCTGTGTGTTCCATACCCTCCCTGCCCTATACTGCCTATGTGCCATACTATGCCTACCCTATGCTGCCTGTGTGTTCCATACCCTCCCTGCCCTATTCTGCCTATGTGCCATACGATGTCTGAGGTGTGAACAGGCGAACAATGTGGATGATTACAGCCTGAGCCTAAGGTGTGAACACTGCAGGGGGTGAAAAATGCAGAAACTAAAAGGTGTGAAAATCTCAGGGGATTACACGTTTAAACAATACAGGGGGATTACAGCCTGAATCTGAGGTGAGAACCATGCAGGGGGCCAGTTAATCTCAGTACTGATACCATTTAAAGTTTACACAAAGGTAAGCCATCAAAGCAGCCAGACAGGTGGGGGGCCACACAGAGGGGGCCGCCAGTTGGACAGCACTGGTGTAAGCTATAAAATGCCCTGTTGCCCTTTCCTTTGGTCACCATTGTTTATTTTTCACAGTTTTCAAATTATTTAATTTTCCTCTTCTGTGTCTTTAACATTTCTTTGCCATTTTATTGCTGTTCATCATCCAGTGTCTTAATATGTTCTTCCACTTTTTCTTCTTCTACTTTTTTCGCTTCTTCTTCTTAGCGCCCACCACATTGTAAACGCTACTCCTGCTACCGCTTTAGGGGTACAACACCCAAACTCTCCACACTTCTTCGCCCTATTAGTGGTTGCTTGTGTTTTTCTAAGCGATCCCGCCCCTGTCTTTTTGTGGCGTCACTCTGAACACCCCAATTTTCTCATTGACTTTTACAGGGAAGATTTTCAAACTGCTGCCACTTTTACAACTTTAAAGCTACACCCCCCCAAGCTTGAATAACATAATCATGGGGTCACCCCGAATAAAACAGCGACATTTGTTGGATGACCCAAAGTGGGAGTGGCCAACAACAGCCAATCAAATTTCACCAATTGACTTTAATGGTGAAAAAGTCTAATTGAAACTGCTGCCAATCTTACAGCTTTGAGGCTACACTCCCCAAACTTGAATCACATAGTCATGAGGTCAGCCTGAATGAAAATATTATGATCGTTTGATGCCCAAAAGTGGGCGGAGCTGTGAACAGCCAAACAGATTTTACCTATTGACTTGGCGGAAATTTAACCTGCTGCCATTCTCACAGTAATAACGTTGGGGTCCCCAAACTTTGCAGAGTTATGCACTAGGTAACTGCGGTTCAAGGTTAGAAAAAGTGGCCGGACCACCAACAGCCAATCAGATTTTACCTGTTGACTTCCAATGGGGAAAGTCAACCTGCTGCCATTCTCACAGTATTAACACCAGGGTCCCCGAACTTTTCACAGTTGGTAACTACTAGGGGACTGCATTTTTAGTTTTGAAAAGTGGGCAGAGCCTCCAACAGCCTATCAGATTTCACCTTTTGAATTTTATTGGTTTGATGCCAGGGTCCCCAAACTTTGCACAGTAAGTCACTGGGTGACTATGTACTCAAGGTTAGAAAAAGTGGGCGGGCCGCCAAAGCCAATCACATTTCTTTCATTGTTTTAAGTAGGGAAATTTTAACTGCTGCTAGTCTCACATGTTTAATGTCAGGGTTCCCAAACTTTGCACAGTTTGTCACTGGGTGACTACATTCCAAGTTTAGAAAGTGGGTCTGGCCAACAACAGCCAAGCAGACTTCACCAATAGACTTCATACATTTAAATTTAAATTGCTGCCATTCTTTAAATATTGATACTAAGGTCCCCAAACTTTGCAGAACTAGTCACCAAGTAACTGAGGTTCAGAGATAGAAAAAGTGGGTGGAGCCACTAACAGCTAATCAGATTTTACCTATTGATTTTCAATGAGGAAATTGAACCTACTGCCATTCTCACAGTATTAACACCAGGGTCACTAAGGGACTGCATTTTTAGGTTTTAAAAAGTGGGTGGAGCCACCAACAGCCAATCAGACTTCACCTTAAAATGCTGTCTTTCTCAAACTATTTATGCCAGGGTTCGCAAACTTTGCCACTGGCTGACCACGTATTCAGGGTTAGAAGTTGATTTCATCCATTGACTTTTATTGGTTTAAATGTAAAATGCTTTCATCCTCACACTATTTATGCCAGAGTGCCCACTGTTTTTCACTAGGTGATTGTGACTCAAGGTTATAAAAAGTGGGTACACCCACCAATCACAATTTACCTATTGACTTTTATTGGTTTAAATTTAAACCGCTGCTGTTCTTTAACTATTAATCCTAGGGTTGCAGAGTACGTCACTGGGTAGCTGCAGTTCCAGGTTAGAAAAAGTGGGTGGAGCCACCAACCGCCAATGAGATGTCACTCGTTGACTTTCAGTGGGGAAAATTAAATTTCTGCCATTCTAACACTATTAAAACTAGGGCCCCCAAACTTTGCACAGTAGTTTTTAATATATAACTGTGGCGTCAGTACGCACGGGGCACAACCTTATAAAAGACCTGTCTCCGTTCGGATGGAGGCATAACTGAAGAGGCATAGTTCGGGACGCATCTGGCTGGAGGAGCCTTCAGAAGCTGACAGAGGAAGAGGAGAAGCCAAAGCAGACCCTGGAAGGTATATCGGTAAGTACTGATCACCACTGTGTATGGGGGCGCTGTGTATGAGGTCAATTGGGGGCACTGTATATGGGGGCCTTTTTATTATTTATAAGATGTAGGCGGAGGGGGGCCCTGGCCACCAATGTATATTTATGGGTGGGGGGTCCCTGGCCACCAATTTTTATTAATAGGTGGGGGGGGCCTGGCCACCAATGTTTAATTATTTATAGGTTGTAGGGGCCCTGGCCACCAATGTTTAATTATTCATAGGATGTAGAGGCAAATCACCTGGATTTCAATGAGCTTATTAAGAGATTATGCAATAAGTAAAGTAAGGAGACTTTGAGCCCAATGTGCCATGAGCTTCCAGAATATGGTTTATCACGAGGCACTTGACAATGACTTTACACCCTTCAAAAACTTTTTTGTTGGTGGGATTCCAAACCCCTAGCACATTTTTCCTATTTATACTAATAAAAGGCCTTTTTTTCCAAAAAAGTTCACATTTTGTATATTTATAAAAATAAAGTTGAATATTTATGTTGTTGTTGTGTTATTTATTCATACTAATCAAAGTTAGTAGTGCAGATATAAGCTGGAGACAGATTTCTATGTTCTATCACCCTTATTAGGACTGGTTATTTTTTATTATTATACAATAAATATTTGTATATTTGAAATGCAGAAAAATTCTAACACTAAGGGGCTGATTTACTAACCCACGAATCCGACCCGAATTGGAAAAGTTCCGACTTGAAAACGAATATTTTGCGACTTTTTCGTATGTTTTGCGATTTTTTCGGATTCTGTACGAATTTTTCGGATCCAATACGATTTTTGCGTAAAAACGCGAGTTTTTCGTATCCATTACGAAAGTTGCGTAAAAAGTTGCGCATTTTGCGTAGCGTTAAAACTTACGCGAAAAGTTGCGCATTTTTCGTAGCGTTAAAACTTAACGCTACGAAAAATGCGCAACTTTTCGCGTAAGTTTTAACGCTACGCAAATTGCGCAACTTTTTACGCAACTTTCGTAATGGATAGGAAAACTCGCGTTTTTACGCAAAAATCGTATTGGATCCGAAAAATTCGTAAAGAATCCGAAAAAATCGCAAAACATACGAAAAAATCGCAAAGTACCGATCATTACGAAAAAAACGCAATCGGACTCCATTCGACCCGTTCGTGGGTAAGTAAATCAGCCCCTAAGTGCAACTTAGGTACCTGCTTAAAGAGTCTACCTCTATAACTCTTTGCCCAAGTGTGTTTCATTTACGGTTTCAGTGCTCATGTCTGTGTCCTTTGTACTGATGGGAGGGGCCACATGGGCATTGGCAAAGTCTTGGCTGACTACGACAACATTGTTCCAATGGTACATGAATCAAAACTAGCAGCATGGAAAATAGCAAATACATTTTTTTGTTCAGGTAACAAATGTAAATGCCACTTAGTAGAGGACCTCTACTTGTACGTGCTGAAGGGGAAGCAAAATTGTTTATATATAACATTGAACAGCAATGGTTCTGGTCACCAGAGAGCCAGGGATAAGATCAGACAGACATGGGGGCTGCCATGCTCTTTCTTATATAACCAGGTAACTGAGTGCGGACCTGTACTGGGATGTGTGGAAGATGCAGTTCAGGAAGGGGTCCTTTGAATGTATATAACACTTACTTTGCCCTTAAAGGAGAACTAAACCCTATTTACAAATTAAGCTCAGCTTGTTGCCCTTTACACGAAGAGCTACTTACCATTAGCTTTCCTGCAGTAGACTTCCTCCATTCCAGCAATAATAAATCAAAGTAAAAAATACTGCACACTCCTATAAAAGATTACAGCTTCCTTTTGCCACATAATGAAGTGAGATTAGGGCGTACGCATGCGCACTTTCACTCCCCCAAGCCAAGCGCATGCTCACACAGCTCTCCAGATTTCCCCGGGCCAGGGCTGATGTTAGAAGCCAGAAGGAAGTGACGCGATCGGTAAAAAGATGGCCGCCGCAAGAAACGATGCGGCTGAAAATAACTCCGGCGCGGTGCACAAATAGTAAGTAAGCAGGAGAAGTTTCATTACGGCGGTTCAGGAGAGGGACATGTGGCAAATCTTTTAAAAACATTTTAAAAACTTGGGTTTCATTTTCCTTTAAAAGGAACAGTTCAGTGTAAAAATGAAACTGGGTAAAATGGATATTTCTAATATAATTAGTGGGGCAAAAAATTAATCTATAAAGGCTGGAGGGACCAGATATCCAACTCTCCTTCCTGCTTTCAGCTCTCTAACCGCTTAGTCAGTGACTTTTGGGGGGGGGGGGGGGCATCCACATACCTGTTCAGTTAGTTTGTGAGCAAGCAGGTCAGATATAAAGGCAAACTAACTGAACAGTTGTGTCCAATATGGCCCCCTTTTAAGTCACTGATTAGATACTGACTGCTAACAGCTTAGAGAGCTATAAAGGAGGAAGTAGTGTTATAGCCATTATATTACATATCTGCCCACTCCAGCCTTTCTAGATTACATTTTTGCCTAGCTAACTATATTGAAAAAAAAATTATTTTGTGCAGTCTATCTATTTTGCCCATTTTCATTTATACACTTAACTGCTCCTTTGAGGTAGATGTAGATGTATTTGCCTGCTCCACACTTCAATCTGGCTGACTGGCAAAAAGTTCTATTTAGATCAATGTGGCTGAATTGCACAACAATCACCTACAGGTAGCCATAGCTAGCCTGTTAACTTTAGTTTCTTCCAACACCTCAAAAGACATGCAAGAGGAGTCAGGAAGGATTTTTTTCCCCTCTGCACCAAATTAGAGAGGCTTCAGATGGGGTTTTTTGCCTTCCTCTGGATCAACTAGAAGTTAGGCAGGTTATATATAGGCATTATGGTTGAACGTGATGGACGTATGTCTTTTTTCAACCCAACTTACTATGTTACTATGTAAGTGGAAAAGCCCCGAGAATCGTGCCTGTGGCCTTACATGCTAAGACTTTTGGACTGCAGACAGCCAGTTAGGCTACACTATACAATCCAAAATCTTTAACCTATTTTTCGATGATGTTACAGAGACCAATTTATCTTTTGGGTAAAAACGTTCATTATTACTAAATTTGAAAGTATTTAACAATGACTTAACCCTTTCCCTGCCAAGCACATACGCCAGGGGTGGGCAAACTACGGCCCGCGGGCCACATCCGGCCCGTCAGCCCTTTTAATCCGGCCCGCCGTCTCAGGCCCCCTTAAAAGAATGACGGGCTCTGATTGGTTGCGCCCCATGCGTGCGCACAGCGTCAGCACGCACGGGGCGCAACCATATAAAAGAATGCACTGGGGAGCCGGGGAACAGAAGGACGGGACGGAGGAAGCAGCGGGTCGCTGGGGAAGAGCTGAGAGGCCCCATCATTTTTGATGGCAGCCCCGGGCGTAACGCTGTCCCGGCCCGGTCCGGCCTGTATGTTAGTTAATGTGGCCCCTGAGCTAAAAAGTTTGCCCACCCCTGACATACGCCATACATGCCAGCAGAAAAATGCTCTATCTACCAAGCATGTACTGCGTACAGTCTTGGGCAGATGGTTTACCTCTGCAAAGGAGGCATGTGCTGCTTGTACAGAATGGCAGGAGCGATGACAGCCCCCTGGGCAATGAACGATGGGGGCTGTCATGTCGGTCCTGTGATGCAAATGTCACAGGGCTGTCTTCTTCACATCACGTCTGCAGCTTCTCCCGCTTCTTCCTGCCCCCCCCCCCCCAGCATGCCCACTCACTTTCTGCTGCGCAGCACTCTGCAGGCATGGACCCCCCACAACCGCTCAAAGATCCCTGGAATCATGTGGCATTTATCTGATCTATTACACACACACATACAGCACAGTTTTTGTAAAATTTTCATTTTACACATTTCTGCACACTAATAGACACTCATATATACACTTACACACAACTTTTAGATGGGTACACACATGTATACAGAAACTTTTTTTGTATTCCAAATTTCTTTTTATATTTATTTTATATTTGTTCATACAACATAACATTTCACATACAATTTCCTATTGCATAACATTAACATTTATTGTTCTACTTTCTTTCAGATTACACAAACATTTTTTACTATTAAATTTTACCCCTGTCTTTTCCCTAAAAACTTTTATTTTGGCAGCATGACTAATGGATCAGGTATTTTGACCACTAATTATCCTGTTGTGTAACCTATTTTGTTATTTTATTGATATGCACAATTTTTGTTGTTTATTGCATTTTTGCAATAATGTAAAAAATTATGTAAGATAAATGTGGCAAATTGCCACATTTTAGGTGATTTTCAGAGAAGTCATAAAATCCGCTAACTTTAGGAAAGCTTTGCAGGTTGGTACTTTGGTGTAGAAAGGACTCTTTACCCTTGTTTGACCCTTGAGAATGTGTACTTTCCAAGAATATATATCAGGGGTCTTACGACAAATAATACACAAGCAAAGGGTCTTATCTGCCGAAGGAGGGTTGGCACCGGAAAAAATTCACATGCACTAATTTTTATTTGGAGTCTGTACACATCACATACTTTGGAAAATCTTTGCATATTGAGATTTAAACTTTTTAATAGACCTCTGGCATTCATATTTGAAGTGATGTGCCTTTGTATTCTGTGAGATAAATGCTGCAAATTCAGAAGTCATAAAAACCGCTAACTTTAGGAAAGCTTTGCAGATTGGTACTTTGGTTTAGAAAGGCTTCATTACCCATGTTGGATTTGTCAGAAGGTGTACTTTCCAAAAAGATATAGTTTTCTGGGTGTTTCTGTAGAATTGGGGGGTCTACCAAGACATTATACGCAGTCACAGGGCTCTTTTTGCAGAAACTGCATTTCATTTGGGGTCTATGCATATCACATACTTGGGTATATGTACTATACAGTCATATGATAAAGCTTGGGAACCCCTCTCAGCCTGCATAATAATTTACTTCACTTTCAAATATTTTTAGTGAAGCTGCATTTAGTTATATGAAATTAAATCAAATTTTAAAAAAACTGGCTCTGCTAAAATTTGGGTACCCTTGCAATTTTGCTAATTTGAATGCATGCACTGCTCAATCATTAGAAAAGGTATTTAAGGTGGCCAATTGCAAGTTGTTCTTCTGTTTGACTCTCCTCTGAAGAGTGACAGCATGGGATCCTCAAAGCAACTCTCAAAAGATCTGAAAACAAAGATTGTTCAGTATCATGGTTTAGGGCAGCGATCCCCAACCATGTTGCTCACCAATCCCTCTGATGTTGCTCCCAGTTTTCATTTTTGAATCTTTAAAGATTTGGAGGCATAAAGACCATGTGTCCTGTCAAGCAAAGCCTCCTATAGTCTGCCAGTCATCACCAGGCTATCAAATAACCAATCACAACCCTTATTGCCCCCCCCAGGAAATTTTTTAATGCATGCTTTGCTCCCCAACATTTTTTAAAAGTTGCTCATGGGTTAAAAAACGGTTGGGGACTCCTGGTTTAGGGGAAGGCTACAAAAAGCCATCTCAGAGGTTTAAACTTTGTTTCAACTGTAAGGAATGTAATCAGGAAATGGAAGGCCACAGGCACAGTTGCTGTAAAACCCAGGTCTGGCAGGCCAAGAAAAATACAGGAGCGCCATATGTGGAGGATTGTGAGAATGGTTACAGACAACCCACAGATCACCTCCAAAGACCAGCAATTCAGCACAATTTGCACAAAGAACATCTGTATGGCAGGGTGATGAGAAAGAAGCCCTTTCTGCACTCACGGCACAAACAGAGTCGCTTGTTGTATGCAAAAGCTCATTCAGACAAGCCACAGTCATTTTGGACCAAAGTGCTTTGGACTTTTTGGTCATAACAAAAAGCATGGCGGAAGAGGAAGAACACCTCAATCCAAGAAAAACACCTGCTACCCTACTGTCAAATTTGGTGGAGGTTCCATCATGCTGTGGGGCTGTGTGGCTAGTTCAGGGACTGGGATGAATTTAACCCAATATCAACACAATTCTTCAGGATAATGTTCAAGCATCAGTCACAAAGTTGAAGTTACACAGGGGTTGGATATTCCAACAAGACAATGACCCTAAACACAGTTGGAAATCCTACAAAGGCATTTATCTCAGAGGGAGAAGTACAATATTCTGGAATGGACATCATAGTTCCCCGACTTGAATATCATTGAAAATTTATGGGATGATTTGAAGCAGGCTGTCAATGTCATGTCATGCTTGGCAGCCATCAAATTTAACTGAACTAGAGAGATCTTGTATGAATGAATGGCAACTTCCGCAATTTCAGGGAAATTGCGGCGCCGCGTATGCCATCCCACCGGCGATTTACATATTCGCCGGTGGGATGGCTTTTTGGGGAGATCTCCCTTGTCGCGGGCGACTAATCTCCCTGTCTGCCACAGCCCTTAAAGAGGGGTTCCCAAACTTTTTCATATGACTCTATATACACAGTATATATACTGGATATATACATTGAACCCACATACACACAACAGGTTAGCAGATATCTCGCCTTTTGATCCCATGGCAGCTGCTAAGATCTGGATAACAGACATACTACCATAAAACTACACAGTAATCCTTATAGCTATATTACAGTTCATATCAGAGATGCAAATGGATGTACACACTGGTGTGGGTGCAGAGCCAGAGTTCCTAAGAAAAGAAGAACCTGCTGAATCAACAAAGGAATACTGCAACATTAGACTCAATGGCATTTGATCTGCAGAGCAACCGATCTTGATATAATTGTCTTTGCTTACCGAGAAGAGATGAATCCTCCTAAAAACAACTAACATCAACCTGATTGGCTGGGACTGTCCTTTGGCCGTGGCTGTTCTGGAAAAAGGGGATTGTATGCTTGGTTTAATGGTCTTCCTCATGTATATAAACAGCAGTAATAGGAAATTTATTAGTTAGGCACTTTCCTCTCCCCTCCATTGCACCTTTTCCTCTCCCTTTCTTCCTCCCTTCATCTTAGTTCCCTTTTTATTTGTAATGTGCATAAATATATCACTTACTAATAAATCAGGGTGTCTCTATAGCCTATAGACACATTAAAATAGAGCAGATCCAACAGTATATCTATGTATATTTGGCAACTGGGCCAAACAATCGAATTACCCTGGATTCTCACGATATCGCCCACCCGTAGGTGCCTAGGTATGGGGACCTTAAGAAAGAAGACAGAATAATAAACTTGTGAACAGAATAATGGGTTGATGGTTTTCTTGATCGTTAGATCCAGTTATCTTTAAATGATGGTGCCTTGAGGTCCCATATTATAGATAAAGTTCAGAAAGATTAGCATCTGCGAGAGTGTGGTTCATATATAACCCGAATAAACTTTCCTTTAGTTCATATGCCTCCAGAGTATTATTTCGTCATTTGGTTCAGGATGTAAATGGAATTAGGTTATTTGTGTTTGGAAAAGAATAGGTATACCATGGTCCCCAAATCTTCATGAACTTATCATGTTTATCTACAAGTACACTAGTTAGTCGTTCATTAACCATGACCCAGTTCATCTTGTTTTAAAATTAGAGATGGGGATTTGGGTTGTTTTCCAAAATTTAGCAATCATTATTATGGCTGTCAGGAAAATAAAGGTTATTGGTGATCTAGTATAGTTGTTGAGGTTAGGTATTCTAACGTTCAGTAGAGCATTCTGAGGGTCTTTCCTCAAGTTTATTTGAGTTACCGAGTAGATAATATTGTATATTCTAGACCAAATCGTTTGAACATTTGGACAATCCCAACAGATATGGATCATTGTGTCCACATCTCCTAAAACAATCTTTACTGAGTTGGGGATTTATTCTGTGTAGGAGAGGGAACCATATACCAGCGCATAAGAACTTTGTATGTAGTTTCTAGCAGTAAAGTCTTCCTAGAACAGCTGGCTGTGGTTTGCCACATCTGGGTCCAGTTTTCAACCGTTGACCGTGGTATTAAGATCTTTATGCCATGCTTGGATAGGGGTAGGTAGGGGGTCTTGTGAGTGTGCACTCAATAATAGATCAAAACAGGCTGGAGATTAGCCCACTTGAATATGGGTATTTAATACAGACCGTTTCAAAGTAGGTATGGGCTAGGGTAGATTCATCTTTGTTAATTGTACGGATAAAATGGTTTATCTGTTGGTAATGCAAAGGAGAGTCCTGGGGGGAAGAGTGGGTTACCAAACAGGGCCACAAATTTTAATTGTGGGCCTCCCAGCCCCATTAAAATGATAGGGAAAATATAAAGAGACTGAAATACTCTAAAAGCCAATAGATTATCCATTAACCCTTTAGCTGCCAAGCACGTACGGCGTACGTGTTTTCAAAAAAAAGGTTTATCTGCCAAGCACATGCGCCGTACGTGCTTAGCAGATAAAGGATTCTCTCTGCAAAGTTTGGAGTGATGACAGCCCCCTGGGCACACTTGTATACACACTCACACAACTTTTAGATGTGTACACTCATGTATACACAAACTTTTTTTTTTGTCTTCTTTTTTTCCTTAAAAACTTTATTTTGACAGTGTAACTATTGGATCAGATATTCTGACCACTAATTATGCTGTTGTGTGACTTATTTTGATGTTTCATTGATTCGCACATTTTTATATCCCTGTATTAGTGTGCCTGATCTGTATTTAGCATAGCTTTGCCATGTGTAACTTTGGTGTAGAAAAATAACTTTACCTATTTTGAATTCATCAGAATGTGTACTTTCCAAAAATATATGGTTTTCCAGAGGTCTCTGTATGGGCCTTACAGCACATAATATGCTGTCAGGGGGCTCTTTATGCAAAAGCTGATTTGGCAGGCGAGAAATCCATATACACTATTTTCACTTTGGGGTCAGTACACATAGTACATACTGGGAATCATACGTTCAGTAGACCTCTGGTGTTCCTATTTGGGGTGATTTGTCTTTGTATGCAAGAAATTGCGTGAGATAAATGCGACAAATTACAACATTTTTAAGCAATTTTCTGAAATGTCATAGAAACCACTAACTTTAGGAAAGCTTTGCAGATTGGTACTTTTGTGTAGAAAGGACTCTTTACCCATGTTGGATTTATCAGAATGTGTTCTTTCCAAAAATATATGGTTTTCAGGGGTCACCCCACATTTCTGCAGCTTCTACCCCACCTAAAACTGCCATGTGTTTATGAATTAGGTAAAGGTAAGCCATGAAATTAGTGTGGACAAGGCATGTTTTGGGTTCTCTAAGTGCCATGTTCTTTAATAAACCTATGTACAGTGGGCATCAAACTGTTCAGTAGAACTCTGGGGTTCATATTTGGTGTTTTATATAGCTGATTAATGACCTGTAGGAAACAAGATGCTGCATATAGGAAGTTTTGAGGTAATTTTTGAAAATCAGCAAACTTAGGAAAGCTTTGCGGTTTGGTACTATGGAGTAGAAAGACATGGGTATCCATTTTGAATTCAGGAGAATGTGTACTTTTCAAAAATATATGGCTTTCTGGGGTAAGCGTTCTTTTTTGTAACTTTATCCTACATAAAATGATGTAAATGTGATGATTTTGGGGCCCCTACATGCCACATACTTTGGTAAACCTATACATATTGGGCATCAAACTGTTTAGTGGACCCCTGGCATTCATATTTAGGGTGTTTTATTTAGTTACTTTATGACCTGTAAGAGATAAGATACTACAGACTAGAAGCTTTGAAGCGATTTTTTTAAAAATTTCAAATTTTGCTAAAAGCCAATAACTTTAGGAAAGCATCGCAATGTGGTAATTTGGAGTAGACAGGCAGTTCTACCTATTCCTAGACTCTGTTCTTTCCAAAAATGTATAATTTATAATTTTCTGGGATAAACCTTCTGTTAGTGGAATTTTTGGCCTTGAAATCTAAAGTATGCAGCTTTCTGCAGCAGTGCTTGGAAATTTGGTAGTGTACTGCTGGGAGTTTTTGATCTATACAAGCGAGAAATCTCCATAAAACTATATATTTGGTATTGGCACGTTCAGAGACATGGGACTTTCCATATCAGTTGTATTTTCGTGCATAAAATAGTTTTTGTTTCTGGTGTATGTGTTTATATTAGGTTAGGTTGTCCTGAAAAAAACCAATATATTGTTTTCCTGGGTAAGCTAAAAGTCCCCCTTGAGGAAAGCCCCTAAAGTGAAACAGTGCAAAATGTTGGCAGTACAAGATCTGCTTTGACCAAAACGGCTGGCAGGGAAAGGGTTAAATGTATAAATGTATGCAAACAAAAGAGTCATAGGAATTGATGCTGAATCAATGGGAACTACAGGACCCACAGACACCAAATAAGCAGAACTAACTGAGGTGTGGTTGGGCTGCAAAAATAATATGATTAACAGATTTTAAACTGCCATGAATCAGTCACGCTTATATTTCAAAAGGATACATTTCTGCATCCCATTTCCTTTTAAGTTGCATAGAAAAACTGACAAAACTAATTTAGAATGTTTAGCTAACATGTGAAATATTAGTTTTGCTTCATATGCTGCTGTCCACAGCAGGGTGTACTGAGCCACAAGCATTCCTTCAACAACCCCCAACTACTCAGCCTTGGCTACAACACATTTTATGGAGTACTTCTGGTATGCTGAGAACTGCAACCAAACCACACAAAGGAAGATGAGCTCAACGTGTACATCTGAAGAGGTAAACTGTACAAAAATATTGTGCTGTGTTCTTCAATGAAGGGTCTTTCACTGTGAGAAAGTGGTCCTTTATAGTAAGTGCGAGTATGTGTGCTTTAATAAATCAGTAAATAGATGAAAAACACAAAAAGGAAAGAAACACACGGCGATTACATGTTGAATGAGTGGAATGTGTACTTTTGTGAAAGTAGTGGGCACAATAAACATAAAAATAATGTCACATCCCTATTTTACAAGTAATTGTTAGCCATGTTATATTGTGTGGGTACTCTCAATAGCTTTATGAATATAATATGGCACAGAAAGCAGCAAAAAGAAAGGCAGATTTAAAGCTCTGTCTTTTTGTACTTATATTATTATTATATGTACATTTGTGGAAGCTGCAGTACAGGTATGGGATCCCTTATCCGGAAACCAGTTATCCAGAAAGTTCCAAATTACGGAAAGGTCATCTCCCATAGTCTCCATTATAAGCAAATAATTCTAATTTTTAAAAATGATTTCCTTTTTCTCTGTAATAATGAAACAGTGCCTTTTACTTGATCCCAGCTAAGGTATAATTACTGGTAATCCTTACTCGAGGCAAAACCCTATTGGGTTTATTCAATATTTAAATGAATTTTAGAAGACTTAAATTATGGAGATCCAAATTACAGAAAGAGCCCTTATCCGGAAAACACCATGTCCAGAGCATTCTGGATAACAGGTCCCATACCTGTACTCCAAAACTTAATGACTTAATGACAAAACATGTCATATAAATGTTCTTAGAACTGCAATGGTCATAGCATTACACATTTTTAGTCCATGGATAAACTCTATTTCATTTATCCAGTCGCTTGCCTATAAAGAAAGAGAATTTACTTTGTTCTAAAACAAAACACTCTGGGCCCGATTCACTAAAGTCCGAAATAAGGAGTGCTATTTATAGCATGCGTTAAAAATCTTATCACTTCTTATTTTTCACTCAATTCACTAAAAGGACACTTGTCATAATTAAGAAGCGATGTTCTTGGCGTTATTTATCTTACGATGACATATTTTAATGAAAAAAACTATGCGATAAGCGTTATAGGGGCCGATTCACTAAAGGTCAATAACGCTTATCGCATAGTTTTTTTCATTAAAATATGTCATCGTAAGATAAATAACGCCAAGAACATCGCTTCTTAATTATGACAAGTGTCCTTTTAGTGAATTGAGCGAAAAATAAGAAGTGATAAGATTTTTAACGCATGCTATAAATAGCACTCCTTATTTCGGACTTTAGAGAATCGGGCCCAATATATCATAAGAAGTAGTGCAATACAGCAGTACCTCCTGTATCATTAGTATTGGGCTGCAATCTTCTGATCTCCATGGTTTAAGATAGACAATTTCCTGTAAATTGCATATTGATAAAGGAAAGGAAACTTAACAGTAACAGCAGGATTACCAGAAAACACTATTGTTATTAGCACCAACATCTTCCACAGGGCTTTATAGAGTTCATATACAGTCATATGAAGTTTGACAAAGGCTGGCGTAACAGCCGAAACGTTAGTTCACTTTTTTGCATTAAAATCTATTTTTTCTCATAAGACCTGTGTGTGTGCACCTTTTGACTCTGTTCGTCATATGAAGTTTGGTAACCCCTCTTAGTTTTGTTTATCATTGGCTGAGCTTTCAAAGTAGCAACTTCTTTTTAATATTTTAATGTTATCATGCCTTATGGAAACAGTAGTATATCAGCAGTGACAGAAATTTATTGTATTAAAGGAAAACTATACCCCCAGAATGAATACTTAACCAACAAATAGTCTATATTATATTAAATGACATATTAAAGAATCTCGCCAAACTGGAATATATATATCATTAAATATTGCCATTTTACATCGTTTTCCTTGATCCACCATTTAGTGATGGGCTGTGTGCTCCCTCTGAGATCATATGACCAAAAATAATGCAACTCTAACTGTAACAGAAACTAGTAAGGAAGCAAAAGGCAGAATTCTGACCTAGCATGTATGTGTGCACTGTGAATCCTATGATCCCAGGAGGCAGCCCTTAATTCTTAAAATTTTCTATTTAGACATACCCAATAGCACATACTACTAAAAAAGTAGTATTTTTATGAAAATGGTTTATTTAGATGAAGCAGGGTTTTACATATGAGCTTTATACAATATATTGTTATAGGAGACCTTACATTGTTCAGGGGTTTAGTTTCCCTGTAACAGAAAATATGCATCATAAAATTTGACAGATGCATAAATTTGGGCATCCCAACAGAGATATTACAAATGTAACAGCCTCTAGACGCCTCCTATAGCATACCTCCCAACATTTTGAAAACAGCATGGCAATTTTTTGACCACACCCCTAATTACCAATCCCATTTGACTACATTTGGCAGGTTATTTAAAGTTTGAACACATTTCTGGGGGTTTTGGGGTCCTGTTTTATGTGTTATTACAGTTCTGCTGAAAAAGTTGAAATTGCCCTTTAAAGGAGACATTGCATCATACTCATTTTTTGGTAATATATTCCCCTTTCTCTAAAATGTATAGTGCTTCTATAAAAGAAGGTTTTAAAAACATTTTTAAAAATGAAATTATACTAAACCTGCAGAGAAATCCTTTCTCCTTGGTGTCTAAGCTGAAATGAGGACTGGGTGTGTCCCGCCCCTGTATTAGTTTTGCTTCACTGACAGTTAGGACAGGCCTTTTTTCAATAAGAATAACACGAAGGCATGTAAGTTGGATGGCACTCCAGTTGGTAAATAATAACTTTCTTTATAGGAAAGGGGTTTATTCATGGGGACCTGCTGGAGGGTCCTTATTTCACAGCTGATGGCAATAAATTGTGCAGTTGTGATAAAACTCCCTGCAAAACTATTAACCTTTTTTTTTTACATAATTAAAAGAAGTTTGTCCCCCTGCCTGCATCCCCCTTAGCTGATTGTGTCCTCCTTTCCCTGAGAGCCGTTTTGTTCTTCTCCCACCCCAGAATCTTTCTGTTTTGCTTCCCCAAAGAGCCTCCTCTACCCTGTGAGAGCCGCTCTGTCCTGCTTCCCCTGAGAGCCATTCGTAACTTCTGACAGCTGCCTCTGCGCTTCTTACAAGGAATGTTCGGCTCTGTGCTTCTTATCTGAAAGGAGCACAGAGCCGAACATACCTTACAAGCAGCGCCGGATTTCAAATCCACCTGCCCCAAGGCCGCCCCCCATTCGCGCCCCCCCCTCTCCCCGGCGTGCATGCACGAACAAACCTCCGTGCCGCGCCGACGCAAGTACGCCCATTTAAACCCCTATACGGAGCAGTGGGGAGAAGTCCCCATTGCTCCTATGGCCGTTAAATGTTAAAATTTTGTTGCGGCATGCCGCCCCTAAAATTGTGCCACCCTAGGCCTTTGTGGCCTCATCACAAATCTGGGCCTGCTTACAAGAAGCACAGGGGCAGGTGTCAGAAGTTACGAAAGGCTCTCAGGGGAAGCAGTACAGAGCGGCTCTCACAGGGGAGAAAGGTGGAACGGCTCTCAGGGTGGAGGGGGGGGGGAAAGGATGGAATGTTTCTCGGGGGGGGGAGCAGGGTACGGCACAGTGGTGGGCAGGTAGCTGGCAGGTGGCTGATTGACGGTGCAGACCTATGTGCAAGTACATGCTGATTGCACACAGCCAAACTGACGTCACTAGAAGAACCTCACAGCCCAAGCCCTCAGTAACTGGACACACTGTAGCTAATGAAGCTGTGAGAGCCGGCGGCTCTTTAGCAAACTGTACAGAGTCGTAAACCGGAAGTCCAGGATAGGAGCGTAACAAGAGCAGTTTTTAGGCAGTTTCATGAAAGTTTTCCTCGAAATGTACCAAAAAAGATGCGAGTAGCTGCCGAGTGGCGACGGGGGGGGGGGGGGGGTGGGGGGAATGCTGCCGGCGGAGGATGATCTCTGAAATGCTGTGGGGGGAGGGGGGGGTTGTAGCAGGTGAGCGGTGAACGGAGCGGAGGACACTGACATGCTTTGGGATGGGGGGGGCACTCTGTGAAATGCTGGACAAGATGGCGGCGCCGTTCACTGAAACAAGTATGCAGGTTCTAATATGTGTATCTCTGTAAATCTTTTATTAGACAAGCCAGAAATATAGCGTTTGTACACAGCAATAGTAGTACTATTTAATAGCGTGCTTAATAGATTTTGACTTTCCTTGTCCTTTAAAGATTTCCCTCAAATTAGATATGAGCTCTCTGACAGAGTGCAATGAATCAGGATAGCTGTTTCCCCTGGGTATTGGATTGTCTTGGGAAGGTCACATGTTGCTAGGCTGTGTGGGAACAAATCAAGCTTCCACCAGAGGAACTAGATTTCCAGTTGTCACGTACGGTATCCCAAAACTCAGAACAAAAGCCAAGGTCCCGGTCTGAGCTCACTCTTCTGTCTATAACAGCCACCTTTCACTTCGGGAGGAGCCCTCCGCTACTCGGGTGCCGCCAGGACTTATTGTGAGAGGACCAGGGTAAATGTTCTGAGCAGGCAAAGGAACCTAGCGTTATGCAAGGTTTGGGGAGGAGAGACGATGTGATCAGGCCAAGGTCAAAACCGAACAGGCAGCGCAGTTCAAAATTGAATTCCGGAAAACGTAGTCAGTAACAGGCAGAGGGTCAGTAAAGGCGGCAAGGTCAGTGTCAGGCAAGGGTCAAAACACGAATCAGAATCAAAACAGCAAAAAACAGGAACCAGGAGGCGAAACCGAAGTTGGGCACTGAAAATACCCACAGGCACCTTTAAATATTTGAATCTCGCGCCAAGCGCAATGACGTCATACACGCACTGGTCTTAAAAGGATACTAACCACTAGACCACCAAGCTGAACACAGCATATCTTTCTAAACATATGTTTTGCATTAAATACACTGTTTGAATTATTCTATTCATGAATGGTACACTGACTTGTTAGTAACACTTCTGTTCTTATATGACATTTTGACAGCTCAAAAGATTGGCAGGATCAAGAAAATTTTGGGTACTGTCCTGGTAGTGGGCTCCTGTGCAGTGAAAGGTAGCACTTTGGCACATATTAGAGCTTGGCAGGCTGCATCTGGTTCTAGTTTTACTGCTCCACTTGCTGTGACCTCTGTCACATCCTTGTCATTAAAAGTAAGTTTATGAGAAGCATAAGAATGCACAGATGTTTCTTGTCATCTATGCAAGCCCTTCTCAGCTCAGCCAAACTGAATACGGTTGGAGCTGAGTGGAAAAATTATCTCAATGACTTACCTTTTGTTTTTAGATTATTCGTAAAATAACCTCTTTAGCATAGTTTGTTTGAAGGTAGTACCAAAAGTTTAAAGGAAGTGAGATTTTTAAAACTGTCTTTAAAAGAGTACACAGCACTAAAAGCTCCCTCTGTTTGTTTAAGATAGCAGCAGCCATTTTAGCTTGGTCTCCTTAGCTTCCTCCTGCAGCTCTAGCTGTTGTAGGTCAGATCACACATTCTCATGGGAAGGGGAGTGAATAATTATGAATTCTTTTGGGAGGGAAGAGAGAGCTTTCACAAATTCGTGCTCCAATCCTGAAGGATCCTTAAAGGAGAGGAAGTCTGAAACTGAAGAACATGTTTACATAAGACAATCTGGAAAACCCTAGGTCCCCAGTATTCTAGATAAGGGATCTTCCAGAATTTGGATCTCAATACCTGAAGTGTGCAAAAAAATAATTTCAAGATCAAAGGAGACATATCCTATAAAAATAATGAATGTACCAGTGAATTATACTCCTCTAAATATAGAAGGATTGTGCTTAAAAAACTTGTGTTTTGGACTGATTTATTGAGAAATTCCACCAAAACCCCAGTAGTCCCGCCCATCTGTTCCACTTCCTGCTGGCTGGATTTTCTGGATGTGCAGGGGAGGGTAGGATAGGAACCAATCAGCAGCTAGGCTGAACTGATAGAGAATGGAAGCCCGTCTTTGCTTGTGTAAGTGCAGGGTTGTGATTGGCTATCCCCCTCCTGCTGTACTTCTGGCAGGGACTGTTAGGACGCGCCCACCCTTCATTTGAAGCACAGACAAAGAACTGATAGGAGCTATAGGGAGCTCCAATATAGGGGCCATTTTTACAGATAGGATTAAATTTAACCCAAAGTGAAACCAGAACCATATATTATTCATAATTGCCTACAAAATTAGGGTTTTTTCCAATATGTTTCCTTTAGATAAAAATCCTGGAATATTAGGTTTACTCCAGGAAACCATATATTTTTGAAAAGTACACATTCTGACGAATCCGAAATGGGTAACTATGTCTTCCAACTCCTAAGTACCAAATGGCAATGCTTTCCTGAATTTAGCAGCTTCTATAAAAAATTATGAAAATTCAAAAAAATCGCCTCAAATCTTCCACTTTCAAACATCATCCCACATAACATTAGGTACCAAGAAAATACATCCTAAATATGAAAGCCTAGGTTCTACTGAACAGTTTGATGCCCATTGTGCATAGGATCACCGATGTATCTGTATCTATTTAGAGACCCCAAAAGGAAGTTATTACATACAAATTGCCCCGGAGATCTCTTTAGCTACTGATATTCAACACGTTTACTGCACTTTCTGTGGGGGAAAAAAACAAATAAATACATTGACCTCCCAAAACCATATATTTTTGGAATGTACACATTCGGATAAATTCAAAATGAGTATCCATGTCTTTCTACTCCAAACTACAGAGTCGCAATGCTTTCCCAAAATTGCCGGTCTTGATGAAATACCTGAAAAGCACATCAAATCTCCCACATAACATTAGGTACCAAGAAAATACATCCTAAATAAGAAAACCTAGGGTCCACTGAACAGTTTGATGCCCATTGTGCATAGGATCACTGATGTATCTGGCATGTAGACACCCCAAAAGGAAGTTAGTGCATACAAAGTGTATACGCTGCAATATAAGCTACCGGCATGTGCATTATGTGCCATAAGTGCAGGAGACCCTAGAAAACCATATATTTGCTGAAAGTACACATTCTGACAAAACAAAAATGGGTAAATACATCTTTCTATTGCAAACTACCAAACTACAAAGCTATGCTAAACAGAACGGTTTTTATGACATTTCTGAAAATCGTCACAAAGCTTGCATTTTACCACATTATGTACCCCCACATTTTGTAACATATCAACATAAAACATTCTAAATATGAATGCCAGGGGTTTACTGCACAGTTTGATGCCCTATAGGCATAGATTTGCTAACCTATGTGGTGTACAGGGGCACCCAAATAAAAATAGTACATATGAATTTTCACATATGAATTTTGCACCCGGTATGTGTATTATGTGCCATAAGACCCCCTAACATTACGGAGGCCCTAGAAAACCATATATTTTCCAAAAATACACATTTTGACAAAACAAAAATGGGTAAATACATTTTTTTTGCCTAGTAATATCTGCAGTCAGGATCACAGTTTGAGTATTTTGGCTTGGGCAAATTAGTTTTACAAAGTCAAGTGAACAACAACTATGCATAACTGAAAATGCAAAAAAATACCTAAAAATGCACCAAAATCACAGAAAATGTAATAAAAACACCAAAATAATACACAAAACATATTGCGCAGTACGGTTAGCGAATATGCTATCCTCAATGGCAATAAAACTTTTTTTTAGGCAAGAATAAAAACGATACAATACGGTAATTTTTTTTTTTTATTTTTTTTAAGTGTGTAAGTGTGTGTACACATGGCAAAATGTGATCGCACCCCAGGGGCCACTTGTTCCCCGCCTCTGCTCGTTGTCTAGGGGCTGGGGAACGAGCGGGAAGTGAAGGAGCAGCTTGAAAAGCCACGCCTCCGCTCCCAAATCCAAAAGTGCAGCAGGACGTAGAATCTATGCCCTGTTACACTTAAAGGAGAAAGGCAAAGTCACTTGGGGGTGACAAAATGTTAGGCACCCCCAAGTGACTTTAATCGCTTACCCCGTACCCCAGGCTGGTGCCCCTGTACAGAGAAAACCACACCAGCCCGGGGTAGCAGCGATCGCTTCCTACTTCCGGGTTCCCTGCGTGCGCATGTGCAGTAGAGTGAAAAGCTGAACTTTAACAGAAAAGTCTGTGCATGCGCCGACCGCTGGCATTTTCAGAAAGGAAGGAGGAAGCGCTGCGCTCCAGGTACCCCGGGCTGGTGCTGTTTTCTCTGTACAGGGTCACCAGCCCTGGGTACGAGGTAAGCGATTAAAGTCACTTGGGGGTGCCTAACATTTTGGCACCCCCAAGTGACTTTGCCTTTCCTTCTCCTTTAAAGGGTTAATTGGCCCTTGTAAAATACAAAATGTTAGGTTGAAAAAAAGAAACGTGTCTATCAAGTTCCGAATTACGGAAAGGCTATCTCCCATAGACTCACTATAAGCAAATAATTCTAATTTTTAAAAATGATTTCCTTTTTTCTGTAATTATAAAACAGGGCCTTATACTTGATCCTAACTAAGATATAATTAATCGTTATTAGAGGCAAAACAAGCCTATTTGGTTTATTCAATATTTAAATGATTTTTAACAGACTTAAGTTATGGATATCCAAATTACAAAAAGATCCATTATCTGGAAAACCATGTGTCCCGAGCATTCTGGATAACAGTACCTACACTACCAATACCTGTTGCTCCAGTCAATATCTGGATAACTGAAATCCCCCACTATCATTATTATTGTTGTTATTTTTTATTACTGATCTTTATATTCAGTCCCCCTCTTATTCATATTTCAGTCTCTTATTAAACCCACTGCCTGGTTGCTAAGGTAAAAAAGACCCTAGAAACTAGATAGCTGCTGGAGAGCTGCTAAACAAAAAGCTAAATAATTGAAAACCCACAAAAAACAAAAAAATACTAAAAAATTAAAACCAAATTGTTTATGTCATACTAAAAGTTAATTTAATGGTGAATAACCCCTTGAAAAACAAGAAAAAATGCATTTACAAAATTGCCTTCTTCTCAAACCTTTCAAAAGGATCCATTTGCCGCATGGAACTTATGTAGTGACACTTCAGATTTCTGGAAAGGTTACTGTTTGCTTCTCGGCCAACATGCACAAGTCCCCTAACACAACACAGATAGATGCATCTTTCTCCACTGAGAATCAGGCACACTTACACCCATCTTTTACATACTGCCTATTTCTCCTCACCTCTTGTTCATTTACTAGGTCCTTTTGTCTTAGTCTGTGCCTAGCCGCACTTCTTCATTTAGAAGAAACAGTGGTATTCTAAGGTACAATTACAAACTGCATCATGGTAGAAAATAAGTGGTTTGAGGATAAGGAGTGCCAATTATTCCTTTGAGCAGCAGTTCAATTTTAAATGTAATGCAGTACTTTTAAAGGAGAATGCAAGTTAAAATTAAAAAAAGCATACTGCCCCCAATAGTCCTCCTATTTTTTTTTTAGTAAAAACGCCACACTTTTGGCTCACCTAATCAAATATTTACTCAGTCACACTTCACATTTTCTGTTTTCTTGAACAGACAGCCATCTTTAAAAAGCTATTCTCCCTTCCTTTCCCTCCTTGCTTCATACTGCACATGTGTTTCATTCCCTCTCCCCCCCCTCCCTCTCCCTCCCCCCTCTGGCAGATCCGCTTCTGATTGTCTGGTGTGCATGTGTAGCTCAGAACAGGAGACAGGTTCAAGTTACACAGTGCATTGCTACTGAAGGCAGCCTACAGGAAGGGGAGAGAGATTTCAGTGATGTCACTGTAGTCTTCACACTGCAGTAGGCTGCCAGCACCATATCTCAGAGAAGCAAGCAGGGATCTGGGAATTTAGATATGCAGTAAGTACTTAAAAAGAATGCCTTTAGACTTACTTTTAATTTCCTTGTCTTTAAGCCCTGGAGTTCCAGCAAGTCCTGCATTGCAGGGAACTATAAGCCATGCTGCCAAAATGAGGCTTAAACATATACCAGAGTTGCTCTTTTTCATAATAACATATGTGAAGCATATGAATAGATGGTTTTGCAGAAACCGAAATGATTTTATAAGAAACTTTCACATTTATAGAAGCAATAAACCCCCTGCATAAAGAGAAAGTAAACTATCTAGAAGGGGTATCATATTAAAATTTATATCACTATATATGTTTATAGCAAAAATGTGCCTAAATATAGCTTTACCAAACAATAACTTGCTGCATGCATTCAACTGTCCTGTTTTACTCATCAAGAAAGTACATAGAAAGTACATATTCAAAAATGGGGTGTCCCTTTTCGTATCCACTTGTTCCTTTAATTCTAAGGATGCTTTGCCTAAACTGGTAAAGGGGATGGAAGATTTAAGCAATGAGGTTAGACTGTCAAAGGTTGGAGTTGTTTTCTCTGGAAAAGAGGCGCTTGCGAGGAGACATGATTACTCTGTACAAATACACTAGAGGGGATTATAGGCAGATAAAGGGTGTTCTTTTTTCCCATAAAAACAATCAACGCACCAGAGGCCACCCCTTTAAATTAGTGGAACATAGCTTGCATTTGAAGCAGCGTAGGTGCTTTTTCAATGTGAGGGCAGTGAGATTGTGGAATGCACTTCCTAGTGATGTTGTAATGGCAGATTCAGTTAATGCCTTTAAGAGGGGCCTGGATGAGTTCTTGAACAAGCAGAATATTCAAGGCTATTGTGATACTAATATCTACAGTTAGTATTAATGTTTGTATATATAGTTATGTATGTGTTGGTATAGATTGGTGTGTGCTGAGTTTACTTGGAAGGGTTGAACTTGATGGACTCTGGTCTTTTTCAACCCTATGTAACTATGCATTATATGAATAGATTCAAAAAAATTTCACTGGTACCCAACATGCAAGACAGTTTATGAATATGAAGTTGCAAAACAAGTTGTATGCAGGGATTCATCATACGGTCTAATTTTTCAGAAAACAATTCCTTCCCTCTGCGCTGAGAAGTAGCTACATGGTATAGAATGATGTAAGGGGGAAACTGAGAAAAACAATTTAGAGACCTGAAGTCCCAGATTACCTGACAGTGCAGGCAGAGTACCCGGCTAAAATGCAGCTGTGATACCTTCCACCCACCCCTGACAAAGTCTTTTTTTTCCTTGTTTATTTGGTTGGTCCACCTTCAGAGTGATGTCAGTTCTGCTTTTGCAGGTATCCAAGTCATAAAGTAAGTTAACCCATTGCAGATGAGGTCGAGTAATGGGTCAACAGGTCCGGATGAGGCACAGGTTTGCATGACTGCACACATGCATAACCCTCACACAGGTGTAAGAGGGTTATGATGTTTCTCCCTCTGCACAGCTCTGTGACTCCCTCTCACCCCTCCATTCAGAATTCTGCTTGTCTGCCTGGTGTGGTGCACATGCCCAGTTCCAAGCCGTTTTAATGAGCATGCGCATTTCAGATGATTGTCTTCTTTACACAGCGTTTTTAAATAAAGTTTTTTGAAAAAAAAAATCCTTCAAGAGGTCAGGCAGGAGGACCTATCCGCACATGCGCATTTGGAACATATACGCGCGCTCGATGATGTCACCCGGCAGAATGGCAGCTGGGAGACATACAAAACAAAGAAAAGAATGCGACGGTGCAGGCTGTAGGAGGAGATTGAGGGAGCGCCACTTTTGCGGTTAAGGTGGGTAAGATGTCCATTAGAACTGAAATTAAAATTAGGGTTGACATCTCCTTTAAACCATTATTTCTATTTTTGTTTCAATCTATCAGTAATACTAATGGCATTTTCTGCTACCTTTAAAACAGGTTAAAGCTATAAGGAAACCAAATACAAAACAGGCATTAACATTTAGTAGAAATATAGTTTAATCCTTTAAGTGCAAACAGAATTTCACATTTCGCTTCCCCTTGGTGCCAGACATTTTGTACATTCAGTGCTCTTGCATTTTTGGGGAATTTACTGGGGGGAGTTAAGTTTAGGTAGGAAAACTATATATATATATAATTTTTTTCAGGAGAACTTGAGCTTTCCAAATCCTTTCCAAATTCCTGGAATAAGATTTAGAGCTTGAAATCCAAAAAAAAGAAAAATTTATATTTTTCATGATACATGGATTTATACCAGAAACATATTTTATTTTATGGACAAAAATTCAACTGATTTAGAAAGCCTCATGTCTCCTGAACGTGCCAAAACCTGATATGTATAGCTTTATGGAGATTTCTGACTTCTATAGATCAAAAACTCCCAGCAGTAAATTACCAAATTTTCAAAGCATTATAGCAGAATACAGCATACTTTAGATTCCAAAGCCAAAAATCCTGGAACATTAGGTTTACCCCAGGAAACCATATATTTTTGAAAACTACACATGTTGCCGAATCCGAAATGGGTAACCATATCTTCCAACTCCTAAGTACCAAACAGCAATTCTTTCCTGAATTTAGCCGTTTATAAAAAAAATTATGAAAATTCTAAAAAAAATCGCCTCAAAGCTTCCATTTTCAAGCATCATTTCTCCCACATAACATTAGGTACCAAGAAAAATTATCCTAATATGAAAGCCAAGGGTCCACTGAACCACATTGTACACAGGGTTAACAAAGTATCTGAGATTTAGAGACCCCAAAAGGAAGTTAGTACTTACAAATTGTCCCGGAGATCTCTTTAGCTACTGAAAATTTACTGCACTTTAGCTACTGAAAATTTACTGCACTGTGGGGTAAAAACAAACAAAAAAAAATACATTGACCCCCCAAAACCATATATTTTTAGAAAGTACACTTTCAGGTGAATTCTAAATTGGCACTCATGTCTTTCTACTCCAAACTACAGAGTCGCAATACTTTCCCAAAATTGTTTTGATGAAATACACATACAGCAGACAAAATGTCCATGGGCAAAGTCAAGTAACAAAGAACAATGTGAAATGCAATAATTTTTGCCTAGTGAAATCTGCAGTCAGAATCACATTTTAAGTATTTTGGCTTGGGCAAACGAGTTTTACAGTCAAGCAAACAACACCTATGCATAACTGAAAATGCAATAAAATGACTAAAAATACACCAAAATCACAGAAAATGTAATAAAAACACCAAAATAATACACAAAAGGTATTGCACAGTGCGGTTAGTGAATACGCTATCCGCAATGGCAATATAACATTTTTTCAGGCAAGAAAAAAAACGATGCAATAAAAAAAAAAAATCCACAAAATTGAGTAAGTGCGCGTTGAGCGTGAGTGCTGTGAATTTGTGAAACCCCCCAAAATGTATGTGTGTGTGTAAGTATATGTGTGCATTAGTGTAATAAGTGTGTGTGTTTGTGTGTATGTGACACTAACATGGGGACAAGCAGGCTGGAGATCACAGAAGGGACATCTTCAGTCCAGATCCATTGAGTGGGCGTGCAGGAGGAGAGGGGCAATTGCACCCCAGGGGCACTCGTTTCCCGTCTCTGCATGTTGCCTAGGGGCTGGGGAATGAGCAGGGAGCGGCTTTAAAAGTCGCTCCTCCGCTCCCAAACCCGGAAGTACTGCAGAACGTAGAATTTATTTTGTGTGGCACTTGGGTACTTTTACCCACAGAACACAGATTCTACATTCTGTGGCACTTAAAGGGTTAAAGTAATTTATCTTACATCAAACCAAATGCTTTGACAAATAACAGTGTACAACAACAGTGTGTGCTCAACCATATTGTAAAACAGCATAAAGGCTGCCAAAAGGCCAAGACATCAGCTTATTGTGCTGTGTATGCGGCTGACGACCTACTGACCAAAATCTGGGCAGAAATCAATATTTATAAGGCAGGTTTTAGGAGCTTATTTACTAACCATCGATTTTTTATTTTAAAGCCGATTTAAATTATTTTTTTAAAAAGTCGCAGAGAAAAAACAAACACTGCACCTTTGCATTTAAATGGCTAGAAAATCCGAATTCAGCAATCTGCAAAGGTCCCTTTCCTTAAAGTTTCCTTTTGTCTCAAAACTTAAGAGATTATGCTAGGCTTTGTCTGAAAATCATGACGTTTTTGAACTGTCGCAGCAAAAATTCAACAAAGTCTTGATTTTTGCGGCAAAAATGAAAAAAAGTCAAGTTTTTTACGACTTTTCTCAGAGCGACTTTTCCTTGTAACTTTTTTTTATAGTATCAGACATTCGGAAAAACTAATTCAAGTCAAATTTGAAAATTAAAAAAAATGATGAAGAAATTATCAAGTTTTAGTAAATCTGCCCCTTAGAAGAGAAGGTAAGGCATTTTGGCATTTTATTGCCAATAGCTTAGCCACAATAGTGCAAGCTAGAACGCTATAATTTATTCTGCAGAAAGCTTTACCATACCTGAATAAACAGCCCTAGAAGCTCCCTCCTTTTGTTAAAGATAGCAGCTGCCATTTAACTGGTTGTTAGTAGCTTCCTGCTGCAGTTGTAGATTATAAGCTCTTTTGGGCAGGGCTCTCTTCATCTTTTGTATCGGTTATTGATTGCTTTATATGTTACTCTGTATTGTCTGTAAGTGAAACCCACTTATTGTACAGAGCTGCGGAATATGTTGGCGCTTTATAAATAAATGTTAATAATAACTTTAGTTGCTGGTAGCTCAGATCACACATTTTGATGTTGGGGGGGGGGTGAATTCTTATGGGAGGGGTTGCAAGAGAAGGGGAGAGAGCTGCGCAGACTGGGCCCATGAATGAAGGATTTTTCTGAAAAGAGGAAGTCTGAATGTGTGTGAATGTGAGAAAGACATTAGAATGAAAAAATGGCCAGCTGTGGCTTCTCTTCTCAACATCTGCCTTTCTATTTTCAATTTTTCTTCTTACACTTTATTAGGCAAGTACATAAATGAACAAGACAATGAATTCGGCAAACCTTAGAAATAATTATTTTTATATAACATGTTAAGCCAGCTATACAGATCTAAAATGTATTAATAAAATACAAATGTTAAAGGTATATGCTGGCTTTCATTAATAAAAGGGTGTAATGTAAAAACTTGAGTCTCAGTGTACGAAAGTTGATTACAAAGTTTCAATTATAAGTGTACAAAGTAGTGGCAGTCCATTATAAGTTATTAATATACATTGGAAAGTTACAGTTCATGTAACTCTATGTCCTCTGTTTCAGCCTTTAAACAGTAATTCTGATAGATGAAGAAATACCAAAGCAGTTTGAAAACCAGCTATTTTTTTTAAATGTGGATACATGTATTAACAGAAACTTGATTTTCTTGGACCCCTGTACCCAGGTCAGACAACTAATGGCAAATATTTATTATCTGTTATTTATATAGTACCAACACATTCACACAGTACGTTATATAAAATTGTTCCTCATTCACAAAATTCAAAGTTCATCATTTAGCTTCCCTGTCCCTGTGGACCTTACAATCCATATCTACCAGGATCAATTTAAACAGAAGCCAGTTAACTTGCCTGTATGTTTTTTGGACTGTGGGAGAAAAATGGAGTATGCAAAGGAATATCAGGATTGCAATGCATCGATTTCTTTCTGGGCAACTGACAATCTAAGAAATTATATGGACACTGCCCCCAAGACCACAATGTTTTAAAGGGGACCTGTCACCCTAAGAAATAATTCCAAATTGTTTTCTATTGTGTTAATCAAGTGAAATAAACTTCACTTACACTACAGAAATAATTCGAATCTTATTTTCTTCAGCCTTGGAATTCACAATTGCAGCAAGCAAGCAGGCAGGCGCCATTTTGCGGACACTGTTATTAAGTAAAGCTTTGCACCCTGCCAAAATCTTTTTTCTGTGCCAGTATGCAGGGATCTGATACCCATGGCCATACTCTGGTTCCAAAATTAGATGGTTAGGAGGGAGGGGGGATGTGAAAAGTGCAGCAGCGTCTAAGAAGTTCTGATTTGAAAGTGAAAGTAACTGTATGCCCCACCTCTATGCCTAAGGCGTAAAGGCGGGGCAGGCAATATATGATTGACAGCTAGGATTTTTAAATGCTTTTATAATGGGTATGGATGTGTTAATTAAAAATTGAGTTTGGGTTTCATGTATAATTTGAAAAGGGTTTTTATTATACGGCTATTTATGCCTGGGTGACAGGTCCACTTTAAAGGAGTAGCTGACCTTTAAATTAAAAAAAACAATAATACAAAAACTAACTAACTGACTTTGTATCCTTCATTTTTAAGACAAATATTTCTAAGCAGAAAAAAAAGATTAAAACATATGCACTTTATTAATATCATTAACAATAAGTTAAAGTACTTCACAAAACCCTAAAAACAAAAACAAAAAAAGAGAAGGTAGGAGGGCCCCCACAAGTTCACTGTTTAACATCTCCAGCAGGAAATGAGATCTCATATCACTACCACAGTTGAGCAGGAATTTTAATTTGTGAAGTATCCTTAAATCACTATGTCATGTAATTGTATAGTCTGTTTGAAGGTAAAGTAGCAAGATACAGATTGGCCATTATTGTGTAGTGCCGGGAGTAAGTCCAATAAGTGTTTGTTGTGTGCTGCACAATTACTATTCAATAACACCACAACCACTGATGACTTACCATTATGGAATGATTTAAAGGGCATGTCAACACATAAAATATTTTTTCCCTAATAAAATAATAAAATAAATAAAATAAAATAATTCAAAGCAACATTCCAATATAAATGTATTTAAAATTAGTAGTGCTTTATTTGTTACTTTTTAAACAATGTTGCAAGTGCCAGGCTCCTCCAGAAAGACAAGTCTGTAAAATCTGCTGGTGTTTGTTACATTGTTTCAAATGCCAAAGCCACCAGGGCAGAGAATAGAAAGAACAGGCAGACACAAGCTTTTAATAGCAAATATTTATACAAATAACTAAAAAAACATTACAAATATGTTTGTAAGGCAAAAAAATTAGTTCTGGGGTTGACATGTCCTTTAATATCGTGACCTCAGTTGGTGAACGCTTCATGATTAGTATAAAAAGTCAGTTTGTTTTTTTATTATTTATTTTTAACCATTTGGCTGACTGTAATCCTATGTTACAGAGGTAGTGGCATGTTTAACCCTTTCACACTGCCAACTGTTTTGGTCAAAGCGGAACTTGAATTGCCAGACAGTTTTTGAACATTTTGCACTGTTTCACTTTAGGGGCCTTTCCTCGGGAGGACTTTTAGTTTACCCAGGAAAACAATATATCGTTTTTTTCAAGACAACCTAAGCTTTCAAAATATAGTAGAATTTTTGTGTAATTCCAATTCTGTAATGATAAGATATAGGCTTCTAAATGTCTAAAAATTTAAAAAAAAAAAAAAACTATTTCCATAATATAAAACACACATACTAGAAATTATTTTATGCGTGAAAATACAACTGATTTGGAAAGTCCCATGTCTCCTTAACGTGCCAATACAAAATATATATAGTTTTATGGAGATTTCTCACTTGTATAGGTCAAAAACTCCCAGCAATACACTACCAAATTTCCAAAGCACTGCTTCAGAAAGCTGCATACTTTAGATTTCAAGGACAAAAATTCCACTATTAGAAGGTTTATCCCAGAAAATTTTACATTTTTGGAAAAAACAGATTCTGGGGAATCCAGAATAGGCACTATATGTCTTCTCCAAACTACCAAGTTGCAATGCTTTCCTAAAGTTATTGGTTTTTAGCTAAATTTGTGAAATTTTTAAAAAAATTGCTTCAAAGCTTCCAGTCTATAGTATCTTATCTCCTACAGGTCATAAAGTAACCAAATAAAACACACTAAATATGAGTGTCAGGGGTCCACTTAACAGTTTCATTTGATGTCTAATATGCTTACATGTGGCATGTAGGGGCCCCAATGTGAACATACCCCCACATTTGAGCTATCATTTTTGTCATTTCAGCTCCTGCAAAATCAACACATTTATATCATTATATTTGGGATAAAGCTAGTAAAAAAGTACACTCACCCCAGAAAGTCATATGTTTTTGAAAAGTACACATTCCTCCGAATCTAAAATGGGTACCCGTGTCTAGAAAGACTCCACAGTTCCAAGCCGCAAAGCTTTTCTAAAGTTAGCAAATTTGATGACATTTCCAAAAATCCCCTCAAAGCTTCCAGTTTGCAGCATCATATCTCCCACATAGCATTAAGTACCAAGATAAAACACCCTAAATTTAAACGCCAGGGGTCCACTGAACAGTTTGATACAAAATATGTATAGGTTTACCTAAAAACATGGCATGTAGGGGCCCCAATGGGAACATACCCCCATTTGATGTATCATTTCATCTCCTGCAAGATCAACACTTTTACATCCTTTATGTGGGATAATGATACAAAGAAGTACAATCACCCCAGAAATCCATATATTTTTGGAAAGTACACATTTCTTTTTACTCCAAAATACCAAGCTGTAAAGCTTTCCTAAGTTTGCAGATTTTTATGACATTTCAGAAAATCGCATAAGAATGTTGCAATTTACCGCATTTATCTCTCACAATTTCTTGGTAAAGATCAGATAAAGGCAAATCACCCCAAATAGGAACACCTACTGAACAGTTTGATGCCCAATATGCATAGATATACCAAAGTCTGTGGTATGGACTGACCCCAAAATGAAAATAGTGCATATGGATTTCTCACCTACGAGCTCAGCTTTTGCACACAGAGCACCCTCAGCGTATTATGTGTCGTGACACCTCCTAACTATACAGAGACCCCCATAAAACCATATAGTTTTGGAAAGTACACATTCTGATGAATTCAAAATAGGTAAAGTTAGTTTTGTACACCAAAGTTACACATGGCAAAGCTATGCTAAAAACAGATTAGGAACACTTTTACAGGGATAAAAATGCAATAAAACCACACAAATTGTTCAAATGAGTGAAACAACAAAATAAGTCACACAACAGTGTAATTAGTGGTCAGAATATCTGATCCAATAGTCACGCTGTCAAAATACAGTTTTTAGGGAAAAGAAACTAAAAACAAAGTGGTAAAATTAAAAAAAATAAAAGTGTTTGTGTGTACATGTGTGTGTACAGTGTGTAAGTGTGTATATGAGTGTATATAAGTGTGCAAAATGAAAAAAAAAAAAAATAAAAACTACAAAATTGAGTGCTGTAAGTGTGTGTAAATTTATTTACAGTCCCGGCTTTTACAGCGCATCCCGCTGTCCCGGATAGTTTAATGAATGTCCCGCATTTCTGTAATAGATTACAGAAATGCGGGACATTCATTGAACTATCCAGCACAGTGGGATGCACTGGCTGGAGCCGGGCGCTCCGGCTTCTACTGCTGCTCTGCTTCTTATGCCACTCCTTGTACGGCGGCGACAGGCCTTTATTAAGGTTGCGCCCCAAGCGTACATGTGACGTTGCGCCCCGAGCGTATTGACATCACATGTACACACAGGGCGCAACCTTATAAGGGCCTGTAACCGCCTTTCAAGGAGCTGCATAAAGAGCAGAGCAACAGAAGAAACCGGAGCACCTATGGGGGCTACTGTGTATGGGGGGTACTTTCTATGGGGGCACTGTGTATGGGGGGTACTGTCTATAGGGGCACTGTGTATGGGGGGTACTGTCTATAGGGGCACTGTGTATGGGGGGTACTGTCTATAGGGGC
Source organism: Xenopus tropicalis (assembly GCF_000004195.4). Lineage (NCBI taxonomy): Eukaryota > Metazoa > Chordata > Amphibia > Anura > Pipidae > Xenopus > Xenopus tropicalis. The sequence continues at coordinate 88,322,413 of NC_030677.2, read as the reverse complement.
ACTGTGTATGGGGGGTACTGTCTATAGGGGCACTGTGTATGGGGGGTACTGTCTATAGGGGCACTGTGTATGGGGGTACTGTGTATGGGGGGTACTGTCTATAGGGGCACTGTGTATGGGGGTACTGTGTATGGGGGGCACTGTGTATGGGGGGGTACTGTCTATAGGGGCACTGTCTATGGGGGGCAAAACTGGTACATAGTTATATATAGTTATATATAACTGACTGCCTTCTCTCTATATTTGTATTTTATATGTAGGAATTGCTATATTGTTTTCCTTAGGTAGTACAGTATGAGGGTATAGCACATTTGCATCTGATCCCGCCATTTGAACTATATAAGAGGAGTATTAAAAATAAAATTTTTTTTAAAAAAGGGCAATTATCATCAGAATTTAATATTCAGCCCTATAACATCAGCTCACCCAGGCGAACAAGCAAACCTAATTTTCTGTCGGATAATTTGCGATATCCCAAGCTTAGCTTCCCAGAGCACATTGAGCATGTGAGTGTCGCAGACATGTTTCCAAGATGGGGAGCTCCAGTGCCACCTGTAAAAACCCGGATCATTGCTGCTGCTATTGAGATGCTAAAACTTTAAACTGGTGCAGTAAGTTCAGTATATAAAATATGGCATTTTTAGCTATATTCATTTTTAGGGTTTAGTTCTCCTTTAATGTGAATTCAAAATCCCACCATCCTCATTGAGTCAACTGACTGCATGGAATTGTCTAAGAGAGCAGGGGGGATAGAATTGGATATCTCTGAACTTCAGAAAATAATATAATCATGGGATTGAAGTAGGACAGCTGCCCATAGCCACACAGGACTGTAGCTACATGCAGAGATAGAATATTCTGCACTTACTCACAAATATATATCTTTATTGAGCAGGCAGCAGTATTAATTGGCGAGTAGAGAATATTATAAACATTAACAGTTTTATTCACAATAGTGGCCATCAAGCTACCAGCTGTTGCTTTACTATGAGTACCCAGGAGCTTTTTGTCATAATGCATGCAAATTATTTAAGTTAAATAACTTCCCTCTCTGTGTAAATAGGCACATGATTTTATGCGCACTAATGTATTAATAGGAAAAAAAAGTGCTGAACGCACATCCTTGTTACAAGCATTAGCGCTAAAAATGTGTTAAGAGGTGACTGTTGTAAACTCAAACATTTGTACAAACTCATGATCACAGAACAAAGAACCAGGGAAGTCTGTGCTAGCAGAGAAGCCGCAGGCCTGCTTCTGCAAGTACATCGCTCCCATACAATGTGCCGACACACAGAAGATAGTCATGTTCTATTTATCCTCACTCTTTCTCAGAAAGGAAATGATAACTGTTTGTCCAAGGGCTGGATGGGGGGGAAAACAGTGAGTGGGATGGGGTGAGGCCTCTCCATCCGGTTATTGGAGCCAACAAAGGGATGCCTTCACATCGCATAGTCTAACCTTAAACACATCTTGTATGTATGTATGTCTGTATAACTTTATTTATAAAGCACCACAAGAGTACAATCTTACAAAATTACACACAAGTGTTATAATAAATAAATGCAATAATCTTGCGGAAGATGCCAGCAACTGAGTTATCATAAACCAAATCTGAATAAAGCACTCAATCTAGTCTTTCAGGTTCCAATTAAGCAAATTATTTGTGTTCTAAATTTACATTTACCACAAGCTTGTGTTAAAATTCACCCTTATGTACAAGTTAGAAAATTATTCTGTTATTTTAACGATTAAAGGAAGAGTATAGCACAGATAAAATTGGGTAAAAGATGCTACATAAATTGAAAAAAAGATAGTAATGAGTTATGGAAAGCATTTCCACTTACTACACTATACTTCTGTGATAGCAAGGCAGCTATTAAGTACCTCATACTGCAAACGCTGGCATTCAGAACAAAAAAGGGGATAGGCTCTAAAACACTGTATTCCACATTATAATGGCAAACCACACAATTAGTGTTGCTATCTTTTCTGGAAAATATACTGGCAGTAATATATCTGTTATTTGCTTTCTTTGTTAATTTCATTCACATGAAGCATTTTACTGGCTGGGCTGTAGACACTGAGTAAATTTACAAATGTATCAGTATCTATAGTGTTTTATATCTGTGGGTTGCTCAAATGGTAGTCTACTGTTGAACTTTAACTCTTGATTGCTGAATGCTGCTAATGTAGTCAAACATAAAGCAAAACATCTTCATTACTAAGCAGTGCTTACATTATTTTTTGTAAATATATGATTATTGATAATCCAAAGAAACCCTTAAATATATGGTATTTATAATTACCAATGTAACAGAACTACCATATTGCTTTCTCTGAGACAGTGGGAAGTTCACTCTCCAATGGTCCAATCATCATTAAGCAATGAATTTACAATTTGTGAAGCTATAGTTATTATATACAAACAAGAGACTGCTGGCTAAAAGTCATGCAACCGCTAGGTGACTTTAAATATACTTATAAACTTAGAAAACATTAAAAACACAAAAACCACAAGACTCCAGACTCAGTGCCTGCTAAATACCCCCCAACAACCCTTCTGTCAGGATATCACACCATTCCCCCATAAACTTCTCAAGGCAAACGCCTGCGCTTGGCAGCCCAAGCCCTCCACTCGCAATCTCCAGTGTTTCCCCACATCCATTTTAACTACTTGCAGCCAGGGAATGTGGGTCTCATCACTTAGTTATATAACTCCCTCCTACGCTTTCAGAAAGGTGATGCTGATTATTTATTTCATCCTATGATCCTAGTGGCTGACAATATGGGATGCCCTGGGGGAGTCAGATGACCTGGTTAGGTTGATAAAGGGAGAAGCTAGATGGATTAGTGAGACACATTTGGCTACAAACGTGCGTGTGAACTGAAGGGGGACGGCTGGCCATTGATCTTTACTGCCCGCAGCGCACAAGGGCTGGCCCCAATGTGTCAATGGGATACGGGGCTGCTACAGAGTGGGTGAAGCAGTAACAGGAGAGATTAGTACTTACAGACTGCCTGCCCACTGCGACTGCCATGCTGCCTCTGTGCAAGAAAAGGAAATCACACACACCATGCGCTCTTCTGCTCCAACCAAAACCAACAACCTCAATAACTGCTGCTCATGCAATATGGGAGGAACATGGCCACCAAGCGGGGAGGGTCAGCGCAACTCTGTATTGAGGGGGTGCAAAGATAGCAGGCCTGAAATTCCAAAGCAGTTCCTTATACACGTAGGCTCAAGGGCGTCGTAAAACATAAAGTTAGCACAGGGTGAAGTGCCTTGTGTACGTAGTAGACTGAAGAGGGTGGATTGTGCTCATAAACTGTTTAGGTTTTGTAAACTCACCCCTATGATCCGCAGTGGTGCAGACCACAGTGACTGTAGAATTGAGATTGTTTTCGCTGCGGTTCTATGCTATAAAGATGGAAAGCGCGGTTCAGGAAGCTTTGGACAATTTTTGAGGTTCAATTATACGTCGTATTGTTTTTCAAGTAAGGTGCCAATAATAAAATTATTTAACAAACAGAAGTGTGTTTTCAAGTTTAAAACAAAATAAAGAGCGCCATCTAGTGATTCGATCAATGTGTATTATGAACACACATTCGCTTTAAATTTAAATACTGTTATTCATCCGGTATGTATGTTTTATGAATATACTGAACGGGCTCAGCTGAGCAGATACACAACGCAGCCCCCAACAGAAACTTTGGGACCCTTACAAGTTATCTGGAGCCCCCATGAACCCAAGCGCTTAGTAGCAAATATTTGGCCACAATTCTTGTGTGTGCAATATAAATGATTAGCTAGCAGGTAGAGTTTGTAAATAAAAGGTTGAACCTGATGGATATGTTTTTTTGTTTTTTTTTTACAAACTACTATGGTACTGTAACCTTTTTGGCTAAAAAGCACTTTGATCCCAGGCTATGGATAGAGCATGGGGCACATTGGGACTCTCTTTCACAGGAAGGGTGTAAGTTGTGCAGAGGAATGCAGATAATGGAGCTGAGGTTGTGGTTTAACTACAACTCACAAAGGCTGTGTGGTGCAGATGTATCAAATAGGACGCCAGAAGGTTCAGTAGTAAACTATAATACAAGGCTTTATTCGTCCTAGACAAATGGAATTGCTTCACAGAGGATCAGTACTCACATGAACAAGATAGCAGTAGCAGAACCCACTTAGGATAGCAAAGGAGGGTACCACCGGTTCATCCAATCTCTTTTGCAGTCTGGGCAGGGTAAAGTACCTGTCAGCAGGGCACCACTTGGGAAGCAGATCGGATAGTAAAGTCAATCCCCAGGTTGATAACCTTTAACTCTTGTGGGTCCTACAGCTGGGCATAGATGAGGGGTTATCCTGCCTGTATCCTGTCACTAGTCCATGGCCCTAAGCTAAGGCAACATTGCCTAGTGGAAGAAATACTTCCATCTGTCTTCTAGTTGGGGCCTCAGCTGCCCTTGCTATCTAACCTTTTCTACTCTCACCACTTCTAGAGGTGCTATAACAGAGCTGCTACTTCTATATTTCTATATAAACCTCCTTCACGGGCCCTGTCCCCGACTTCTCCAGATCAGGTATTGTATCTGGGGTATCCTTGGCTTACTGGGGCATGTTGCTGTGCCCAGGCTCAGTGGAGCTGTTGTTAAATTGCAGACAGGCAGCCAAAGAGGAAGCCACTCCTCCTTGCTGGACACTTTATCAGTCTGCAAGGGCAGTGGTCATCCTAACTAACCCAATGGGCATAGAGCATAACTATAAACTGTTACAAAGGCTTCTGCCCAGTAACAAGGGGATATGTGTGAAGCGGTAGGGATTCACTCCATAGGGCAATACAACACAATATGGGTCCCTACAGTACAAACCCACAAATTATTTTATTGAAAAGCAGGGAAGCTGTGGTGAAACTAGGACCAACTGCCCCCCCCCATCTTTAGAGGGGGCAGGCACTTACCTTTAGCCTTGTGCTTTGTGTGCCCACCCCCAGTCAGCATGGTGGCTGCCTGCCACTCAGTAAGAGGTAATACAATACTGTAGACCCCGTAGTCTGGGCCCCCTGTTCTTTGGGCCAGAAATAGGGGTAGGCAGAAGAGGCATGTGCCTAGGGGATAAAAGCTGGGGGGCACCATGCACGTAACCTTTTTGCCTGCCAGTTCCAGGCTACATACAGGAGTTCCAGTCCTGTCTGTAGCTCCTGCTCTGCCTCTGGCCCCCAAGAAAATTTTGCTGTGAGTGGCCCTGTGATTGCTGATGGCAGCCCTGATCATGATCAAAATTTCACCTTGGATAACTGTTCCCCCTCTCCCCCAGATGGCGTCCCTATACACAGTAATACTGAAACTCTTCCCATATGGTATTAAAGGAGAAAGAAAGGTAAAAACTAAGTAAGCTTTATCAGAAAGGTCTATGTAAATACAGCCATAAGCACTCACAGAAATGCTGCACTGACTACCCTGTCAAAAGATTTCTTGTGTCTGTAATTCATGTGCCAGAGACACCCAGCTCTCTGCTTTCTCCCCTCTCCTGCTCCCCCCTCCCTCAAGAATGCTAAGAACTCACTCCCCCCCTTAGGAATGTGGATCTGAGCCAATTAGCACAAAGCTGACTCTTGGGGCAAATTCATGAAAACGCTAGTTCGAATCCCAAATGGGACAAATTCGGATTGGATACAAAAATTTCTGAAGATCACAAATATCACGAAAATGCTTATGAAAAAATCGTATTAGTCATGATAATATCGTATTGGTGATCTGAAAGTCACAAAATTTTCGTACTGAACGATTGTAAACAGCAGGAAAACCTTTCTGATTTTTTCGCGCAAACGTCCAAAAAAGTCGTGCAAGCGTGTGAAAAAGTTGCGCGGGCCTCGAAAAAGTCACGCAAGACACGAAAAATTTGGGAAAATACGCTCGGAGCATACGAATGAACGCTCCGAGTGTTCATGTCTTAATAAATCTGCCCCATAGTCTTACAAATTGAGCATGTACACTTGGTCTCAGTCTCGGTACAGGAGCGATGCATTATGGGAACTTTCTTTACACAGCTCAGCGTTTTTTCTTCCTGTTTGGATTCAGATCTTCTGAACAGGTGAAATATGGGGAGACTTAATACAACTATTAAGACTATTGAGACAACTGAAGGTATGCCTGCAGCTTGAGATTAACTCTTTATTAGCCTTTCCTTCTCCTTTAAAGGGGTCATTCACTTTAAACTAATTTTTAGAATAATTTAGACAGTGATATTTTGAAACAGTTTGTAGTTGGTCTTAATTTTTTAAAATTTTGCATTTTTTTTATAGTTATATAGCTATTTGTTCGGTAGCTCTCTAGTTTGGTTATATAACAGCTATCTGGTTGGTAGGATCTTATTTATTCAATAAGAGACTAGAATATGAATAGGTGAAGGACAGAACAGAGCTCCAGTTCTGTTGCAATCAGCTGTGCCCTAATTGAATCTTTCTTCTTGAAGCTTCTCCAATCAGAGCACAGCTCTCTTGACAGAAAGTAAAACTGACCAATCAAGGCACAGAAGACACCGCAGAAATGAAGGAGAGAGGTCTTTTGGATCTATTTATCTACATACCTTTGGGTCTTATCTATGAGTTTGATGTTAGGCTGATGGCAGATGTGGCGTAGGGCTGATATTTTCGGCAAGCGGAAAAACGCTTGCACCCGAATGAATGAGATACATAGTAACATAGTAACATAGTAAGTTGGGTTGAAAAAAGACATACGTCCATCAAGTTCAACCATAATGCCTATATATAACCTGCCTAACTACTAGTTGATCCAGAGGAAGGCAAAAAACCCCATCTGAAGCCTCTCTAATTTGCCACAGAGGGGAAAAAATTCCTTCCTGACTCCAAGATGGCAATCGGACCAGTCCCTGGGGCAACTAGTACTAAGAGCTATCTCCCATAACCCTGTATTCCCTCACTTGCTAAGAATCCATCCAGCCCCTTCTTAAAGTTATATAATGTATCAGCCAGCACGACTGATTCGGGGAGGGAATTCCAGAACCTCACAGCTCTCACTGTAAAAAATCCTTTCCGAATGTTTAAATGGAACCTCCCTTCTTCTAAACGGAGTGGGTGCCCTTGTGTCCGTTGGAAGGACCTACTGGTAAATAAAACATTAGAAAGGTTATTATATGATCCCTTTATATATTTATACATAGTTATCATGTCACCTCTTAAGCGCCTCTTCTCCAGTGTAAACAGACCCAACTTGGCCAGTCTTTCTTCATAACTGAAACTTTCCATACCCTTTACCAGCTTAGTTGCCCTTCTCTGGACCCTCTCTAACTCAGTAATGTCCCGTTTGAGCACTTGAGACCAAAACTGAACAGCATATTCTAGATGGGGCCTTACCAGCGCTCTGTAAAGGGGAAGAATAACCCCCTCCTCCCGTGAATCTATACCCCTTTTAATACAGCTCAAAACCTTGTTTGCCCTTGCAGCTGCTGCCTGGCATTGCTTGCTACAGCCAAGTTTATTATCTACAAGGACTCCAAGGTCCTTCTCCATTATGGATTTGCCTAGTGCAGTCCCATTAAGGGTATACGGGGCTTGCATATTTTTACATCCCAGGTGCATGACCTTACATTTATCCACATTAAATCTCATCTGCCACTTAGCTGCCCAGATTGCCAGTTGGTCAAGATCCTGCTGCAGGGATGTCACATCCTGGATAGAATTGACTGGTCTGCAGAGTTTTGTGTCATCTGCAAACACTGATACATTACTCATAATACCCTCCTTTAAGTCATTTATGAACAAATTAAACAAAAGTGGACCCAGTACAGAACCCTGAGGGACCCCACTGAGAACCTTACTCCAAGTAGAGAATGTACCATTAACAACCACCCTCTGTACCCGATCCTGTAGCCAGTTTTCTATCCATGTGCAAACGGCTTCACTAAGACCAATAGACCTTAGCTTAGAAAGCAGTCGTTTGTGGGGAACGGTATCAAATGCTTTGGCAAAATCCAAATAGATTATATCTACTGCATCCCCACTGTCCAGCTTCTTACTTACCTCATCATAAAAAGCAATTAAATTGGTCTGACATGACCTGTCCTTCATAAAGCCATGCTGATTACTGCTCATAATGGCATTCTCCACTACATAATTTTGAATGTGATCCCTTAACAAGCCTTCAAATAACTTGCCCACCACGGATGTCAGACTTACAGGCCTATAATTGCCAGGCTGAGATCTTACTCCCTTTTTAAATATGGGAATGACATTCGCCTTCTTCCAATCCCTAGGTACCATACCTGATGAAAGCGAGTCTGAGAATATCAGAAACAAGGGCCACTGCAATTCTGCCCCTAGCTCTCTCAGTACCCGAGGGTGTATTCCATCTGGCCCAGGTGCCTTGTTTACATTTATCGTGTGTAACCCTTTAAGCACCATATCCTGTGCCAACCACTGTGTAGTTGGAGCTGAGGCAACAGTGCAGCTATTGGGTGGGACTTGGCCCACTGGCTCCTCTACTGTATACACAGAAGAAAAGAACTGGTTAAGCACATCTGCCTTTTCTGTATCCGCTGTAACCATATTGTTACTATAACTCAATGGGGCCACACCCTCAACCTGCATCTTTTTACTATTAATATACTTAAAAAACTTTTTGGGGTTAGTCTTGGCCTCGGCCGCGATGCGCTCCTCATTTTCTATCTTTGCCTTCCGGATTGCTGTTTTACAACACTTGTTATAGTGTTTATAATCATTAAACGCATCTACTGTCCCCTCTGACTTATATTTCTTAAAAGCTTTCCTTTTTCTCCCTATTAACTTCTTTACCTCAGAGTTAAGCCACATAGGGTGATTATTAACACTTTCTACTTTTTCTTATTAATGGAATGAATTGAGAACAGTAATGATTTAATATCATTTTAAATGACAACCATTTCTGCTCTGTGTTTTTATCAGAAAACATAATGCCCCAATCTATGCCCTGAAGCGCTGCCCTTAAGGAGCTAAAATTTGCCTTCCTAAAATTCATTGTCTTTGTTGCCCCCATGTAAATTTGTTTCCTGCACCAAACATCAAATGAAATAACATTATGGTCACTATTACCCAGGGGTTCAACCACTTGCACATTTGCTATACGTTCTGGGTCATTAGAGAACACTAGATCTAGTATAGCATGGTTCCTGGTTGGCTCCTCAACAACCTGTGACATAAAGTTGTCATGCAGCAAGTTTATAAACTTGTTCCCATTTACTGTCCTGGCAGTACTATTGCCCCAGTCAATATCAGGGTAATTAAAATCCCCCATTATTATCACTTGCCCCAAACTAGCAGCCTTTTCTATTTGCAACAGGAGCTGGGCCTCCTCCTCTTCGCTTACATTAGGGGGTCTATAGCATACCCCTACAATTAGTTTGGTAGATTCCTTACTATCTGTGAGAAGCTCAACCCATAAGGATTCAGCTCCCTCTGTTAACCCCATCAATTCCTCCCTAATATTTGCTTTTAATTCCTGCTTAATGAACAGACACACTCCTCCTCCTTTTCTATTGCCCCTGTCCCTCCGAAACAATGTATACCCCCCAATATTAACTGCCCAGTCATGAGACTCATTCAACCAAGTTTCAGCAACTCCAATCACATCATATTTCCGCTCCAACGCCAGTACCTCCAGCTCTCCCATTTTACCAGTCAGACTCCTTGCATTGGTAAACATACATTTAATACTGGTTCCGGCGTGAGAATGACGTCTAAACAACTTATGGGCCTCCCTGCCATTATCAGTATCCCGAAGCAAGTCTCCTCCCCCATTTTCCCTTACTATGCCCACTACCTCATCTATCCTGTCTACCACAGAATTTCCCTCTGCACCCTCCCCCCCCACTCCTAGTTTAAAATCTCCTCCAACCCTCTAGCCATCTTTTCCCCCAAAGCAGCTGCCCCATCATCATTGAGGTGCAGCCCATCCCTGGCAAAGAGCTTGTAGCCGATTGAGAAATCAGCCCAGTTCTGGAGAAACCCAAAGCCCTCCTCCCTACACCAATCTCTCAGCCACGCATTAATCTCCCTAAGCTCCCGCTGCCTTCTTAATGTTGCTCGTGGCACAGGTAATATCTCTGGGAAAATTACCTTGGAAGTCCTCGCCCTCAACTTCGCACCTAGCTTTTTAAAATCGTTCTTGAGGACTTCCCCCCTCCTCTAACTTTGTCATTGGTACCTATGTGTACCAAGACCGCCGGGTCTTCCCCAGCCCCTCCCAACAATCTGTCCACTCGTTCCACCACATGCCGAACCCTAGCACCAGGCAAGCAACACACAGTTCGGCATGTAGGGTCTTTGCGACAAATTACCCTATCCACCTTTCTAATAATTGAATCCCCTACAACTATAGCCTGCCTTCCCTTCCTAGCACTATTCCCCCCACCTGTATTAGAGGTGCCGGCTCCCAGGGTGCTCTGAGAGTCAGCCCGCTCCATACATGCCAGCTCAGAGCTGTCTTCCCCAGCATCTTCACCTAAAGCGGCAAATCTGTTGGATTGTACAAGCTGTGAACCAGCCCCCCTACCCTTGTGTCCCCTACTTCCCCTCTTAACTGTTACAAATTTGTCTCCCTCATTAACCTCCACTGTCCCTTCTCCACCCCCCACTACACCGGCCCCTGCCAGTGGTTGCTCAGTGAGCCTCCTGTTCTCCCCCATGCTTGCAGCTGCCCTCAGTGCTGCCAGTTCCCCCCTTAGATTCTGCACCTCAGATTCCAAGAGGAAAACCCACCTGCATCTCTCACAAGTAAATGCTGCATGGAACTGCTGCTCCAGGACCACATACATGCGACAAGATGCACACTGAGTAACACCAGCAATCATACTGCAACTCATATTGCCACTGGGTACTTACAGTCTCCCGAGTGCAATCCCTTGTATAGTGCCTTTTAAGTTTCAAGCGCCTTTTTTGTTTTTAACGCCTACTATACACTTAATCTACATGCAACACTTTAGATTACATGCAACACTCGCTAGCAGCTCCCAAACTCGCTGTGCAGTCAGAAACTTATTGAGGTTCAAAACCCAATGCAGGTACATGTAGCCGATATACGCATGAAAACGCGAGAGAAGGCTCGCGTTTTCATGCGTATATCGGCTACATATGCCTGCACCCGAGCATATCTCATTCATTCGGGTGCAGGCACAAGTAACAGGCGTAGGGCTGTATTTTTGCCAAGCATTTTTCCGCTTGCCGAAAATATCAGCCCTACGCCACATCTGCCATGTCTGCCATCAGCCTTACATGTTTTACCTAAGAATAAAAAATCCATCTTCTTCAAAAAATTCTAAAACATTTCTAAATTTAAATTTTTTTTCTGAACAATGTAAAATCCACATTCCACAATGGGGCTATATATTTCTAACAACTATTTGCAATGAGGACCAGATGGCGGGAGTAGAAAAGATGGCGGCACGGCAGTAGCACGCAGCGGCCGCTCCGGAGCCGAAAACACTTGATGCTACTAAAAGTTCGTTTTTCGTTCATTTTTTTTCCGGTTGCAAGGTTCGGATTTACCTATGTAAGTCACTTTTTTCAACTACATACTTAGAAAATTATTCAAGATGAGCTGCGTGACCTCGGATTGCTTCGAGAACCAGGCCTCTAGTCCTCAGCGTTGCCGGATGTCGGTCGCCGGAGGTGGAGACATCGTAAGCGGTGGCGATCGGTGCAAACGTTCGTATTTCAGTGCAAACGTTCGTATCTACAACCGCCAGCTACTTTTACAACTAAACAACTCGGATAAATTTATTCAAGTTGAGCTGTGTGAGAAGCTACGCAACCTTGGATTGCTTCGTGAACCAGGCCTCCAGTCCTCAGTGTTGCCTGATACTGCGGGTCGGAAATGGAGACATTGCAAGCGGTGCGAGAGGAAACGGAAACGCGGTAAGCGGGGGGGAGTCTGTAGCAGGCTAAAAACTAACCCTAGCCGGCCAGCCCTTCCGTCCATTATCTTATCTAACATCTGCTCCCTGGAAAATAAATTGGACTACATCTGACTCCAACAGTCTACACAGAGAGAGTTCAGAGACTGCTGTGTCTTTGTATTCACGGAGACATGGCTTAACGACAAAGTTCCGGACGCCGCTATTCAACTAGACGGACTAGCCTCATTTCGCGCAGACAGAAATACAGCTCTATGCGGTAAGACTCGCGGCGGGGGCTTGTGTTTGTACATCAACACCAAGTGGTGTAAGAACTCTGTGCTAATTTATAACTTCTGCTCACCGCTGCTGGAGATTGCGACCAGTGACGGACTGGGGTGTCCGGGGCCCACCAGGACTGTCACCTCAGGGGCCCCCCACCCCCAGTGTTGGAACCAGGTATTCTAGCACCCCAGACAAGCCCCTCAGCTGGTGCCCATTCCCCCAAGAAGATTTTAACAGCAAGTTAACACTCACTGCAAAAAAAAAAAAAATATATATATATATTATTTTCCCTAAACCCCTATCTCATTTTATCCCTAATATGCCACATATATTTTTCCTGTACTAAGTATAATTCCTTGTATTTCTTCTCCCTACCCAGCAACAAAGACCACTTGGTTGTGTCTATGACCCTAGTAATTTTTTAACTGTGCATTCTTCTCCAGACTTGACATGTTTCAACGTAGTGTGACCAATGTCGCAAATAAAAAACGCTGTACAAACCTTCTGTTTGATTTACTGTGAGTCACGGAGCTGAGCGCATCTGTAGCTTTAGCTGAACTCTGGCCTTGACACTGATCTGCGGCAGCAATAACTCCGAGATGGGACTGAAGTGTGCGGGGGAGCTACCGATCCGTTCCATGACTCCAGAGCCGCACAGCATGCTGGATGATGAGCTAACACTGCTGCCTGCTGTCAGAAACGTAGCATTTATGTTTAGGTGCAGCCCAGTCACCAGAGTCACTAACAGAGGGCCAAGCCCACTGATCACGTGAGCAGGGTCCTCAGCTAGGAGGACCACTCCTGCTTACATCACTTCCTGATTATTGAACCTGGGGGGCTGTCGGCAGTGTATAATTCACCCAAACAATTTTTTTTTTTCATTATGCGGACAGGATGCGCTGTGCCAAATTAACTGGAGGGCCCACCAAGGACGGGGCCCACCGGGTTTTTTCCCGGTATCCCGGCAGGCCAGTCCGACCCTGATTGCAGATGCAGACCTTTTTATTTACCACGGGAATTCACTACTGTATTCATTATCGGTGTATACATTCCACCTAGCGCAAATATTAAGGAGGCGCTTGGGGAACTGTACGTAAGGATCAGTATTCTGCAGAACATACACCCTGAGGGGTGCTTCCTAAATTCCATTAGTATGTGGACTTTGCAACAAGAGGCGAAAATATGTTAGATCTTGTTTATACAAACATCTCCGGTGCATATCGAGCAGAGCCCCGTCCACACCTCGGCTATTCGGATCACATCTCTGTTATGCTAATTCCAGCATACAGACCACTCGTCAGGCGTTCAAACCGGTTCTGAAACAGGTGAAAATCTGTCCAGAAGGAGCCATCTCTGCTCTGCAGGACTGCTGTGAGAACACTGACTGGAACATGTTTAGGGAGGCTGCAACTTACGGTGACTTCACTGAATTGGAGGAGTATACGTCATCAGTGATCGGCTACATCAACAAATGCACCGAAGACGTCACTGTCCCCAAGAGCATCATTTCTCGATCGAATCAGAAACCGTGGTTTACTGCGGAGGTGCGTACACTTCTGAAGACCCGAAACTCCGCCTTCAGAGTGGGGGATAAGGTGGCCCTAAGAATAGCAAGGGCCAAACTGTCCAGGGCCATCAGAGAGGCGAAGCGTGCATACGCACAGAGAATTAACAACCATTTCAAGGACAGCGGTGACACACAGCGCATGTGGCAGGGAATACAAGCCATCACCAACTACAGGACATCATCACCTGCCTGTGATAGTGATGGCTCCCTTCCTGATGTGTTGAACAATTTCTTTGCACGATTTGACATGCAGAATGACGTGATAGCGAGGAAGTCCACCCCTTCTCCGAATGACCAGGTGCTGTGTCTCACTACGTCTGATGTGAGGAAGACTCTACGCAGAGTCAATCCACGTAAAGCTGCTGGACCAGATAACATCCGAGGCAGAATGCTCAGAGGATGTGCAGATCAGCTGACAGATGTTCTTACCGACATCTTCAACACCTCTCTGAGCTGCGCCGTCGTTCCCACATGTTTCAAGTCTTCCATCATCATCCCTGTGCCAAAGAAGTCTTCAGTGTCCTGTCTCAATGACTACCGCCCTGTTGCACTCACATCCATCATCATGAAGTGTTTCGAGCGGCTCGTCATGAGACACATCAAGTCCATGCTGCCACCCACATTGGACCCACTGCAGTTTGCGTATCATTCAAATCATTCGACGGACGATGCCTTCTCCACCACACTCCATATGGCACTGACTCACCTTGATAAGAAAGACACTTACGTTAGAATGTTGTACATAGATTTCAGTTCTGCATTCAATACAATCATCCCCCAGCACCTGATCAGGAAACTAAGCCTATTGGGCTTGAACACTTCCCAATGTAACTGGATCTCCTAGACTTTCTGACTGAGAGACCTCAGGCAGTGCGGATCGGGAACCATACCTCCAACTCCATCACACTGAGTACTGGGGCCTGTGTGCTTAGCCCCCTGCTGTTCACGCTGCTGACTCATGATTGTGTAGCGACCCATAGCTCCAATCATATTATTAAGTTTGCTGATGACACAACCGTGGTGGGTCTCATCAGCAAGAACAACGAGTCAGCTTACAGAGAGGAAGTGAGGAAGCTAACGAGCTGGTGTAAAGATAACAATCTGTCCCTGAATGTCGACAAAACAAAAGAGATGGTTGTTGACTTTAGAAGGACATGGAGCATTAACTCTCCGCTCAACATAGAGGGATCTACTGTGGAAATGGTCAACAGCATAACATTTCTGGGTGTCCATCTGGAGGAGAACCTCACCTGGTCCCTCAACTCCAACTCACTGCACAAGAAAGCTCAACAACGCCTTTTCTTCCTGAGAAGGTTGAGGAAGGCCCAGCTCCCACCAACAATCCTCACCACCTTTTATAGAGGAACCATTGAGAGCATCCTGTGCATCCTGTGCAGCTGCATCACTGTCTGGTTTGAAAACTGTGCCATATCAGATCGTAAGTCTCTTTAGCGGATAGTGAGGACAGCTGAGAAGATCATTGGGGCCTCTCTTCCCTCTATCGATGATATATACACCATGCGCTGCATCCGCAAAGCCACCAGCATTGTGACTGATCGGTCACACCCCTCACACTCATTCTTTACCCTTCTGCCATCTGGAAAAATCTACCGAAGCATGAGGGCAATCACATCCAGACTGTGTAATAGCTCTATGCAATCTGCAATTATTTGCACAATATTTTTAATTTATTTATGTGGTTATATTTATATCTTATATCTTATGTTGTGTTGCATGTATGTAGCATCTTGGCCCTGGAGGAACGCTGTTTCGTCTCACTGTGTACTGTACTGTATATGGTTGAAATGACAATAAAAACTTACTTGACTTGATATTGTAAGACATAGTTCTAACATGTTTTCTTGAAAGGGATCTCTTTTTCCTTTGAAAAATTAGGAATGCATGATTGCATTTTATCAAATAATTATTTGATACTAAATGATTATGCTGTTAAAATATAGGCAATGGACAATAAATGGTTAAAGTTTTTACTTTTTGTCTTTGGTTGTAGTATACATACTTTTTATTGATATAGTATTATACAGAAGCCTGCTAATGTTTTTTTGTAAAAAGCTAAAACCCTGTCAATGTATTTTGGATATGCAGGGAGTGGTATCTCCCTTTAAATAATAATGGTTTTAATGATAGGTGGGGCAATTTTGTGCTTAAATATGTGCTTTAGAACCCATAGGGTCACAAATGCCCATGACTAAGTACCAGTAGGGTACAAAACACGGTGTGTGGGCTTTGTATATTTTTTAATAAGGACTTTTAAATAAAAATGTGATTTGTGGGACTTATTTAGATTTTGATGCTTGATTTGCCCTTTAAAACTGGGGCCGTGTCCCATTTACTTTGGCCCGTTTTTGACTGGCCATTAAGGATCAGCATTTTTTATATGATATGAACTGCAGAAATGAAGACTGATAATGTATGTATGTATGTATGTATATCTTTATTTATAAAGCGCTACTTATGTACGCAGAGCTGTACAGTAGAATACATTAATGCATTACAGGGGGTTATTAAGATAATAATAGATAAATACAAAGTATAACAATAATACAAATAAATACAAGATACAGTTGCAATAAGTTAAGAGTCAAAGACACAAGAGGATGGAGGTCCCTGCCCCGTAGCGCTTACAATCTGTATGGGAGGGTAATTTTCGGACACAAATAGGCAAATATAAGTGCTGTAGGTCACAGTGGGTGACACTGCAATACAGGGTTGGACTGGGCCGCCGGGAAAAATCCCGGTGGGCCCCGGCGGCCCAGACCCGACGCTTGCCGGTGCTCCCCCTGCCCGACAGCTCCTCCCCTGACGCGTTAAATTCTGCAGGCTATAAACTTAACCTAAGAACCTCACCAACTCTGAACTTTTGCTGCAGATTTCATCCCACAGGTACTGTTCTATATATGTTCTAAAGGCTGAATCACTATGTGAAATGAAATCGTTTTTTGTCACCTAGAATCTATAATATCCCTATCACCCTTGCTCCAGTCCTAAATTAACTCTTTCTCCCTGTAAAAGCTCATTATACTTTTATATATTTGTTGTTGTTTTTTGCACTTACCTTTTCTCTTACTTTTGTCAGTGTTTTGTTCATTTCTAGTTAGTTACAGTGGAGCCCTCATCAGACTGTATAGCTGGGAAATAAACCAGTGTTATAGTGCCAGGGCCTGAATATCTCCCATCAGTGCCACTGCATCTCACTGTATATAATGTGCTAGATTTGTAAATATAGACTGCATTTCACTGTATATAATGTACCTGGGATGTCAGTACCCACTGCCTTTCTCTCTATAAAACTAATTAAAACACATTTAAGCTAACTGATCCCAAAAGATGGAGAACCCCTCACAGAAGTGCATGTATGAATACTTTTACATCCTAAGCATTTTAGGGTGAAAAAAAGCACTCTCACCCGCACATTTGCACAGTATCTCTGGAAGTCGGTGGGAACCACAAGAGGTAGTCGAGGGGTTCATTTTTCTATGTCAGCGGCGAATCCACCAAGGCTCTCATTAACTTTAAGTCAGTCTATGTATGGCCCATCTTTAGCCTCCCCAAACAAAAGTCACCCTCTGCCTATGTGCATGCTGACAGTGAGAGAAGAAGGGGACTGGGGGGGGGGGGACAAGGGCACGGAATAGGGGAGTGGAAGAAGCATGTGCCTGACATTGCCCTAGGCACATGCCTCTTCTGCCTACCCCTAGTTCTGACCATGCTGCTATTTTTCTAGATGGCAGTTACTGGACCTAAGGATAACAATTTTTATTTCTGGTAGTCTAGAAGATCATAGTAAAAGTTGGAAAAAAAAAAGTTGAAGCTGAAGATAGTGTGACATACTTTACCTCCATACTCCTGCCTTTATTTTTCATTTTGATATTGTCACTTTTGTTTCTTATACCCACCATCTCTTTCTCAGTATCATGACCCTACCTTTTTCACATGTGAATACTGATGGTGGTTACTTTTACAGCTGATCAAACAATAATTGTGCTATCTTTTGTGGTTGAAAAAGTGTTTATCGTTTTATCACTTCCAGAACCCACGTAGAACCCAAAAATGCAGGACATACGCAATGTGGGACTTTGCCCGTAGTAACTATCAACATCAGTTAAGTGGTTCAGATCACTATTTGTAAACTGGAGTAATGAGTATAAGACTTACTCCTTCACATTTTTAAAAAATGTCACTGTTGAAGTGCAACTGGTTTAGGAACTGAATTAATTGTTGGCATGGGTGTCTGCAGATGGGGCAAGGGGAGGCACTTGCCATATAGTTTTTGTTTTTTATATATGACTACATATATAAAAAACAAAAATATGAGCTGAAGAGAGTGCAGAGACATGCAACTAAACTGGTAAAGGGGGTGGAAGATTTGAGATATGAGGTTAGACTGTCGAGGTTGGGGTTATTTTCTCTGGAAAAGAGGCACTTGCAAGGGGACATGATTACTCTGTACAAGTACATTAGAGGGGATTATAGGCAGATAAGGGGTATTCATTTTTCCCATAAAAACAATCAATCCACCAGAGACCACCCCTTTAGATTAGTGCTTCCATTTGAAGGAACATAGGTGGTTTTTCACAGTGAGGGCATTGAGGTTGTGGAATGCCCTTCCTAGTGATGTTGTAATGGCAGATTCTGTTAATGCCTTTAAGAGGGGCCTGGATGAGTTCTTGAACAAGCATAGTATCCAAGTGACACATATGCCATCTCACTGGCGATTTACATTCTTGCTGGTGGGATGGCATTTCGGGGAGATTAGTTGCCCGCAGTAGCGAAGATTTATTGTTGCCGAATTATATGCCCCTGTGTCAAAATAACTGTAAGGGGCATATTTATTATAGTGTGTAAGCCAACATCACCAGTGATGTTGCCCATAGCAAATCAGATCTTTGCTTTTGTTTTCTAACTTGTAAGCAACTGTGCAATTCTAACTGACGACTGGTTGCTATAGGCAGCATCACCGGTGATGTTGCCTTACACGCTGTAATAAATATCTACCGATTTAATTTAGAAAACTTTGGGAAACTTCAGAAAATTTAAGTGGTGGGTATGCCATCCCACCGGCGATTTACATTCTTGCTGGTGGGATGGCATTTTGGAGAGATTAGTCACCTGCGGTAGCGAAGATTTATTGCTGCCGGCTAATGTCCTTGTGAAATTTAAAAATGAACCCTTGCTCTGAGGCCAGGGGGAGCAAAGTCCAAGGGGTTGGGGAGCAACATGTTGCTCACGAGCCACTGGTTGGGGAACACTGTTCTTGTGGCGTAAAATAATACTGCTAACTATTGCTACATGTGTTTTAGCAGAAGCAATTTGCAGTATTGTCTAGGCAGGGTATTTTCTAGAGTTTAGTAACCCTTAGGGCAGTGGCACATGAGGAGATTAGTCGCCTGCAATAAATCCCACCGACAAGAATGTAAATCGCCGATGGGATGGCATATGCATTGCTTTGGTTTTTCAAAGATGCCCAAAGTGTCCTTGAGAGGCAACTTCGGAAAACTAAACTGAACGCGTATTGCATCTCACCGGCTAGAATGTAAATTCTGGTGGGAAGGCATACGTGTTGCATTTCGTAGAGATTAGTCGCCCAAAATAACGAAAATGTAACGCAAGTGATGAGCTAATTTTTTCGCCAGGCATAGATTTGCATTGAATTTCCACAGTTCGCCATTGGTGAATTGTTTTGCAAATCTTGTAAGAAAATTTGACTCTGAAAAATTTGGCCCTCGTCAAAAGTTGCTTTTGCATGAAAAAAGGGCATGGGCGACAAAAAAAACAAGTGGACAACAAAAAAGTCACAGGGCAAACACGTTTCGTGGAATATTCACCGTTTTGTGAATTTTGTTGTCAGATTCGCTCATCACTGCAGGCGATTAATCTCCCCATGTGCCACTGCCCTAAACACCAGAAAATACTCAGCCACAGACAATGAGAATTGCCTCTGCTAAAACACACATAAGGGTTGATTCACTAAAGTGTGATAAAACAAACGCTATTTATAGCATGCGTTAAAAATGTTATCACGTCTTATTTTTTACGTCTTAACGCGCAATTCACTAAAAGGATATTTGCGTTAATTTAGACGCAATGCTGTTTGCGTTATTTAAGTTGCAAAGACTATTTTCATGCGGTATTTGACGCAATGCGCACTAATTAACGCAGCACGCTACTTGTCGCGCAATGAATAAATCACACTGCAAAGTCCATATTGTGTTGCCAAAAGCTCATGAACTGTACTTTTCTATAATTACCGCCTGCGCCAAGTAGGTGTTAATTTTCGCATAGACTAATGCGATAGTTAGCGCGTCTAATTCTTTAGCAAATCGCGCTGGTTTTTTCGCATCAATTTTAACGCAAAAAAAGCATGCAATAAGCGTTATCGCACCTTAGTGAATCAACCCTATAGAGACAATTATCAGTAAGTTATCAGCATTGTCTGTTTCTGTAGCCGTACAAAGTACTTGCTACTAGTAGCTTGTGTTTCTTCACAAGTTCAGCTAGTAGGTAAATAACATTTGTTTATGTTGCATTTAACTGATTATTATTCCTTTTTTTGTATGGATTCCATATTTCTTGTACTATGAGTTTACTATGAATTAACATAAAAAGGGGATACGAGAAAATTATTTCATACTTACCGAAATTTTCTTTTCCTGGCCATCCTCCTGGTCAACATAGGAAAAAAAAAACTGATGGGTATTCCCCTGCTGGTTCCCAGCCTGGGCAGAAGAAAGGGTTAATTTTACAAGCCTATAAATCCCTCCTCCTCCTGGTTCCCAACAGTCTGATTATAAAGTCCCAGATTTGGGTGGGTATGTTTACCAGGAGGATGGCCAGGAAAAGAAAATTTCGGGAAGAAATAATTTTCTCTTTTCCTGGCCATCCTCCGTCAACATAGGAAAAACAAAACTGATGGGGTATACCCAAGCAATTGAGTCAGGGAGGGAAAAACAACCATGCTTAACTCTTTATTTTACAGACATAGCTGCAGAAATTATAGATTGCCCAAACTTAGCTTGAGATTTGGATAAAACATCTAACTTAATGTTTAATGAACGTATTTGGAGTAACCTAGGTTGCTGCTCTGCAGATCATCTCTGAAGACACTCCTGCCTCTGCCACCCATGAGGCCGCCATACCTCGTGTAGAGTGGGCCCTCACTCCCGTAGGTGGTGCACTGCCTTGCACCTCATTCGATTTGGATATTGTTCTGACAATCCAGGAACTTAATGTTGACTTAGACGCTGCTTCTCCTTTCCTCTTTCCTGCTGGAACAACAAACAGCTTTCTTGATTTTCTGATCTCCTTGGTTCTACTGATATAGGCCTGTAGACATGTCTATATATATATATATATATATATATATATGTCCTGTAGACATGTCATCCAAGGTAGATCGCTGGCCTTGACAGGTCGCAGGAGGATCCAAGGAGGGCAAAATGATTGGCTCATTAATATGGAAAGTGGAGATAACTTTGAACAAGAAACTAAGCAAGGTCTTAGTACTACCTTTTACTCATGGAACACTGTGTATGGAGGATCCACCGAAAGAGCCTGAAGCTCACAAATTCTCTGTGCTAACGTGAGAGCTACTAAGAAAAAGGTCTTCAGAGTCAAAAACCAGAACCTTATTATCAGAACCTTATTATCAACGTATCTGTGGACCATCTCTTCTCCAGATAATGCGGACACTTGCCCCTTCAGTGTACTTATACTCAATCCTTTTTCAAGACCGGCTTGAAGAAATTCTAAAATATCTATCATGGAAGGCAATATGGGATCCAAAGATTTTTGTAAGGCCCAAGAGCAAAATGTATCCCAGACTTTATGGTATTTTGACTTTTCCTTGCTTTCACCAGTGTAGCAATAACTGACTCTGAACATCCCAGTTCCCTCAGGATCCGCCTCTCAACCTCCAAGCCTTTAACCTGAGACTCACTGGGTTCGATGTTCCCACCTACCCTGGGCCAGTAGGTCCCTGGTCTGTGGGAGAGACAGTGGGCATGAGACTGCTAGGCTCCTCAACAAGGGATACCAAGGTCTCCTCGGCCAGTCCAGGAGAATTGCGATCACTCTCATTGCGGTTGACCAAATCTTCAGAAGGACCCTCAGAATGATTGGAATTGGAGGAAAAATGTATGCAAACAGGCCCTCCCAGTTCTGTGATAAAGCATCCACCGCCGCTGCTCCCGGACAGGGGACTCTGGAGTAAAATATTGGGAGTTTGGCATTCAAATGGGTGGCCATCAGATCCACTTCCAGACAGCTCCAAATTATCCAAGAGAAAACTTTCGGGTTCAATGCTCACTCCCCCCCACATAGGATTTGCCGGCTGAGACAGTCCGCCTCCACATTCTCTGTCCCCGGAATGTACTGGGCTGTTAGATCTAAAAGATGAAGCTGAGCCCACTCCATAATTGGAACAACCTCTCTGAACAGCGACTTGCTCCTCGTTCCCCCTTGACCTCTGATATAGGCTGTGGCCCCTGCATTGTTCATCCTGATCTTGACAGCAGAGCCCAGGAGAACTTCCTTGAAGGCTTTGAGTGCTTGGAATATGGCTCTGAGTTCCAACACATTGGATGGCACCTCCGAGAGATCCTCCGTCCATCTCCCCTGAGATGAGAGATCTAGGAGATGTGCTCCCCAGCCTATACCCGAAGCGTCTGTGAATAACTCCAACCACCTCGGATCCTCTAGAGGAAGACCTCCCCAAAGATTGCTGGGCATGGTCCACCAGGCCAACTGCTTCCTGCATCTCGCTGTAATTCGAATTAGCTGAGACCAGTCTTGCTTGGCTGCATCCCATTGATTTAAAAAAGAAAGCTGGACCGGCCTCATCTTCCACTTGGCCCACCTGACAAGGCCTGTGGTCGAAGTTAGGAGCCCTAGTAGGCTCATAAATTTCCTTGCCGATGTGGGCGATTCTTTCCTGAATTGTCTCACCCAAAGGACAATGTGATCTATTTTCTCTCTGGGCAGAGATACCAGTCTTAATGAGGTGTCTATCTGGGCTCCCAGATAGACCATTCTTTGCGAAGGGATCAGCTGGCTCTTGGCCAAATTCACAATCCAGCCGAAATTCTCCAGGACCTCCCTGGTTCTTTGGAGATTGGAAAGAAGAGAGGTTGACCTCCTTGCCACCAGCCCGAAAGGGGGACACCGAAATTTATAATGTCGGCCCTGGAGAGAGAAACTGAGATATCTTTGATGCTCCAGAGCAATAGGGATGTGAAAGTATGCGTCTTTTAGATCCAGAGAGGCTAGCCAGTCTCCTGGACGGATCACTGCCTTTATAGTTGCAAGTGTTTCCATTTTGAAAGTCTGGCGTTTCAAATATCTGTTTATTTTCCTTAAATCTAGGATGGGGTGCAGGTCTCCTGTTGCTTTGGTTACTAAAAAAAGAGGAGAGTAGAACCCACTTAGGCTGTATTGGCGAACCATGATCTGACCCAAAGGGCCCTTCTTGCCGCCACTCCGAAAGCCATTGATCGAGCCTCTAGCAGTGGAACTGGAGAAATTGCCTGTTTCTGAAGAAGCTGCTGAACATACAGGAAGAGAAACTCCCTCTTTTGAGAATCCCTGGGTAGGGTGGTAGGAACATAATGATTTGAACATGGTATTAGACGAAATTCCAGACGATACCCTCTTTGGATTGTAGAAACTACCCAGGTATCCTGGATCTCTGCGGCCCAGACCTCGTGGAAGCCACGTAATCTTGCCCCAACCAGAGGCTGGCTGAAAAAAACGTCATTGGGCTTTGGGTGAAGGCTTGGGAGATCTGGAAGGCTTGACCCTTGGGGACTTAAAGAAGGCATTGTGGCCTGAACGCCATGTGGAAGATCTATATTCTCTTCCGGGTTGGTAAGATTTAGCACAGCGTCAGACTGGGAACCCAGGGGCCCACCAGAAAACCTTAGATCATGGGCTGGCTTTCCAAATTGTTTTTCCTCCTTTCCACACTCAACCTCTTTATTATCCTAGTTTCTTTTATTTACATGCTAGCATCTATTCTTCCATCTATTTCTCATCTTTCTTTCCACAAATAGGGGATCACCATAAAACAGGCCAAATAGTCAGTAGCAGGAGGGCCCACTGACATCTGGGCCCACCGGGAGTTTTCCTGGTATCCTGGTGGGCCAGTCCGACACTGATTTAGCATCATCTCTTCTTCTGAAGAAACTCTCCCATCAGTTTTGTTTTTCCTATGTTGACGGAGGATGGCCAGGAAAAAAAATTATTATTTAAAATACTAGTCCCGTATGTACAATCACTGCTATTGTAACCAGGGTCGGACTGGGGGTGCCAGCGTCCACCGGGCTGCTACCCCAGGGTCCCTGCAACCCCCAAGGTGCCCTGCCGGCCGTGCTCCCCTACCCTCCCTCCTGGGGAGGACACCATCGGGTGGGGAAGCAGTAACAGGAATTGGGTCTGGCCCAGTCCGACCCTGATTGTGACCTACAATGTATTGCATATGAAGTAAATTTTTTTCCCTGTGTTTAAAATATCTGCAGTTTTGGTATAGCAAGCTCATAGCACTATTGCTGTCAGATCCAGAAACAGACCAGGCTAAAAATCACTTCAGTTATGTCTAAAGCATTAAGGTGGCCATACATGGTACATATTTTGTTCTATTATAGTTACATAGGGTTAAACAAGAGTCCATCAAGTTCAACCCTTCCAAGTTAACCCAGCACACACAAACCTATACTGACCTATCTATACACTCACATGCTGTGAGCCAACAAATGAGAGAAAATGTGAGCTTTTTCTTTAAGTTCTCCATTGT
The DNA here is from genome assembly GCF_000004195.4 of Xenopus tropicalis. Lineage (NCBI taxonomy): Eukaryota > Metazoa > Chordata > Amphibia > Anura > Pipidae > Xenopus > Xenopus tropicalis. The sequence continues at coordinate 88,297,873 of NC_030677.2, read as the reverse complement.
GGTCTCCCACTATGGAGAACTTAAAGGGAAAGCTTTAAGGGAGATGCTGATAAACAGAGAATGATTTCTCTGTTTACAGGATTTTGCTGTCTGGCCCTGGTAGCTATAGTGTCCTGGAAGGAACAAGCGGACCAGAAGAGGCTGAGCAATTTCCCAGAAGTGTTGAGTACAGGGGTGACTCCAACCATTTTGTGTTTTTTCACTGGTAGTCCACAAGGAGCCCAGTTACGTGAGGGAACTCATCTAATGTGTGAAGGTAGCACCCAGAGGGCAGGATTTATTTTGATAAATATATTTATGATTTATGTTTTGTATGCTGAAATGGGCACCCCTGTGTTAAATAAACTGCCTTAAGCTAAGAAAGTGTCTGTCATGGATCCTGCTAGTTTACAATACATAAACTATATATACTAACATCAATACTAACTGTAGATTTTATGCTTGTTCAAGAACTCATCCAAGCCTCTCTTAAAGACATTAACAGAATCTGCCATTCCAACATCACTAAAAAGGGCATTACACGGCCTCACTACCCTCACCGTGAAAAAACACGCTGCTTCAAATGAAAGTTCAGTTCCTCCAGTCTTTGGTGTGCTGGTCGTTTTATTAAGAGAAAAGAACAGCCCCTATCTGCATATAATCCCTGTCACAAACGCCACCACAGACGTACGTGACCAGGCGTGCGGCTGCAAGGGTTGATAAAGGGGTCATGTTGCCCCGAAACGTTGCACCTCCGCAATAAACTTTTAAAAGGGTTTTCCCTTGTTTGTAGCCCTGAGTGCCATTTGCTTTTTTTGTGGTTGTCCTGTTCTGAGCTACACATGCCCACCAGCCAATCAGAAGCGGATCTGCCAGAGGGGGGGGGGGAGGGAATGCAACACATGTGCAGTATGAAGCAAGGAGGGAAAGGAAGGGAGAATACCTTTTTAGAGATGGCTGCCTGTTCTAGAAAATGTGACGTAAGAGTGACTGAGTAAATATTTGATTAGGTGAGCCAAAAGTGTGGGGTTTTTACTAAACAATAGGAGGACTATTGGGCAGTATGCTTTTTAAATTTCTCCTTTAAGTACCCTATCCCTTATTACCCCTTCCAAAAGCTTTCATACTACTGATGTCAGACTAACAGAGCTATAGTTTTCAAACTGAAAACAGGATCCCCTTTTTAAATAACCGCACCACATTAGCAATTCGCCAGTCTCTCGGCACCATGCCTGACATCAATGAAATCTGAAAGATTAAGTAGAGAGGTTTGGCAATCACAGAGCTATTGATACAATCAATGTAATATTTTGATCTAATTGTATAGGTACCTAGTGAAAAAAAGTACATTCATTTGACTACAAGCAATCTTTCAATTGATCTCTTATCTCCAGAGAATCAATCCAAATAGACACCTCAGCTATCTTTCCCACACAGGAAGTAGCCAACATGACCCATTAACTTTCAACAGGAAAATGTAACCTACTGTCTCACAGTATTAACGCCAGGTTCCCCAAACTCTTCACGGCTGGTCACTGGTGGACTGCAGGTCAAGGTTAGTAAAAGTGGACAGAGCCACCAACAGCCAATTAGATTTCATCAATTGAATTTCACTGTTTTGAATTTGAAACACTCCCATTCTCACAATATTAATGACAGGGTTCCCAAACTTTGCACAGTCACTGGGTAACTGTATATACTGCTGCCATTCTTACATTTAAAGGTCCCCAAACTTTGCACAGTTTGTCACTTGGTGGCTATGTTTCAAGTTTAGGGTGGAGCCAACAACAGGCAATCAGATTTCTTCTATAGACTTTCATTGGTTTAAATTTAAACTGCTGCCATTCTTTAAATATAAATACAAGGGTCCCCAAACTTTAACAAAGTTAGTCGCCGGGTAACTTCAAGGTTAGAAAAAGTGGGGCCACAACAGCCAGATTTATTAAACTGATTTTAATGAGACATTTAAAATGCTGCCATTCTCACATGTTTAACACCAGTGTCCCCAAACTTTTAAAGTTGGTCACTGGGGGACTAAGGTTTATATTTAAACTGCTGCCTTTCTCTCTTTATGGCTTTGTTAATCACAGAACATGCAAGGCATATAGTCAAACCCAGCAGTGGGGGGATTAGCAAAACACAAAATTTGTTTATCTTGACAAAATATATACAATAAACTTAGAAAACATGAAAGAAGAAAAATCAATTTTTTTCAACATCAACCCTTTTTTACTGTATAGCTATGATCATTATGATAATTTAGAAATACAACAAACAGAGTGCATACATATATAATGTCAAATATACAATGTATGTTTCTGTTTTTATTCTGATATTACTAGACTAAACTAATCTTTAGCAGATTTACATAAATAGAAAACATGGATTCAAAAACACCAATCCGTTTATTAGTGTAGTTTAATTGTGCTAAAGTTATAAATTAATTGTGCTACATATATGGTTATTCAAAGCTTTAAATATATTCAACCATGCAGCTACATGTATTATCTATAACTCATATTTTTTTTTAACTATAACTCAAAAGTGGGATGTTACTTTTATAAAGCCTTCCACATTCTCTTTAATACTGTAATAAAAAGGGCCTTACCGGCTCGGCGGGGACGCCTGCCGCGCCGTCCTCCCAATGCGCCGGTTCCTTCTTAGTGCGCGCGCACTTCCGCATCTCATAGGCGCATGCGCGCTGACGTCGTGACGTCAGTGCGCAATGGCGCGAAATTTAAACTATTTAACAAATGCAAAGCACCCTGGTCTCGGCTCGTGCTTCACCAGTAGCGTGACCGCCTTTGGCTTCGGGAGGAGCCCTCAGCTACTCGGATGCCACCTGGACTTATACGAGAGGTGCAGAGCAGGAGTTCTGGCTAGCAATGGGGCTCGACTGTATATGAGTCTTAAGGCCGATGGTCACAGTACAGATGGGAGTAGGCAAATACGTGGTCAAACAGGCTGGGTCGAGGCGGGCAGATAACTAGGATCGTCAGGCAGGCAATGGGTCAAACCGGGAATCAATCAGAAGGATGAGGCAGAAACAGTAGTCAGAGACAGGCACGGATCAGGACACAGGAATCAGAATCGTCAAAGCCAGGCAGGGTCAAAACAGGAGCAACCAGGAAGCATAAAGCACAATTTACAGGCACCAGGAATAAAACCTATCACGGGCAATGAATGTATGAAAATGGCCCTTTAAATAGTTTAAATTTCGCGCCATTGCGCACTGACGTCACGACGTCAGCACATGTGCCTATGAGATGCGGAAGTGCGCGCGCGCACTAAGAAGGAACCAGCGCATTGGGAGGACAGCGCGGCGGGCGTCCCCGCCGAGCCGGTAAGGCCCTTTTTATTACAAATACAGATTTAATTTTGGCATGTGTATTTTAATTGGATCTGAAGCAGTAAAATATTTTGTTATATTTGCCTGCTGTTAAATGCACCTCTCTCCATTTCTTACACATAGGAGATATATACCTATAACCCATAAAATTACAATATCAAATGGCTTCTGTTACAAAGATATACATATTCCATGAACTTATTAGATGTGCCTATTAAGTAGTTAATTATTCACACATAATAAATCAAACTCACGGTGATTATTTTCCATATTTAACTTACTACTTCATCCTTCACCTAACAAATCAATCGCATCTGAACATAAACCCCAGGACTTTGCTGACTTCTTTAAATGCAAAGTCGATTCTATCCGCAAAATTTTTTCCCAACCTTCAGATACCAGTAATCTCAACCTTCCAGAATCTCCTCATTCCGTATACAGCTCCTTTGATCTCGTAACAGAGGCTGAAGTTTCTCAGCTTCTTCGTTCCTCTCCGCCTACTACCTGCTCACTGCATCCTATGTCTTCATCACTACTAAAACTATGTGCCCCTGCCCTTACTCCAGCTCTTATTCATATATTTAATTCCCCTCTGGCTTCTGGTACTTTTCCCTCTCTATTCAAACAAGCATGTGTAAAACCCATTCTTAAAGAGGCTATGCTGGACTCGTCCTGCCTATCTAACTATCATCCGGTCTCTCTCCTACCCCTAGCCTCTAAACTCCTGGAATGTCTTGTCTTTTCTCGTGTCACTGACTTCCTCTGCACCCATAATTTGCTGGACCCTATGCAGTCTGGTTTTCGGCCTGCGTACTCCACTGAGACAGCTTTAAGTAGAGTGGCAAATGATCTCCAGACTGCCAAGGCCAAAGGACGCTACTCAGTTCTCATTCTCCTTGACCTTTCCTCTGCTTTAGATACTGTTGACCATTCAGTCCTTATGCAAATTCTCTATTCTCTGGGTATCCGGGATCAAGCTGCATCCTGGTTCTCTTCAGGTTCAGCTTAGTGTGGGAGTGCCTCAGGGCTCTTGGTCCTTTGCTGTTCTCCCTGTACACTCTTTCTTTAGGAGAGCTTAGGGTTGATTCACTAAAGTGTGTTAATTTATATCGCACACTTTTTTCCATTAAAATTGACGCTAAAAAAATTGCGCAATTCGCTAAAGTATTACCGTGTGTGTTAATTTACGTGCAACCACATGTGTTCATTTTAATGCAACGCAGTAATTAGCGAATGAAAAGAATACTAACGCATGATTCACAAAAGCACCTAAATGCATTAATTAGCGCGTGAATGTGTGCGTATTCTAGCACCTAATTGGGGGAGGCGTTGGACAGAGCACATTTTTCATTTTTAAATTGAAAAACCTAAAATGGAGTATGCAACAGGGCTTTTGCTTGATTTGGAGGAGGAACATCAAGTCCCTGAGCCTTCCAGAGTCATGTGCCCTCAGATTTTCAGGGAAAGGGCCACTTTAGAGGGCTTAAGCGAGGATGAAGTGGTCAGGCGCTACATGTTCAATAGGGCGGCAATATCCAGCCTGTATGAGCTGCTTGAGCCTTCCCTGCAGCCCAGACTCGCAGAAGCTGTGCCCGTCCCCGGGATGGTGAAACTGCTGTGCTCCCTGCACTTTTTGGCCACTGGCAGTTTCCAGAGGGTTGGGGGGGCTTACAGGGGAGTGTCACAGCCTACCTTTTCATGGTGCCTTGGCCAGGTCCTGGACGCTATTCGCTCGGTGTCCGGGAATTTCATCTCGTTCCCCCAACATCAGAACGAGTGGAACGCCGTGAAAAGGCATTTTTATAAGGTAAGTGGCATCCCCAATGTGTTGGGTGCAATTGATTGCACCCATGTGGCGTTAAACCCCCCCAAGACAGGGAGCACATTTTTAGAAACCGGAAGGGTTACCACTCCCTCAACATACAAGTGGTGTGTGATGGCCATATGAACATCATGAGCATTGTGTCTGGGTTCCCCGGCTCCTCTCTCTTTACGATGCTTTAGAGCAGTGTTTTTCAACCTTTTTTGGGCAAAGGCACACTTGTTTCATGAAAAAAATCACGAGGCACACCACCATTAGAAAATGTTAAAAAATTTAACTCTGTGCCTATATTGACTATATATAAAGTAATTCTCTTGAATAGGAATCAAATAAACACAAAGAAAGTATTTTATAATTACTTTATTATATTATATATATATATATATATATATATATATATATATATATATACACACAAAAATTTTATATTATATATATATTATTATTAATTGTTTTCTTACATGTCAGGCTGTCTTGGGGTGCGGCATCCAGGGGTGTCCTGGGATTGTCCTCCGGTGGGGAGTAGGGCGGCTGTGCATGGGCCTGGCCCCTGGTGGATCTGGTCTGTCGGGGCAGGGCCTGGGCAGTTGCTCCCCCCGGTCGGGTTGTGCCAGGGCAGGATAGTGCTGCCTCTCCTCTCTGGTTGCTCCGCCCTCCTGGATCCGATGCCGGATGACGTCACAGGCAGTGACGATTTCCGGGCATCAGGGAGCCAGGAAGTGGAAGGTGTCCCAGAGGGGACCGGGGGAGTCTTGTCTGCACCTACGGCACACCAGGCAACATCTCGCGGCACACTAGTGTGCCGCGGAACAGCGGTTGAAAAACGCTGCTTTAGAGACAGGACAAATGCCTCACGGGTGGCTGTTAGGTAAGTATATGTGTCACGTCTAGAACAACTTGCCCACATTTGCTTTCTGTCTCCCACTGTAAAACCAGGCCCTGCCTGGCATAAGCTTGTTTTGCAACTTGTAAAATGCCCTCTTTTGCCACTGGGAGAGTCAAAGCAGCTACTTGTAGTGTCACCTATCAGTCTCACACTGTCACATCTGTTTTGACAGAGGGAGAGTGGAAGCAACTTATTTGTTTGCAGCAGCTTATTACATGTTTTTTTTTTCAGGAGATAATGGTTACCCGTACTCTAGGTGGCTCATCACACCCATTCACAGGCTGCGTTCAGGGGCCGAGTGTGCTTTTAACGAAGCACATGTGAGAGCGCGGTCAGTGATTGAGCGGACATTTGTGGTCCTTAAAAGCCGGTTCTGCCACCTGGATAAATCAGGAGGCGGTCTTATGTACAGCCCCACTAAGGTTTCAAACATTGTGGCTGCATGTGCTGTACTGCACAATCTGGGGAACCGGTATGTCTTACCAGGCGATGTGGCTGATGACCTGGAGGACCCCATACATCCACAAGATCCTGTCCGAGGTGTGGATGCCAGAGGGAATGAAGTCCGGGGACAAATCGTTACCAATTACTTTTCCTGTAAGTACCTAAAATCTTTAATTCCATACACAAGAAATACCAAACAACTTCTCCAAAAAAAAAAAGATTTATTTACAGGGAACCCACTTCCAAAAGAAATGGTTTGAGCAGGTGATTCCCCCACCCGCAACACAAATAAAAAAAACAGAAAGAAAGATTTTCAAAAAACATAGACCTAAGAAAAGATAGGTTCCACAGATCCCTAATGTGTCAGATTTATTTTCTTTTGTGAAGCTGCCTAGTAGAACCTGCAGGAGCGGTAGCTGTGCTCTCACCACTAGCTCAACTGGTAGAGTATGTTGTTGGCTCTGTTTATGCCTTTTGTTGTAAGGCAATTTGTTGCTCTAGGAGTGAATTTTGGTGAGCCAACAAAGCCAGTTTTTGCCTTTTCAGTTCTAACCGCTCCTCTTGCAGGCTTAACATGCCAGCCTCGTCTTGTGTTTTCTGTGCCTCACTGGCCTGCCGGAGGCTTAACATGGCCGACTCATGTGCAGCTTGCCGTGCCTGACTGGCATTGTAGGCATTAGTGGCCACACACAAGTCGACATGCATGGTGTCCAATTTTTTCATTAAGGCTTTATGATGCCTTATTAAGGATTTGTGGAACCTATCTTTCTCAGGTTCCTGGGGGGCCACATTATCTCCTCTGGCCTGGGTTGGAAGCTGCTGCTTCTGGGGAATGTTGGCCGGCTCCTCATCTGAAAACAAGGCCACATCGCTGCCACATACGTGTGACCCTCTCTCACTTATCCCCTTCAATTTCAGGATCGCACCGTGGGGAGTGGAGCACAGACGAGGAGCGTCCACTTTTTGGAAAAAAGAAAAAGGCTTTATTTAATTTTTTGTTATTATGTTCATGATGCCAGACAAACTTCATGGACAAATCAATGTTTGTGGACATTGATTCATTCCAAATGAGGCAAAAAGGTAAAATCAAGTTGAAAAGATTGACTGTCCAAAAGTACAAGATGAACTGACTGCACCTAACCCAGCAAAACACACTTGTCCAATAACACACCTATCTTATTAGCAATACACTGCACTTCTGTTATTGAAACACCTGCAATATACATGGACACAATTCACTATTATGCCACTGCACAAACTTAACACAAAACACAGGTCTAACAAAATTTGGTAACAAAAATACTTGGAATGGGAACAGATGACGATTGTCTGCGTCTGCTCGTGCCAGGTGGTGGTAAGGATGAATCTGTTGGAGAAAACATTGTTTTACATTAGTAAATACACTTGTATTAATGTCATTACACCTACCTTGGCCAACATTCCTGTCCGAATCGAACGTGCCGGACGCACCGCTCACACTCTCAGTGTGTAGAAATTTTGTAAAATGGACTCTCTTAGCAGGGCCACACAGTTCTAGATCTATATAAAATATACAAATGGTTTTATTGTGTTGGCTACAATAAGCAAGTCATAACAACGCAGTCACTTTTTGTTACTCATTGTTGCCCCAATCAATTCCCCTTACTTTCAAGTGTAACAATACTAAGGCATGCTCTGACACTAACCCTACTAAAATGCTGCAAGTTGCTGCTAAGTGGCCTCGCTAACTCCCAGAGCTCTCCCTTATACTCTGTATTAAACAATGCTTAAACAATAATCCTCCTTGATAAAGGAAAGTACAGGGCATTAGGGGGTCTGTTTACTAAAGTGCGTTAAAATTGTCACAGGTTATCGTGGCAAATATTCTGTCGCCAGAATATTCGAGGCGTCAAAGTTGACTAAGCAGCGATGGGCGTGTAAATCACTGCGATCATTAAGTACGCAAACGTTCCAGTTTACGTTGGCATTAATTTTAGCGAGTTGCGAATATTCTGGCAACAAAATTAACTTTGCGGCTATTCTTGCTATAAAATAGTCTACTTTTATGGCGTTAAAGTAAGCGACTATTCATGCTAGAAAATTGTTTTATGGCTATTATTATTAATACTACTAATATAACAATATCCCTAGTGCTATGCTTTATGATAATCCCTATGCCAATGTCTGTTTTTAACTTCTCTGTGAATTCAAATTTTGATAATGGTTTACTTTTAACTTTTTATCATTTTCCTATAAAATAAATAAAATTTGGGATTTTCATCAGAGAGAATAAAGTTATCATCTAGAACAATGCAATATTATTCAAAACAATAAAAAGATCAATAAGGGCAATGAGAAATTATTAGGGTAGCGCATTTTCAACTCTAATACAAATATGTGACTAATTTGCGAGCGTATAATTTAACGCACCCTTAGAATAAACGCAAGTATATTTGGCGACAACATGAGACAACATGGCTGGAGTAACTGCTCTGAGTCTGGAGGAGAGCAGGTTCATCATCCGCTTCCTCCTGCATAAGTGTCATGACACACAGCCGCTGGGGACCATATAGGGGTCCATGAAAAGAAGAGGTCCATCCTCCGAAAATGTGGAGGAATTTCAGTCTGGGGATGGACCTGCGAGATCTTCAGTTGCTGTGGTCCAACATCAAGCACAGGAATCGTGATTTAGTTGCGGACGGTAATTATTGTATTTTATTAATGTTTTAAAGCAGTGCTGTCCAACTTCTGTTGTACCGAGGGCCGGAATTTTTCCGACATACGTGGTGGAGGGCCGATAATGGAAGCCAGTTTTTACCACTTCCCTTTTTGAAACCGCACCCACTTGAAACCACACCCATGTTATCACATGACCATACCCATATTAATGGTTGCAGTACAGCAAAAACCTGCCATACTCTGCCTGCCCTACCCTGCCTGTGTGTGCCATACTCTGCCTTCACTACCCTGCCTGTGTGTGCCATACTCTGCCTGCCCTACCCTGTCTGTGTGTGCCATACTCTGCCTTCCCTACCCTGCCTGTGTGTGCCATACTCTGCCTTCCCTACCCTGCCTGTGTGCCATACTTTCACTGTGTGTGCCATTCTTGGCTGGTTTGTGCCATACTTGGCCTGTGTGTGCCATACTCTGCCTGCCCTACCCTGCCTGTGTGTGCCATACTCTGCCTTCCCTACCCTGCCTGCGTGTGCCATACTTTCACTGTGTTTGCCATTTTTGGCTGGTTTGTGCCATACTTGACCTGTGTGTGCCATACTCTGCCTGTGTGTGCCATACTCTGCCTTCCCTACCCTGCCTGTGTGTGCCATACTCTGCTTGCCCTATGATGCCTGTGTGTATGGCACACACAGGCAGCCTACAGTGACACAATGCTGGCACTGCTCCTACAGTCTGCACAATAACTATATATTAAAAAACTTTTTAATTGAAGTACCACCTCAGTATATGTTCTTTTTGTAGTGTGCAGGGATTATTTGTGGTTTTCTACTGCTCCTGAGGTGTGAACAGGGGAACAATGGGGGTGATTACAACCTGAGCCTGAGGTGTGAACACTGCAGGGGGTGAACAATGCAGAGATTAAAAGGTGTGAACAACACAGGGGATTACATATTTAAACAATACAGCCTGATTACAGCCTGAATCTGAGGTGAGAACCATGCGGGGGGGGGGCAGTTAATCACAGTACTGATACCACTTAGAGCTTACACAAGAGTAAGCCATCAAAGCAGCCAGACAGGTGGGGGGCCACACAGAGGGGGGTCGCGGGCCGCATGCGGCCCGTGGGCTGCCAGTTGGACAGCACTGTTTTAAAGAATACATGAATTAAAATAATTTCCAATTAATTTTACATTAAAAAAAAATAACAAATGTATATTCTATATATATGTATATATGCATGTTTTTTTCAAAACGACACACAATAAAGTTCACAATAAAGAGGTAATTTTAAATATGTTGTACCAGTTTGAAAAAATAATACATACACACATATATATACATCTATTTACCAAAACATATATACATACATGTATATATACATATGTATAAATAAGTATATAAAGATCTATATGAATGTATATATGTATGTAGGTATCTATATGTATGTATATTTAGATGTATATATACTTATATATGCAGGTGCTTCAGTTTTTGCCTCCTGATGAAAGTCCCAGTGGGGACTGAAACGTTGAGGCTTGCTATGCTTATTTTGCCCTTTTTTTCTTAATAAATATAATTTTATATACATTTGTATAAAACCCTGTGTATGTATGTATATATAGATGAATATATATGTATGTATGCATATGTATATATATATATTTATACAGTATATGTGTGTAGTGTGTATGAACAGGGCCGCTATCAGTGTGGCACAGGGGGACACATCCCGGGCCTGGGTGTTTTTAACTTTAAAGGGGGCCCGGCCGTGCTAGAGTCTGGCACGGTCATTGCAGGCATCCTCCGCTATGTCCCACTTCTCCGCGCAACATCTGCGCTTTTATAAGGTTGTGTCCCGTGCGTGTGACGTCAATCCGCACGGGACGCAACCTTATAAAAGCGCAGATGTAGCGGGGAGCAGCGGGACATAGCGGAGGATGTCACCAAAGCCAGAGGACACAGGGTAGGAGACGCAGGGAAGAAAGAAGCAGGAGGACGCAGGGAGGGGGGCACTAGAGGATGCTTGGGGGGGCCCTGTGGGAAGCAGGAGGAAGCAGAGGGGGAGCGGGAGGAAGCAGTAAGGAAGCAGCAGGGAGTGGGCCATAGTATGAGTAATTTAGGGAAGGACCACAAATGTTTTAGGGGGCCCTGGGCTGGCTAGCAATGTTTTAGAGGGCCCTGGCTACCAATGTCTCTGTGTCGTTTGTATTGATGGGAGGGGCCACTGGGGGAGGGGCCATTGGGGGCATGGGAGGAGGGGGGCCCAAAAAATGTTGTTGTGAGGGGCCCCGTGATTTCTTATGGTGGCCCTGTGTATGCATATATATATATATATGTATAATATATTAACAACATCTTGCAATATTATCTCACAGAACTTGAACAGGATGATGTACCGGCCCTAGATGCTCCAGAGGCCCCAGACACTCCAGAGCATCTAGGGCCTCTGGAGCATCTAGGGCCGGTACAAGATGCTAGATGCTCCAGAGGCCCCAGACACTCCAGAGGCCCAAGAAGACTGGGAAGAATGGATGGCAGATCCTCCTGAGGATCCCCATGAGGGACCCTCAAATCAGACTGAAGATATGGGGACCCAAACAACACCTGGGTGGTGGATAACATATTTTGGCTATAAATTGTGCAACTAAATTTAACGCACTTTAGTAAACGGACCCCTAAGTATTTTGGGGAATATTTCTTAAATGCCCCACCCCTATTTACTGGCCTAATTTGTTGTTGTACTCCACAGCTTTGAGGACATAAGTTGTGCACATAATAATAGGCATGCCATACATACATACATTACATACAAGTAAAGTAAGTAGGAAAGAAGGCAAGAAGGAAGGAAAGTCAGTAAAGGCCAAAAGGAAAAGCCGATTGAGTAGAAAAGCAGATGAGCAAGTGTTAAACAGAAAGATGAATGTAAGATATTTACCTGTATCTGGAGTCCTCTGCCAGCTTTTTCATCAGGACCCTCTTAATGTCCTGGTAGTGCTTCTTGTAGTGTTGGACACTGCGCAGACAGACCCCAACACTGTTAACGTGGTCTGCAATGTCCCTCCAGGCTTGGTTTTCACTGCAGTTGGTGTGTTCCCAGCATATTTGCCGATGATCTTATGGAAGACCAGCACAAGCCTCTCCACCAACACCTCATTCTCAAACTCCAAGAATTTTAAATTATGGAGCCTGCTCTCCTGCTGTTTCTTCCTGCTCCTTTTTTGAGATGAGGGGTGTGGAAGCTCCTCACTCTCCTCTCCACTGGCTTTCCTCTGGGCGATAATCCCTGTCTGTGCCCTTCACATCAGACACATCAGTACCAAGGAAGACAGACCTCTCTCTGTCACTGTCGGAGCTAGGTGACAAGGCAGCTGGAACACTTGGAAGGTGTTCGCTCTTTTTTGCCACCTTTTTCCCTCCCACACTGCTCCATTGCGTTTTCTCTCTCTCTCTCTCTTACAATAAATACTTATTTATTGTATTTATTGTAACACTGGTCCTTCCCTGCGTGTAATTTTGTATATTGTACGATTATACATCCCTGCGTACCCTTGTGGCGCTTTATAAATAAAGTTACACGTACATGCATACATACATACACAGCTTTATCCTGAACTTTTCAGATAGTCCGTTATAAAAGAAACTACATAACATTACAACAGTTACAGTCCTTTAGATAAATACATTGTTGCAGCAAATTGATATAACTACTTGACTATAACTACTTTTAAAAGTAACAAGGCAACCTCAAGGGCTGAATTTGACATTTGATATAAGCTGTTACTTTTGAAAGTAGTTATAGTTTGATCAATTTGCTATTTGTATGTATCTAAAGCAGTGCTGTCCAACTTCTGTGTTGCCAAGGGCCAGAATTTCTTCAGCATACATAGTGGAGGACTGCTAATGGAAGCCAGTTTTGACCACCCCCCTTCTTTAAACCGCACCCACTTCAAACCACACCCATGTTATCATACCCTAAATTCATAATTATGAATTTAATTCTAAAATTGTAATCGATAGAAAGTTGCTTATAAAAATGTTTTCTTTCATTAAGCTAATTTTTTAAATTGACATGACCTTTAAGACTAAGTAATATATAGGGTATGAGTAGGGGCGGGGCTATGACACAGTGATCAGCAATTGTCCGGTCACCGCATCAATCTCTGTGAGTCCTGCCCTGTTTTGCTAATTTGATAAACTGGGCAGGAAGTTTTGACCCGGACAGCCCTTCCAAAAACCAGGCTCTCCGGGTCAAAACAGGTGGCAACCCTAGTATGAGTACATCATACAAAAAAGTGCCCTGACATCCTAGTACAGGTGCCCTCTAGTCTTGCTTTGCTTTCTGAGGTAGACTGACTAGTATGCAAACTAATGGGGAAACAATGTATTTTCCAAGGGCTAAAGAAATATCAACTTTATAAAAGTTTTATGATTAGGGTTCAAATCCGTGTCTTTGACCTGCAGCTTCATGGGCATTTTTATAAATATATTAGCCCAAATGTTGGGCTTAGGTTGGATGCAACCTTTTTCGATGGGAGGGGCCAGGTCTGCAATTAGGAATCAGAAGCCCCAACTTGCACTGGCCACTCCCATTAACCAAACCCCTGTCCATTCTCCACAAGCTCTCCCTTCATGACTTGCATTTCTTGTGCCCCCCCTGTTACAAGTCCCTTAACTGGACCACTCCTTTTTCCACCCAGGTGAAATATCATATCACTTTGGCAACCCTATCCATATTATTAATATATTCCTGACATGCAAGTAGAGAGATCTAGGTTGGAAGAAGTCTACTGTGTGGTGGAAGATCTAATGTTGGATTAGCACCCAACCAAAGAGCCCATAGGGTTGATTCACTAAAGTGCGATATTGCATGCTTTTTTGCGTTAAAATTGGCGCGAAAAAAACGTGCGATTCGCTAAAGTATTATCGCATGCGTTAAGGCGCATATTGCATGTGTTAAAAAGCGCACAACCGAATGCGTTAATTTTACTGCATTGCATTAATTAGCATGCAGAAATAATACTAACGCATGATTCACAAACACTTAGATGTGCTAAATATTGCATTAGTCTGTGGAAAAAATTAACACCTACTTGGGGCAGGCGGTAATTATAGAAAAGTACAGTTCATGAGCTTTTGGCAACACAATATGGATTTGCAGTGTTATTTATTCAAGTATGTGTTGGCCCTAGAGTGATGCATCCTCCAGTTTGCAGGGAAATGGTCATTTTCAGAACAGTAGTTTTCCGAAAGTAATGGCGTGTATGGCTAATATGGCGTGCGTTTTTTCGCACGCGGTGACAATATGTGCTTGCTGCGTTAATTAGCGCACGTTGCATCAAATACCACACGAAAATAGTCTTCGCGACTTAAATAACACAAACAGCATTGCGTCTAAATTACTGCAAGTATCCTTTTAGAGAATCATGCGTTAAGACGCGAAAAATAAGACGCAATAAAATTTTTAACACATGCTATAAATAGCGCTCGGAATAACAACCTTTAGTGAATCAACCCTCATGTATTTTCAAATTTCAATAGGTAGCCTTTCGCAATATACATCAATTGATTCAGAAGAACAAATTTATTAACAAGTCTGCCAAACAGGAAGGAATGGGGCTCATCCACTTTATGATGATTAATTTCTTTGCATATAGGACAGGATTTCGCTTATCATGTTTCTGGAGTGGTTACTGGTAACTCATCTGTCAGGCCGAAAAGACATACAGTATTTCAGGGGATTTACCTCTAGGAAGTGTAAGTCATTCAGCTAAAGAATGCATAACTTTAGACCAGTATTTATCAGTATTGATACAATCCCAGACCATATGACCATATGAGCAAATCCTAAATTGATATTGTGACTTTTAGGACACTCAGCATAAATTTTGGACAAAGAAGACCGCTGGTTTGAAAGACGTGTAAAAGAGGCTATTCATGTTAAAGTGGAGAAACTATCCCTAAACAGAGGCAGGGTCCTTCAACACCATCTGTCTGCTACATACAATGCTGTTCTAGTATCTCTACCCTGGCAGTTTTAGAACTCTTCACACATGCATTCATGCAACTCTAACAAGTAACACATGTTTTGATGAGTTGCATGATACTTTGGTAATCCTTTCAAGGTAACTCCACAGCATTCACACCTCTGTGAGTTTCAGATATCACCTCTTTGAAGAGTTACAAAGTGCCATTGTGATTAGATTAGTGGAAGAGTACATATGCTGAGGACTTCCCATACCAGTCAGTTGAACTGAAGAAGCTGCTTGTATGAGTAATGAAACGTCTTCAATGATTACTTAACAAGTCCAGTTGCTTTAGATTTATTTATACTAGATATACCATGACCTGGATGAATGAAAATCTTCATAGTCCTATAATGGGGGTACTGATCAGTGTAGGCATAGCTTTCTTAGGCTTTTATGGGGCATTAAGGAGTGCTTTAAGATGTGTACCTTTAAATTATGAATTTAATTGTAAAATTGTAACATAGTGTGTAGGTATAGCTTTCTTAGGCTTATATGGGGCATTAAGTAGTGCTTTAAGATGTGTACCTTTAAATTATGAATTTAATTGTAAAATTGTAACATAGTAAGTTGGGTTGAAAAAAGACATATGTCCATCACGTTCAACCATAATGCCTATATATAACCTGCCTAACTACTAGTTGATCCAGAGGAAGGCAAAAAACCCCATCTGAAGCCTCTAATTTGCTGCAGAGGGGTAAAAAATTCCTTCCTGACTCCAAGATGGCAATCGGACCAGTCCCTGGATCAACTTGTACTAAGAGCTATCTCCCATAACCCTGTATTCCCTCACTTGCTAAGAATCCATCCAGCCCCTTCTTAAAGTTATATAATGTATCAGACAGCACAACTGATTCGGGGAGGGAATTCCACAACTTCACAGCTCTCACAGTAAAAAATCCTTTCCGAATATTTAAACGGAACCTCCCTTCTTCTAAACGGTGCCCTCATGTCCGTTGGAAGGACCTACTGGTAAATAAAACATTAGAAAGGTTATTATATGATCCCTTTATATATTTATACATAGTTATCATGTCACCTCTTAAGCGCCTCTTCTCCAGTGTAAACAGACCCAACTTGGCCAGTCTTTCTTCATAACTGAGACTTTCCATACCCTTTACCAACTTAGTTGCCCTTCTCTGGACCCTCTGTAACTCAATCATATCCCGTTTCAGCACTGGAGACCAGAACTGGACAGCATATTCTAGGTGGGGCCTTACCAGCGCTCTGTAAAGGGGAAGAATAACCCCCTCCACCCGTGAATCTATACCCCTTTTAATACAGCTCAAAACCTTGTTTGCCCTTGCAGCTGCTGCCTGGCATTGCTTGCTACAGCCAAGTTTATTATCTACAAGGACTCCAAGGTCCTTCTCCATTATGGATTTGCCTAGTGCAGTCCCATTAAGGGCATAAGTGGCTTGCATATTTTTACATCCCAGGTGCATGACCTTACATTTATCCACATTAAATCTCATCTGCCACTTAGCCGCCCAGATTGCCAGTTGGTCAAGATCTTGCTGCAAGGATGCCACATCCTGAATAGAATTGACTGGTCTGCAGAGTTTTGTTTTTTGATACATTACTTATAATACCCCCCCCCAAGTCATTTATGAACAAATTAAACAAAAGTACCATTAACAACCACCCTCTGTACCCGATCCTGTAGCCAGTTTTCTATCCATGTGCAAACAACTTCACTAAGACCAATAGACCTTAGTTTAGAAAGCAGTTGTTTGTGGGGAACGGTATCAAATGCTTTGGCAAAATCCGAATAGATTATATCTACTGCATCCCCACTGTCCAGCTTCTTGCTTACCTCATCACAAAAAGCAATTAAATTGGTCTGACATGACCTGTCCTTCATAAAGCCATGCTGATTACTGCTCATAATGGCATTCTCCAGTACATAATTTTGTATGTGATCCCTTAACAAGCCTTCAAATAACTTGCCCACCACGGATGTCAAACTTACAGGCCTATAATTGCCAGGCTGAGATCTTACTCCCTTTTTAAATATAGGAATGACATTCCCCTTCTTCCAATCCGTAGGTACCATACCTGATGAAAGCGAGTCTGAGAATATCAGAAACAAGGGCCTCTGTAAATCTGACCCTAGCTCTCTCAGTACCCGAGGGTGTATTCCATCTGGCCCAGGTGCCTTGTTTACATTTATCTTGTTTAACCCTTTAAGCACCATATCCTGTTTCAACCACTGTGTAGTTAGAGCTGAGGCAACAGTGCAGCTATTGGGTGGGACTTGGCACTCTGGCTCCTCTACTGTATACACAGAAGAAAAGAACTGGTTAAGCACATCTGCCTTTTCTGTATCCGCTGTAACCATATTGTTACTATAACTCAATGGGGCCACACCCTCAACCTGCATCTTTTTACTATTAATATACTTAAAAAACCTTTTAGGGTTAGTCTTGGCCTCTGCCGCGATGCGCTGCTCATTTTCTATCTTTGCCTTCCGGATTGCTGTTTTACAACACTTGTTATAGTGTTTATATTCATTAAACGCAGCTACTGTCCCCTCTGACTTATATTTCTTAAAAGCTATCCTTTTTTTCCCTATTAACTACTTTACCTCAGAGTTAAGCCACATAGGGTGATTCTTAACACTTCTACTTTTTCTAATTAATGGAATAAACTGAGAACATTAATGATTTAATATCATTTTAAATGACAACCATTTCTGCTCTGTGTTTTTATCAGAAAACATAATGCCCCAATTTATGCCCTGAAGCGCTGCCCTTAAGGAGCTAAAATTTGCCTTCCTAAAATTCATTGTCTTTGTTGCCCCTGTGTAAACTTGTTTCCTGCACCAAATATCAAATGAAATAACATTATGATCACTATTACCCAGGGGTTCAACCACTTGCACATTTGCTATACGTTCTGGGTCATTAGAGAACACTAGATGCAGTATAGCATGGTTCCTGGTTGGCTCCTCAACAACCTGTGACATAAAGTTGTCATGCAGCAAGTTTATAAACTAAAAAAGTTTATAAACCCATTTATAAAAGTTTATAAACCCATTTACTGTCCTGGCAGTACTATGGCTCTAGTCAATATCAGGATAATTAAAATCCCCCATTATTATCACTTGCCCCAAACTAGCAGCCTTTTCTATTTGCAACAGGAGCTGAGCCTCCTCCTCCTCACTTACATTAGGGGGTCTATAGCATACCCCTACAATTAGTTTGGTAGATTCTTTACTATCTGTGAGAAGCTCAACCCATAAGGATTCAGCTCCCTCTGTTACCCCCATCACTTCCTCTTTAATATTTGCTTTTAATTCCTGCTTAACAAACAGACACACTCCTCCTTTTCTATTGCCTGTGTCCCTCCGAAACAATGTATAACCCCCAATATTAACAGCCCAGTCATGAGACTCATTCAACCAAGTGCAGCAACACCAATCACATCATATTTCCGCTCCAATTTTGTACCTCCAGCTCTCCAATTTTACCAGTCAGACTCCTTGCATTGGTAAACATACATTTAATACTGGTACCGGCGTGAGAATGACATGTAAACAATTTATGGGCCTCCTTGCCATTATCAGTATCCCGAAGCAAGTCTCCTCCTCCATTTTCCCTTACTTTGCCCACTACCTCTATCCTGTCTACCACAGAATTACCCGCTGCACCCTCCCCCCCACTCCTAGTTTAAAATCTCCTCCAACCCTCTAGCCATCTTTTCCCCCAAAGCAGCTGCCCCATCATCATTGAGGTGCAGCCCATCCCTGGCAAAGAGCCTGTAGCCGATTGAGAAATCAGCCCAGTTCTCAAGAAACCCAAATCCCTCCTCCCTGCACCAATCTCTCAGCCATGCATTAATCTCCCTAAGCTCCCACAGCCTTCTTAACGTTGCTCGTGGCACAGGTAATATCTCTGAGAAAATTACCTTGGAAGGCCTCGCCCTCAGCTTCTCGCCTAGCTTTTTAAAATCGTTCTTGAGGACTTCCCCCCCTCCTCTAGCTTTGTCATTGGTACCTATTTGTACCAAGACCACCGGGTCTTCCCCAGCCCCTCCCAACAATTTGTCCACTCGTTCCACCACATGCCGAACCCTAGCACCAGGCAAGCAACCAACACACAGTTCAGCATGTAGGGTCTTTGCGACAAATTACCCTATCCACCTTTCTAATAATTGAATCCCCTACAACTATAGCCTGTCTTCCCTTCCTAGCACTATTCACCCCACCTGTATTAGAAGTGCCGGCTCCCAGGGTGCTCTGAGAGTCAGCCTGCTCCATACATGCTAGCTCAGAGCGGTCTTCCCCAGCATCTTCACCTAAAGCGGCAAATCTGCTGGTTTGTACAAGCTTTGAACCAGCCCCCCTACCCCTGCGTCCCCTACTGTCCCCGCCTTATTAATCTCCACTGTCCCTTCTCCACCCCCCACTACACCGGCCCCTGTCAGTGGTTGTTGATGACATTTTTCGAGACCTCTTGGACCAGTATGTTATAGTTTACTTTGACGATATATTATTTTTTTCCATTAATCTTGAGCAACATAAGCAGCATGTGGCTAAGATATTTACTAGATTAAGGGCTCATCGGCTGTATGCTAAATTAGACAAGTGTGAATTCGAGACAGCACACATTAAATTTCTTGGTTTTGAAATCTCCCCTGAAGGAATTAAGATGGATGAAAGTAAGGCATTTGCAATTCTCCAATGGCTGGACTCTAGTAACAATTTATAGGATTCGCTTACTTTTACCAGAGGTTTATCAAAAAATTTTCTACCATCACGGCACCCATCACTCAGGTTACCCGCAAGGGTATTGCCTTCATTTGGACCTCTACAAGGCTTTTGAAGAACTAAAGAAGAGGTTCACATCAGCACAAATTCTGGTTTAACCAGATCTATCAAAACATTTCATTGTTGAGACAGATGCTTCAGATGTGGCAGTCTTATCTCAGCGTCATGGTCTAAAAGGCTTGCTGCATCCATGTGCATTTCTCTCCTAAAAACTAGCTAGTGCCGAAAAGCACTATGATAGCGGGAATAACTCATGGCTATAAAAAAGGCATTTGAGAGGTGTTGTGGTTAACTGCCAAGGAAGATGTCCCTCACTTTAGCTGAGGTACTGCCGGGTCCGCACACTACAATTACACAGTGGAATATCTAGAGGGAGTCCTCAGCCTGTCAGCAATGGGCAAGTCATAGAAAGTTTGCACTCCACTAAAGTTAACAGCGCTTAATAGTGCAATGAAGGAGAAGCAGCCAGAGCCCTCACAAAATGGTGCCAAAAGCAGCACAAGCACCGCTCCTGCTCCTCAAACACATACAATTTTTCCAAATACCTCAGAACAAAATGGGGAAAACACTCAGCCTGTTACGGAAGGTAAACTTAAAGAATTACTAAATGTGCTTTGCCATACATTACAGTCTGACTTGAAACAATCCCTGCCAGAAATCAAAACAGAGATAAGAGGTTAGGAGAAAGAATTGCTCATTTAGGGAACAAGGCAGAGGAAACAGTCACTGCTCATAATCAAGTAGCTGACATTTGTACTACTCTTGAAGAAGATATAATCTCACTACAGAAAACGTTATAGATTTGGAAGATAGATCTTGCAGAAATAACATACGGTACAGAGGTATTCCTGAGGAGATTAAAGGACAAGACTTGATTTTTTTTCCTCAAAACTCTAACTTCCACAGTATTACCACAAACTCCAGAGCATTTATTAATCTTTGATTGTGTACATCATCTGCCAAAGTTACGGAATGCTCCAAACATGGCACCTCGTAACACAATTGCATGGTTTCATTTCTATCAAGTAAAATATGCCTTTTTAAGAGAACATAGAAACGCAAAAGATATTCCAGCACAATTTAAATCAATTCATATTTTTGCAGATTTGTCAGCAGCTACTCTAACCCAAAGAAAGGAATTTGCAGAAGTTTTTTATGTTTGAGAGCTAATAATATACAATAAAAGTGGGGTTTCCCTACAAAACTGATTGTAGCCAGAAATGGCAATGCTTTCATTCTAAATACATCTAAGGAAGCTAGGAAGGCTATTCAGGAATGGGGTTTAGAAAATGGAGATCCAATTGCAGACCTTCCTGCAAAAAAGAAGCCTAGACTCACTCCAGAATGGGAAACGGTGCATCATACACCAATCAGATGAGTGACTAATAAAAAGCTTTAAGGTTAATTACTATTAATTACTGCCTATTACATATATAGGCAAATTTAAAAGAGTCTGATGTTGGTATTCTTAAGTTTTCATTTGTTTATATAAACTTTACTAAGTTATATTATTATGCTGGGTTGAAAAACCCAACATACTGTTCTTCGACTTCAGCTTCCGCTTTTTCTTCTTCTTCCACTTTTTTTTATTCTTAGTGCCCCCCCATTTTCTTAACACTACTCCTCCTACTGTTTTAGGGGTACTACACCCAAACTCTCCACAATTCTTTTCCCTATAATGAAGCAGGTTGCTTGTGCTTTTCTAAGCGATCCCACCACCGTTCTTTTGTGGTGCTGCCCTGAACACCCCAATTTTCCCATTGACTTTGACAGGGAAGATTCACTCTTACAGCGTTGAAGCTACAGTCCACAAACTTGAATAACATAATAATGGAGTCACCCCGAATGAAACAGCGACATTTGTTGGATGACCCAAAGTGGAATGGGCCAACAACAGCCAATCAGATTTCACCCATTGACTTTAATGGAGAAATTGAAACTGCTGCCAATCTTACTGCTTTGAGGCTACACTCACCATAGTCATGGGGTCAGCCTGAATGAAAAGATGATGATTGTTGGATGCCCAAAAGTGGGCAGAGCTGTGAACAGCCAATCAGATTTTACCTATTTACTTGGTGGAAATTCAACCTGCTGCCATTCTCACAGTAGTAACATTGGGGTCCCCAAACTATGCAGAGTTGGGCATAGGAAACTGCGGTTCAAGGTTAGAAAAAGTGGATGGAGCCACCAACAGCCAATCAGATTTTACCTGCTGACTTTCAATGGGAAATTCAACCTGCTGCCATTCTCACAGTATTAACACCAGGGTTCCGAAACTTTGCACAGTCAGTCACTGGGTGACTACATACTCATGGTTAGAAAAAGTGGGCGGGTCCGCCAAAAGGAAATTTTAACTTCTGCCATTCTTGCATGTTAAATGTCAAGGTCCCCAAACTTCGCACAGTTTGTCACTGGGTAACTACATTCCAAATTTAGAAAAATGGACGGGGCCACCACCAGCCAATCAAATTTTACCTATTGATTTTCAATGGGGAAATTCAACTTGCTGCCATTCTCGCAGTATTAACACTAGGGTCACTAGGGGACTGCATTTTTAGGTTTTAAAAAGTGGGTGGAGCCACCAACAGCCAATCAGACTTCACCTATTTAATTTCATTGGTTTAAATTTAAAATGCTGCCTTTCTCACACTATTTATGTCAGGGTTCCGAAACTTTGCACAGTCAGTCACTGGCTGACCACGTATTCAGGGTTAGAGTGGGCGGAGCCACCAACAGCCAATCCATTTCCACCCACTAATTTGAATTTGTTTATATTTAAACTGATTCCATTATTTAAGTATTAATTTTAGGGTTATTAAACTTTCCAAAGTTAGTCATTGGGTATTTGCGGTTCAAAGTTAGAAAAAGTGGGCGGAGCCACCAACAGCCAATCACATTTCACCTATTTACTTTCCATGGTGAAGTGTAAAATGCTGTCAGTCCCACAATTTTTATGCCTGCGTCCCCAAACTTTGCAGAGTTGGTCACTGGGGGACTGCAGTTCAAAAATAGGAAAAGTGGGTTGGGCCACTAACAGACAATCGAATTTCATCCATTGAATTTTATTGGTTTAAATTTAAAATGCTGCCATTCTCACACTATTTATGCCAGGGTGCCCACTGTTCAACTTAGTACCTACGTTATTGGTACCAAAGTGATTCTCTCTGCACTGGTGGCTTTTGCCGCCGGTGCAGAGAGTCAGATGTGCCCCCAACCCCCATGGCAACGAGCCAAGCGGGCTGGCAAGTCGGTCCTGTGATGTGATTGTCGCAGGACTGACCTACAAGCAGCAGACGCAATCTGCTGCTTCTCCTGCTTGTTCCCCTACTCCTCCCCCCCAGCGCTGCCCACACACTTCCTGTGCTGCAAGGACTCTGCAGAGAGGACCTTACCTGCAATCCCTGAGACCATCTACCACCAGGACAGGTAAGTGCTCTTTATTTGCCTTAGTACACACACTTACACACATTTACACACAATTTAGCACAGGTTTTTGTCACACTGTCACACAAATTTTAGATGTGTACACACGTGTATACACAAACATTTTTTTTTTTTACCTCTTTGTCTTTAGTTTTTGTTCCCTAAAAACTTTATTTTGGCAGCGAGACTATTGTATCAGATATTCTGACCACTAATTATGCTGTTGTGTGACTTATTTTGTTGTTTCATTGATTTACACAATTTTTTTTTCTTATTGTTTTATTGCATTTTTATTCCTGTATTAGTATTCCTAACCTTTTTTTAGCATAGCTTTGCCATGTGGTACTTTGGTGTAGAAAAATAACTTTACCTATTTTGAATTCATCAGAATGTGTACCTTCCAAAAATATATGGTTTTCTGGGGGTCTCTGTATAGTTAGGGGGCCTTACACCACATAATACACTGTCAGGGGTCTCTGTATGCAAAAGCTGAGTTGGCAGGCTAGGAATCCAATTTTTGGAAATGTTATCAAAATTGCCAACTTTAGAGAAGCTTTGTGGCTTGGTACTTTGGAGTAGAAAGACATGGGTACCCATTAGATTCGGGGGAATGTGTACTTTCCAAAAATATATGACTTTCTGGGGTAAGTGTACTTTTTACTAGCTTTATCCCACATAAAATGATGTAAATGTATTGATTTTGCAGAAGCTGAAATAACAAATGAACATATGGAGGTATGTTCACATTGGGGCCCCTTAGGAAAGCTTTGCAGCTTGGTACTTTGGAGTAGAAAGACATGGGTACCCATTTTAGATTCTTTCTTTTTCTCAGAAGCACAAGCATGAAAAATATGTGGGAAATATGAGGAAGAAAATTTTGGGGCATTATCTTTCTGAAATTGAGTTTCCTGTAGAAATATTATGTCTGCCTTCTGTTTATTCATATGAGAAAATGTTTTAGATCTTTTAAATGGGGAATTAAGTTCAAGTCAAGTCAAGTTTAAAGTCAATTTAAATGATGAATCCATAGTCATCAATAATATTGTGAGTTACTGACCCTGAAGCTTGGTTACAACAATATAGAATAGTGGGTATAAAAAACATTATATGTATTGAAAAATGAATTAAATATATAATATAATGTATATGGCCAATATGAAATCTCATAAAAATTAGGTACCAGGTAAGGGAACTACCATAAAAAATAAGAATAGCTTTAACCCTTTCACTGCTAGCCATTTTGGTCAAAGTGGAACTTCTACTGCCAGACAGTTTTTGAACATTTTGAATTGTTTCATTTTAGGGGCCTTTCCTCGGGGGAAAGACTTTTAGTTTACCCAGGAAAACAATATATATATTTTTTTCAGGACAAATTAGGCTTTTTAAATATGGTTTCTGTGTAATTCCAATTCTGTAACAAGATATAGGCTTCTAAATGTCTAAAAAATAAAAAAAAATAATATTTTCCATAATATAAACACATACACCAGAAATATAATCATCATTATGGGATCATATAATAACCTTTCTAATGTTTTATTTACCAGTAGGTCCTTCCAACGGACACGAGGGCACCCATTCCATTTTGAGGAAGGGAGGTTAAATTTAAATATTCGGAAAGGATTTTTTACTGTGAGAGCTGTGAAGTTGTGGAATTCCCTCCCCGAATCAGTCGTGCTGTCTGATACATTATATAACTTTAAGAAGGGGCTGAATGGATTCTAAGCAAGTGGGGGAATACGGGGTTATGGGAGATAGCTCTTAGTACAAGTTGATCCAGGGACTGGTCCGATTGCCATCTTGGAGTCAGGAAGGAATTTTTTCCCCTCTGCGGCAAATTAGAGAGGCTTCAGATGAAGGACTGGTGTTTCTGTTGCTCAGTCACAAATTCCCCTGTGCTTGTGCAAATCTCGCGATATTTTGTAAGCTCCCGGATAGGTGCGCATGCACAGTGTGTATTATGAGGCGATAGTGGTAACGCTGACCTTCCCAAGATGGCGCCTGTGATCACAAGAAATGGGGAAACTTTGCTTCCTAAAGTAAGCACCTTTTTCAGATTAAAATAAAGCGATTTGCTAGGGCGAGGCATGTTAAAAACAATGTAAAATGCGGGAAATACAAATGTAAAATCCAGGAAGAGAGCCCATAGAAATGCATACAAATGGGACCACAACAAAATGGTGTAAATGGCGGGAAAACGTTAAATCCAGGGACGTAAATTCGGGGTTCTACTGTACCAAATTTGCCCATGACAAATAGAAAAATATAAGATTTCTTACAAATCATAACATAACACTTTGCTTGAAATTGTACAGTGAGGAAGTATAATTTAAAAAGTTAAACATATATGTCCCTCAGCACATCAAGAAAACATGGCCATTTATTTTTTTTTACACAGCTGTCTAGTTGGAGCTGCAGAAGTGCTTGCTGAACAATCTGTCTTTAGTAGTAGAGCGTGTTGGCATTACTCGACTTGTTTGGAGAACACTTATCAAGTTTTTGTTAATTTCCTGTTGTGTCTGACTCATGTTCTCTAAAAGGGAAATTTTGTTTTTCCAACAAAGCAGTTTTTTATTGCTGGACCTTCAAGTGTTCCTCATGCAGGTTTAACATAGCTGCCTCGTATGAGGCTTGTCATGCCTGACTGTCATTGTAAGCTGTTGTGGCAACACACAATTCAAGGTGTACAATGCATTTTTTTCATGAGCAACTTGTGATCCTGTATAAGTGACTTGTGAAAATTATCTTTTTCACCTCCCATTATTTGAGTGGGAAGCTGAGATATTGGGGTTTTTGACTTATGTGTACCAAGTGGTTGTTGGGGAGTTTCTGAGGGCCCATCATCGGAAAAAAGTGCAACATCACTGAAACATTCACCAGATTCAACCTTTTTGAAAAAAAAATGTTAATTTCAATGTTTTCAATGATGTTCATGATGGCAGGAAAATTTCATGGACAATAATGTTTATCATTTCTTTAACATTACAAAGTTGATTTTCAAAAATGTTTTTGTGGACATTGTTTTTTTTCCAAATGAGCAAAAAAAGGTAAAATGTTTTTCCATACAGAGTGCAAAGGCAAAAACAAGTGGGAAAGATTGAGTGGGAAAAAGTACAAGATGAACTGACTGCACCTAACCCAGCAAGAATGCTTTTATTGTGTTGCCTACAATAAGCAAGCCCATAACAACGCAGTCACTTTTCGTTAGTCATTGTTGCCCCTATCCCCTTTCTTTAAAGTGTAACAATACAAAGCCATGCTCTGACACAAACCCTACTAAAATGCTGCAAGTTGCTACTAAGTGGCCTTGCTAACTCCCATGGCTCTCCCTTATATATTCTGTATTGACCTTTTTACTGCCAGCTGTTTTGGTCAAAGTGGAACTTGTATTGCCAGACAGTTTTTGAACATTTTGCACTGTTTCACTTTAAGGGCCTTTCCTCGGGGCACTTTTAGTTTACCCAGGAAAACAATATATTGTTTTTTTTCAGGACAACCTAAGCTTTCAAAACACGGTAGAATGTTTGGGTAATTCCAATCCTGTAACAAGATATAGGCTTCTAAATGTCTAAAAATAAAAAAAAAAATTCCATAATATAAACACACATACTAGAAACAAAAAATATTTTATGCACGAAAATACAACTGGTTTGGAAAGTCCCACGTCACCTGAATGTGCCAATACCAAATATGTATAGGTTTATGGAGATTTCTCACTTGTATAAGTCAAAAACTCCCAGCAGTACGCTACAAAATTTCCAAAGCACTGCTTCAAAAAGCTGCATACTTTAGATTTCAAGGCCAAAAATTCCACTATCAGTAGGTTTATCACAAAAAATTGTACATTTTTGGAAATTAAAGATTCTGGGGAATCCAGAATAGGCACAACTGTCTGTCTACCCCAAACTATTAAGTCGCAATGTTTTCCTAAAGTTAATGGTTTTTAGCTAAATTTGTGAAATTATTAAAAAATTGCTTCAAAGCTTCCAGTCTATAGTATCTCATCTCCTACAGGTCATAAAGTAACCAAATAAAACACCCTAAATATGAATGCCAGGGCTCCACTGAACAGTTTGATGCCCAACATGCATAGGTTTACCTAAGTATATGGCATGTAGGGGCCCAAATGTGAACATATGCCCATATTATCTATCATTTCTGTCATTTCAGCTTCTGCAAAATAAACACATTTACCGTATATACTATATAAGCCGACTTTTCAGCACAAAAAAATGTGCTCAAAAAGTAACCCTCGGCTTATACTCGAGTATACCTCCCCCAACCTCCCTCCCTCCACTTGTGTCCGACTATCAATCTGGCGATGTAACGCGCTCGCGCCCCCCCCCCCCATGCGCTGCCTCCCCGCTGTATTTTGCCTTCTAGTCGCGGACTGAACGTTATCTGTGGGAGGATGATAACAGCGATTCTTGTTTAATAATCATGGCAAGCCAAGGTTCTCGTGCTTCTACCAGCATTTCGTGAGCGACAATTGACTGTAACACGTGAAAGAACTGTCACCCATTTCAGGTTTTGATTATGCACTGTTTTATGGGGCTTGTGGGGAAGACTTGGCATCTTATTGCACCTGTGGGACACGCACCTTCACATTTAAACATACTGCCCTGCATTAAAATGTACTTATGCTTCTTAATTGTAAAAGCTTATCTCTGCTTATAAACAGTGATCATGCTGTTTAGCTAAGCACCTGCAGCTCTTTAATGGGATTGAAAGCAGATAAGGCAAATCCATCTAACTCTACTTACACAAGACACACGTCCGTCCACGGGGGCGGGGGGGGGGGGGGGGATGTGAGCGCGTTACATCGGCAGGACGGACACAAGTGGAGGGAGGGAGTTATGTATGCACGGACACAAGTGGACGGAAGTATGTATGCACGGACACAAGTGGAGGTAGCGGGGAGGTAAGTATGCACGGACACAAGTGGAGGGAGGGAGGTATGTATGCACGGACACAAGTGGAGGGAGGTATGTATGCACGGACACAAGTGGAGGGAGGGAGGTATGTATGCACGGACACAAGTGGATGGAAGTATGTATGCACGGACACAAGTGGAGGTAGTGGGAAGGTAAGTATGCACGGTCACAAGTGGAGGGAGGGAGGTATGTACGCACGGACACAAGTGGAGGGAGGTATGTATGCACGGACACAAGTGGAGGGAGGGAGGTATGTATGCACGGACACAAGTGGAGGGAGGTATGTATGCACGGACACAAGTGGAGGGAGGGAGGGAGGAAGCGAGGGTGGGTGTCCGCAACGAGCGCGTTACATCTGCACATCCATTTGCACAACGAGCCAGAGTAAGTAATTGGTACAATAACTTGTTATTTACAAAAATTAAATGTGTATTAAGTCCAGCATCAAGAATTATTTTGCCCTTGTAACTACTATTGTAGTACTGTGGTGGGACTTGTACACTGGTGTCCAAGTACTTGATAATTAGTATGGCAGCTTCCTTAGCTTTCCCAAACTTGCTTTTGTCTGCTGCTGTAGCATTTTTCTTTCCCTAACGTTATATATTTATTTATCTGTTATTTATTTGATTATTGAAACTTAGCAGTAGCGGTTGCATTTCCCACCCTAGGCTTATACTCGAGTCAATAAGTTTTTCCAGTTTTCTTAGGTAAAATTAGGTACCTCGGCTTATATTCGGATCGGCTTATACTTGAGTATATACGGTACATTATTTTGTGTGGGATAAAGCTCAACACATTTACATCATTATATGTGGGATAAAGCTAGTAAAAGGTATGCTCACCCCAAAAAGTCCTATATTTTTGGAAAGTACACATTCCCCCGAATCTAAAATGGGTACCTGTGGCTTTCTACTCCAAAGTACCAAGCCGTAAAGCTTTTCTAAAGTTAGCAATTTTGGTGACATTTCCAAAAATCCCCTCAAAGCTTCCAATTTGTAGCATCATATCTCCCACATAGTATTAGGTACCAAGATAAAACACTATTTGAACACCAGGGGTCCACTGAACTGTTTGATGCCCAATATGTATAGGTTTACCCAAGTATGTGGCATGTAGGGTCCCCAATGTGAACATACCTGTAAGGGCACTCACCGGCTCCGCCGCCGCCGAGTCCCTTCAGCGCATAGCGTTCGGCGAATGGAACGCATGCGCCATTTGCGTTCCAGCGCGTGCGTGCGCATGCGCGACGCTTGTACTTGACGCACGCGTGCGCGATGACGTCATGACGCTCGCTACGTCGGCGGGAGATTTAAAAACCCATTCAAAACAACACACTTTGCTCGGTTATCGCTTTTTGCATGCCTAGCAATTCCTTCTGACTTGAAACTTTGTGATTTTGACCCTCTGCCTGACTCTCCGCTTCTGAACCCTGCTGCCTGCCTTGACCCGGACCTGTTTTGACTACGCCTTCGCTTACTCCTACGGTACTTCGCTATTTGGCCTTCCAGCCTCTCTCCACTGCTGCGCTTCCTGTCTCACTCTCAGGTTAAGCCTCCAGCCTAGTGTGAGGTGCTTGTGGGTGGCAATCTCGTCGGACTCGCTTGGCTTGACAGTATAACCGAGCCATGGATCGTGAGGAAGATACTTCTCCTCTTGCCACGTTGACCCAGCAGATTGCCGCCCTTGCTCACGCTGTGAGAGAGCTCCAAGCGGACTACAATCAAGTCCAAGAGCAACTACAGGCCGTTCAGCTCCCGGCTCCGCCTCCTGCTCCCGTGGCAATGCCTCCTCCTCCGCTAGGTGCCACAGCCCCAGAACCCAAGATACCGTTACCGGACAAGTTCTCTGGAGAACGCAGTGCTTTCAGAACTTTTGTTAATGCCTGCAAACTTCTGTTTATGCTCCAGCCACAGACTTATTCCACTGAACAGGTGAAAGTTGGTGTGGTTATGTCTCTACTACGGGGGCAGCCGCAATCCTGGGCTTTTCGGTTAATGGAGCAACAGAGCACAGCCCTGCATACTGCGGATGCTTTTTTCCAAGCAATGGCCGTCCTGTATGATGATCCCCATCGAGTCGGTACAGCGGAAGCGGCCCTGAGGAACCTCCGTCAAGGAACCCGTCCTGTGGAGGATTACACCATTGACTTCCGTAAATTTTCAGCTGACACAGATTGGAATCAAGCGGCACTTAAACATCAGTTCCGTCTTGGCCTTTCTTCCCTTCTAAAAGACGAATTGGCTAGGATTGGAATCCCGGACTCTCTGGAAGGCCTGATACAATTATCAATTCAAATCGACCAACGCCTTAGAGAAAGGAGGTCGGAAAAGGCCAATTCCAGTCATCCTGGGTGTTACCAAAGGCCTCGCCGCCAATTCGAGTTGACTCCGGACCCTCTACGTCCTCAGAGCCCGAACCTATGCAAATTGGTGCCCTTCGGCCTTCTCTATCCCCTGAGGAACGCATTCGACGGAGGAGATTGAACCTCTGCCTTTATTGCGGCCTGTCGGGTCATCTTCTCAATGGTTGCCCTACTCGCCCATCTCCTCCTCGTAAGGGTCCTTTGCTACATACATCTGAGCCTCGGCCTTATTTCGCTCCCTTGCTCACTTTCTCTCTCTCTCTACAATGGGAAGACAAGATCCTGGAGCTCCCGGCCATCCTGGATTCCGGAGCTAGTGGCTGTTTTCTGGACTCTAAGATTGCAGACTATCATAAGATCCCCCTATTGCCCAAGCCACTCCCTCTCCTCATCCGAGTGGCAGATGGTTCTCCAATCAGTTCCGGTCCTATCTTGAAAGAGTCCATTCCCTTACGTGTCATTATAAATAAAATTCACTCTGAAGAATTAAGTTTTGATGTGGTAACTTCCCCGTTCTCACCTATTATTGTTGGGTTGCCATGGTTACGCAAACACAACCCAGTAGTGGACTGGGATAAAGGCAGGATTACCTTTTCTTCTAGCTTCTGCCGCACTCATTGTCTACCTCTTCCTGATCTACAAAAATTATGCTGTGTTTCTTCAGAGAGACTGTCAGAGAAGTTTCCCAATCTACCTCCGGAATACTATAATTTCCTGGATGTCTTTGACAAAAAGGGAGCAGACACTCTACCTCCTCACCGAAAGTACGACTGTCCTATTGAACTTTTTCCGGGATCCCAAATACCTTTTGGGCGAATTTATCCCCTAGCTGAGCCTGAGTTAGAGGCCCTGCGTAGCTATCTGGAAGAAAACCTAGCTAAAGGTTTCATCCGCCCATCAACCTCCCCTGCGGGAGCTGGAATCTTCTTCGTGGAAAAAAAAGATCACACATTGAGGCCTTGCATTGATTACCGAAATCTTAATTCCATTACAATTAAGAACAGGTATCTTTTACCTCTGATTCCGGAACTCTTCCAAAGACTCAGGGAAGCAAAGATCTTTTCTAAACTTGATTTAAGAGGCGCCTACAACTTGGTCAGAATAAGAGAAGGGGATGAATGGAAGACCGCTTTTCGTACCAGATACGGACACTTTGAATATCTAGTCATGCCCTTCGGTCTCTGTAACGCTCCAGCAACGTTCCAGCATTTTGTTAACGATGTCTTCAGAGATTATTTGGACGTTTTTGTTATTATTTACTTAGATGACATCCTAGTCTTTTCTAAATCGGTGGCAGAGCATCGAGTCCATATGGAAAAAATATTCTCTCGGCTCCGTTCTCACCAACTGTTTGCTAAATTTGAAAAATGTGAATTTGACAAGACTTCTATTGAATTCCTTGGGTTTATCATTTCGGCTGAAGGAATTCAAATGGACCAAAAAAAGATCTCAGCCATTCTGGACTGGCCGGTTCCTTTGTCCCGAAAAGACGTCCAACGTTTTATTGGATTTGCGAACTTCTACAGGAGGTTTATTAAAGGTTTCTCACAGATTATGTTACCTATTACACGGTTAACCAGCTTAAGTACGAAATTCCACTGGACACCTCAGGCTCAATCCGCTTTTGAATTGTTAAAAACTCTATTTACCTCTGCACCTATCCTTCAGCATCCAGATCCGGCAAGACCTTTCATTTTAGAAGTCGACGCGTCAGAATCTGCAGTGGGGGCCGTTCTCTCTCAAAGATTTCCCGCTTCTGGAGCACTTCATCCGGTCGCCTATTTTTCGCGGAAGATGAATAAGTCTGAACAAAATTATGATGTAGCCGATCGAGAACTCCTAGCCATCAAACTTGCCTTAGAAGAATGGCGGTATCTCCTGGAGGGTGGTCCTCACCCCATCTTGATTTATACTGATCATAAGAATCTGGAGTATCTCCGTGTCGCCAAGAGACTTAGACCTCGACAAGTGCGATGGGCACTTTTCTTCATGAGGTTCAATTTTCATCTTACCTACCGTCCAGGCTCTAAAAACTCCAAAGCAGATGCATTATCCAGAATCCACTCTACTCAAGAAACTGCTCCAACCTCACCTGAGACGGTCCTCTCACCTCAAAATTTTTTGTTCATTCAATGCTCTTTGATTGACCAGATTAGGCAAGCCTCAGTATCCATTCCCTCTGGTTTGGATTTGACCTCTAAGGATGGACTATTCTTTTTTAAGGACAAAATTTTTGTACCTGAAAGTCTTCGTCTAGAGGCCCTTCGTACCATTCACGATTCTAAGTTGGCAGGTCACCCTGGTATTAAAAAGACTATTGTTCTAGCCAAAAGATTCTTTTGGTGGCCTAAATTAACTTCAGATTGCACTAAGTATACCAAGTCCTGTGAAATTTGTGCTAGATCCAAGGACTCTCGTACTAAGCCTTTGGGTTCACTGCTTCCCCTTCCAGTTCCTTCCAGACCTTGGGGATCCATTTCTATGGACTTTATTTCAGACTTACCTCCGTCTTCAGGACACACAACTATTTTTGTCATAGTGGATCGTCTAACCAAGATGGCTCATTTTATTCCCCTTCCCAAGCTTCCCTCTGCTGCCTCCACCGCAGAATACTTTATTAAAGAAATTGTCAGATTACATGGGGTGCCCGATGAGATAATTTCTGATAGAGGAACTCAGTTTACGTCTCAATTTTGGAGGTCCTTATGCCAAGCTTTGCAAATCAGGATGTCTCTTTCTTCGGCTTTTCATCCTCAAACTAATGGGCAGACGGAGAGAACCAATCAGACCCTAGAGCAATATCTAAGGTG
Source organism: Xenopus tropicalis (assembly GCF_000004195.4). Lineage (NCBI taxonomy): Eukaryota > Metazoa > Chordata > Amphibia > Anura > Pipidae > Xenopus > Xenopus tropicalis. Next base: position 88,264,415 of record NC_030677.2, on the reverse strand, counting down.
TTTCACTTCCTATCGTCAAGACGATTGGGTTTCCTTGTTGCCCCTTGCGGAATTTGCATACAACAATAGTTTGCATCACTCCATCCAACAATCCCCTTTCTTTGCCAATTACGGCTTGCATCCTGCCATCTTTCCCTCTTCGTTTAATGAAATCTCCGTTCCTGCTGTAAAAGAACGGTTATTATTTTTAAAAGAGAACTTTAAGACTCTGCAGGAAGCTATCAAAAAAGCCCAGGACAGCTTCAAGTCTTACGCGGATAGAAGGAGAGGTAAAGATCCCAATTTTAAAGTAGGCGATAAGGTTTGGCTCTCTTCTGTAAACCTTAAATTATCTTGTCCTACACGGAAGCTGGGTCACCGTTTTCTTGGTCCTTTCGAGATTCTCAAACAAATCAATCCTGTGGCGTTTCAGCTTAAGCTTCCTAATTCCTGGCGTATCCATCCAGTTTTCCATACTGCTTTATTGAAACCAGTGACTGCTAATTCTTTTGTTGGACAGGTCCCTATCCCACCTCCTCCCATCAGAGTCGACGGTCAAGAAGAATTTGAGGTCGAGGACATCCTTGATTACAGGCTAAGGGGGAGACAACCTCAATATTTGGTTAAATGGAAGGGGTACGGTCCGGAAGAGAATTCTTGGGAACCAGCTCGTAATATTCATGCACCTGAGATATTACAGAAGTTCCACCGCAAGTATGGTTCTAAAAGCAAGGTTCGCGTCCGGAGGCCGCTCCTAAGGGGGGGGCCATGTAAGGGCACTCACCGGCTCCGCCGCCGCCGAGTCCCTTCAGCGCATAGCGTTCGGCGAATGGAACGCATGCGCCATTTGCGTTCCAGCGCGCGCGTGCGCATGCGCGACGCTTGTACTTGATGCACGCGTGCGAGATGACGTCATGACGCTCGCTACGTCGGCGGGAGATTTAAAAACCCATTCAAAACAACACACTTTGCTCGGTTATCGCTTTTTGCATGCCTAGCAATTCCTTCTGACTTGAAACTTTGTGATTTTGACCCTCTGCCTGACTCTCCGCTTCTGAACCCTGCTGCCTGCCTTGACCCGGACCTGTTTTGACTACGCCTTCGCTTACTCCTACGGTACTTCGCTATTTGGCCTTCCAGCCTCTCTCCACTGCTGCGCTTCCTGTCTCACTCTCAGGTTAAGCCTCCAGCCTAGTGTGAGGTGCTTGTGGGTGGCAATCCCGTCGGACTCGCTTGGCTTGACACATACCCATATATTTTTGGAAAGTACACATTTCCCAGAATCTAAAATGGGTACCAGTGTCTTTCTACTCCAAAGTACCAAGCTGTAAAACATTCCTAAAGTTGGCAATTTTGATAACATTTCCAAAAAACCCTCAAAGCTTCCACTTTGCAGCATCTTTAGAAGTGTTGTAAAACAGCAATCCGGAAGGCAAAGATAGAAAATGAGGAGCGCATCGCGGCAGAGGCCAAGACTAACCCCAAAAATTATGTACTGGAGAATGCCATTATGAGCAGTAATCAGCATGGCTTTATGAAGGACAGGTCATGTCAGACCAATTTAATTGCTTTTTATGATGAGGTAAGTAAGAAGCTGGACAGTGGGGATGCAGTAGATATAATCTATTTGGATTTTGCCAAAGCATTTGATACTGTTCCCCACAAACGACTGCTTTCTAAACTAAGGTCTATTGGTCCTAGTGAAGTTTGCACATGGATAGAGAACTGGCTACAGGATCGGGTACAAAGGGTGGTTGTTAATGGTACATTCTCTACTTGGAGTAAGGTTCTCAGTGGGGTCCCTCAGGGTTCTGTACGGGGTCCACTTTTGTTTAACTTGTTCATAAATGACTTAGGGGTGGGTATTACAAGCAATGTTTCAGTGTTTGCAAATGACACAAAACTCTGCAGACCAGTCAATTCTATCCAGGATGTTGCATCCTTGCAGATGAGATTTAATGTGGATAAATGTAAGGTCATGCACCTGGGATGTAAAAATGTGCAAGCCACTTATACCCTTAATGGGACTGCACAAGGCAAATCCATAATGGAGAAGGACCTTGGAGTCCTTGTAGATAATAAACTTGGCTGTAGCAAGCAATGCCAGGCAGCAGCTGCAAGGGCAAACAAGGTTTTGAGCTGTATTAAAAGGGGCATAGATTCACAGGAGGAGGGGGTTAATTCTTCCCCTTTACAGAGCGCTGGTAAGGTCCCATCTAGAATATGCTGTTCAGTTTTGGTCTCCAGTGCTCAAACTGGACATTATTGAGTTAGAGAGGGTCCAGAAAAGGGCAACTAAGCTGGTAAAGGGTATGGAAAGTCTCAGTTATGAAGAAAGACTGGCCAAGTTGGGTCTGTTTACACTGGAGAAGAGGCGCTTAAAGGACAATGAAAGGTTAATATAAATTAAAAGTAAGTCTAAAGGCATTCTTTTTAAGTACTTACTGCATATCTAAATTCCCAGATCCCTGCTTGCTTCTCTGAGATATGGTGCTGGCAGCCTACAGCAATGTGAAGACTCCAGTGACATCACTGAAATCTCTCTTCCCTTCCTGTAGCGGCAGCCTTCCTATTCTCTGAGCATGTGTGTAACTTGATCCTGTCTCCTACACATGCCCACCAGCCAATCAGAAGCGGATCTGCCAGAGGGGAGGGAATGAAACACATGTGCAGTATGAAGCAAGGAGGGAAAGGAAGGGAGAATACCTTTTTAGAGATGGCTGCCTGTTCTAGAAAATGTGAAGTAAGAGTGACTGAGTAAATATTTGATTAGGTGAGCCAAAAGTGTGGCGTTTTTACTAAACAATAGGAGAACTATTGGGCAGTATGCTTTTTAAATTTTGACTTGCATTCTCCTTTAAGAGGTGACATGATAACTATGTATAAATATATAAGGGGAACATATAATAACTTTTCTAATGTTTTATTTACCAGTAGGTCCTTCCAACAGACATGAGGGCACCCACTCCGTTTAGAAGAAGGGAGGTTCCATTTAGATATTCGGAAAGGATTTTTTACTGTGAGAGCTGTGAAGTTGTGGAATTCCCTCCCCGAATCAGTCGTGCTGGCTGATACATTATAGAACTTTAAGAAGGGGCTGGATGGATTCTTAGCAAGTGAAGGAATACAGGATTATGGGAGAGTTCTTAGTACAAGTTGATCCAGGGACTGGTCCGATTGCCATCTTGGAGTCAGGAAGGAATTTTTTCCCCTCTGCGGCAAATTAGACAGGCTTCAGATGGGGTTTTTTGCCTTCCTCTGAATCAACTAGAAGTTAGGCAGGTTATATATAGTCATTGTGGTTGAACGTGATGGACGTATGTCTTTTTTCAACCCAACTTGCTTTGTTACTACCTTATCTCCCACATAGTGTTAGGTACCAAGATAAAACAATTAATGAGGTGATCACAACACTTAAGTGTGTAAAATAATTCTTACCCGTGGTAAGGATAGGTCCGGGTGCTCATGCCCCAGACCCTTCAGCTTAGGGAGCCATCATGGAGACAACGAAAAATAGTAGGCAGGCACTCCGGATATACAAAAATGTAGAAAAGAGCAGCCAAAAAGGAAGTTTAATATAAAAACGTATAAGTTTTATTCAATACAATTATTTCTACTTTGATAAAAAATACTACTTACAATGTAGAGGCACGGCAATGGGTGCCAAATTCGCACCATCATATGCAAACTTATTTTTAGGTTGGTGGGAAGATCTACACATTTACAGTGATGATAATATATACTCTGACCACATCCAATATTATGGTAGATTTATCGATGATATCATACTAATCTGGTCAGGCACAAAAGAACAATTCACGAACTTCATTCAATATATCAACACCAATAACTATAATTTATAATTCACTTCAGAAATTCACCACAAAAGTATAAACTTTTTGGATATCACTCTTAGCACTAATCAGTCAGTCACCAGCACCATTTTTAGAAAAGACTGTTCAGCAAACACATTATTAAACGCCACATCTTGTCACCCGAGAGACACTCTATTCATAACATTCCATACAGCCAGTTTTTACACATCAGACGTATATGCTCTGAAGAATCAGAATTTCTTTCTAATCTAACGATCTTTTCCATAGATTGGTAGAAAGAGGTTATCCAGTCGATATTATTCAAAAAGCTTTTGAAAGGGCTGCATCCACCGATAGATCCAGCCTTTTCAATAGATACAAAATACAAAACTCTACATTATCGAATGATAAGAAAAATGTCTGCAAGAACAATAATAGGGCTCTAACATGTATTTTAACTTACAGTCCTCAACAAAAAATGATTGAAAATATCATTAATAATAATTTGACTATTTTGAAAACTGATCCCATTTTGAGAAAAATTTTGAATAACGGGCATAGATTTGTTACTAGAAAGACTGAAACATTAAGTAACCAACTCTCACCCAGTTTAATTCAATCTAATACAGCCACTAATACATGGCTGTCCATAAAAGGCTGCTTTAAATGTGGATCAAAGCAATGCATTACCTGTAACTTCATTGATAAAACAACTTTTTTCATTTCATCTATGACATCAAAGAAATATCAGATAAAACATTTCATCAACTGTAATACCAAATATGTAATCTATCTCCTTCGTTGCACAAAATGTATGAAACAATATGTAGGTCAAACTGGCAGGAAGCTGAAAGATAGAATCAGAGAACATGTACTGTATTAAACATCACAAACACTAATTGCTTTACTACAGTTGCAAAACATTTCCATGAATGTTCAAAAAGATCTTTATCATATCTCAAAGTTACAGGAATAGATAGAGTAATCCCCAATCCTAGAGGTGGCAATATTTCATCCATTTTAATAAGAAAAGAAACTAAATGGATTATGTTTTTGAAAACTAGACAACCAAACGGTTTAAACTATGACTATGATGTAACCTGTTATGTCTAATAACAATTTATCTAGCCTATTTACTATACAGAGTTGTATTTTATACTGTTTTCTTCTGTTTTTATATTAAACTTCCTTTTTGGCTGCTCTTTTCTACATTTTTGAATATCCGGAGTGCCTTGCCTACTATTTTTCGTTGTCACCAAGATAAAACACCCTAAATTTGAATGCCAGGGGTCCACTGAACAGTTTGATACCAAATATATAGGTTTACCTAAAAATGTGGCATGTAGGGGCCCCAATTTGAACATACCCCCATATGATCTATCATTTCAGCTCCTGCAAAATCAACACATTTACACACTTTATGTGGGATAATGCTACAAAAAAAAAGTACACTCACCCCAGAACGCCATATATTTTTGAAAAGTACACATTCCCCCGAATCTGTAATGGGTACACATTTCTTTTTACTCCAAAGTACCAAGCCGTAAAGCTTTCCTAAGTTTGCAAATTTTTATGACATTTCAGAAAATTGCCTAAAAATGTTGCAATTTGCCGCATTTATCTCACACAATTTCTTGCGTATAAAGGCAAATCACCCCAAATAGGAACACCTAAGGTGTACTAAACAGTTTGATGCCCAATATGCATAGATATACCAAAGTTTGTGGTATGTACTGACCCCAAAATGACAATAGCGTATATGGACTTCTCACCTGCCAACTCAGCGTTTGCATACAGAGCCCCCTGACAGCGTATTATCTGCCATAACACCCCCTAACTATACAGAGACCCCCAGAAAACCATATAGTTTTGGAAAGTACACATTCTGATGAATTCAAAATAGGTAAAGTTATTTTTGTACACCAAAATTACACATGGCAAAGCTATGCTAAAAACAGATTAGGAACACTAATACAGGGATAAAAATGCAATAAAACCACAAAAATTGTGCAAATCAGTGAAACAACAAAATAAGTCACACGACAGTGTAATGAAAAAAAAAAATAAAAACTGCTAAATTGTGTGCTGTAAGTAAGTATGTAAGTGTGTATACATGTATGTAAGTGTGTGTGTAAGTGTGTAAGTGCAAAAAAAAAAAACATCTTACCTGTCCTGAAGATCAGATCGCTGCTCTGTCCTCCATCTGCAGTCCTGGGAGCAGGAAGCAGGAACAAGCAGGATGCGATCACGTCTGCTGCTTGTAGGTCGGTCCCGTGGTGATCGCCGTCGCAGATGGTTGCCCAGGGTTCTGTCATCGCTACAAACTCTTTGCAGCGGCGGCTAGGAACTATATGGAAAATTTGAATTTCTATGGGTCAGTAGTTAGAGGAGAATGCAAGTCAAAATTTAAAAAGCATACTGCCCAATAGTCCTCCTATTGTTTAGTAAAAACGCCAGACTTTTGGCTCACCTAATCAAATGTTTACTCAGTCACACTTACTTCACATTTTCTATCTGTTTTCTTGAACAGGCAACCATCTTTAAAAAGGTATTCTCCCTTTCTTTCCCTCCTTGCTTCATACTGCATATGTATTTCATTCCCCCCCCCCCTGGCAGATTCGCTCCTGATTGGCTGGTGGGCATGTGTAGCTCAGAACAGGAGACAGGATCAAGTTACACACATGTGCATTGCTACTAAAGGCTGCCGCTGGAAGGGGAGAGAGATATCAGTGATGTCACTGTAGTATTCACACTGCTGTAGGCTGCCAGCACCATATCTCAGAGAAGCAAGCAGGGATCTGGGAATTTAAATATGCACTAAGTACTTAAAAAAAATGCCTTTAGACTTACTTTTAATTTATATTAACAATTCCTTGTCATTTAAGGATGATTTTCTTTTTTTTTTTGCTGGATTTAATTTCTGTTGATAAAGTAACAAAAATAAAAATAAATCAATGTGAGCTGAAATTTGTTTGCTTTTCAGAGACAGGCAACACATGGAGAGATCAATATGCAATATTAATAGCCAAAAGCCAGCATTAGATGGAGAGGTGATGAGCCTTTTTAGCACCTCCTGGGGGCTCATAATGTAACATGGTAAAAATTGAAATTTAGCAAACCAATGTTAGTGTATAATTAGCCAGATGAGGGATGACTTTGATGCTGTTGGCGGGACAATTTGGCACTTAGTGCCACCCTGAGGCCCTAACCAATGTTAGTGTATAATTAGCCAGATGAGGGATGACTTTGATGCTGTTGGTGGGACAATTTGGCACTTAGTGCCACCCTGAGGCCCTAATCCCTAGGCTTTCCTTTTTAGAGCCAGTGAAGGATGTTTATCAATGTATTTTAAATTACAGTTCACCATTTTAAAAATAAGCATCTTAAAATGCCAAAGGAATGAATATGAAAAAATAACCATGCAATATGCTCCTAAACTAATTAATTCTGTAGAATGTGCATACAGTACAATATTACTGAAATTCTTAATAATTCTCTCATATTACTGAATAACAAATCTACTAAAGACGTGGGTGATGAAAAAACGTATTCCACCGATTCACTGCTTCGCGAATTTTCACAAATTTTCCAGCGCAGCGAAACAGGAAAGATTCGCTCATCACTAATCTGTAATGCTAGTTGCTTTACTTTTAAAAAATCAAAAGAAATTGTAAGACTTTGTATAGTACTTGTGAGGTGCCCAAGCATCATTCGACCACTTTTATTGACAAGCAATTCAAGCATCATTACACTGCCTTGCATAAGAATTCACCCTTTTGGGATTTTACAAGCTGAAATAAAAACGCATATATTTTGGGTTTTTAACATTTTATTTACACATCAAACTTAAAGGACATTTAAGCACTACGTTTTCCTACCATGTACATAAATTGGGCACATCTCCCACACCCAAACCACACTATTTGTATTGTGTATATTGCTTCTGTTTGCCAGCACCATCACATTTTCTCTAGCAGAGTGCACAGCTAGAGCAGAGTTTCTATGGCCATGCTACCTCTTCACTGGCTGACAGACTGTTTGTTAACCTGAGTTGAGAAAAACTGATTGTGCTTAAAGGAACAGTAACACCAAAATATGAAAGTGTATAAAAGTAATTACAGTATAATGTACTGTTGCCCTGCATTGGTACACCTGGTGTGTTTGCCTTAGAAGGACAACTATAGTTTATATAAACAATGCTGCTGTGTAGCTATGGGGGCAGCCATTCAAATGAGAAAAGGCACAGGTAACGTAGCAGATAACAGATAAAACTCCATTATATTCTACAGAGCTTATCTGTTATCTGCTATGTAACCTGTGCCTTTTCTCCCTTTTTCCAGCTTTAATGGCTGCCCCCATGGCTACACAGCAGCTTATTTATATAAACTATAGTAGTGTTTCTGTAGCAAACACATTCATTTTATCAGTGCAGGGCAACAATACATTATATTCTAATTACTTTAAAACACTTTAATTTTTTGGTGTTATGTTCCTTTAAGTTAACCAAAAGCCAATGTCAATTCCTAAAAGAAGGGGCCAAGTGAGTTAAAAAATGAGAAGGAACCCTAAATGATTAAGGGAGGCATCCTCAAACTACATCCCGTGGGCCCCCCAAGGTAATTTACCCGCCCCCACTATGATCTGACGCAAGAAAGCAGCTGGAGTGCATACCCCCCAACTGTCCCGCTTTTCGCGGGACAGTCCCGGTTTTTACAGCGCATCCCGCTGTCCCGGATTGTTCAATGAATGTCCCGCATTACGGAAATGCAGAACATTCATTAAACTATCCAGGCCAGCGGGATGCGCTGGCTGCAGCCGAGCGCTCCGTCTCTGTCTCTTCTTGTGGCTCCTGCTTCTTATTCGGCTCCTCGTACGGCGGCGACAGGCCCTTTTATAAGGTTGCGCCTGTGCGTCACACGTACGCACGGGGCGCAACCTTATAAAAGGGCCTGTCACCGGTAGAAGGAGCTGCATAAGGAGCAGGAGCCACAAGAAGCAGCGTCAATGGGGGGCACTGTGTATGGGGGAAATTTTCTATTGGAGGTACTCTCTATGGGGGCAATTGGGGGGCTACTGTGTATGGGGGGCTACTGTGTATGGGGGGCACTGTGTATGGGGGGCACTGTGTATAGGGGGCTACTGTGTATGGGGGCACTATGTATGGGGGATACTGTGTATGGGGGGATACTGTGTATGGGGGCACTGTGTATGGGGGCACTGTGTATGGGGGGCATTGTGTATGGGGAGCTACTGTGTATGGGGGGCTACTGTGTATGGGGGCTACTGTGTATGGGGGGCTACTGTGTATTGGGCCATTGGGGGCACTATTTTAACTATTTTAAAAATGAATTTAAAAAATGGGGTTTGGTAATTGGGGCGTGGCCACAAAGTGGGCGTGGTCAAAAATTTTGCCACACAGCGGAGAGCCGAAGGATGCAGGGGAGAACCGGAGGATGCAGGGTAGAGGTGGAGGACACAGCAGAGAGCAGGGGGGGAGCAGGAGGAAGCAGCGGGGAGCCGGAGGAAGCAGATTGGAGCTGGAGGATGCAGCAGGGAGTGGGAGGAAGCAGCGGGGAGCGGGCAATAGTATGAGGACACAGGGGGAATACTTTAATCCGTCCCCTTAACAGTCTGAGGACCGTGAACTGGCCCCCTGCTTAAAAAGTTTGAGGACCCCTGGATTAAGGGGAGGCTACAGCCTTACTCTCAACCTCTGAACAACAGGAGTAGCAGGTATTTAACCCTTTCACTGCCAGCCATTTTGGTCAAAGCGGAACTTGTATTGCCAGACAGTTTTTGAACATTTTGCACTTTAGGGGCCTTTCCTTGGGGGGACTTTTAGTTTACCCAGGAAAACAAAATATTTTTTTTTCATAAATATTGTAGAATTTTTGTGTAATTCCAATTCTGTAACAAGATATAGGCTTCTAAATGTCTAAAAATGAAAAAAAAAATCTAATTTTCCATAATATAAACACACATACCAGAAACAAAAATCATTTTATGCATGAAAATACAACTGATTTGGAAAGTCTCATGACTCCTGAATGTGCCAATGCCAAATATATATAGTTTTATGGAGATTTCTCACTTGTATAGGTCAAAAACACCCAGAAGTACACTACCAAATTTCCAAAGCATTGCTTCAGAAAGCTGCATACTTTAGATATCAAGGCCAAAAATTCCACTAATAGAGGGTTTATCCCAGAAAATATTACATTTGGGAAAGAACATATTCTGTGGAATTCAGAGTAGTACAACTGTCTGTCGACTCCAAACTATCAAGTCGCAATGCTTTCCTAAAGTTATTATTTTTTATCAAAATTTGTGATTTTTTTTGTAAAAATCACTTCAAAGCTTCCAGCCTATAGTATCTTTTCTCCTACAGGTCATAAAGTAACCAAATAAAACACCCTAAATATGAATGCCAGGAGTCCACTGAACAGTTTGATGCCCAATATGTATAGGTTTACTTAGGTGGCATGTAGGGGCCCCAATGTGAACATACCCCCATATGATCTATCATTTCTGTCAATTCAGCTCCTGCAAAATCAACACATTTACATCCTCATATGTGGGATAATGCTACAAAAAAGTACACTCACCCCAGAAAATTATATATTTTTGGAAAGTACACATTTCCCCAAATATATAATGGGTACACATCTCTTTTTACTCCAAAGTACCAAGCCGCAAAGCTTTCCTGCCAACTCAGCTTTTGCATACAGAGCCCCCTGACAGCGTAATTATGTGCTGTAAGACCCCCTCACTATACAGAAAAACCCAGAAAAACATATAGTTTTGTAAAGTACACATTCTGACAAATCCAGCATGGGTAGAGAGTCCTTTCTACACCAAAGTACCAATCTGCAAAGCAGTAAGTGGTTTTTATGACATTTCAGAAAATCGCCTAAAAAGTTTGCAACTTGATGCATTTAGCTCACATAATTTCTAGCATATGTAGGGATCCCAAGATTTGGGCCCCTTTGGTTGCAAGATCTTTAGTCCTGGGACCCCCCTCTGTAAGAGGTTAGCTACAGGCTCCAGTTATAGTGTTCGGGTAGACCTGTTATAGTCAGGGTATCCAGAAAGGGCAGTCTGAAGCCCCAACAGGAGTTTAATGAAGTTAAGACCTCCCGGCATTACTTGCCGGAGTTCAGGTACATTAAGTGGCCAGCTCAGGTGGTAGCTAGGGACCACAGGAAGGAGATTGCCTAAGCAAAGGGTATTCTTGGCGTGAGTACCGCGGAGAGTCCAAAGTGAGTGTCTCTTGGTAGGAGTACCGGGAAGAGCACTAAGAGAGTGACTCTTGGTGAGAGTACCAGGGAGAACTCTAAGAAAGGATCTCTTGGCGGGAGTACCGGGGAATAGTGAGAGGGTCTCCTAAGAGAAGTAAGAAGAAAGGTACCTGACCCTGCATGTCATAATACTGGATATTGTGTAGATGCAATAAAGAAGTTTATTTGGTTATTCAGCACTTCCAGTATCCTGGTCAATTCCTCAAAGAGTGGATACTCAACTGCCTGGTAAGCAACCACACCAAGGGGGGCAAGGTCACGGGAGTTGCAGGGAGTCCCTACTTCTGGAGAACTGCACAGAGTAACCTAAGAGAAGTTTCCCAGAGAGGGGTGTTACAGTTCAACCTGTCCCTACCCTGGGTGGAGGGCACTCCAATTAATAATGTACCTGCTCCCCCATATAAGCGGGGGCACAGGTCTCCTGTTAGCACCACACACATACAATTGAGTGGTAGAAGTAAAGCCATAGGCAAAAGTGGGCTACAATTGGAGGAACTGCTGAGATCAGAAGCAGGAATCATTAAGAAAGGGCCCTAAGGCAATTGAGGCCTTGTGTGATCGCTCCACCCTCCCTTCCGACCGTGCTAGAGTTGGGCCACCCTGACCCGCATACACAGAGGGATTTGCCGCAAAAAGAGCAAGGAGACGCTCCGGGCCAACGGGTTGCAGGGCTGTTAGCGCCAAAGGGGTCTGGAAGACACACAAGAGTAAGCGTGTGAAAGAGGGGGTGTAACAAACCATTTGTCTTGGTACCGCCAATCGGAACTGTCGAAAAGTGCGCCAAGAGGCTTGGACGTGACTGAGAGCGTGATGTCACAACGGCAATCTTAGAACAATGCTGGTCAGTGGTGAGAGACATCGAGCTAAGCAGAACCCTCTACAATTGCCCAAGATGACAGCGGCTTCAGAAAGCGGGGAGACCAGCATCTCCTCCCTGCCTGAGAAAGAGTGGTGGTGGGGGTGCACTGTACTGCGCCACACTGTACACAGCTGCGGTAGAAAGAACCCGGATCCACGGTACTTCAGCAGAGAGGTCACCCTGCCAAACGGAGACAGAGTGGAGAAGCCTCACCCAAAATACTACGCTTCGTATGAGGATGTGAAGGTGCATTTTACATACATGGTTTGAGGGCCCAGGCGGCGTGTATAACTTCCAGGTAGGAGCTGCTGTTAAAGAGGTGAGTGGCACCTACCGCAATAGTGTACCCCTCTGGGGGGACTTGTTCTTTCCCAGGAAGGGACTGTTGGGGGTTGGGTGAAGGTTACCCGCACCACAGCCAACCAGCTCGTTGGGAGGCAAGGACTGCTCCTGTTTAATTCCCGGAGGGGAGACGTTGTGTTGACCCAGGAGGGTCAATCAGTCAAAGGAGGACTGACCAAAGGGCCCAACCCGTTGGTTGGAGGTATCCCAGGGTACTGATTGCCTTGGGACCTGGACTCCCTCAAGGAGAGGTGGAGATATTGATTCCAGTTTAAAATGTTTTTAAGGGCAAAAAGTTGTCCTCTCCAGTTGATGTGTCAGCCAGGAGGTGACAATTTTTCAGCAGGGGAAGAATGTAGGGATCCCAAGATTTGGGCCCCTTAGGTTGGGTTCCCCTTTAGACAGGCATCAGAGGGTGGCCTTATTGGTTATGGACACCTAAAGGTGGTCCTAGCTGTTTATGTGTGGAAAGGAAGTTTCCCTGTTATTCAGCAGCAACAACTAGGTGGCAGTGTGCTGCAATATAAAAAGGGATGACATACACCATGTGCAAGGTCTTTAGTCCTGGGACCCCCCCTCTGTAAGAGGTTAGCTACAGGCTCCAGTTATAGTGTTCAGGTAGACCTGTTATAGTCACTCTAGGAGTGAGAGAATAGACAGGGTATCCAGAAAGGACATTCTGAAGCCCCAACAGGAGTTTAATGAGGTAAAGACCTCCTGGCATTACTGGCCGGAGTTCAGGTGGTAGCTAGGGAGCTCAGGTGGTAGCTAGGGACCACATAAAGGAGATTGCCTAAGAAAAGGGTATTCTTGGCGTGAGTACAAGGGAGAGTCCAAATAGGAACATCTAAGGTCTACTGAACAGTTTGATGCCCAATATACATAGATATACCAAAGTCTGTGGTATGTACTGACCCCAAAATTAAAATAGCGCATATGGATTCCTTGCCTGCCAATCCAGCTTTTGCACACAGAGCCCCCTTACAGCATATTATGTGTCGTAACACCCCCTAACTATACAGAAACCCCCACAAAACCATATATTTTTTGTGAAGTACACATTCTGATGAATTCAAAAAAGTTATTTTTCTACACCAACGTTACACAAAAATTGTGCAAATCAGTGAAACAACAAAATAAGTCACACAACTGTGTAATTAGTGGTCAGAATATCTGATCCAATAGTCACACTGGCAAGATATACAGTTTTTAGGGAAAAGAAACTAAAAACAAAGGGGTAAAATGAAAAAAAAAGTGTGTATACATGTGTGTACACATGTAAAAGTTGTGTGACAGTGTAAGTGTGTATATAAGTGTGCAAAATTAAAAAAAAACCCACTGCTAAATTGTGTGCAGTATGTGTGTGTAAATGTATAAGCTAAAAGGGTTGAGGAGACCGCCTCATACATATGCAAATAAGTCAAAAAGGGATTCTGGGAACAAATTCCTTTAGGCTCTTAGAAAAGTCCCATTTACATGGGCTTGTCCCATTTACATGGGTTTATCCTATAGACTAATGCTTACCCACTGGGTTTTCAATGCAAAAGCCAGGATAATAGCTGATCAGATTCCCAACTACAGATCGGTTTCGCCAAATCCCTTTTTGACTTATTTGCATACGTATGAGGCGGTCTCCTCAACCCTTTTAGCTTATTCGTGAATCCCCACTCCTGGCTCTACCTAAGCTGATCAGAAAACCCTGCACTACACTGATGAGCCCCAAGAAGGGTGAAACCGGTCTGTAGTTGGGAATCTGATGAGCTATTATCCTGGCTTTTGCATTGAAAACCCAGTGGGTAAGCATTAATCTATAGCATAAACCCATGTAAATGGGACTTTTCTAAGAGCCTAAAGGAATTTGTTCCCAGAATCCCTTTTTGACTTATTTGCATACGTATGAGGCGGTCTCCTCAACCCTTTTAGCTTATTTGTGAATCCCCACTCCTGGCTCTACCTAAGCTGATCAGAAAACCCTGCACTACACTGATGAGCCCCAAGAAGGGTGAAACCGGTCTGTAGTTGGGAATCTGATCAGCTATTATCCTGGCTTTTGCATTGAAAACCCAGTGGGTAAGCATTAGTCTATAGCATAAACCCATGTAAATGGGACTTTTCTAAGAGCCTAAAGGAATTTGTTCCCAGAATCCCTTTTTGACTTATTTGCATACGTATGAGGTGGTCTCCTCAACCCTTTTAGCTTGTTCGTGAATCCCTACTCCTGGCTCTACCTAAGCTGATCAGAAAATCCTGCACTACACTGATGAACCCCAAGAAAGGTGAAACCGGTCTGTAGTTGGGAATCTGATCAGCTATTATCCTGGCTTTTGCATGGAAAACCCAGTGGGTAAGCATTAGTCTGTAGGATAAACCCTTGTAAATGGGACTTTTCTAAGCGCCTAAAGGAATTTGTTCCCAGAATTCCTTTGTGTAAATGTATGTAAGTTTGTGTAAATGCACAAAAAATCACCCTTAACTGTCCTGAAGCTTGCCTGGTCCTCGGCGCTGGGGGAAGGAGGACGCAGGACCAAGCAATGCAATCAGGTCTGCTGCTTGGAGGTCGGTCCCACAACGATCGCGTCACAGGACCGACATGACAGCCCCCTGGCTCATTGCCCAGGGGGCTGTCATCGCTACAAACTCTCTGCAGAGGCAGCCTCTCCAGAGAGAATCTATCTGCCAAACAACGTACGGAGCACGAAGTTGGCAGTTAAATGGTTCAAGATTTCAAAGAGGCTGTTTACTTATTCATTTTGGGAGGTTTAATTTGAAAGTGCAAAACATTTGATATTGTTACACAAAAGTTACTTATAGATAAAACAGACATTTGTTGACATGGACTAATTACTTGCCAAAATCACCTTTGGCTGCAATTACAGCTGCAATTTTTGGGGGGAAAATGTCTACCAGCATTGCACATCTGAATCTCTTGCTCAATCTCTGTCAAGTTATTTGGGGACCAAATTTTCAGATCTTATTAAAGTTTTGGCTTTGACTGAGGCATTCTAAGAGAATCAGGCTCATGGTTTTAAAGGCAATGGCACATGGGTATATATAGTCACCTGCAGACCTGCGCAGGAAACCTTGGGAAGGCATTTCAGGGAGTGGCCTGTGGTAGCCGGGATTCAACTGCAGGTGACTAATCTCCCCGTGTGCCGTTGCCCCAAACCAGTCTTTTACAGCAATGTTGGCTTTCTACCAGTCATTTTGTTTTGCTCTAGGGCAGTGCTGTCCAACTGGCGACCCCCCTCTGTGTGGCCCCCCACCTGTCTGGCTGCTTTGATGGCTTACTCTTGTGTAAGCTTTAAATGGTATCAGAACTGTGATTAACTGCCCCCCCTGCATGGTTCTCACCTCAGATTCAGGCTGTAATCAGGCTGTATTGTTTAAATATGTAATCCCCTGTACTGTTCACACCTTTTAATCTCTGCATTGTTCACCCCCTGCAGTGTTCACACCTCAGGCTCAGGCTGTTATCACCCCCATTGTTCCCCTGTTCACACCTCTGGAGCAGTAGAAACCCACAAATAATCCCTGCATACCACAAAAAGAACATATACTGAGGTGGTACTGCAATTAAAAAGTTTTTTAATATATAGTTATTGTGCAGACTGTAGGAGCAGTGCCAGCATTGTGTCACTGTAGGCTGCCTGTGTGTTCCATACAGGCAGCATAGGGCAAGCAGAGTATGGCACACACAGGCAGGGTAGGGAAGGCAGAGTATGGCACACACAGGCAGTGTAGGGCAGGCAGAGTATGGCACACACAGGCCAAGTTTGGCACAAACCAGCCAAGAATGGCACACACAGTGAAAGTATGGCACACGCAGGCAGGGTAGGGAAGGCAGAGTATGGCACACACAGGCAGAGTAGGGCAAGCAGAGTATGGCATACACAGGCCAAGTTTGGCACAAACCAGCCAAGAATGGCACACACAGTGAAAGTATGGCACACACAGGCAGGGTAGGGAAGGCAGAGTATGGCACGCACAGGCAGGGTATGGCAGGCAGAGTATGGCACACATAGGCCAAGTATGGCACAAACCAGCCAAGAATGGCACACACAGTGAAAGTATGGCACACAGGCAGGGTAGGGCAGGCAGAGTATGGCACACACAGGCAGGGTAGGGAAGGCAGAGTATGGCACACACAAAGGCAGGGTAGGACAGGCAGAGTATGGCACACAGGCAGGGTAGGGCAGGAAGAGTATGGCAGGTTTTTGCTGTACTACAACCATTAATATGGGTATGGTCATGTGATAACATGGGTGTGGTTTCAAGTGGGTGCGGTTTCAAAAAGGGGAGTGGTCAAACTGTCTTCCATTATCGGCTCTCCACCACGTAGGTCGGAAAAATTCTGGCCCTCGGTACAACAGAAGTTGGACAGCACTGCTCTAGGGCAAAAAAAAGTCTGAGTTTTGCCATGATTCACAGTTTTTTTGTTTTTTTTTCAATCATGGTTTTCAAATAATTGTAAAAAAAAAAAAACAAAAAACAACTTTCAATACCTAAAGCCTGCCAAGATGCAGGTTTTAGAAATGAGCAGCAAAAAATGTGATTGGGAAAAAACAGCAATCCCAGAGAAAAACTTGGTGAAAAAACCTGTCAATTGCCAGATTCAACAAATTTGCTCTGACTCCCACATAAGTTTTGGCAAACCCCATACTTAGAATATGAGTTATTTTTAATCATGTCTTTCTTCCCACCACTCTTCTACAAAGCCCAATTTTATGGGGCATCTAAATTAAAGCTATCCCCTGAATGGTTTCTCCCATCTCATTTGTGAAACTCTCCAGCTGTTCTCCAGAGTTAACAATAGACTCCTGGTTGCTTTTCTGACTAATGTCCTCCTTACCCTGTCACTGTATTGTTTTGCTAGCAGAGTCACATTTGTACCATTTGGTAATAAAGGATGTAATGGCGGATGTACCTGGAGCCACAGTGTCGACCAAAGAGCTTTCCAAATTTGTCATTTGCCAATAGCTTGCAACCACTTAAACAAAGTCTAAAATTTGTTTTCATTCCTATGTCACCATAAAATCAACATAAAAGATTTTAATAGTTTTTAATGTCCAACCTAAAGTCCTTCTGCTGTTGTTGAAGTACAACTCCCATCATTCTTTGATAGCTGAGGTCTGCTGTTAAGCTCTACAAAAATGTAGGTCAAGGTCAGCCGGTTGGACATTCCTGTTTTGACGTACCTGAAGGTATTACTGCAGAGGTAAAGCACCTAACAAGCAACCAATGAAAGTTTTCTTTCTAAGGTTAGGAACATTCGTGTTTTATGACCTGAATGTTTTTCAGCAATGTCAAGTAAAATTTTTAGCAGCGGTGGGGGCTCTGGACCCCTTAAGGCACAAATTGTCACTGATTTTTAGAATAATAAACAGCTCAGAGTAAAATAAGACATAGCCTGCCATTTTCAGCCATGAAATAATTCAACCGGTTGAGATACTGATATGATAAATTCATTTTTATTGATCCAAAGCAAGGCAAACAAAATCCCATGTGTAGCATTTGCATATTCAGTGTCAGACAGATTGGCGATTCTTCCTTAGCTGTGGTTAAAGGATAGGGCACTGCACTCTTGATCAACGCTCAGTTTTAACTTGTTTAGCATATCTACAGATTCCTTACAATTCTACATTCCATTCCGCCTGTCACCATAGTCTTCAAGGGCAAGCCATTTATAGCATTGACACAAACAATAGAAGGCTCAGTTGTCTTTGGAGTTCCACACAATTGCAAAATGTATTTTTATACACTCTGCTTTCCAAGCAAGGTGATAGCCCTGCAGCAAACAAACCAGGCCCGTGAACATCATGTATCTTATAATTCTGACATACAATGTTACATAACTTATTTTTATAAATAAGTGATTGGGCCACCTTTGCAACTACTAATCATATCTAGAAGGGTAATTTGTTGTTGTTAACATGCTAATACATTTCATGAGAGGGGCATAAAGGGAGAGGAGTCCAATGATGTTCCTATGTCAGGATGTGCATACAAAGCACATGTTGTAATGAGAAAGGGTTCCCTCAAAAAAGACCACTTCACAGCATAGCTTAAAGTAACTTTATCTACTCCAGAATTGCTGCAAGGGGCAGAATCAGTAACTCCCTGATTTTTATTAACATCTAAACACTTGGACAAATTTTTGGGGTTTTCTGGTATGAAAACTTATTTGTGCAACATAAGGGTATTTGTCTGTATACCTTTATTTAAATATTGAACAGGTCTAAAATGCAGCCTTTTTTAAAGTGACAATGAGTGGAAGTGAACCCACTGATAAACCCACACTGGCAAGAAAAACAAAGTGATGTCATAGTGTCAACGTGAAAGCACCAATAGTGTATGTTACAAAGCAATAAACAAAATAAGTGGATTAAAATATGGAAATAATAGTAAAGAATCACAGAATAGCAAAAACAGGAGCTGGAAAACAAACAGGACAAACAAACAGACAAAAGGAACAAAAAAAGTATTGTAGGACACCCATTATTGCGCTAGACTGCAGTTATTATTAATATTATTATTAACATTTATTTATAAAGCACCAACATATTCCGCAGTGCTGTACAATAAGTGGGTTTTATACATTGCTAAGTCAGTCAGAAGCGTCACGCCCAGCTAACCGGCTCCAAGTACTCATGCGTTGCACATTGGTAGGGAGAAGGAGCAGACAGTAGCAGAGCGTCCTGGTTCCAAGCTTCAGGCTTGTTTACCCTGTGTGTAGTAGAGACGAATAAGGAGCAATATGTCACTCCCAAAAGGCTGCCTGCAATTTAGATTGCTAGTTAGTCCAGTGAGCAGAGCGGTACACGGAACATTAGCCCTCACTGCGGGATATCAACCGTTATTCATATATAAAAGAATTATATTATGTCTTATTAAGGCACACCCTTAAATCCATATGCCTCCTCCTTCCCTGTGGGTAGCAACCCCCAGCACATACTTACACACCTTAGGGACCATTTAATGGCTATTTCCAACTACTAATCCACACTCCCCAGCACACCCTGGCCTTTCCACTCTGTTGCGCCTGGTGCACAGTATTTAGAGAGACTTCGGCACTCTCCATCACGATCCAAATAGCACAAAAATACCGGCACAACAGGACTTATTTAAGCGAGATACAGTGGTGTGAAAAACTATTTGCCCCCTTCCTGATTTCTTATTCTTTTGCATGTTTGTCACACAAAATGTTTCTGATCATCAAACACATTTAACTATTAGTCAAAGATAACACAAGTAAACACAAAATGCAGTTTTTAAATGAGGGTTTTTATTATTTAGGGAGAAAAAAAATCCAAACCTACATGGCCCTGTGTGAAAAAGTAATTGCCCCCTGAACCTAATAACTGGTTGGGCCACCCTTAGCAGCAATAACTGCAATCAAGCGTTTGCGATAACTTGCAACGAGTCTTTTACAGCGCTCTGGAGGAATTTTGGCCCACTCATCTTTGCAGAATTGCTGTAATTCAGCTTTATTTGAGGGTTTTCTAGCATGAACCACCTTTTTAAGGTCATGCCACAACATCGTAATAGGATTCAGGTCAGGACTTTGACTAGGCCACTCCAAAGTCTTCATTTTGTTTTTCTTCAGCCATTCAGAGGTGGATTTGCTGGTGTGTTTTGGGTCATTGTCCTGCTGCAGCACCCAAGATCGCTTCAGCTTGAGTTGACGAACAGATGGCCGGACATTCTCCTTCAGGATTTTTTGGTAGACAGTAGAATTCATGGTTCCATCTCTCACAGCAAGCCTTCCAGGTCCTGAAGCAGCAAAACAACCCCTGACCATCACACTACCACCACCATATTTTACTGTTGGTATGATGTTCTTTTTCTGAAATGCTGTGTTACTTTTACGCAAGATGTAACAGGACACGCTTCCAAAAAGTTCAACTTTTGTCTCGTCGGTCCACAAGGTATTTTCCCAAAAGTCTTGGCAATCATTGAGATGTTTTTTAGCAAAATTGAGACGAGCCATAATGTTCTTTTTGCTTAAAAGTGGTTTGCGCCTTGGAAATCTGCCATGCAGGCCGTTTTTGCCCAGTCTCTTTCTTATGGTGGAGTCATGAACACTGACCTTAATTGAGGCAAGTGAGGCCTGCAGTTCTTTAGATGTTGTCTTGGGGACTTTTGTGGCCTCTCGGATGAGTTGTCTCTGCGCTCTTGGGGTAATTTTGGTCGGCCGGCCACTCCTGGGAAGGTTCACCACTGTTCCATGTTTTTGCCATTTGTGGATAATGGCTCTTACTGTGGTTCGCTGGAGTCCCAAAGCTTTAGAAATGGCTTTATAACCTTTACCAGACTGATAGATCTCAATTACTTTTGTTCTCATTTGTTCCTGAATTTCTTTGGATCTTGGCATGATGTCTAGCTTTTGAGGTGCTTTTGGTCTACTTCTCTGTGTCAGGTAGCTCCTATTTAAGTGATTTCTTGATTGAAACAGGTGTGGCAGTAATCAGGCCTGGGGGTGACTACAGAAATTGAACTCAGGTGTGATAAACCACAGTTAAGTTATTTTTTAACAAGGGGGGCAATCACTTTTTCACACAGAGCCATGTAGATTTGGAGTTTTTTTTCTCCCTTAATAACGTAAACCTTCATTTAAAAACTGCATTTTGTGTTCAATTATGTTATCTTTGACTAATAGTTAACGGTTTTTGATGAGCAGAAACATTTAAGTGTGACAAACATGCAAAAGAATAAGAAATCAGGAAGGGGGCAAATAGTTTTTCACACCACTGTAAACCCTGTTGATTTTTAATAGTAGCAAACCATGTAACGTTTTGGGGGCACATCCCTTCATCAGACATGTTTCCAACTACTAACAAACTCCCAGAACTAACCCCTGCCAGGTTCACCTCCCACAGGCAGCAAAGGTCAGGCAGAGTATGGCACACACAGGCAGCACTCTGCCTGTCCTATGCTGCCTGTGTGTGTCATACGCTGCCTGCCCTTTGCTGTCTGTGTGTGCCATACTCTACCTGCCCTATGCTGCCTGTGTGTGCCATACTCTGCCTTCCCTACCATGCCTGTGTGTGCCATACTCTGCCTACCCTACCTGTGTGTAACATTCCCTCTCTGACCTATGCTGCCTATGTGCTACCCTGTATGATACCATTTAAAGTTTACACAAAGGTAAGCCATCAAAGCAGCCAGACAGGTGGGGGGGCCACATAGAGCGGGGTCGCAGGCTGCATGCAGAAAATCTGCCCCTGTCTCATGTGTTGAGACATAGGAGGATGGCAGTCCCTTCAGAGTCAGTTAAATATATTAAGGTAAATGGCACTGATTCCTATGTATTTTAAGGGAAATACATTACTATGGGAAGTGGTCAGGGGTGTTTCAGGGGCTGCTTCTGCTGCTGCTTGGGGCCTGCCTCACCTTGCCTCATGGCAGTGAGAGACAAAAAAGCCACTGTACAGGAATACAGGTTAAAACGTATTGTGTAAGAACCCTTAAAACTGTAGTGTAGAACCAGTAGAACACAGCAGCAGATGTGGGGAAGTAAAATGGTGTCATCTTTTCTTTCCACCCTTCTTCTTACCACAGACACTGTACGTTAATTAGATGCCATGGGTTAAAGTACAGGTTTTGCCTTTATTATTATATTCACTATTATAATGGGATTCCACGGAAGGGCAGTGATTCTTGCTTTAAACAGATTCAATTCACAATAAAAATGCCCCATGTAAAATGTACTAAGCTGAGGAGGAAACATGATTTATAGCCCTAAGAAAAACAAAGCTGTATCATGACATAGCCTCCTGCACTGAGAATTCAAACATATATTAATGAAGAGGGGGTGGGGAACAAAAAGAGAGGAACAGGCAGACCTCACATTCCTTTATTCTGCTAAGTCTGTGGGTCAGAACAGAGCACACATCATTCTCTTGCAATGAGGATAATATACTCTTTACCCATAAAATTAAGGACTGCACTAGAGTTGAACAGGTGATTAGAGGTTTTTGATCAGCATATATTCATAAAGTCTGTCTTATCCTGAGAACATTTTTAGCTCACTTTTCATTTTATTTGAATTTTTTCAATTCTGTATCTTGTCTATGCCAAAGCCAAAAATAAAGATACAGACGTATCACTAAGTTACATTCTTTTTAACACATCTAAGATATTTTATTAGCGTTTTAACCACTATTTAAAATATTGTAAAGAAACAATACATTTGTAATTTATAGTGTGTAAAGGTGACCATGCATGGGCAGATATAAACTGCAGATTGGAGTCCTTTAGAATGATTCAGCAGCTTATCTGCCTGTGTATGGCCCCCACGATGGGCACCATCATAAGGGTTTAAAGCCCTCATGCAAAGGTGTTTTCATTAGCAAGTACCTTGCATCCAACTGTATTGTTCATTCTCTTAGAAAATGATCGACAGATGTAGACCTATGATTATAATAGCCTAGAAATAATCTTGCCTTTGAGGGTCTGGTAAGATACCAGTCAAGACAAGGTTAGGTACACCACAATCAAGCTACCTGTGCCATATGTAGATAAATGGGGTATGAAGTGGTTTATCCACACCTTAAGGTGGCCATACACGCACCGATAATATCATACGAAACCTTATTTCGTACGATATTCGGTGCGTGTATGGTATGTCGGCGAGTCGACCGATATCGCAGGAAGCTGCTGATATCGGCCGACTCGCCGATCGGACCAGTTTGAAAATTTTGATCGAGCGCCATAGAAGGCGCCTGACCAAAATCTCCCTTCAGCGCTGAATCGGCAAAAGGAGGTAGAAATCCTATTGTTTCTACCTCCTTACCTGCCGATTCAGCCCTGAATGGTGTGTGGCGGATCTGACGATGTTTCGTGCGACCGATGGTCGCACGAAACATCGTCAGATCGCCACGTGTATGGCCAGCTTAAGGCACATAATGCAGCTGCCTTCCATCTGCCATTAAACAAATACACCTGCCTTGTCATTTATTTCCTAAGAAAAATAGTAACCACTTTTAAGTATTGTTTGGCATGGAAAACACCCTTAAACACTGACAACTTTTTATTTGTGTAACAAAAATGTCACACAGAAATAATTTTAGAGCTTCTCCTCCAGCTAGCCTTGGAGATGGTTATCTGTTTTGCACAAATATTCTATTTTTCTGCATTTAATAGCCCCCAAGGGTTAAAAAAAATCTCACATTCAGGTGTGGTAAACACAATCAATACATGGCCTTTTTGACTTTTTATACAAAATCATATTTTACTTTTGTTACAGAACACTGATATTTTTAAAACATACATCTGAAAACGAATCTATAAAGAGAAAAACAGTAAATAAAAGGAGAAATAATGCATAAATACTTGGTAAATCTTTCCTATGGCAAATTTGAAAATTAGAGTCTTCATCAGTGCTGGTAGTTGTAGTCCAAAAAAGGGTTTATGAGGTTGCTGTGTGTACACCAGCAAATGAAAAGCCCTGAATCACTTTAGCAACGCTAACACTGTATTTGCCTTTTGAAACAGCAATAAGAAAAATGCACGGAAGCGGCCCACCTAATTGGGCGTCAATCCAGCAGCACCTTGCTACCAATTATGCACCTTGCACTTTTAACTGCAAGCGTTCTATTGGCCCCACCCCCGCTTCTGGATTGGCTGCTGGTACCTAGGGGAGGGAATTGTTTGCGGGGGCAGGAGGGTGAGGGTAGAAAGCTGATAGGTGGTGTGGTAGCGGAGGCGAGATTGCTATATTCTCTCGGCAAGCTGCTGGAGAGGAGGAGTCGGCGGTACAGGTGAAACTGTGACTAATGCGCGACTTACATCACCCGGGGAACTACAAGTTATGGACATGGGTTTGGAGGTGCTTGAACACCATGGGTGAGTCCTAAGGATGGCCAAAGAGTTGAGCCAGGAGGAGGTACTGGACTTTCTGTGCCAGCGTGGGGGCAAAGTGGCCAATGCTTCCCTTTTGGTTCACTTTAAGTGCTTTTTAAGGGATCCACAGGCGCCGGATACGGTGCTGCTAAAGCGGAGGGACAAGTTCAAGCGTTATGTCAACTCTGTGGCTGTGGTCAGACAGGAGGGCAGTGTCAAGTACGTGGTCCTTAGAAACAGATATCGGGACCTGCTAGGAGAGGAGCTTCAGCCGGCAGCACCAGCACCTGAAGATGTGGGGAGCGAGGAGGAAACAGATCAAGTTGTGCTTCCGATCGTGCAGGGACAAGCCTACCTGCCACCTCAAGTCGGGGAGGAGCGGCTCAAACAAACCCATACATGGCGAGAAGGCGACGTGATCCTTGGATATTGTGAACTGAGAGCGGCAGCCCCCTGCAGCCCCACGCAGCCCCACGCTGCACCCAAGTCATGGGACTTGGGTGAATCAATCGGTGGAAAACCGCGGGTCGACTCTTTACACTGGAATGCAAAGCGCGTAGATTCGCCAATACCAGAGAGTCTGCCAGTCTCCCCTAACTGCACTCTCGCCCTCGAAACCAGTTTCACCTCGAAATTGCAGGTCCTCACATCCCGACCACCCAACCACTCCTTGTCCTCTAACAACCTTTCCTCGTCCTTCTCCTCACCAGAAAGCCCTGGTTTTGTTGCCAAGATCTATGATGCTAGCCCTCCCTTGGCTGGGAGTAGTCCCAACAGCAGGGATCAGCCACCTGAGAGACAGAACTTCAGTGAAGCTGCAAATGCTTTTGTGAGTGTAACCTGTACAGATTTGAAAGAACAAAGGGAAGGGTGTCCTGCTTGCACTGAACCCCTTGCACCCCAACTCAACCAAAACTGTGAATACCCACAGCTCCACTGTGCACAAAAACATAATGATTTGCACAGGGAAGGTAAGACAAATGGCTTTCATCTGGCGAATTCTCCTTCCAGGTACCCACATTGCACACCACGTTGCTCCTACCCCCAACTCCTGCATGAGACTGATATTACTCCAGATGTGCCACTTGCAGATGTTCAGGCAGCAACTTCCTACCCTTCTTCTTTTTCTGGGAATGATATGTATGGAATGTGGATGTGCCAGATTCCCGTATTTAAAAGTATCAGGTGCCAACTTTCCCTGCAGGATCTGGATGACTTTGTTGACCAGGAGACCTGTGGTAGTGAAGAGAGTGACAGTGGTGATTGTGACACAGAACCCAGGTATGATAATTATAATATCTCTAGTGACTCACATAAGGAAAGAACTGGGCTTTGCACAGAACCAAAAGCTGAGCATTCATATACATGTCACTCAAACAGAAATTTTAATGGCAATAATCTGTATGAAGATAACATGGGTATGACGGACACAAGTGTTGAACATGAAGAAGTGGCAAGTATGAAAACTGACACTAGCAAATCAGTATACACTGCAAAATCTTTCCTTACAGATCAGGCACCCATTCTATTTGAATTAGTGAGAAATGCACCACAGAACAAAATAAGCTCATGCTTTTGGGAGGCTGTTTCATCATCTGACGAGGAATTGCTTGAGAGGAATTACAGAAAGAGAAGACGGTCTTCTCGTCGCAAGAAATCGCCCAGTTTTTCAGTACTGTGTGCCCAGCCTGACACTGACAGACTTTTTGCAACCAAGTGTGTAAGCTCTTGCAGTTTCTTGATAAATAACAACCTCCAGGAACAGATTACACAAGCACAGTGTATACCAAAAGACAGTAGTAATTTTGATATAAAAAAATCTGCCAGTCAGAAATCTTACGTGGTACCTTTAGACCCAATAGAACACAACTGGATTGTTAAAACAGCTTGTGGGTTATGGCTTCAGGTTTACGGCATGTTTAGCATAGATCCTCACTTAGCTTTACACAAAGATTTCATCACTGGCTGCACTGCTTTGCACTGGTTTGCAAAGCATGGTTGCCTTGATTTGTTTAACAAGTTTGTTATTGGTGCTAAAAAGGCAGGAATAGAACTGGATATGAATGTGAAAACGAGCAATGGATACACCCCTTTACACATTGCTGCTATCCATGGGCATCATAAAGTTGCTGTCATGCTGGTTGAAAAACTCAAAGTGAATGTGAAAGTGAGGGATAACAGTGGAAAAAGGGCTTGGCAGTATCTAAATAGTGCAAGTTCTGGAGAAGTGTGGCAGCTTCTTGGTGCACCAAAAGGAAAAACAATATTTGCATCTCATGCCTTACATACTTCTCAGAATTTAAGCACACGCAATAATACATCAAGCCAGCTTACCAGAAAAGCCTCCCTGGCTGCATTCTGTAAGACCCAGCATCAGAGATGGAAAGTTAACAACCAGTCTTTCCTGACTGAAAGGGAGATCTATAGTGATTGAAAGGTGGCCAACACTCAAAACTTGTGCTTTGGTCTTATGCAGATATGGGACAGTGCCCTAATTTTAATTTAGGCAGATACACTTTTTATATTTATTTACAAGGCCATGCACTGATATGCACAGATATATAATGTCTTTATGAACAGTCATATGTAGTGTAAAAATCAGATTTTGTATTATAGCTTGCTAGAGAGATGTAATTTTCCTTTATTTAGACCTATATACAAAAGAAAGGTAGTTGTATTGTCTATTGTTTTATTGTACTGTCCATGAATTTGATCTCTTATCTGTAAACACACATAACAAATAATTAAAACTAATTTTTTTTTTCTGTCCATATCCATTTTAGGGGCAAAACAACCCTATTGATTTTTTTTAATATTTAAATCATTTTTAACAGACTTAAGGTATGGAGATCCAAATTATACAGCAACATTTTTTATCCAGAACACTCCACGTCCCAAGCATTCTGGATAATAGATTCAATACTTCTACAAGCACATAATCTCATCTAAGCCATATAGTCTACTAATATAGGGTGTTTTGTTTTTAAACCACAAGATAGATGAATCATTGTGACCCATGCTGGGTAACACCTAACTAACTATACATATTTTAAATACATCAGATAATCTTGCTGGCATATGCTGACATGGCTTTTTTTGGGTTAAGACCGGTACAGTAGTTACATAGTTACATAGGGTTGAAAAAAGACCATTGTCCATCAAGTTCAACCCATCCGAGTAAACCCAGCACACAACCTATACTAACCAATCTATACACTCGCATACATAAACTATATATATATACAACCAGTAATACTAACTGTAGATATTAGTATCACAATAGCCTTGGATATTCTGCTTGTTCAAAAACTCATCCAGGCCCCTCTTAAAGGCAATGTCCTGCAAAACTGCTACAGTTAAGCAGAGCCTCTCTGTGACTAAATTGCCATGTGTACCAAGTCTGCTTATATATTTTGCTTTTGTGAAAGGAGCAGAGTGCACATAACAAAGCTATCACAGTAGTTGAGCGCAGGTGTCCACATACACGTGACATAGATGACTTTCTTGACATCCTGGCAAGACTCATTGCTATAAGCTGCATTTAGGTGTAGCTGTAGTTGTGGTATTAATTGCTGTCAGACTTCTTCTTTGTAACCTTCAGTCCTGGTCTATGGCCAATAGTGAAAAAATAAAGGGAAAATAAAGTTCTATATTTAACCTTTGTTAAAAAAAAAGCCAAATAAATTCTATACAAGTGATTAAAGGGCAGAGGAGTTGTCATACTTTGATAAACATGTATGTGTTTTTAAGGCAGAATTAAAGAAATAAATACCCAGATAAAACTACAAGTGACACTAAAAGATGATATTAAAAGAAAGTGATGTACGCACTATTTACATGCAATTGATTTAACAATGGTTTTTTTTTCGGGCAATATATTTTCTTTGATTTATAGTGTCAGCAGACATCTTTTATCTGTTTTATTGAAAGTCTTATAAAATTAAAAAAAAGACTGTAAACTTAAAGGGACATAACCCCAATAATAGTTGCAAGTTATTTAAGTTTATTTGTAAATTAACTGCAATTGAAAACTGCATTTGTACCTTTCTGTACTGCTGGTTTTGACCTTTTAAACAGTGTCTCAAAAGTCAGCTCTGCACCAGCCACAACAATTTTGTTTATCAGTTAGCAAAACAGCATTGCATTTACAAATAAAGTTGGCCATACACGGACCAATAAAAGGACCAACAATTGGATGAGCCTACTTTGGCCCTGTGGCCAATGGCCAGATTGAGGAACTAAGGGACTGAGAAAATATGCACAGCATTTTAAGATAACCGTTAATCAATATAATAAGTGTGCGTAGTAAATTATTTTCACTCATACATATAAATAACGTGAAGACCTGCTTTATTTGTGCACAGAACATTCCACTGATAATGTATCTTTTAAATGTGTTACTTTGTGATTTGCTATGTATTTAATATTTTAATATACCACAAAAATTAATATGATTTTCTTCAGTACATTTTTCTCCGCTATCTTACTTCATGAACAGCTATACATATATAGTAGAACCCTGAATTTTTAAAATTTCTTACATTCCAGGACCAAAAAAACCCCAAAAACTATATCAAATCTGGTAAAATTTGAAATTGGAGCTCGACTGGTATAGCATAGCAGTGCTTCATACATAGGCTGCAAAGAAGGAAGCCTGCTAGGATTGAACATACTGATAACAATAACACAACATGCTTTCCACGCTGATCTTTCTGACAGACTTACAGTGGAAGAATTAGTTAGCTTTTTAAAAAACAGCTCATTATTGCTCCACTTTCCTTTTTTGGATGTCAAATGTGTGATGAACAGGTACTCCTCTCTCTCTCTCTCTCAGGATTTGTTCCAGAGACATCTCCAGCTTGTGGCTTCCAAGGGCAAGCTTGTTTATATAAATACTATGATCAACCTTTAATAAAGCCCATTTTTCCAAAGATAAGTTCACAGAGTCTGTTCTTATCCAGGGTCAGACTGGGGGGTGCAGGGCCCACCAGGGCTTCTGCCACAGGTGCCCCTGGACGCCCACCATGGCTTTCCACACATTCTCGCAGCAGAGCATGGCTAACACAGCTTATCGTACATATTGATGGTGAAGTGGTGTCTGCTCACAAACACCATAGTAGACATTTTTGAGGGGATGCCAGCTCATGCCATAAGCAGAGAGTTTGCCATGCTCAGATATGGCAGAAAGTAACAAGCAACTTTGGGTCTTCACCATCTGGTTTTCCATCTAAGCACACAAATAGTCAAAACAATGCATTTTCTATAAAGATATTGAGGCTGATTGATTTGATCTTTATCACTGGATCAGGCCGTGGCTGAGGGCAACCATTATTGCAGAGAGCTGTCAAGATGTAGTGTACTGGCAGCTGTAGTTGAACACCAGGTTGGCTGAGTAGTCAGTCAAGGAACAACTCGGGGATATATAAAAATAAAATGTTTATACAGCATGCAAACACATTCTTGTATTGCCTTAACAGGAGAAAGGTCATGGGCAGATAAGATAAGCTGTAAAATATTCACAACATGATGTTCTCTGACTTCGCAAAGATTAAAGGTAACATAATGCCTAAACATTTTAATTAAAAAGTACTTTTGCAGAATTTTTCATATGTACCTTTTTATTTTACCATGGTCACTATTTTGTTACTTTTAGGGAATACTGCAGTGCTGGAAGTTTAGGAGATTAATGTGCTGGCAGACTTACCAGTAAGAAGCCCACCAGCAACTTGAACTTTCTGTCCTTGTCATGCCCGCAGTGAGCTAAGAGCTGGAGGGATGGATCATCTTCCAGCACAAACATCCTATGTCCCTGCAAGTACCGTATATACTCGAGTATAAGCCGATCCGAATATAGGCCGAGGTACCTAATTCTATCTAAGAAAACTGGAAAAACGTATTGACTCGAGTATAAGCCTAGGGTGGGAAATGCAGCAAAATGGAGAGCCTAAAGTTCACAGTACAGAAGCTAAGTGAAAAAAAAAAAAAAAAGAAAACACATCAAATGGGCTTTCCTGACAACAAGAAAGTACAATACAATAAACAAAAATAATGAATTTGTAAATAATAATTCAGCTGTCTAATTGTCTTAGCTTCAAACCTGCCCACACACACACAAAGGTCACAAATTAATAATCAATTAATATTTTTCATACTAGTCTTATGTCCCCTGTATATTTTACTTTTTATCTGCAGGTAATGGATAAGAAACTAATCTTTGTTATATATATATATTAATGACAACATGAGATATGCTACACATATAGCAGTAATATGGCAGTATTCAAGGGCTTAGGGTGATTGTAGACAGGGCTTTGTTGGAAAGTACCCAAAAATCTAGTACCTTGAAACTGCCGGGGTCCGTGACTTCTTCCCAGACGTGCAGAACAGCACACTATTAGTGGGGCTGGCAGGAATGGGATTCACAGGCAGGGGACCCAGGAGAGTCGCCGGCAAGCAGGGGGCGTGTGCTGTCACTTCTGCCTAGGCGCGCAACATCACTTCCACCCAGTTAGGTAGCCTGGTGAGCCTTGTGCGGCTGGGGGGAGAGGGAATGGGAATCGCTATCGCTGGCAAGGGGCATGTACAGGTCAGTCTTTTGTGTGTATTGCAGCTGACTCGAGTATAAGCCGAGACTGACTTTTTCAGCACATTTTTGGTGCTGAAAAACTCTGCTTGTACTCGAGTATATACGGTACCCCTGCTACTTAGTAATTGGGTCATGTTGCTGTTTGACATTTACCTGACCTCTCTCCATGTTGCACTGATCCATTCATGGATGAGATTATATTCATACCATAACCTTGTATATTCCTATTTCATCTATGTTATAGGAACAATAGAAATGTTACTTTTTTTGTTTTTAAATTAAATATTAAGGACTTAACCGTTGTTTGGTTTTGGCTGTATAAAACACATCTTGTACACAGAGTCTAATTGCATTTTCTATGCATTTCTTTTCTCTCCAGAAAATTTTTTCTGAACACACACATTCATTTTTACGCTGAATATCAATTGGGGTTGTGGTTATTTATAAGTTCTATGGAGGACTGAACTTTTTTTTTTTTTAGAATTCAAGCATTACTGCCAAACTCCTGTCTTTTCCTATCTTTTTATTACTAACAAGCA
The DNA here is from genome assembly GCF_000004195.4 of Xenopus tropicalis. NCBI lineage: Eukaryota > Metazoa > Chordata > Amphibia > Anura > Pipidae > Xenopus > Xenopus tropicalis. The sequence continues at coordinate 88,233,156 of NC_030677.2, read as the reverse complement.
CTTTTACCAGCAGCATTAGCTCAGAGTCTGTTTCTTCTACATTCTGAACCATGCATGCCATACTGCCATCCATTAGCTATGCAGGGCTTGGTTCAGCATTATTCTCCTGTAGGCTTACCACTACGTTTAGGAGCATGTTTATTATACAGTCTATTTTAACAGGGCATTGCAGATTAACCAACATATCCACTACTAATGTTTCACCTCTCAGAATGGAGAGATTTTTTGAATGACAAATTACCGTTTATGTAGGTGCCTATCCAAGGAGAGGGAGACAAACCACCTTTAATCATCTGTTACTGCTTCCCGCAGCAAAACAACAGCACTGGAGGTGACAGACACACTGTTCAGGAATACCCACATACCCACTGTTGCCTCTTTGTTTTCCTGTGCTAGAGACACGCAAGCTCTCTCCTCTTTCCCCTCTCCTGCTCCCCCCTTCCTCAAGAATGCTAAGAACTCCCTCCCCCCTCATAGTCTTACTAACTGCCCATGTACACCGGTCTTGGTGTAGGAGCAAGGCATTATGGGAACTTTCTTTACAGAGCTCAGCATTTTTTTTCCCTATGAGGCTTCTGATCATCTGAACGGGAGAAATATGGGGAGACTTAAGGGCACTATTGAGAGAACTGAAGGTATGCCTGCAACTTAAGATTAACTCTATTAGCCTTTATTATTCCTTCTCCTTTAAGCAGAGGTAATTATGTTTAGAAAAAGGAGTAATACAAGTGCTTGAGTGCTTAGTTGCTGTGCCTTGCACCTTGCTCAGAAGCCAGTGTATGATGCAGGATAGCTCTGCTGGGACAATCTGTACTTTAAACCTGCTATAGGGCACAAAGTAAATACAGGACCCTGCTGCATCCTGTGCCTACGAGGGCTCAGTCACTTTGTGTAGGGCTCCAATTTTTTGTGTGTATCTTTTGACCAGAACATATTTCATTTGGTCACTCCAAAGGTGGAGGCACATTGGGATTTTTGAAGCCTGTGGGAAATGTGTGCTACCTGCAGAAGGCAAACATATACATTGCATATGAGTTTTTATGGTTTAGTTCCAGGGACTTCCACAGACACCAATGCAAAGGTATTTTAGGGAGATTTGTCACCTTGTAGATTGTAAGCTCTTTTGGGCAGGGCCCTCTTCACCTCTTGTATCGGTTATTGATTGCTTTATATGTTACTCTGTATGTCCAATGTATGTAACCCACTTATTGTACAGCGCTGCGGAATATGTTGGCGCTTTATAAATAAATGTTAATGTAATGGGTAGCGCAGACCTGCAGGTGACAAATTTGTCATCACTCCAAACTTAAAATTGGCAGGCTGATGATCCCCATTATTGCATGTGGGAGCTAACTAGCCAGATGTAGAAGATCTCTGTCTCATACTACTCTTGCCATATGATTGTTCACCCTTGATAGAAGATGCAGTTTAGCTTACCATACTCGTGTACCTAGTCTGACCGTCTAAAGAGTACAAACTTTTTATCTATTATTTTCTGTGGGAATATATGACTGCTGGGCAGTTCCTCTACAAAAGACGCCGTTTATTTGACTGAGAAGAAAATAATAAGTTTTGTTCTTAGGCATTAGTATAAAGATCTTTCTCTCTACTGTTGAATAATAGTCCTTTTCATTCCTAGATAAGGCACATCAGAAAGGCAAATAACCCTCTGCACTTGTTATGCAAGCACTATAAGAACAATAATTACCATGGTGGGATGAAATTAACAATGGATAAAAGAATCCCTCATTATTTATTTAATAAAGGATATGTGATTTTAGCTCTTCATTAATAGTATGGGCTCATGGTAAGCCAAAATGAACATGGATCAAAAACTATCCCCTTATGTTTGCAAAAAGTTATACTGTATATACATATATAATTCTATAGGGTTAATGGCACACTGGGCCTCAGCTTCTCTCCACTTGAATTTTCTCTAATTAGAGCTTTTATTAGTGGGTAGTGGGCAGGATTTAGAGGTAGGCCCATGCTCTGTCATCTGCTCTTCTGTATCTTTGCACAGTCGGCCTGTGGGCAGAAATGGAGCAAATATCAAAGAGAAAATCTATACTTAATAGTGCTGAGCGAATCTGTCCCATCTCACTTTGCTGAAAAATTTCCCAAACTATGGGAAAAATGTGCAAAATGGGCAAAAATTTGCGTAATGCTGGTGCATTGACTCATGCAACTTTTTTTATGCACACGACTTTTTGAGACATGAGCACAAATTTTCAAGGTGAAATTACATGTAAGTTTTGCAAAATAGAATGCAGAATTTCGCTGCAAATCCATGCCTGGCAAAAAAATTTGCCCATCACTAATACTTGAGCATTTTCTTGCTGATATTCACTCTCTGTGATGCTATGTCAGGTGCAGAGATATGGAGGAATGGATGGGAGCTTGTGTTGGCTTCTCCACAGGCAGAGAGCAGCGAAGGCACAACTCAGTGTGCCATTACCCTTAGAACCAGCATAGTTACATAGTTACATAGTTACATAGTTACATAGGGTTGAAAAAAGACCAGTGTCCATCAAGTTCAACCCATCCAAGTAAACCCAGCACACACAACCCACACCTACCAATCTATACACTCACATACATAAACTATAAATACAACCACTAGTACTAACTGTAGATATTAGTATCACAATAGCCTTGGATATTCTGATTGATCAAGAACTCATCCAGGCCCCTCTTAAAGGCATTAACAGAATCTGCCATTACCACATCTCTAGGAAGGGCATTCCATAACCTCACTGCCCTCACCGTGAAAAACCACCTACGCTGCTTCAAATGGAAGCTCCTTTCCTCTAATCTAAAGGGGTGACCTCTGGTGCGTTGATTGTTTTTATGGGAAAAAAGAACATCCCCCAACTGCCTATAATCCCCTCTAATGTACTTGTACAGAGTAATCATGTCCCCTCGCAAGCGCCTCTTTTCCAGAGAAAACAACCCCAACCTCGACAGTCTAACCTCATAGCTTAAATCTTCCATCCCCTTAACCAGTTTAGTTGCACGTCTTTGCACTCTCTCCAGCTCATTAATATCCTTCTTGAGGACTGGAGCCCAAAACTGCACTGCATACTCAAGGTGAGGCCTTACCAGGGACCTATAAAGGGGCAAAATTATGTTCTCATCCCTTGAGTCAATGCCCTTTTTTATACAAGACAGCACTTTATTTGCTTTAGTAGCCACAGAATGACACTGCCTGGCATTAGACAACTTGTTATCAACAAAAACCCCTAGATCCTTCTCCATTAAGGAAACCCCCAACACACTACCATTCAGTAGATAGTTTGCGTTTATATTATTTCTACCAAAGTGCATAACTTTGCACTTATCAACATTGAACCTCATTTTCCAGTTTGCTGCCCAGTTATCTAATTTTGTCAAATCGCTCTGCAAAGCAGCAGCATCCTGCATGGAACTTATAGTTTTGCACAATTTAGTGTCATCAGCAAAAATAGAAACAGTACTGTCTATGCCCACCTCCAGGTCATTAATAAACAAGTTAAAAAGCAAAGGCCCAAGGACTGACCCCTGCGGTACTCCACTAACCACACTGGTCCAATTAGAAAATGTTCCATTTACAACCACTCTTTGTACTCTATCCTTCAGCCAGTTCTCTATCCAATTACAAATATTATGTTCTAGGCCAATATTCCTTAATTTGATAATTAACCTTCTGTGAGGTACTGTATCAAACGCTTTAGCAAAGTCCAAGTAGATGCCATCAACTGCCATTCCAGCATCAAGGTTCCTGCTCACCTCCTCATAAAAGGCGACTAAATTAGTCTGGCAAGATCTGTTACGCATAAAACCATGCTGGCACAAACTAATAGTATTGTGAACTGCAATGTATTCAAGTACCCTATCCCTTATTACCCCTTCCAAAAGTTTTCCTACTACTGATGTCAGACTAACAGGCCTATAGTTTTCAGGCTGAGAACGGGATCCCTTTTTAAATAACGGCACCACATTAGCAATCCGCCAGTCTCTTGGCACCATGCCAGACCTCAATGAATCCTGAAAAATTATGTGAAGAGGTTTGGCAATCACAGCGCTCAGCTCATATAATACCCTGGGATGAATCCCATCCGGCCCTGGACCTTTGTTTACCTTTACATGTTCAAGTCTCTTTTGAATTTCCTCCCGAGTGACCCATGCGCCAGTAGCTAAATTACTAGAACTGGGCATATTACAAGGGAAGCCTTCATTATCTGGCTCCTCAGATGTATAGACAGATGAAAAATAAGAGTTCAAAATTTCAGCTTTTTCCCCGTTCTCATCAACCAACTTACCCCCCCGTGATAATAAAGTTCCCACCCCTTCTTGCTTCATTTTTTTACTATTCACATAATTAAAAAATAATTTAGGATTCTTTTTACTCCTAGCAGCAATATCCCTTTCCATTTCTATTTTAGCTTGCTTGATAGCTTTTTTGCATGCTTTATTTGCTTCCTTGTACCTGATGAAAGTTTCCGCTGTCCCAGCTAACTTGAATGCCCTAAAAGCACGTTTTTTCTTACCAACCTCTACAATAACACTTTTATTCAGCCATAAAGGTTTTGCTTTGCGATGCCTCTCCTTGCTTACAAGGGGGATATACTGTTGTGTATACCTACAAAGCAATGTTTAAAAGATGTTCCATTTTCCTTCTGTGTCTAACCCCATGAAAAGCCTTTCCCAGTTGACACATTGCAGAGATGCCCTTATACTGGCAAAGTCTGCACATCTAAAATTAAGCGTATTAGTTACTTATCTCAAAGGAGACCATGTTGTGATCACTGTTCCCCAAATGCTCACCCACACAAATGTTAGAGATGAGTTCATTATTATTAGAAATCACCAGGTCCAAAATAGCGTCATTCCTAGAGGGTTCTTGAACCGCCTGAAATAAAAAGTTGTCATTTAGCATATTTACAAACCTACTAGCTTTTTCTGACTTAGCCACCCCATTACTCCAGTCAATGTCCGGATAATTAAAGTCCCCCATAACAACAACTTGACCCAGTTTTGAAGCCTCCTCCATTTGCAACAATAGCTGGGCCTCATCCCCCTCATCTATACGGGGTGGTTTATAGCATACACCAATGATCATTTTCTTTGTGACCTTCAGCCCTACTGAAATTTCTACCCAAAGAGATTCAACGTTTTCATTGGTAATGTCTTTATTACATGGCTTTAAGTCTGACTTTACGTAAAGACAAACCCCTCCACCCTTTTTAATCTCTCTGTCCCTCCTAAAAAGTGTATAACCATTTAAATTCGCAGCCCAGTCGCATTTATCATCCCACCAGGTCTCAGTGATACCTATTAAATCATAATTTTCAATACATGCAATAGCTTGCAGCTCCCCTAATTTACCCGACAAGCTACGCGCATTAGCCAGCATGCAGCGGAGATGATTTAGCTTATAAAGTGCATCACACTGTAATTCTTCTAGAAAACACAACTGACCTAGTTGACGGGGACTTGTCACCCAGACATAAAAAGCTGTATAAATCCTTTTCAAATGAAATATGAAAAATATAATTCTTTTTTTTTTTTTAATAAAACATCCATACCTGTTATAAAGGTATTTCAAAATCTCAGTTGTCAATAATATATTGCTACCCCACCTCTATGCCTCAGGCAATTACTTTCACTTTCCATTAAGCACTTTTATTTGTATTATTTATATTTATTTGAATGAGTTTTCCTTAATAATAAATAAGTGAGCAATTGATATGCAAATTTACTCGATTTAGAAAAACAAACTCGAAAATGTATAAATAAACCCATTAATGTGTATATAATATGTTACATAGTTATTATATATATATATATATGTGTGTGTGTGTATATATAGATATAGATATAGATATATAGAGAGAGAGAGAGAGAGTGGGGGAGAGGGAGAGGGAGAGGGAGGAGAGAGGGGGAGAGGAGAGAGAGGCTGGAGTGACGGCACACACAGGATTTTCACAAAGTCACAGGATAAAAAAAATAGAGGTTTATTGAGACCAACGTTTCAGCTCCACACAGGAGCTTTCGTTAGGGATACCACACCACAGTGAAACAAATATTTATAAGCCCAAAATGGTGCCAAAGTTGTTGCTAGGCAACCAATTCAAAAAGAAAAAAACCCTAAAATAAACAGTAAACAAAATCAAATATGGCCAAAAGCTATAATATACACATAGCTTCTTACGGGCACCTAGTGTATAATATATTAATACAGTGGAATAAGTGTAAATGGGCATGTGTCTGCACTGACCCCCTGTATGGCATCTACCAGTCTCCAGAACTCCCTAACGAGGTAAATGGCTCCTTAACGAGGTAAGTGGCTGCACTGTGTGTTGTGGTCCATTCCTGCCGTCTATTCGCCTTACTTACATACTTCTTGGCCCGTGTCACAACGTTGCGCGTTCTGCCCGCCGTTGCTAGGCTACCAGGCAGCGGTCTGCAGGCACATCAGTCCAGGCATCAGGGCAATACCAGAAGCTTTCTATCAGGGCTTCCCCGCCGTGTACAATGCATATTCACACAGCGCGCAAGATGATCGGCCATGCCAGGAGAGGCACAAAGTCGACATCTCACTGCTGCCATAATAGATTGATTTGCCCAACAGTACACAAGGTTAGGGGGACCCTATATCGGGGCGGCATTGCCACTAATACTCACATACCGGCTCCTCAAACGGCCAATATAAAAGTCTCCCATGCGCATTAACTGACACGGCCATATCGGAGGCAGGGGGAACCGCCTTCTGTCCCCCCTATAGTAATATCTGCCCAACAGGACGGACAGGTGTATCTGCCCCATGTGGGGTTACACCACAGTGAGCCAATGAGATGCAGGGACACCTGCTATCTTTAGGGAGCTGGTCATACAAGTAGATACGACTGGGGGTCATATGCGTACCATAATTGTTGTCCAACGGCCCAGTGGAGGTATCGCAACATTGTAGCTAAGAAGGTTATACATAGTAACCAGAATTGAACTACAACAATGTAATAATTATATTAACAATATGGTTGAGAGTATGAGGGGAAATTCTTTCAGTCCTATGTAATAAACTAATTTTTCTACCTAAACCAATGTGTGTTCAATAGTAGACATGGTTTAAATCAGGAGAATGCGTGTTGGGGTAGCGGGAAAAAAACATATTGTCACACAATTAGGAAGTAAAGTCATGGGGTAATCATCTATGGCTACCATGAACAACAGAGAAAGCCAAAGAGTATTATAATGTCATTATAAATCTAGATAAAGCAACCGAGTGGTAAGGTCTCATTCAGCCCCCTTGGTGCCACATAGTCTAATTTAAATATCCATCGGGACTCCCTCCGTAGCAGAGCAAGGTCCCTGTTTCCCCCTCTAGACAGTGCGGGTTGGTAGTCGATGGCCATGCACCTGAATGTTGGTAAAGGGTGACGCATGCTGAGGAAATGTCTGGCAACTGGTTGTTTGGATTCCCCCTCCTTCAGTGCTTTGCTAATGGCAGAGCGGTGATTCCTAATCCATTCCCGTAGCGTAGTAACAGTTTTCCCAACATAAAATAATTCACAGGGGCAAGTGATGATATAGACAACATATGAAGACAAACAACCTAATCTGTGGTGAATCTTGAGTCTTTTGCCTGTGTGTGGGAAGTCAGGGCCAGTAAGTAAGCACCTACAAGTCACACAATCCGGGCACTTATAGCAATATGGTTACAGCGGATACATAAAAGGCAGATGTGCTTAACCAGTTCTTTTCTTCTGTGTATACAGTAGAGGAGCCAGTGGGCCAAGTCCCACCCAATAGCTGCACTGTTGCCTCAGCTCCAACTACACAGTGGTTGACACAGGATATGGTGCTTAAAGGGTTAAACAAGATAAATGTAAACAAGGCACCTGGGCCAGATGGAATACACCCTCGGGTACTGAGAGAGCTAGGGACAGAATTACAGTGGCCCTTGTTTCTGATATTTTCAGACTCGCTTTCATCAGGTATGGTACCTAGGGATTGGAAGAAGGGGAATGTCATTACTATATTTAAAAAGGGAAGTAAGATCTCAGCCTGGCAATTATAGGCCTGTAAGTTTGACATCCGTGGTGGGCAAGTTATTTGAAGGCTTGTTAAGGGATCACATACAAAATTATGTGCTGGAGAATGCCATTATGAGCAGTAATCAGCATGGCTTTATGAAGGACAGGTCATGACAGACCATTTAATTGCTTTTTATGATGAGGTAAGTAAGAATCTGGACAGTGGGGATGCAGTAGATATAATCTATTTGGATTTTGCCAAAGCATTTGATACCGTTCCCCACAAACGACTGCTTTCTTAACTAAGGTCTATTGGTCTTAGTGAAGTATTTGCACATGAATAGAAAACTGGCTACAGGATCGGGTACAGAGGGTGGTTGTTAATGGTACATTCTCTACTTGAAATAAGGTTCTTAGTGGGGTCCCTCAGGGTTCTGTACTGGGTCCAATTTTGTTTAATTTGTTCATAAATGACTTAGGGGAGGGTATTATAAGTAATGTATCAGTGTTTGCAGATGACACAAAACTCTGCAGACCAACTGGCAATCTGGGCGGCTAAGTGGCAGATGAGATTTAATGTGGATAAATGTAAGGTCATGCACCTGGGATGTAAAAATATGCAAGCCACTTATACCCTTAATGGGACTGCACTAGGCAAATCCATAATGGAGAAGGACCTTGGAGTCCTTATAGATAATAAACTTGGCTGTAGCAAGCAATGCCAGGCAGCAGCTGCAAGGGCAAACAAGGTTTTGAGCTGTATTAAAAGGGGTATAGATTCACGGGAGGAGGGGAGTTATTCTTCCCCTTTACAGAGCACTGGTAAGGCCCCATCTAGAATATGCTGTCCAGTTCTGGTCTCCAATGCTCAAACAGGACATGATTGAGTTAGAGAAGGTCCAGAGAAGGGCAACTAAGCTGATAAAGGGTATGGAAAGTCTCAGTTATGAAGGAAGACTGGCCAAGTTGGGTCTGTTTACACTGGAGAAGAGGCATTTAAGAGGTGACATGATAACTATGTAGAAATATATAAGGGGATCATATAATATCCTTTCTAATGTTTTATTTACCAGTATCTAGTAGAATTAAGTCTAAAACAACTGGACTTTTCTGAGTTTTTCTTGAAAACGTTTCACCACTCATCCGAGTGGCTTCTTCAGTTCAAATGACTGGTAGGGAATTCCCCGGTATTTAAACTCTTGATGGTAGTAGAGTCACAGACATCCAATCACAATGGTTCCATTGAACTTGTTCAGTTAAGTGTTAGCTGAAACTGACAGGTGTAAGAAGGTATGATCCAATCACAATGTTACCAAGATTCTCATTGATGAAGGTGTTAATCCTTCAAAGTACATGACTGGAAGTGTGAACTGTTGGGAAACTGCCGGGGTAAGGATGTCAACGTGCCATTGTATGTTGGTGACAAGCGGTGTCTCAGGCCCCCTCCTCTGTTCAGGGATGGTTTTTCCAGGCTGGCATAAATGGCCTCTTTCACACCTCTTTCGAACCATCTGTCCTCTCGGTCCAAAATATGCACGTTACTGTCCTCAAAAGAGTGACCTTTTTCTTTGAGGTGTATATAGACTGCTGAGTCTTGTCCTGAGGAGTTCGCCCGCCTATGTTGGGCCATTCTCTTACAGAGAGGTTGTTTTGTCTCCCCAATGTATAAGTCTGAGCACTCTTCACTACACTAGACAGCATAGACCACATTACTTTTCATGTGCTTGGGTGTTGGGTCTTTAGGGTGCACCAGCTTTTGTATCAGGGTGTTGCTGGGTTTGAAAAAACACAGAAATGCGATGTTTGTTGAAAATTCTCCTAAGTTTTTCCGATGTTCCTTCAACATATGGGATGACTATGTTGTTTCGCCTGCTGTGTTCCTCCCTTCTGTTTGTAGGTCTGGTCTTTCTGTTGGTCTTTGATTTGGTTTTGATGAGGGCCCAGTCTGGGTACCCACAAGTTTTCAGAGCTCCTTTTAGATGTTTATATTCTTTCTCCCTAGCCTCTGCACTGGATGCCACAGTTTCAGCCCGATGATGTAGAGTCCTAATTACACCCAGTTTATGTTACAAAGGGTGGTGGGAATCAAACAGCAAGTACTGGTCTGTGTGGGTGGGTTTCCTGTATACTTCAATATCCAGGTCCCTCCCCTCTTTGATAACTATAGCACAGTCCAAATAAGCCAGTTTGCTGTCTTTCACATCTTCCCTTGTGAACGTGATGTTTTTGTCCACCGAGTTTATGTGTTTGGTGAAGGCTGAAACCTTGCGTGCTTTAATTTTGACCCAGGTGTCATCCACATATCTGAACCAATGACTTGGTGTTGTTCCATTGAAGGTGTCCAGGGCTTTCTTTTCCACTTCTTCCATGTAAAGGTTCGCTACAATTGGAGACACAGGCGAACCCATGGCACAGCCATGTTTTTGTCTATAGAAAACTTCCTTGTGCTTGAAGTAAGTGGTATTGAGACATAGGTCCAGTAAGGAACAAACTTGTTCTGGGGTCAGCTTTGTTCTGCTGCTGAGGGTGGTGTCTTGTTTCAGCCGTTTCCTCACTGTATCAATTGCCTCGGTAGTGGGTATGCATGTGAACAGAGATGTTACGTCATAGGACACCATTGTATCATCGATCTCCAGCTTTAACTCCTTCACTTTTTTGACAAAGTGCATGGAGTTCTGAATGTGGTGTACTGTGTTTCCAACTAAGGGGGCTAAGATGTTGGCCACGTATTTAGCAATGTTATAAGTCACACAGTTAATGCTGCTGACAATTGGCCTCAAAGGGGCTCCTTCTTTGTGTATTTTTGGGAGTCCATATAGGCATGGAGTGGCTTCACTTGGGTAAAGGCGACGGTACAAACCTGGACTGATGACCTTTTCCTTCTCAAGGTGCTGCAAGCAGTCTATAATCTTCTTCTTGTAGTTGCTTGTTGGATCTCTCTTGAGTTGTTCATATGTGTCTGAATCGTTGAGCAGTGTGGACACTTTGGCATGGTAGTCTGATGTATTCAGTACCACTGTACACCTTCCTTTATCTGCTGGCAGGATGGTGACACTTGAGTCCTTGGCAAGTGATGTCAGAGCCCTCCTCTCTTGCAGACTTAGGTTGGAAGGGGGAGCTTTAGCATTAGCTAGGGCTGCTGATACTTTTAACCGGATGTTTTCAGCCTCATCCACTGGTATCTTATTGTTGTGGATGGATGATTCTGTGGCTGTGATGAAGTCTACCACTGGTACATACCGTGGGGCCACTGCAAAGTTCAGTCCCTTGGCTAAGACATCCTTCTCTGGTTCTGTGAGTTCCCTGTCTGATAAATTCTTTACCCACAGATCCTGGATGGATTCTTAGCAAGTGAGGGAATACAGGGTTATGGGAGATAGCTCTTAGTACAAGTTGATCCAAGGACTAGTCCGATTGCCATCTTGGAGTCAGGAAGGAATTTTTTCCTCTCTGCGACAAATTAGAGAGGCTTCAGAAGGTTTTTTTGCCTTCCTCTGGATCAACTAGTAGTTAGGCAGGTTATATATAGGCATTATGGTTGAACGTGATGGACGTATGTCTTTTTTCAACCCAACTTACTATGTTACTATAGCACCCGAGTTTCTTAATGTTAGATAGTCAGTCCAGCTGCGTGTTACTCCGATCTTTAAAATCAGTTTTTACCAGTAGTTTTCTCAGACTGTTTCCCTTTCTGTAACTTATCAGAGGTTTCTGGGACTGAAAAAGGGCCAAAGATTCATCTTGGCTTATCATAGGCCAGTTCCTGGTGATGCTGCCTGCCAGTGCCTTAAGGTCCCCATACTTAGCGGATCTTCACCTGATATCCCCACCTACGGGTGGGTGATATCGGGTAGCAAGTGGCTTTAAAAAAAATAATCCGATCGTTTGGCCCTGGGGCCAAACGATCGGATTACATTTGCGGCCATGGGTCAGTCGGTTCAGGGACCACATCAACGAGCTGATGCGGTCCCCGATCCGACTGGATTTTCTAACTTGGCCGATCGATATCTGGCCAATTTCAGGCCAGATATCGGTCGGCCAGGCCGCTTGTTTCTGTCCATACACGGGCCGATTAGCTGCCAAATCGGTCCAAGGGACCGATATCGGCAGCTTCTATCGGCCCGTGTATGGGGGCCTTTAGAGGTAGGGGAAAAAGTGGTAGTGAAGATGAGTGGTGCCAGCTGTTTTTTTTGCCCGCGTTCCTCATTCAATAGCGTAGCTTGAGTGTGGCAGAGGGCTCTCTGAAGTTGTACCTGTAATGCATGTTCCGCGTATCCATGTTCTAGAAATCTGTTGAACAACTCTTGTAGTTGTGCTTTCACAGTATCGATTGAGCTATTGTTCCTAATAACTCTGAGGAACTGGGAGTACGGGATGCCTCTAATTGTCTCTGGTGGATTTTTGCTGGCAGCATGCAGGATGGAATTGCGATCAGTCACCTTACGGAATAGTCTGGTGCCCAATTTGGTGCATTCTCTGAAGATGTTGAGATCTAGAAAATCAATATTCTCTTGGTGGTAGTTTAGTGTTAGTTTGATAGGACAGTCAAGTTTATTCAGGTATTGGTGGTAGGAGAGAAGAGCTTCCTCTCCCTCAGTCCAGATCATAAAGAGGTCGTCGATATAGCGAAAATATATCAAAATAGATTTATGGAGTAGCGGTAACAAATGGGCATTCTCAAATTTGGCCATATAGAGATTTGCATAGGATGGTGCCAGGGCACTACCCATTGCGGTCCTGGCCAATTGCAGGTAACATTTATTTTCAAAACGAAAATTTTTTTTTGTAAGTGCTTACTAGGAGATGTGTCAAAAAATCAACAGGTGTTTTTGTGGTAATATTCGCAGATAGTGCTCTATTAGCTGCTGTTATACCCTGGTCATGCGGAATAACTGAGAGTTGTCACATCCATTGTCACCAAGATGCAGTTGTCGGGTATGTCCCCTTGGTCTTTCAATTTTCTTATGACATGCGTGGAATCCTGGGTGTAGGATTCCAAGGTCCTAACCAGTGGCTGTAGGAACGAATCAATAAAAGTAGATACCGGCGTGACGCACTGCTATCCGCACACTCCAGGAGTCCTGTTGGACTATTCATACTACAGAGAAGAAATTTTAAAACAACTGACACCAAGACATACAGGGAACTACCCGGGGACCCTACTATTAAATTCAAGACCGAATTAGATAATGACCTGTCCCTAGCCTTGAATGCGGGCTGGATTACCAATGACACCTATGATTTTCTTATCACAGATTACCCCCACACACCCATTATATACACACTACCTAAGGTCCACAAATCTTTATCTGCACCCCCGGGCAGACCCATCATCTCTGCAGTCGGCTCTTTGTTCCAGCCGGTATCTACTTTTATTGATTCGTTCCTACAGCCACTGGTTAGGACCTTGGAATCCTACACCCAGGATTCCATGCATGTCATAAGAAAATTGAAAGATCTAGGGGACATACCCGACAACTGCATCTTGGTGACAATGGATGTGAAAAGTCTCTACTATAAGATTTGAACTATATATAATAATAATAATAATATAATATTAATAATAATATTAACCACCCCTCTTACTAGTGTTCCGGTTCTTTTGAGAAGCAGACAAATAACCCACACAAGTAAGTGTATATTAAAATGAATATATTGAGTAGCAAATCAATGGATGGTTACAATAAAAAGATTAGTTAACAAAACAAAATATATATACATTATTTACATTTACAGATTAATGACAAAATCTACATTATAGCTACCGATAAACAAAGAACATGGTTGGTCTCACATCCTGCCCGGTCACTTCTGATGCAGTTCTCCCCAGGTTCTTCCCCCAGGTTCCTTTCCCAGGTTGCTCCACCCAGGTTGCTCTGTCCAGCCCACATGTATACACCTTTCAGCCACTGCCCCACATACCAACTGATCAGATGGGGGTTGATAAAAACCACACCTTGCCCATTGTTCAGTAACTGTTGAGTTTTATGGCTTCTCGCAGACGTACTGTCCCACCATCCACAGAAAAACCCTTTGATATGGAGATTTGGCTTTGGGTGAAACTTGAACAACTGGTTAATAGTAATCAGCAGAACTACCCCCATACTCAGTGTATAACACACAAGAGCAGTTAATAGAGCACTATCTGCGAATATTACCACAAAAACACCTGTTGATTTTTTGACACATCTCCTAGAGCTTACACTTACAAAAAAATTTTTTTGTTTTGAAAAGAAATGTTACCTGCAATTGGCCGGGACCGCAATGGGTAGTGCCCTGGCACCATCCTATGTGAATCTCTATATGGCCGAATTTGAGAATGCCCATTTGTTACCGCTACTCCATAAATCTATTTTGATATATTTTCGCTATATCGACGACCTCTTTATGATCTGGACTGAGGGAGAGGAAGCTCTTCTCTCCTACCACCAATACCTGAATAAACTTGACTGTCCTATCAAACTAACACTAAACTACCACCAAGAGAATATTGATTTTCTAGATCTCAACATCTTCAGAGAAGGCACCAAATTGGGCACCAGACTATTCCGTAAGGCGACTGATCGCAATTCCATCCTGCATGCTGCCAGCAAAAATCGGATTACGGGAACGGATTAGGAATCACCGCCCTGCCATTAGCAAAGCACTGAAGGAGGGGGAATCCAAACAACCAGTTGCCAGACATTTCCTCAACATGTGTCACCCTTTACCAACATTCAGGTGCATGGCCATCGACTACCAACCCCCACTGTCTAGAGGGGGAAACAGGGACCCCGCTCTGCTACGGAGGGAGTCCCGATGGATATTTAAATTAGACTGTGTGGCACCAAGGGGGCTGAATGAGACCTTACCACTCAGTTGCTTTATCTAGATTTATAATGACATTATAATACTCTTTGGCTTTCTCTGTTGTTCATGGTAGCCATAGATGATTACCCCATGACTTTACTTCCTAAATGTGTGACAAAATGTTTTTTTCCCGCTACCCCAACACGCATTCTCCTGATTTAAACCATGTCTAATATTAAAAACACATTGGTTTAGGTAGAAAAATCAGTTTATTACATAGGACTGAAACAATTTTCCCTCATACTCTCAACAATATTGTTGATATAATTATTACATTGTTGTAGTTCAATTCTGGTTACTATGTATAACCTTCTTAGCTACAATGTTGCGATCCCTCAACTGGGCCTTTGGACAACAATTATGGTACGCATATGACCCCCGGTGGTATCTACTTGTATGAGCAGCTCCCTAAGCATAGCAGGCGTCCCTGCATCTCATTGGCTCACTGTAGTGTAAACCCACATGGGGCAGATACACCTGTCTGTCCTGTTGGGCAGATATTACTATAGGGGGGACAGAAGGCGGTTCCTCCTGCCTCCGATATGGCCGTGTCAGTTAATGCGCATGGGAGACTTTGATATTGGCCGTTTGAGGAGCCGGTATGTGAGTGAGTATTAGTGGCAATGCCGCCCCGATATAGGGTCCCCCTAACCTTGTGTACTGTTGGGCAAATCAACCTATTATGGCAGAAGTGAGATGCCGATCATCTTGCGCTCTGTGTGAGTATGCATTGTACACGGCGGGGAAGCCCTGATAGAAAGCTTCTGGTATTGCCCTGATGCCTGGACTGACGCGCCCACTCACCGATGCCTGGTTACCTAGCGGCGGGCAGGACGTGCAACCTTGTGACACGGGCCAAGGAGTATGTAAGTAAGGCGAATAGACGGCAGGAATGGACCACAACACACAGTGCAGCCACTTACCTCATTAAGGAGGTATTTACCTCATTAGGGAGTTCTGGAGACTGGTAGATGCCATACAAGGAGTCAGTGCAGACACGTGCCCATTTACACTTATTCCACTGTATTAATATATATTATAAGAAGCTATGTGTATATTATAGCTTTTGGCCATATTTGATTTTGTTTACTGTTTATTTTAGGGTTTTTTTCTTTTTGTATTGGTTGCCTAGCAACAACTTTGGCACCATTTTGGGCTTATAAATGTTTGTTTCACTGTGGTGTGGTATCCCTGACGAAAGCTCCTGTGTGGAGCTGAAACGTTGGTCTCAATAAACCTCTGATTTTTTCTATTTTTTTGATCCTGTGACTTTTTTGTGAAAATCTCTCTCTCTCTCTCTCTCTCTCTCATATATATAGTGAGAGAAATGCTGGGTTAGAGGTGGAAGGTGTGTATATTTCTCCCAGATTTCACTCTTATATATACTAAGCTCCAGGGAAAGTATGTCAGCAGTGAAAGAGTGTTCTTTCACTGCATTCGGCTTTTGGAAAAGCCGGTAAAAAGGGCCCTGGAGTGAATGGAAGTGAGCAGGTGGGACTTCCATTCAACAGGCTATCCAGGTTTTGGTGAAGCCTGGCTAATCAGTGGCCTCATTAGGCTTCAGGGGAAACCCCTTTAAACATGGTGTCTGCAGAGTTACTCACTCTCTCCCTTCCTGGGGAACTGCCTGCATGCATGCAGTAAGGAGAGAGCCGGACACAGTGAGTAACCAAACAAACTACTGTTTTTTTTTTTTGTAGAGTTGGATGCTAGATCCTCTCTATTGCATAGAGAGGGAGCTGCTGTATGTTAGTTAGAGCCGGACAGGCTAGGATTTATTTTTATGTTTTGTTTTCCAATATACTCCTGTGTGCCGGTTATATATGAATAAAGCTGATTGAGGTCAGCTTAAAACTAAATGCTGGGTGTGAACTGTTGTTTTCTGAGACCAATCTGATTCCTGCAATCTACCTAAACCCCCAGAAACTGCACTGTTTGGACGAGTTGCCTTACAATATATATATATATAATATACTGTATATAATGTACAACCATTTGTATAATGTACCAACAATACAAGTCACCTAGAAGTTCCATGCACATACAAAGGGACAGGGAAACAGGTCCAATGGATTTTTCTATTAGGGTGTACAGATTCCTGAGAGACTCCTGCATGAAGCACTGACTGTAAGATAAGATATACAGTCTATCTTATCTATTGGCTGCAACATAGGCATTGCTCCTGGAACATTAATTAATAACAAAGATTAATCTTCCATAATACAAAATAAAAAAAATGAGAATTTTGATATTTTACAATCTTGATATAGATTTTCATTCATTTGGAGAAGTCAGACTAGACATGTTAGCTTTTAAATTTATGCCTCTATGCCCCCGATCCTTAGCACTAACCTGGGGCCCTAGAAAAAAAATTGCGATCCACAAGCATCTAGCTCCAAAGCACACCGGTATCAGCTTAAATTGGTGTTGACAGCCGTCAAACTCAACAACCAGCAAAAGATAATCCAAGCACAGATCTGAAGCAACTTACAAGTGAAACTGACCAATAGTGAAAGGGCACACTAGCCATCAAGCCCCCAATGGCACAAACAAGCTAGGGACTCCAGCCTGTAACAGAGCATGACAGGCTGAAACCCAAATTCCTACCACTCACTGTAGCTACCAACTTTGAGAGGCTACCTAACCAGCAATGTTAGGGCCAGGTTTAGGAACTGTACACAACCTGCAGATGGAAGATCAGCTAACCAGCTTAACATGACTGGAATCAACTGGAAATCATGCATGGAACAACTGGTGCACAGCCAGCCCATACTCAATGCACCAGCTAACCAACCTGCATGAAAATCAGAGAAGAGCCATATACTATGCATGCTAAACAACCAGTGGACAAACCAAACACCCTGCCAACAAAGGACCGGTGAACATGCCAAGCAAAGCACTGGTGGACATGCCAGAGTGAAAGACAGCTAGCACACAAGCAATAGCAATAAGCTAGCGCTGTGCTTGCAATACATGACTCTCAAGAGAACTTAAAACCTGCAACCACTGATGCACTGTTCAGATACTGTAACTGCAAAGAAACCTGTCCCCAAACTAGCCACTGCTAGTAAGGAATGGAATACAAGGTGAAAAACAAGCACCCACACATGCCAAGAAAGCAGCTAAGGTAGACAGCCACAAGCGCCAAGGCCCACCATTACATGAACAAAAGACCATATCAAAGGCAGACAACCACATGCCTGCACCAAGGACCACAGCATGACTGGCATCCATATACGCCAAGGACTAAAGCCAAGGCCAGCAGCCACCTGCGCCAAGAACCACAACAAAACTGTCAGCCTCATGTACAATTGCCAGCATCCTATGAGCCTAAGTTCATAACTAGGGCCAGTCTCCCTGAGAGCCAAAGGACAGAAAACAGGGCTAGTTGCCAACAAACCAAGGCTAAAACCGGGGTCAAATGAGCCACAAACCAGGACCAAAGGCCAAAACTGAAGTCAATCTCCAAGCAAGCCAAAGGCCAGAACCAGAGCCAACGGCCAAGCAAGCCAAAGGCCAGAACCAGAGCCAACGGGCAAGCAAGCCAAAAGGCCAGAACCAGAGCCAACGGCCAGAACCAGAGCCAACGGCCAAGCAAGCCAAAGGCCAGAACCAGGCCAACGGTCACATGAGCCAAAGGCCAAAACCAATGGGCAAGCGAGCCAAAAGGTCAAAACTGGAGCCAATGGCCAAGCAAGCTAAGGGTCAAAACAGAGCCAAAAGGCCAAAAACAGAGCCAAAAGGCCAAAAACAGAGCCAAAGGTCAAAACCTGAGCCAAAAGGCTGAAACCAGAGCCAAAGGCCAAAACCAATGGACAAGCAAGTTAAAGTCCAAAACTAATGGCCCAGCGAGCCAAAGGTCAAAACTGGAACCAATGGGCAAGCAAGCCAAAAGGCCAAAATCAGATCCCACTGCTGAGTAAGCCAAAGGACAGAACTGAGAAAAATGGCCAAGCAAACAAGAAGGCAGAACCAGAACCAGCGGCCAAGTGAGCTAAAAGCCAGAGCGGAGGTAGCAGCCAAGTGAGTCAAGGCCAGAACCAGGGCCAGTGACCAAGCAAAGAAGATGGCCAAACCAAGGACCAGTGGCCGCTCAAGCCAACAAGGACCAGCAGACAAGCAAGCCAGAGTCCAAAACAAGGAACCAGCAGGCAAGCCTATAGCAAAAATTCTGCTGCCAGGGGTGAGAGGCAGTAGCAAAGCAAGCCAAAGGCCATAACCAGGAACTGCAGCCAAGGGAGGCAAAAGCCATAAACAGAACCAACAGCCAAGCAAGCCAAAGACCATAACCAGGGCCAACAGGCACACAAGGCAAAGTCCATGACAAGGACCAGCAGCCAAGCAAGCCAAGGCTATAGCAAAAAGTCTGATGCCAGGGGTCAGAGGCAGTAGACAGATGAGCCAGAGGCCATAACCAGGAACTGCAGCCAAGTGAGGTAAAGGCCATAGACAGAACCAACAGCCAAGCAGGCCAAAGACCATAATCAGGGCCAACAGGCACACAAGGCAAAGTCCATGACAAGGACCAGCAGCCAAGCAAGCCAAGGCTTAGCAAAAAGACTGATGCCAGGGGTCAGAGGCAGTAGACAGATGAGCCAGAGGCCATAAGCAGGAACTGCAGCCAAGTGAGGTAAAGGCCATAGACAGAACCAATGGCCAAGCAAGCCAAAAACCATAATCAGGGCCAGGGTCAACAGGCACACAAGGCAAAGCCCAAAACAAGGAACATCAGCCATGCAAACCAAGAGACATAGCAAAAAACTGGCTAACAGGGACCAAGACCAGCGGCCACGCTGACCAAAGGACATATAGCAATCAAACATTTGCCAATGTTGGCTCCTATCATGCTAGCAAACACAGAAATAAATACCTGTAAACACACCAGAAAGAAAAAGGAGTTGTTGAACTACAACTCTGTTCATACCTGGTAGGAAAAAAACTGCCTTTTAAGCCAAAGACCAAACCAGGGCCTGCCAGAAATAATATAAGCAGGAAAAAGGTACAACACTGCCACAACAGAAACCCCAGTTAAACCAGGAAGCCCCTGATGAAATAAGAGCTGCTATACCTGCTGTGTCTGCACAGTAGATTTGATTCACAAGGAATTCTACATATATGAAATAGCAATAGCAAGGAGCCCAAGAAGCATACAAGCACCTAACAAGATAACACTGGCTTGTAGGTAAAAGGCAAACTCCAGTCAGAACCCTGGGGAAAGACTGGTTATAAGGTGCAGACTCCCTGTGAGAAAAGGAGACACCATACTGCTACAGCAGTGCAACTCCCAGCCAGTCTGGGCACACCTGGTGTAATAATGAGCTCCTATACCTGCAGAGTCTGCATGGTAGACTCACCTAGAAAGGCTAACGATATGAAACAGCAATAGCAAGGAGGCCTAGAAGCATACAAACACCTTACAGGATAAAATTGGCTTGTAGGCGGGGGGGCGTGGCCGACCATGGTCTAGTGCAGACGCACATTGATTGAGCTCCGTTCCCGGGCTCCCTTACAACCCCGAAATATTAGCAAACTTAAGCCTCAAAGCATTGCTTCGGACCCTCTAAACCCAGACTGAAAGATGGGGAAGAGAAAGCCAAAAGAGCAGACCTCTACTATGTCTCCGTTTCTGCATAAGACGGCACACTCTGAGAGGAACGCACCAGACCAAGATGGCGGCGACACAAACTCGGAACGAATATCTCCCTCGCCATCTTCCTCCATAGGGACCTATGATCCAAGCAGCGCACAATCTCCAGGTCAATTCCAGCCCGCACAAACTCACTCACCTGAAATGGCTGAAATTCAAACAGCCCCAGTAACGGCACAAATCCTGTCTGAACAACTAGACAGTTTGCAAAGGACATTAACAGACACGAAAGCTATTGCTACAGCTATTCAGGGCCTAAGGGCAGACATTACAGACCTGGGTGAACGTACTGACAAAGTAGAGATGGTGGTAGATGACTTAACACAGCGCTACTCACAGATGGAGGATGACAACCTAGCATTACGGGAGGAAGTGACACTATTAAAATCACTCTGCGAAGACCTAGAAAATAGGTCGCGGAGACAAAACCTAAGGTTTAGAGGGATTTCAGAAGAGGTAGGCCCACAACAGCTACAGCAATTCCTAAAAGGCCTTTTCCTCTATCTATGCCCTACATTAACAGAAGAAACCTGCAGGCTCGATAGAGCCCATCGCTCTTTGACTGCCAAACCGCCCGATACTAAACCACCTAGAGATGTGGTAGTGTGCTTCCATTACTTTAAAACAAAAGAAACCATCCTAGCAAAAAGCAGACAAACAACAGACATTGTATATCAGAATATGAAACTCTCCATTTACACTGATCTTTCTCCAACCACCCTATTGAAGAGAAGAGAGCTAAGACCTATAACCCAGATATTGCGGGACAACAATATACCATATAGGTGGGGGTTCCCGTTCCGCCTAATGGTCAATAAGGCGGGCAAAGTCTACTCGCTACAAGACCCTAACAATAGCAAGAATTTCCTCATATCACTGGGCCTCCACAAGCGACCCAATGCGCCGACAAGGGAAAATCAAGATACTAGGCCGCAACCGATATGGACGGCGGTCCGACACCCAGCGCGGAGCCCACCATTGCAACCCCGGAGCCCTACCAAATCGAGCTCCTCAGGGAAACTCTCCCCACCACAACCAACCTGAAAGGTCCCACAGAACCTCACCTCAGCTTTCTGCACCAACAAAGGGACCTACGGGACAACATCGCAAACAACGGATTTATAATTGAATACCCGCAACTATATTTCTATTTCAAGCGGCTTGAATCAACCCCGAAAGAAAACTCCTCAGTGATCTTTACTACTGGGCAACCTACGACAGCCCATCAGGAACGTCTCACCAGTTCAACTGATCCCCCTCGATATTATTAACATTACTTACTGTTAACTGGACCTATCTCCTCACCCCCCGAGGACGCCAGGAGGCATCCACCAACTCTCCTTGGACTGAGTTAGTATAAAAAGTCTCCTTAAGACTTTTGACACCACCTGCATACATCTAACAGGTTCTAGGAGGTTTGCTTATTGTTATATTCATATTTACTTATAATAGTATTCTATTTAGTTTTGGTTTACTACTATGATATATTTCATTACCATAGGTTTCTACTACATAGGCTGCTATCAGAAGATTGCAGTTTGGCACGGTAAATGCTCAGACTATGCTTTTAGAAGCTTAACACAGGGAACGGATCCCTACCGGTCTACAAATCTACCTTATTTGGTTTTATCTGCTTTTTATAAAATGTTTATTAATGGTTAAGCTAATCTCGATAAATGCTAAGGGACTGAATACAATAACAAAAAGGCTCCTTTTACTTAAGGACTTAAGAAATTATGGGATTGATATAGCATTCATCCAGGAAACCCACTTTCCCAAAGAAAAGGCCTATCACCTCACCTCTAAATATTATCCTACGGTTATTTATGCCTCTGGTCCCCACCTTTTCGGGACCAATGGTGTGGCCATTGCAATCCATAAGAATTGCCCCCTCCAGATCCTAGAAACACAAACAGACCCTGAAGGCCATTTTATCGCCATTAAAGGCTCTCTAGCAGGGACCCCTGTATTTCTCCTCAATATCTATGCACCAAATAAACACCAGATTAAGTTTCTTAAACAAGTTCTAGGAAAGTTTCAAGGGTCCTTTGCACATTACTCAATCGTGGGAGGAGATTTTAACCTGGTCCTATCACAGGACAAGGATAGATCCCATCCTTCTACTGACAGAACCTCATCCCACTTATCAATAGAATTTAGATGCTTGCTGAGACAGCACATACTCCAAGATGCTTGGCGTATTAACCATCCCAGAGATAGACAATTCACATTTTACTCTAACCCACACCAGGTCTACTCTAGATTTTTTTTATCTCACCCTTGCCTCAACTTGGACTTTGAATCAAAAATTTCACCAATTTCTTGGTCTGATCATGCCCCCCTATTGTTAGATATTCCTATTGGCCCTCTCCCCTATAAACACCCACAATGGAGATTAAATGAAACTCTGCTATCAGACCTACAGACACGAGCTAAAATAAAAGAAGCCCTTAGTGAATACTTCCAAATAAACGCTCCATCTATGCCATCGACACCTATTTTATGGGAAGCACATAAGGCCACCATACGGGGAACTTTTATTTCCATAGCTTCGGCAAAAAAAAAGAACTCTCAATCTACACTATCTAAATTAATAAACTCAACTACAGAAATGCAACGACAACATCAACGACTCAATACACCTGAAACTCTGATGAAACTTACACAGGCCAAACAGGAGTTACAGAATTATAGACTGAGGGAAATAGACAAAACTATAAAATGGTCACGTCAAACTTTTTACCAACAAGGCGATAAACCATTAACATTATTAGCAAACAAATTAAGAGATAGATAAGCTCAGGGCACTATAATAAAGATTAGAACCCCTCAGGGCCTGATCACTCATAACCCAGCTCAAATAGCAGACGCCTTTTGTCAATACTACAATGAGCTTTATAATCTAAACAAAGACACCACTGAACACCCGGGATACCCCACAGAATCTTTACTAGACTTCCTTGGTAAAACAAACATGAATAGACTAAACCCCACAGACTTAGACCCTCTGAATGCAGAAATTACTATAGAGGAAATAGCGGCCACACTAAAATCACTCCCAAATGGCAAAACCCCGGGCCCGGATGGACTACCATACATCTACTATAAAATGTTTCAAGACATATTTTTACCCCATTTAGCAAAACTTTTCAACAGCTTTCTAACAGGAACTCCAATCCCATCTACCATGCTTGCCTCATATTTGACACTGATTCCGAATGAGGGCAAAGACCCAAGCCAATGTAGTAGCTACAGGCCAATAGCCCTACTAAATTCCGATCTGAAAATGTTCACTAAAATATTAGCCAATAGATTAGCAATCCTCGCCCCAAACTTGATCCACCCGGACCAAGTTGGTTTTATCTCCGGCAGACAAGCCGGGGATAACACCAGAAGGGCAATAGCATTAATGGAAGTAGCACAACGGCAAGGCAAACCCATGGTAATGTTGGGACTGGATGCAGAGAAAGCATTTGACCGGCTAAGCTGGCCTTATCTGTTTTCTCTCTTAACCTACTTAGGATTCCAAGGGCCCTTCTTGACAGCTTTACGAGCACTATACTCTACACCAACAGCCAGACTTAAGCTCCCAGGAGCAAACGGGAAAACAATAAATATTAACAACGGAACAAGACAGGGGTGCCTACTGTCTCCCCTCCTCTATGCCATTAGCATCGAACCACTAGCAGCATTCATCAGAGGCCACCCAGACATCAAAGGCCTAGAAATTGGTTACAAACTTAATTTAGACAAATCCGAAGCACTCCCTCTCTGTATGCCAACTCTAATGACAGAAGCCCTCAAAAGGAATTTTGGTTATAAATGGAAAAATGACTACCTCACATATCTGGGGATCCACCTTACCCCCCACTATACCTCGCTATTTAAGCAAAATTTTTCCCCTTTGATCCATCAAACGAAACTTACCTTAAACAAATGGTCTAGCTACCCACTATCATGGTTTGGCCGCATTGCGGCACTCAAAATGAATATCCTCCCAAAATTTTTATATCTTTTCGAGACCTTACCTGTGGCTCTACCTTCAAAAACTATAAGGGAGATACAAAGAGACTTTGTTAAGTATATTTGGGGCAAGAAAAGGCCTAGACTAGCCCAGACTATCCTCCTAACAAATACAACACAAGGAGGCTTAGGAGCCCCATCGATCCAAAACTACCATGATGCAGCCCACTTAAGATGGATTTCAGCTTGGTCACACTTACAAATACAGCCCATATGGGCCAAAATTGAGAATGCAGCCCTACATCCGATTCACATGGGCACCCTGATATGGAATCCAGAACCTCATAAGACCCCCCCAAGAACCATATTAGAATCTTAAAAAGCTACCCTCCGGGTTTGGTCTCGCCTGAAGGAGAAGTCACTCTTAAGCTCCCCGCTCTCATTACTAACTCCTATATTTGAGAATCCTATATTCCCACCAGGGCTACAAAAGTCCTTTTACCACAACTGGAGGGAAAAAGGCTTTTACAAGATCTATGACCTAATTAACCACAATACTCGACAAATATACCAATTCAATGAGCTACAGGCAAGAAGCCCAGAGATAGCAGTAAAGTTTTATGAATACCTACAAATTAGACACTTTCTCCTTCCTTTTTTAGCAGCACAAGGCGGACTGACCCTTACACCATTTGAATCGCTAATGAAAAAAGGCTGGCCACAAAAGGCCCTATTATCAAACATATATAAAATACTAAACTCTTTACCTACTGATAACTTCACCAAACACAGGTATATGCTGCATTGGGAACAAGAACTAGGGGTCACCCTGGAACTTGAAGAGTGGGAACAAATATGGCAAAATGCCAAAAAGATGGTTACATGTGTAAAACAAAAAGAAAATGTCTATAAAACAATGATGTTCTGGTACTTAACCCCTAGCAGGTTAAATAAAATATACCCAACAATTCCAAACGTTTGCTGGAGAGGGTGCCCAGATCCTAGAACATTATACCACCTATTATGGACCTGCCCCCACCTAACCCAATTTTGGGATGAAGTTCAAAAAGTAATTAATAAGGTTACGTGCAAGATGATTCCCAAAGACCCACTAAATTTTCTTCTAGGAAAACCGATCAAAGAAATAGCAAACCCCTCACAAAAGCTAGTTAATCATATCTTGACAGTAGCACGAATAACAATTGCAACAAAATGGAGAACAATGTCAACTCCTACAATCACTGAGGTCCATAACAGGCTTGCCAACAACATGTCGTTTGAAAGTGCAATAGCACATATGCAAAACAAAGCCGACAAGTTCCTAGCGATCTGGGCCCCCTATGAACTCCTGGTCAAACCGACCGGGCCATAATAATTGTATTTACATATATGCTTCAAAAGAAACTGTAACGAATAATTAGTAGAAACCTCGAGTTTTTTGCCTTACCTTACCTTAAATTTTATTTAGCAATGTTTACCTTTGTTTTTTCTTTTACTTTTGTTTTTGGTTGTCTGTTTATTTTGAAAATCAATATAACCCCCCAAGGAAAGGGGGGCCTGAAAGTAATATCAGGCAAAAGACACATCTGCATGTAAAACTTGTATCATATCGACATATTGCTACTTATGTATACCCTATATACATTGCCTGTAACCCGCTCCTGATGTATAAAAACTTTCAATAAATTCTAAGTTACAAAAAAAAAAAATTGGCTTGTAGGTAAAATGCAAACTCCAGTCAGAACCATGGAGAAAGGTTAGTTATAAGGTGCAGACTCCCTGCGAGAAAAGGAGATACCATACTGCTACAGCAGTGCAACTCCCAGCCAGTCTGGATGTACCCAGTGTAATAATGAGCTCCAATACCTACAGAGTCTGCATGGTAGACACGACTCACAAAGAAAGGCTAACAATATGAAACAGCAATAGCAAGGAGGCCTAGAAGCACACAAACACCTTACAGGATAAAATTGGCTTGTAGGCAAAATGCAAACTCCAGTCAGAACCATGGAGAAAGGTTGGTTATAAGGTGCAGACTCCCTGCGAGAAAAGGAGATACCATACTGCTAAAGCAGTGCAACTCCCAGCCAGTCTGGATATACCCAGTGTAATAATGAGCTCCAATACCTACAGAGTCTGCATGGTAGACACGACTCACAAAGAAAGGCTAACAATATGAAACAGCAATAGCAAGGAGGCCTAGAAGCACACAAACACCTTACAGGATAAAATTGGCTTGTAGGCAAAATGCAAACTCCAGTCAGAACCATGGAGAAAGGTTGGTTATAAGGTGCAGACTCCCTGTAAGAAAAGGAGATACCATACTGCTACAGCAGTGAAACTCCTAGGGGCTGATTTACTAACCCACGAATCCGACCCGAATTGGAAAAGTTCCGACTTGAAAACGAACACTTTGCAACTTTTTCGTATGTTTTGCGATTTTTTCGGATTCTTTACGAATTTTTCGTTACCAATACGATTTTTGCATAAAAACGCGAGTTTTTCGTATCCATTACGAAAGTTGCGTAAAAAGTTGTGCATTTTTCGTAGCGTTAAAACTTACGCGAAAAGTTGCGCATTTTTCGTAGCGTTAAAACTTACGCGAAAAATGCGCAACTTTTCGCGTAAGTTTTAACGCTACGAAAAATGCGCAACTTTTTACGCAACTTTCGTAAAGGATCGCAAAAATCGTATTGTAACGAAAAATTCGTAAAGAATCCGAAAAAATCGCAAAACATACGAAAAAATCGCAAAATATCGATCATTACGAAAAAAACGCAATCGGACTCCATTCGACCCGTTCGTGGGTAAGTAAATCAGCCCCCTAGAATAGTCTTGGGAAGCACCTGGTGTAAACGAGCACCCATACCTGCACACATACCTGCACCCATACCTGCTGTGTCTGCACAGAGGACTCAGGCTTACAGTAAAAACACCAAAGATATCAATAGCAAAGTGCCCTAAAGAAGCACTTACACCTTACCAGATAGCAGTGAGTAGTCAGCAGCATGGAAACTCCTACAAGAACCCAGACAGCATTTAGCTGAGGGACATAATTAGCTCATTAGTATGCAGGCTTCTCAGTGCACTGAGCATTTCAAACACACAGTGGAGACTGAAGATTCATACTCACCAGATTCAGGCTTAGTTATCACTAGCCTATATCCATACCCATGGCCCTTTAGTCTGATATCCGTCTTCAAAGGCTCAAAACACCATAGGAAAAAGGAGACTCAATTGATCACAGGCAGGAATGTGGAAATACCCACGCCTGTATACTTTCCCACTAAGCACCTGTTTGCATACTGTGCATACATGGGAATAGAGCAGGGGGGCTATTTTAGCACAAGGCTAGGACCATGGGTATGCCCACACCTGCATTTCTTCCCAATAGGTGAAAGTTTGCTTACTTTACTTATTGGGGCATCAGGTAAAATCTTCTCCATTACCTGGGAATCATCCCTCTATGTATACACAGAGGTAAAAAATAAATAAAATGACAAAAACAAAAGAAAAATCAAAACTGTGAAATCACAAAATGGTGAGGAGGGAGATCCTACCTCCTGTTCAGTAGGACAAAAAATAACAGTGGTGAGGAGGAAGTCACATGGTCTTATAGGTAAGGATTAATTTTGATTGGCTTTGGTATATAGGTCCTACCTCCTAGCTGGGGGGGGCAATACTGCCCATGCGTACTGACATGGAAGGGACGAAGAAGAAAATGCCACATTTGTAATGTTTCTCATGAGATGCAGTGTCTTGTATTGCTGCTGTTTATTAAGTGCCTGGGGGCTGGAGTATTTCTTATCTTAGCACCTCATACGCCGAATGTGCTCAGCACTCCCCTCATCAACTTGAGGATAATCATGCACCCTCATGACCTAATTCAAACACCTCACTCTTAAATGCAGCCTAAAATCTTACGATGCTCACACAAGCCCCATAATCATTAGAGCGCTCCACCCCCACCCCTAAAATTGCACATCAATCATGCACCCACTCCTTCACATTAAACGGAAGGATCCCGCATCAACACCCCAACCACCCGTGTTTCTGCAAAGAAGAGTGGGCAAATCTTGCAAAGTCAAAATGTGCCATGCTGATAGACTCATACCCAAAAAGACTGAGTGCTGTAATAAAATCAAAAGGTGCTTCAACAAAGTATTAGTTCAACAGTATCTATAGACTAAAAACCTGTAGTTTAACATTTTATTTGAATTAACTTTCAGTATGTTGTAGAGAGTTAAATGTGTTCATTTTGCAGCAGCATTGGGGTATTTTTTTTTTGGGGTCCCTACATGCCATATACCTAGGGTGCTGTATTACAAATTTGATACATTTAGGAAAGCATTACAACTTGGTAATTTGGAGTAGTAAGACAGTTTTGCCTATTCAGAATTCATCAGTTTGTCATCAATCTGTTCTTTCCAAAAATGTATAGTTTTCTAGGGTAAACCTACTGTAAGTGGAATATTTGGCCTTGAAATATTAAGTATGCAGTATTCTGGAGAAGTGCTTTGAAAATTTGGTAGTACTGCTGGCGCCACATCCGATCTTAAGAGGAGAAGGACCATCTGGCTTGTTATCTTTCAAAATATAAAAGGTAGAATCTGTGATAATATAGGGGTGCATTAGTGCACGTGGTATGAGTAGCTTTCACATCTGAGAAGACATCAAACCTAAACTGTTGACCAACTGAAATGCTATATCAGGCAAGAATGGGACAACATTGCACTTTCAAAACTACAGCAATTTGGTCCCCTCAGTTTCCAAATGTCTGTAGAGTGTTGTTGAAAGAAAAGATGATGTAACAGTGGGAAACATGCCCTTGTTTTAGCACTTTTGAAACCTGTTGCTGGAATCAAATTCAAAACAAGCATATATTTTTCAGAAAACATTTCATATGTTGTCTTTGTAATATATGCAGTTAACTATTTTGTTTAAAGGATTTGCAGATCATTTTATTAACATTTTACACAGCATCCCAACTTTCCAGTACTTCAAGTAATATTACCTCAGGCACAATTACTACTTAGTCCAATTCTGCTTCCCAGTGAATAGCAAGTTTCTTGTTGTCAGGGGCGTTTGCCCCATGCTGCGCGCGTCCGCATTGACATTGTATGCGGGTGCATGACCAAACGGGCGTGTGCAAGTTTTGACGCTGCACATATAAGGATGCTGAGGCCACTTTGCGAAGTGATCGTTTGTTGCTTAAACTGACACTGAGCGTTTATCCTTGCCTGATCTTTCTGTGTACCTGACCTCTGCCTGACTTTGATATTGCTTCTCGCTGCCTGGAACGACCCTCTGCCTGCCTGACTACGCTTTTGTTTGCTGATGCTGTTTGACGCCTGATTCTTTTACGGCACTCCTGCCACTCCTCCACAGGTGCCAGTGCTGTTCCTACCCTCAGTGACTGTTCTTCCCTGTGGGAGGTGTAGGTGAGGCCTAACAATCTCCAGTTCCCTCCGGAAGAAACACGTCCATCCTTAAAGGTACGGTGACATTTTTGACACTTGTCTTAATGTCCCTCTCTGATTCTGCTTCTTTGGCTTTCTGTTGATCTTGGCTTTTACTCTGAATCAGAGGCAGCTTCGCTACATGGCACATAGGTGTTTGGGAGCTGTGGAATGTGACATGGGAAAAGGTATGCAGTACTATCCATTAAGACAAATTATAGAAATAACCACAAAACAACATTAATTGGGTGGATAAAATGGCTGCAGCTGTTATTAAGATGTTTCCTTAAACAAAGCCACATTTCTTTTAAACAAAGAACAATGTTTTTTTACCTTCCTAGCCAGCCCAGGGGGAATACATTTTCCCAGGCCGCCTAATTATTTAAAGGAGAAGAGGAATTAGCCCTGCCTTACCTTACCAGCCGGGAAGTATCCTCAACCCAAAAGCAACTTTGAACATACAACTCCTTCCACGCCAATGCCACTTTACTCACTAAATGTGGTATTGGCACACTTCCACTTAACCATGGCTTTTTCAATAGCATTTTGAATGCCTATGTTAAAAATGTCATGCCCTTTATCTGATAGATGAACCCCATCAACATCCTGCAGGCCATTTCCATCCAATTCCAACTCTGTGTGACAGTATAGCGACATCTTCAAGGATTCCAAGATTTTAGCTAAATTATGGTTAATTTTCTTTCTACAATGCTCCAAAGGCTTTAAACGAATATCTACTACCCAGGGCTGTCTGGAGATTATTTCAGACCATATGATAATGGTGTCTGGTAAAGCAAAATGCAGTTGGGCCAGATCCCTGTGCATGCTTTCAATTAGGTTGATTGTTTTTATACGACTGATGCCTTTGCCGTCCAGATGAATAAAAATTATATCTGGCTTTCCCCGTTTACAATGTAATCTAGCAATAATAGCATTCAAGCCATTCCACCTGGCACCCCGCAAACCAAACCACACAATTTTTGCCTCCTTTGATGGAAAACCTAAATTGAGGCCATAATTCCTCTCTTGTGCTCTTCTCCGGGCATGAAAACAAAAATAAAGAGTGTCCCACTATCCAGATTGAAAACTGCTTTATACCTGAAAATAAATTTGTTTGGGGCAAGTGATAATAATTGGGGATTTTAATTATCCCGATATTGACTGGAGCCATAGTACTGCCAGGACAATAAATGGGAACAAGTTTTTAAACCTGCTGCATGACAGGTTGTTGAGGAGCCAACCAGGAACCATGCTATATTGGATCTAGTGATCTCTAATGACCCAGAACGTATAGCAAATGCGCAAGCGGGTGAACCCCTGGGTAATAGTGACCATAATGTTATTTCATTTGATGTTTGGTGCAGGAAACAAATTTACACTGCGGCAACAAAGACACTCAATTTTAGAAAAGCAAATTTTAGCACCTTAAGGGCAGTGCTTCAGGGCATAGATTGGGGCATTATGTTTTCTGATAAAAACACAGAGCAGAAATGGTTGTCATTTAAAATTATATTAAATCATTACTGTTCTCAATTTATTCCATTAATAAGAAAAAGTAGAAGTGTTAAGAATCACCCTATGTGTAAGAAATATAAGTCAGAGGGGACAGTAGCTGCGTTTAATGAATATAAACACTATAACAAGTGTTATAAAACAGCAATCCGGAAGGCAAAGATAGAAGATGAGGAGCGCATTGCAGCAGAGGCCAAGACTAACCCCAAAAAGTTTTTTATATTAATAGTAAAAAGATGCAGGTTGAGGGTGTGGCCCCATTGAGTTATAGTAACAATATGGTTACAGCGGATACAGAAAAGGCAGATGTGCTTAACCAGTTCTTTTCTTCTGTGTATACAGTAGAGAAGCTAGTGGGCCAAGTCCCACCCAATAGCTGCACTGTTGCCTCAGCTCCAACTACGCAGTGGTTGACACAGGATATGGTGCTTAAAGGGTTACACAAGATAAATGTAAACAAGGCACCTGGGCCAGATGGAATACACCCCCGGGTACTGAGAGAGCTAGGGTCAGATTTACAGTGGCCTTTGTTTCTGATATTTTTTTTCTCTTTCATCAGGTATGGTACCTAGGGATTGGAAGAAGGCAAATGTCATTCCTATATTTCAAAAAGATCTCAGCCTGGCAATTATAGGCCTGTAAGTTTGACATCCGTGGTGGGCAAGTTATTTGAAGAATTGTTAAGGGATCACATACAAAATTATGTACTGGACAATGGCATTATGAGCAGTAATCAGCATGGCTTTATGAAGGACAGGTCATGTCAGACCAATTTAATTGCTTTTTATGATGAGGTAAGTAAGAAGCTGGACAGTGGGGATGCAGTAGATATAATCTATTTGGAATTTGCCAAAGCATTTGATACCGCTCCCGACAAACGACTGCTTTCTAAACAAAGGTCTATTGGTCTTAGTGAAGTAGTTTGCACATAGATAGAAAAATAGCTACAGGATCGGGTACAGAGGGTAAGTGTTAATGGTACATTCTCTACTTGGAATAAGGTTCTTAGTGGGGTCCCTCAGGGTTCTGTACGGGGTCCACTTTTGTTTAACTTGTTCATAAATGACTTAGGGGTGGGTATTACAAGCAATGTATCAGTGTTTGCAGATGAAACAAAACTCTGCAGACTAGTCAGTTCTATTCAGGATGTGGCATCCTTGCAGCAGGATCTTGACCAACTGGCAATCTGGGCGGCTTAGTGGCACATGAGATTTAATGTGGATAAGTGTAAGGTCATGCACCTGGGATGTAAAAATATGCAAGCCACTTATACCCTTAATGGGACTGCACTAGGCAAATCCATAATGGAGAAGGACCTTGGAGTCCTTGTAGATAATAAACTTGGCTGTAGCAAGCAATGCCAGGCAGCAGCTGCAAGGGCAAACAAGGTTTTGAGCTGTATTAAAAAGGGGTATAGATTCACGGGAGGAGGGGTTATTTTTTCCTTTCACAGAGCGCTGGTAAGGCCCCATCTAGAAATTCCTGTTCAGTTTAAGTCTCCAGTGCTCAAATGGGACATTATTGAGTTAGAGAGAGTCCAGAGAAGGGCAATTAAGCTGGTAAAGGGTATGGAAAGTCTCAGTTATGAAGAAAGACTGGGTTAGGGTTGTTTACACTGGAGAAGACGTGCTTAAGGGGTGATATGATAACTATGTATTAAAATATATATATGGGGGTCATATAATAACCTTTCTAATGTTTTATTTACCAGTAGGCCCTTCCAATGGACAGGAGGGCACCCACTCCGTTTCGAAGAAGGGAGGTTCCATTTAAATATTCTGAAAGGTTTTTTTACTGTGAGAGCTGTGAAGCTGTGGAATTGCCTCCCTGAATCAGTCGTGCTGGCTGATACATTATATAGCTTTAAGAAGGGGCTGGATGGATTCTTAGCAAGTGAGGGAATACAGGGTTATGGGAGATAGCTCTTAGTACAAGTTGATCCATGGACTGGTCTGATTGCCATCTTAGAGTCAGGAAGGAATTTTTTCCCCTCTGTGGCAAATTAGAGAGGCTTCAGATGGAGTTTTTTGCCTTCCTCTGGATCAACTAGTAGTTAGGCAGGTTATATATAGGCATTATGGTTGAACGTGATGGACGTATGTCTTTTTTCTATCCAACTTACTATGTTACTATGTTACAACAAATCTACTAAGTTTGGCCTCATATAGGACAAATAATGATTTGATTCCCAACGTCCAAGCCTTTTTATGAAATTCTGCCCCATACCCAGCAAGGAAGCTTTATGCTGATAAAGGGGGTATGGTGGTAGTAATGGATAGTACCACATACCAAAATGAGGCATTGCGCCAGCTTAATGACACTACTACTTAAGTCCTAAAAAATAATCCAACTTCTTCTTACTCTAAGGCCTTAGCCATTTTGGTCGATGAGGCTTTTAAGAATGGACTATTTACGGATAAAATAAGAGAGTATCTGATACCAAAGAACCCTAAAATACCGCTTTTTCATCATCTGCCTAAAGTTCACAAAGCAGAACGTCCACCAGTTGGAAGGCCTATTGTATCCGGTATAGCTTCTCTCAATGAGAGGCTGTCTGAATACATAGACCTATATTTACAACCTCTGGTACAGAGATTAATCTCATATGTTCGTGATACAAAGCATGTTTTGCAACTGTTAAGGGATTTCAAATGGCAGGATAATTTTTCCTGGGGCACTATAGATGTGGCATCCTTATATTCCTGTATTCCTCACGATAGGGGTTTGGAAGCAATCTCCTATCACTTAGATATGTATAGCACTTATGATCACGTGACTAAGGACTTTATTCTAAGTTCTATAGCTTATTTACTTTCACATAATTTTTTCAAGTTTGATGGTGTTTTTTATCTTCAAAAATGTGGAACATCGATGGGTGCAAAATTTGCACCCTCCTATGCAAATCTTTACATGGGTTGGTGGGAGGAGACGCATTTATATGGGGGCACTATAGATTTTTTACACAATATAATTTTTTACAAACGTTACGTGGACGATCTCTTGCTAGTTTGGCAAGGTTCGAACGCGGATTTTATTGATTAAATGAAAATTCCCTGAATCTGACTTTTACTAGTGATTTTAATGCTACAAATATTTCCTTTTTGGATCTGAAATTGATCGCTGTCGGCTCTAAAGTAGAGACTACGGTTTTTAGAAAAGCCTGTGCTGGTAACTCGCTTTTAAGAGCTGACTCGTGTCACCCCAGTCATTTATCTAAGGGCATTCCGTTAGGACAGTTTTATAGGATACGCAGAAACTGTAGCACTATAGAAGCATTTATTGAACAAGCTTGTCTCTTACGGGACAGGTTTCTTAATCGTGGGTATGCAATGAAATCTCTTTTACCAGCCTTTATTAGGGCATTAAAAATGGATAGATCAGATCTACTTAGTAACAATAGAAATAAGACTGCACGTCTAAATATTGGTGGTACTAGAAGTTATCATTGTAGTACTCGTTTGAATCACAGGCATAGGAACAGAAATGACTTTACTAATCTTGATATTGCTAACAGGATTGGTACTAATGTTACTAATGAATCCGATAACAATATTTCTGATCATGGCGAATTACCGGTCTTTGTAACTACATATAGTAACCAGTTCTATGAAATTAGGAAGATTTTTAATGGTCTTTTACCTGTTCTTTATAACGATCCCCTTTTGGCAACCATTTTGGAACGAGGTTGTAAGGTTGTTGCACAAAAAGCTTTGACAATAGGTAATGTTCTTTCCCCTACAGTATGGAGATCTCAACCTAAGAAAACTACCTGGCTATCTCCTAAGGGAACTTATCCTTGTGGCGCACGGAGGTGCGTCACCTGTGCATATATAAAACCGTCCGTTACATTTCAGAGTTCTGTATCAGGTAAATCTTTTAATATGTTGGCATAGGCCAATTGCAATACGCAGTACGTAGTATATCTCTTGACCTGTTCAAATTGTAACATGCAATATGTGGGATGTACAATTAGGGCATTGAAATGCAGAATGCGTGAGCATATTAGCCATATAATAGCGAAAGATAGTCATAGTCCCATATCTCGACACTTTGTTCAATGTTGCGAATCTAAAGTATCTTATTTACAGATACAAGTTATAGACAGAGTCCTGTTGGATGAACGAGGTTCAGACAAGTATGAGAGACTTCTTGAAGTTAATTGGATTTTTCGTCTAGGCACACGTCATCCAAATGGTTTGAATTCCATTTTTGATGTCACCTGTTATGTATAAGCCATAATATCATGTATGGATTCATTATATACGTGTGTGTTTAATTGATAGTATTTATATTGACTTATTCCTTTTTATTATTATGTTTTATTGTTAATATTGATTCTTCTTAAATAAATCGATTGCAACCTATAAAATTGTGGCTTGTGGATGAGATCCCTTCGAACTAGGTGAGGTTTTTTCAATACACAAAAAAAAACAAAACAAAAAAAAAAAAAACACTTAAAGGGGAAGGAAAGGCAAAGTCACTTGGGGGTGCCAAAATGTTAAGCACCCCCAAGTGACTTTAACCGCTTACCTTGTACCCCGGGCTGGTGCCCCTGTTAGGAGAAAATAGCACCAGCCTGGGGCACCTGGAGCGCAGCGCTTCCTCCTTCCGCCTTCCACTTCCTAAACTGCCGGTGGCCGGGCATGCACAGTAGAGCGAAAAAGCCGACTTAAATGTTTAAGTTCGGCTTTTCACTCTACTGCGCATGCGCGCGCAGCGAAGCCGGAAGGAGGAAGCGCCGGCAGCTACCCCGGGCTGGTGCTGTTTTCTCCTGACAGCGGCACCAGCCCGGGGTAAAAGGTAGGCGGTTAAAGGCACTAGGGGGTGCCTAACATTTTGGCACCCCCAAGTGACTTTACCTTTCTTTTTCCTTTAATATATACAGTGGAGGAAATAATTATTTGACCCCTCACTGATTTTGTAAGTTTGTCCAATGACAAAGAAATGAAGTCTCAGAACAGTATCATTTCAATGATAGGTTTATTTTAACAGTGGCAGATAGCCACTATCTAAAGGAAAATCGAAAAAATAACTTTAAATAAAAGATAGCAACTGATTTGCATTTCATTGAGTGAAATAAGTTTTTGAACCCCTACCAACCATTAAGAGTTCTGGCTCCCACAGAGTGGTTAGACACTTCTACTCAATAAGTCAACCTCATTAAGGACACCTGTCTTAACTAGTCACCTGTATAAAAGACACCTGTCCACAGAATCAATCAATCAAGCAGACTCCAAACTCTCCAACATGGGAAAGACCAAAGAGCTGTCCAAGGATGTCAGAGACAAAATTGTAGACCTGCACAAGGCTGGAATGGGCTACAAAACCATTAGCAAGAAGCTGGGAGAGAAGGTGACAACTGTTGGTGCGATTGTTCGAAAATGGAAGGAGCACAAAATGACCATCAATCGACCTCGCTCTGGGGCTCCACGCAAGATCTCACCTCGTGGGGTGTCAATAATTCTGAGAAAGGTGAAAAAGCATCCTAGAACTACACGGGAGGAGTTAGTTAATGACCTCAAATTAGCAGTGACCACAGTCACCAAGAAAACCATTGGAAACACATTACACCGCAATGGATTAAAATCCTGCAGGGCTCGCAAGGTCCCCCTGCTCAAGAAGGCACATGTGCAGGCCCGTCTGAAGTTTGCCAATGAACACCTGAATGATTCTGTGAGTGACTGGGAGAAGGTGCTGTGGTCTGATGAGACCAAAATAGAACTCTTTGGCATTAACTCAACTCGCTGTGTTTGGAGGAAGAAAAATGCTGCCTATGACCCCCAAAACACCGTCCCCACCGTCAAGCATGGGGGTGGAAACATTTTGCTTTGGGGTTGTTTTTCTGCTAAGGGCACAGGACAACTTATTCGCATTAACGGGAAAATGGACGGAGCCATGTATCGTGAAATCCTGAACGACAACCTCCTTCCCTCTGCCAGGAAACTGAAAATGGGTCGTGGCAACAAGGGAGTGGCTCAAGAAGAAGCATATTAAGGTCATGGAGTGGCCTAGTCAGTCTCCGGACCTTAATCCAATAGAAAACCTATGGAGGGAGCTCAAGCTCAGAGTTGCACAGAGACAGCCTCGAAACCTTAGGGATTTAGAGATGATTTGCAAAGAGGAGTGGACCAACATTCCTCCTAAAATGTGCGCAAACTTGGTCATCAATTACAAGAAACGTTTGACCTCTGTGCTTGCAAACAAGGGTTTTTCCACTAAGTATTAAGTCTTTATTTGTTAGAGGGTTCAAAAACTTATTTCACTCAATGAAATGCAAATCAGTTGCTATCTTTTATTTAAAGTTATTTTTTCGATTTTCCTTTTGATGTGCTATCTGCCACTGTTAAAATAAAGCTACCATTGAAATGATACTGTTCTGAGACTTTTCATTTCTTTGTCATTGGACAAACTTACAAAATCAGTGAGGGGTCAAATAATTATTTCCTCCACTGTACACACTTAAATACACACCTTTTTAATTTTAATTTTAATTCTAATTTTAACTTTATAACCTTATTGGTGTGTATAATAAAATTTATTCATTTACTGATTCACATTATTTCATGCTCATATTATTTCACTCTATTAATCCCACCATGGTTTTGAGTTTGGATCCTCTCCACCTTCACAACTGTATTTGAGGTTAGCATTCTACTGACTAGGATCTATATATAAATATACTTATTTAGTTGCATATTCCATCTATTTGATGTATCATAAATCTTTATAACTGCTATATATGTATTTATTTATTTGTATATTCCATCCATTCGATTTATTCTAATTTTAAACAGATTAACTTTATATATGCTCTGACCTTACCAATGATTTTAGTAACTTTGTATTCAGGATATACTTTCAGTCTTTAGCTTTCCTTTAATTTTATCGTAAAGTGGGTTGGGTTTTGAGATGTCAATTATTGTTAAGCTAATTTTGAATTTTCTTTATTTTGCTATAAAAACCTCCCATGTTCTTACCTCACTTCCTGCCTATGATTAAGTACATTCATGTACGAAACGCGTCAGGTGTTTTTCCTGTTTTTAATGGATGAATAAAGATTGAAATTTAGAAGTATATCCTGTTGTCCGGCGTGTTTGGCGTTACCGTTACAAGTAAGGAAGCTTGGGTAGCAGCACCAATTCTAAATGAATGAGTTTTATAATGGCCAATCGGTAACTTGGGATGCCCAATTGAAGCACACGCTGCATTTGAAATTTTGATACAGGAGTACCATCATTATGTTTAAATAACGAACCCAGCAGTTTTGGTCTAATTTCCAAAAATTTCAAAAAGGCTTTTACTGGGCACAAATTAGGCTGCTGAAAACTTCCTATCCAGAGGGTAGAACCCTTACCTGAAATGTCAGTTTTTGAACTTCTTATTACAATGCAGAGTCTCCCCTTTATCAAAACAACATCCATTACTTCTAAGCCACCTCCTAGCCTTTGATGGAGAAACGGCCTCACTCACACCCTAATGAAAAACATTAAATTGAACAAGCATTTAAACAAAATGGCTTCCATATACATTACTGCAGATTGACTCTAAACAACCAACTAGACTATTTAATATTGGCAAAGTTATTGGTTTTCTCTGATCCTGCTGACCTAGCTTTCGTGAAAACCCTTTTAGGACTTGCTTAACAACTGCCACTTTTGTAATATCCGGTATTTGAAACAACCTTAACAAAAAGGATATTCCTGCTAACTGCTTCCTTATATAAATTGGGAAATACTTTGCTTCAATTTGTTGAAGCATAAATAATAAGAAAACATCTATGTCATTTCCTGAAATATTATTCTTAAATTCGGACCGTGTTCTCCATATTTGACATATGCTGACCATGTCTTTTGTTTTACAGAGCGCATTAATAATTCTCTCAATTTGACAGTAGAATATTCCATAGATAGTCTGGGCAAACATCTCATTCCTGTTCTGCATCTCTTGCTAGGCACCTGAAATGATTGAGCTGAAAACGAGACCAAGCATCCGCTAAAATATTTTGACAGCCTGGTATGTGCTTTGCTCTAAACCAAATGTTATGTTTTAATGCCAAGAAAACCAAATGCCTCATAATCCTAATTATTGGGGGGGACTTTGCTGAGAGGTTTTTAATCACTTGAACCAACCCCATATTATCACAAAAAAGTAACAATGGACCCCAAATTTCCAAGTCTACTAGCACTGGAAAGATTTCCAATAAAACTAAATTCCCTGTCAATTCCTGTTCCCTCCATTCAGTAGGCCAGGCTGCGCAGCACCAACGACCAGACCAATAAGCACCAAAACCAGTTGGCTGAACAACTGAATGGCTGTTCATGAACAACTGAATGGCTGAATTTCCCATAAATTCCTCTTGCCAACATGCTCTCCCATTGTACATAGATAAAAACTTTTGCCAGATAAGCAAATCTTCCTTCACTGAACTTAGAATATGAATTTGCCAATTAGGGTTGCTAACACTCACAGTTAAGAAGATAAGCCGCCTATTAAAGACACGGCCCATTGGTATTATTCGAGTAGCAAAATTTATAGTGCCCTATTAAAGATTGTATATGCTTTAATTTCAATTTTTTGTCCACCAAAGCACTTGCAATCAAACTTTTGCAATCTTAGTTTCAGGTAATCTAAATTCCATCTACATTGTGTCAATACCTAGAAATTGCGAAGAAGTTGTTGGGGCAACAGTTTTTTCCCTTGCAATGGGAATTCCAAATCTTTGAGAATAATATACTGTTGATTTGGAAATGCAAAAGCAAATCCGTATTGACAAGACTCAGTTAGGCCAATGCTGAAGTACCCATTTGCTATGTTGTCTTTGAAAAGAAGCATGCAACTGCCATCAACTTTGACATTGTAAGGTATATCAGCTACAATTTGAGCTGAAGGAGTGTATTTATTCAGCATTCTCAAATCAATTGTTAATCTCCATGAGCCATCTTGTTTTTTCACAGGGCATAAAGGATTGTTACATTTTGAATTTGCTTTCCTTACGACACCTGCTGCTTCCAAGTCAGAAATCACTTTGGCAATTGAATCCAATGATTCAGAGGAAATCTATACTGCCTCTGTGGTGGAGGATCTGGCCCTTTAATGTCAACCAGAACCCTGTTTAAATTGCCACAGTCATTTTTGCCTTGGGCCCACAATAGAGGAAATTTTTCCACCAATTCTTTAAGTTTGGAATTTACTCCTGTATTTAGCCATACAAATTCCCCTGGAGAAACATTTACTGGATAAATTGCTTTTACATGTTCAAAATCAGTAGGATCAATTAAAACAGGATTTTGACCTTTGGCATCTTTCCAAATGGCCCTATTCCCTAGATCCACTATCCATCCACACTTTTCCATGACATCAGTCCCAAGTAAACTGTCCACTCCCTTACAATACCAGATGTCAATTTTAGTTTTTAAAAACCCTGGTATTATTAATGGAATGTCAGATACCATTGTTGCAATGGACCTTCCCCCATTGAAACCTACAATGGTGCAAGAAGGGGCTCCTGCTGGTACAGAAAGTTTTTTTACTAGTAACACTTAATTGTGCACCTGTGTCAATTAAAAAATCAAGTTTCAAAACCTCCCTATTATAGCTGTAATAAAAAGTCTCCCAGAGTCATCACGATGTACATGCGATAAAAACTCAAGTGGACGGGGTTTAGGTTTTTCTAGTCATTGGTCATCTGATACCTTTTTAGTTCCTGCAGTTGTACTGACAGGTGTGTGTAACTTGAATCAGTTACTAACTGATTTCAGAAGAGGTGCATAGGGTGATTCGCGTATTGGAATTTGTTTCTCTGCGGGTGGTGCTGTGGCCTGTCTCACAAATCCATTTTCCCTACCTAATTCCTTGGGATCTATGTCTTTTTCTACAATTTCTTTTTAAATGTCCCTTTTATGACACTTGTAACATTTTAAATTCTGTAGCCCTGGAAATTACCTATATTCCTATAATCTTGTGTTGTTTTTTTCTGCTACCTTAGCATTTGGATTGTTTGCTTTTAACGGTCTTCTGAATTTATCAATATAGGGAGCAGCTTCTTCGAGTATATTTAGAGTACAGGTAAATATGATTGCACCAGCATCTAAATATTTAAATTTCTTAACAAAAGCCTGTACCATCTGGGGAGGAACTTGATCATCTGCAATTCCCATATCCAGTCTATAAACTAGTTCAAATATTACAAAAAATGCAAATGGATCATCATTTATTAAAGTTTTCAGATTATCAAGTACCTCATTAGTTGGTACACTTTCCCCAGTTGTAATCTGTATTAACTGTTTAAGCCTCTCTCTATTATTGCCATGTGTTGCCTCTCCATCTCTGTCAACTTTAGGGGAACTAATTGGAGGTGTTAGCCTTCTAGACATGTGAGGATGCAGCCAAAATTTACATAGTAACATAGTAAATTAGGTTGAAAAAAGACTTACATTTATCATGTTCAACCATAATGCCTATATATAAACTGCCTAACTTTTAGTTGATCCAGAGGAAGGCAAAAAACCCCATCTGAAGCCTCTCTAATTTGCCGCAGAGGGGAAAAAATTCCTTCCTGACTCCAAGATGGCAATCGGACCAGTCCCTGGATCAACTGAGCTATCTCCCATAAACATGTATTCCTTCACTTGCCAAGAAGCCATCCAGCCCCTTCTTACATAGTAACATAGTAACATAGTAAGTTGGGTTGAAAAAAGACATACGTCCATCAAGTTCAACCATAATGCCTATATATAACCTGCCTAACTACTAGTTGATCCAGAGGAAGGCAAAAAACCCCATCTGAAGCCTTCTTAAAGCTATATAATGTATCAGCCAGTACAACTGATTCAGGGAGGGAATTCCACAACTTCACAGCTCTCACAGCAAAAAATCCTTTCCGAATATTTAAACGGAACCTCCCTCATTCTAAACGGAGTGGGTGCCCTTGTGTCCATACCATGACCTACTGATAAATAAAGCATTAGAGAGGTTATTATATGATCACCTTATATATTTATACATATTTATACTCTTCTCCAGTGAAAACAGACCCAACTTGGGCAGTCTTTCTTCATAACTGAGACTTTCCATACCCTTTACCAGCTTGCTGGACCCTCTCTAATTCAATAATGTCCTGTTTGAGCACTGGAGACCAAAACTGAACAGCATATTCTAGATGGGGCCTTACCACTGCTCTGTAAAGGGGAAGAATAACACCCTCCTCCCGTAAATTTATACCCCTTTTAACCTTTATTCTGCCAACGACGTATGACATACGTTGTGGCAGTAAAAGGCTTTAACTGCCAACGATGTGTCTCATACATCGTTAGCAGATAAAGGCTACTCTCTGCAGTTTCTACGGATGACAGCCCCCTGGGCAACGAGAAAAACCAAAAGCATTGGTGACAGATTATCCCCTAGCCTTTATGCAACCACTAAAAAAACAAACAAACAAAACTTGGTTGTCCACAGTAGTTATGCTCAAATGTGGTTCAAAACAATGTATTACCTGCAGTCATATTTATCAAACTAAACTATTTACTTGTACTGTAACAAATAAGACATATAAGACACTTCATCAACTGTTACACCAAATATGATGTTTATTTATTAAGATGTGAGAAATGTCACATACAATACATAGGACAAACTGGTAGGAAATTAAAAGGAAAGAATTAGAGAACACATCTTAAACATTACAGATACAAAAAGTAACACAACAGTTGCTAGACACTTTTGGGAGTATTCCAATGGGTCTTTATCTGTCAGGGGCAGCCACAGGTGAGTGGCTGGCAGGTAGGAGCCTATGTGCAGATAACCCAGAACTCCCTTAAAAGGCCAGACAGCCAAGTTAGATGAACGAAGGAGTTTTAATGAAAACAAACAGAATGGAAATAAAAGTAATGTACAAGCCTGTGATAAATACAGAGTCTGGTAACAAGTGAATCCAAAGGC
Source organism: Xenopus tropicalis (assembly GCF_000004195.4). NCBI lineage: Eukaryota > Metazoa > Chordata > Amphibia > Anura > Pipidae > Xenopus > Xenopus tropicalis. The sequence goes on along the minus strand of NC_030677.2, from coordinate 88,189,774 downwards.
AGGCAGGGGTCAGTCCAGGCAGTGTTCTAGCAAGTCCGATAATCAGGCAAGGGTCGATTCAGGCAGAGTTCTATCAGATCCGTTAGTCAGGCAGGGGTCAGTCAGGGCAGAGTTCAAGCAAATCCAGAAAGTCGGGCAGAAGTCAATATCACAAAACCAAACAGGAACCAGGCAGGGAACATAGGAATCAGGTATCAGAAGTGGCAAGACCAGGCTCAGCGGGAACGATGATCGAGCACTGTGTGTAGTCTGAAGAGGGTTTAAATAGTCTGGTAATTACTAAAGCAGCCACACATGGTGATGACCAATATAGACAGAGAAACTGGTAGAAAGGCAGAGGGGACATTAGGGCAACTGATCCCATGTAGCTCAAAGAGCCCCCTGTGGCTCAGCAAGCATGTGCACCTAGAGTTCCGCATACAGTCCAGGGTTCGAATCTCTATAGTTCCTGATATTATCTAACCTGACTGTAATAGTTATTGCCAGAGTAAGCACTAACCTTAGAGGCAGGTATATATTAAAGGAATTAATAAAAAAAAAAACCAAATGAATAATCTATATGGGTGCTAGGCAACCTGAAGGATTAAATTACGAATATGATGTATACTGTTATATTTAATATTCTATGTGCAGCATTTAAAACCATGTGAACGGTGTTTGATTAACTAATATACCCATAAACAATAGCTTCTACAATTTACTGATATATATTGTTGTATATGTTATTGCTGTTACTACACAATTTGACTTTGTTATAACCAATGGGAACTTTTCTTCCCAAGTACTGCTAATCAATTAAACATACTATAGCTCTGATTGGTTAAACTTTTTTTAGCATGTGATTGGTTGTCATTTCTTTAAAGAGCTTTTGTTTTCTGTCTGAATTTAGCCTATGATTAAGTGCTCCTGTGTGGCACAAAATGCGTAAGGCTTTTATGTTTAATTGTGTGTAAAATATAAACTATGGAATGCTTTCAATACAAACTTAGCATTTTCAATGTTATTGGGATGGTATTTCGGATTTGTGCCAGACGCTTTTTCCAAGATGTTTGCATTGACTCCCTAAGCTGAAGGTCTGGGGCTTGAGCACCTGGACCCACCAAAACAAGGGGTAAGCTTCTACTTGACGTCATCACAAAACTGTTTCTTTTAGAAATGTAATTTGGACCATAGCAACCAGCTGCTGAAACACCAAACTGGAGAGCTGCTGAACAAAAAGTGAAATAATAAAAAAACTAAAAATAATAAAAAATGAATACCAATTGCAAATTGTCTTAGAATATTACTCTCTACATCAAAGGTAACTTTTTTTAACTACTTTCTCTTGGAAGAAATCTCTATCGCATGGTAGTCCCTCTCTCCCCTCCCTCTCATTTAATTTACACTCCCCACTACAAATAGATAAGTGGGCAGCTGGTAGTTGGGTTAGGGCAGAGGAGAACTCCACTCACTGGGCCCTCCAAGTTTCTTGATAAGGGAGGCAGGCCCATTTTAGTTATGCCAACGATAGAAAAAAAGCACAAAGAAAACATAGAAGCCAAAATAAACAACAAGCATTTTTACCATTTTTTTCTGTGTTATGTGTGACGCACCATGGAGACAGACCTAACTTTTATATTTTCGTTTATAGATTTACCTGTAGTAATAAAGGTTGTCTGTCCCAGTGAAAATCAGCACATGGACATAAAAAATGCCTAAATTAATCCCCAGGCTGGGCTTTATGCAACTGGTGTTTTTACCCTTTACCTACAAAAAGTCAAAAATGATTATATCACTATTATTTAAAATCCTGTATGACTTTAGCAAGTATAAACCTGGTCCATGAGCTGTGGCTATAATCACCTTTTTAGTGATATTCCTACAAAAAGTGCCATATGTGCAATGCGGAGCTTTGTCAAGGTCTGGCCATTTCCTAAAGGTCTTAAATTATTGTTACATTTAGCAGTTACAGGATTTTAAAATCACATATTTTCCTGATAGCCTAGTTACAGCTTGAACAGATGGACTCTGTTAGTTGATCCAGGGACTGGTCCGATTGCCATCTTGGAGTCAGGAAGGAATTTTTTCCCCTCTGCGGCACATTAAAGAGGCTTCAGATGGGGTTTTTTGCCTTCCTCTGGACCAACTAGAAGTTAGGCAGCTTATATGCAGGCATTATGGTTGAACGTGATGGATGTACGTCTTTTTTCAACATAACTTACTATGTTACTTTGTGTTTTCTTTTTCATTTGCATTGTGCTTTATACGTAGGATGCTGCATATTTATTGTACTTGAAACACAAACATTTTTCAAGAAAATAAAAAAACTGATTTTTCACCTTGTGCTCTAGAAATTCCAAATTAATCTCTGCCTAGATAAGAATACACACCCTATTAATTCAGTGCAGGTGTTTAGTCTAAATATACATCTTCACCTTGGTAACCACTGAGTCATATGCAAAAGAGCTTCCTGTACATGAATTTAGAAAACATTTGGAGATTTTAATCATTGTGTTTCCTGGACAAAGAAGTATTAATAGGATACTGGGTGTATGAAGAAACCCGCACAAGCATCTTATCTTCACCTTTTAGTTTTCAGCCTAAACTTTGTAAGTGTTTATAAAAAGGTGATAAAAAAGGTTAATAATAATCACTGGGTTCTCTAAAAATTGTTGCTGACATTTAAGAATTTCCATTTATTTTTAAGACCACTTTTCCTTGGTACATGGGCAAACCTAGGCTAAAATCACATTGAGTAAGTGGTGATTAATCTTAAACCAGAGTTGGCGCTCTCATGAAACAAATTACCAAGTGTTGTGAATTAATTCAAACAATTTGTATTTATTAGTGGATTACAATAAAACCATATATACACAATTTTATATTAAAAATCTAGATAAACTACATCAATACACATGATAATCCAGAATTCATTTGAGGAACTAGGATAAATCAATAATAACCAGCCTGATAGTTCATAAAATAGTTACATTGATAAAGTATAAATAATTATGGAATCGATATGGAATCAGCACAATCAGATTATATGATAAAATAAATTAACTAGATATAAAATGCAACTGTATAGATACAGATAGACTGGATATAAATAAGATTGCACACATGCCCTATCCAGAATTACACAGTAATTATGACTTCAGCAGCATCTATTTGCCAAATACGGCACACAGTAAAAAGCAAATCAATCCTTAGGAAGCTTCCCCGATAGCACTCAATCAGGGGAAAGACTAACCGAAGGGAATAGAATCTCTATTGAGCGCACGGCTTGTGGCGTGTATGGTTGCTAATAACGCTGAATGATCAGAAGGCTGTGCGCACATATAGCACTCAAGAGTTAGCCAAAATAAAATAAATGGTAAATCCCCCCATGCTTTGCAAAATATATCAAATAATACCCTATGTCCCGGCCGGGAACTTACTTAAGGGTCGCCCCGTCGGAGGAGCCCGCTTCTACACACGGCGCAACGCCGTAAGGTCCCTGATAGTGACGTCACTGTTGTGAGCCGAAGTGGGAGCTACGGGTCCTCCTAGGTGGCAGAATCCGACGCGTTTCGCGCACCTGCGCTTAGTCATGGATTGTAAAAGCATGGGGATCACTTCTCACTTATATACCTCCCCACTACGGAATCAACTCTTAATCAAACCACAAATATTAACCCTTAAATGTATAAAGGGTTATACAGTGCAGAAAACTTAAAACTTAAATACCCAAATACTATTTAAAACTGGTATATGATAGACTAAAGGTACATCCTTATCTACAGGCTATACACTCAAGCTCAAATCAAAAACGAAAACAACCTAAAATAGATTACAAAGACTAACTGACTATAAATAAACCAGTGCAATATACATCACTGGACATAGCTCTACTATTAGAAATGTTATCTTAGTGTCCCTAATATATCTATAACAGAGTCTTAAGGTATTGGGCCATATAATTAAATCTACCTAAATAATCATCTCGTAAATAAAGCATAAGCATCTGTAAGGAATAACAGAACAATCCCCAGTAAGTACTGCCATCTAGTGGCTAACCTAGAAAGGACTTAACATTCCAATTTTCATTGAAACCTATTGGTACAAAAGTATTCAGTGTAAATATCCAAAAGGATTCTCTTTTATCTAGCACAATCTACTCCTTTTTCGGAGAAGAAAAAGACACCAAGAAGAGAACATTCAAGAGATATATGGGATGTAGGGATGTAGCGAACCTAAAAAAAAATGTTCGCGAACCCGTTCGCGAACTTTCGCCGGAAAGTGCGAACGTTCGCGAACTTTGCGAACCCCATAGACTTCAATGGGAAGGCGAACTTTAAAACCTAGAAAAGCCATCTCTGGCCAGAAAACTGATTTTAAATTTGTTTAAAGGGTGCCACGACCTGGACAGTGGCATGCAGGAGGGGCATCAAGGGCAAAAATTTCTCTGAAAAATACGTTGTAGACACAGCGTTGCGTTTTGTGCTGTTAAGGGAAGAAAACACACTACATTCCTAAACTTATGTAATAAACTGCTTTAAAAAGTCCGGCATCTACATTCCAATCAAGTCGTGTAAAGGTTACGGCCGGTTCACACGCAAAGACAAAACGCCGCGTTTACTGCAACGAAAAAAAATGCAAAAAGCTTTAATGATACTGTCAAGTGTGCGAATATTAGTTTTTACTAGTTGCTTGTCACCTCCAGGACGTTCGTCCCGTCGGTGGGAATATTTCTGTAGTGGTGTGTTTAGCAGTCACCGTGCTTGTGCGCACGTGCATGGTCAGGCAGAGGTAATTCAATGTACAGTAACGTGAACCAAAAAACACTGATTCTGCAGTGTGGGCCCAGGTTTGTCCTACCTTTTCGATCACCTGTGGTGACCATAAAAGATACGATTTTGCCGCCGTTGCAGAACCCTGAAAAATCAGGAATGTGTACATTCCTAAAAAATTATGGTTTTTTTGTTGCAGCCACTAAAGCACAGAGGACAGAAAAAATATGTTAGATAGATGGTATCATAACCAATCCTGAGGCAGAACCTTTAAAAAATCGAAGATAGCGTACCAAGCACAGAAGACAGAAAAAATATCTTAGATAGATGGTATCATAACCATGCCCCAGGCAAACCCTTTCAAAGAACTAAGATAGGGTGACAACAAGCACAGAAGACATTAAAAACATCAAAGCTAGATGGTATCATAACCATGCCCCAGCCAAACCCTTTCAAAGAACTCAGATAGGGTGACAAGCACAGAAGACATTAAAAACATCAAAGCTAGATGGTATAATAACCATGCCCCAGCCAAACCCTTTCAAAGAACTCAGATAGGGTGACAACAAGCACAGAAGACATTAAAAACATCAAAGCTAGATGGTATAATAACCATGCCCCAGCCAAACCCTTTCAAAGAACTAAGATAGGGTGACAACAAGCACAGAAGACATTAAAAACATCAAAGCTAGATGGTATAATAACCATGCCCCAGCCAAACCCTTTCAAAGAACTCAGATAGGGTGACAAGCACAGAAGACATTAAAAACATCAAAGCTAGATGGTATAATAACCATGCCCCAGCCAAACCCTTTCAAAGAACTCAGATAGGGTGACAACAAGCACAGAAGACATTAAAAACATCAAAGCTAGATGGTATAATAACCATGCCCCAGCCAAACCCTTTCAAAGAACTAAGATAGGGTGACAACAAGCACAGAAGATATTAAAAACATCAAAGCTAGATGGTATAATAACCATGCCCCAGCCAAACCCTTTCAGAGAACTCAGATAGGGTGACAAGCACAGAAGACATTAAGCACATCAAAGCTAGATGGTATAATAACCATGCCCCAGCCAAAACCTTTCAAAGAACTCAGATAGGGTGACAACAAGCACAGAAGACATTAAAAACATCAAAGCTAGATGGTATCATAACCATGCCCCAGCCAAACCCTTTCAAAGAACTCAGATAGGGTGACAAGCACAGAAGAGTAGAAGAGAGAAAAATTCATTTACCTGTCCAAAAAGTTTGGCTTACAATTAAGCCAGTAGGATTTGCACCCTAGTTTGTACGGTGGTGGAGGAGGACGCTAAAGGACAGCTGTGTGTGGTGTCAAGCGGCGTGCAGAGAAGGACAGCTGCATGGGCAGTCAGAACAAGTCTTCCGGCGTGCAGTAACCCTCCGAGATCCATGCCTCATTCATTTTAATAAAGGTCAGGTAATCAACACTTTTGTGACCTAGGCGAGTTCTCTTCTCAGTTACAATCCCTCCTGCTGCACTAAAGGTCCTTTCTGAGAGGACACTTGAGGCAGGGCAAGACAACAGATTTATGGCAAATTGTGACAGCTCTGGCCACAGATCAAGCCTGCGCACCCAGTAGTCCAGGGGTTCATCGCTCCTCAGAGTGTCAATATCTGCAGTTAATGCCAGGTAGTCCGCTACCTGCCGGTCGAGGCGTTCTCTGAGGGTGGATCCAGAAGGGTCCTGGCGCTGCCTTGGACTGAAAAAACTTTGCATGTCTGACGTTACAGAGTGGCCAAAGTGCATTGTCCTTGCAGGTGTGCTCGTGGGAGGATTACCGGCACCTCTGCCCCTGGAATGTGGAGTGACATCACCCTTAAAAGAATTGTACAACATGTTTTACAGGCTGGTTTGGAAATGCAGCATCCTTTCGGACTTGTGGTACGTTGGTAACATTTCTGCCACTTTATGCTTGTAACGAGGGTCTAGTAGCGTTGCCACCCAGTACAGGTCCTTCTCCTTAAGCCTCTTGATACGGGGGTCCTTCAACAGGCATGACAGCATGAAAGACCCCATTCTCACAAGGTTGGATGCAGAGGTATCCATCTCCCCTTCCTCGTTATCAAGGACTACGTCCTCATCCACCACCGTCTCCTCCCCCCACCCACGTACAAGACCAGGGCTCCACAAAAGGTGACCACAAGCCCCCTGGGAAGCCTGCTCCTGTTGGTCTTCTGCCTCCACAAAGCCACCTTCCTCCTCTGACTCTGCTTCTGACACCTCTCCCTGCGTTGCAGCAGGTGCCTGGGAACGTTCTGGTGATTCCGCCCAGAAATCAGGCTCTTGGTCACGCTGGTCTACAGCGTCATCTGTCACTCGTCGCACGGCACGCTCAAGAAAAAAAGCAAAGGGTATTAGGTCGCTGATGGTGCCTTCAGTGCGACTAACCATATTTGTGACCTCGTCAAAAGGGCGCATCAGCCTGCAGGCGTCGCGCATAAGCACCCAGTAACGGGGGAAAAAAATCCCCAGCTCTGCAGATCCAGTCCTACCACCCAGTTCAAATAGGTATTCATTGATGGCTCTTTGTTGTTGCAGCAGACGTTCAAACATCATTAGCGTGGAATTCCAGCGAGTCTGGCTATCGCAAATTAAACGCCTGACTGGCAAGTTGTGCTGCCGCTGAATGTCAGCAAGGCGTGCCATGGCTGTGTAGGAACGTCTGAAATGGCCAGACACCTTCCTGGACTGCCTGAGAATGTCCTGCAATCCTGGGTACTTCGAGACAAACCGTTGGACTATCAAATTTAAAACATGTGCCATGCAGGGCACATGTGTTAAATTGCCCAGTCTCAGTGCTGCCAACAGATTGCTTTCATTGTCACACACCACTTTTCCAATTTTCAGTTGGTGTGGGGTCAGCCACCGATCGGCCTGTGAGTGCAGAGATGACAGGAGTACAGATCCGGTATGGTTTCTACTTTCCAGGCACGTCATGCCCAAGACAGCATGACAACGGCGTACCTGGCACGTCGAATAGCCTATGTGGAGCTGGGGGTGCACAGGTGTGGAGGAGGACACAGCAGCAGAGGAGGAAGAAGCCGAGGAAGAAGCCAAGTTAGAAGACGACTTAGAAGACGACTTAGAAGACGAGTTAGAGAGCAAAGGAGGAGTAGAGGTGGTGGCAGACCCGCATGCAACTCGTGGCGGTGACACCAACTCCACTGTTGTTGAACCACGCATTCCCTGCTTCCCAGCCATCACCAGGTTCACCCAGTGGGCAGTGTAGGTGACATACCTGCCCTAACCATGCTTGGAGGACCATGTGTCAGTAGTCATATGGACCTTTGCCCCAACACTAAATGACAGAGATGCGGTGATTTGGCTCTGCACATGCTGGTACAGGTGTGGTATTCCCTTCTGTGAAAAAAAATTGCGGCTGGGTACCTTCCACTGCGGTGTCCCAATTGCTACAAATTGGTGGAAAGCCTCAGAGTCCACCAGCTGGTATGGTAAAAGCTGGCGGGCTAAGAGTGCAGACAATCCAGCTGTCAGACGCCGGGCAAGGGGATGACTCGGAGGCATTGGTTTCTTACGCTCAAACATGGCCCTCACAGAAACTTGGCTGGGGGCAGATGAGCAGGAACTGGAAGGCGGAGTGGAGGGTGGTTGAGACGGGTCAAGGACAGCAGAGGTAGAGCAGTAAGATGCTGGAGCAGAAGGAGGGTGGCTTAGCGTTTGGCTGCTGCCTTTGAGGTGTTGCTCCCATAGTGCTTTGTGTTTGGCGTTCATGTGCCTTTGCATAGCAGTTGTACCTAAGTGGGTGTTGGGCTTCCCAAGACTCAGTTTCTGACTGCACTCATTGCAAATTACAGCGCTTTTGTCAGAGGCACACACATTAAAAAAATGCCACACTGCTGAGCCTTTTGATGTGGGCTTTCTAGCAGTAACAGTAGAAGTTGGCGGGTGCGTTGGCTGGCTGACCACAGGTGCCGATTCATGTTGTTGCCCTACTGTTCCCTGGGAGCTGTCCCTGCTTCTTCTAAGTCTTAATCTCCTCCTGCCTCTCTGACTCTCCGTCTCTCCATCTGAACTATCCTCCTCTTGCTCTCTTCTTGTGGGCACCCACAAAATATCACTCTCCTCATCATCATTCTCCTCAGATGCATCAATTTCTTCTGACAGCTCACAGAAGACAGCAGCAGCGGGGACCTCATCACACCTTATGTCCATCTCTGTTGTGTTGCCTGCCTGAATTATGATATCTGGTGTAACGTCCGCATCTCCTTCATCTTCTTCTGGCAATAATGGTTGCGCATCACTCAGTTCAACAGTTCAACTTTAAAGAGTGAGTTCAGGGATCTAGGCTCTAAGATTAGGCAAAGGTCCTCCAATGTCATTTTTTCGGAAATTTTGCCGGTGCCGCGTGCAAGTTTAGGGAGACAGCGGGAGCTTAGGGAGCTAAATGCGTGGCTAAAGTCTTGGTGTAGGAAGGAAGGGTTTGGGTTCCTAGAGCACTGGGCTGACTTTTCCTTGGGGTACAATCTATACAGCCCTGACGGATTGCACCTCAATGGAAGGGGGTCTGCTGTGCTAGGGGAGAGAATGGTTAAGAGGTTGGAGGAGTGTTTAAACTAGACAAGGGGGGGGTGGGTGAGCTAGAATTCCATGGGAAAATTAGTGTAGACGGGGTAGGGGGACTAGCAAAGGGTTGTGGGGGAGGAGTGAGGGGGGCATATAGTTTATCAGATAAGGAGCTTCCGTTACAAGGAAAGCAGTCTCATAATTGCCTTAGCTCTAATTCTCCCTTAGCTAATGTAAACATCAGAGGGAGAAGTAATAATCTCCGCTGCATGCTGGCTAATGCGCGTAGCTTGTCGGGTAAATTAGGGGAGCTGCAAGCTATTGCATGTATTGAAAATTATGATTTAATAGGTATCACTGAGACCTGGTGGGATGATAAATGCGACTGGGCTGTGAATTTAAATGGGTATACACTTTTTAGGAGGGACAGAGAGATTAAAAAGGGTGGAGGGGTTTGTCTTTACGTAAAGTCAGACTTAAAGCCATGTAATAAAGACATTACCAATGAAAACGTCGAATCTCTTTGGGTAGAAATTTCAGTAGGGCTGAAGGTCACAAAGAAAATGATCATTGGTGTATGTTATAAACCACCCCGTATAGATGAGGGGGATGAGGCCCAGCTATTGTTGCAAATGGAGGAGGCTTCAAAACTGGGTCAAGTTGTTGTTATGGGGGACTTTAATTATCCGGACATTGACTGGAGTAATGGGGTGGCTAAGTCAGAAAAAGCTAGTAGGTTTGTAAATATGCTAAATGACAACTTTTTATTTCAGGCAGTTCAAGAACCCACTAGGAATGACGCTATTTTGGACCTGGTGATTTCTAATAATAATGAACTTATCTCTAACATTTGTGTGGGTGAGCATTTGGGGAACAGTGATCACAACATGGTCTCCTTTGAGATAATGCTGCAGAGACAGCGCTATAAGGGAGTAACTAAAACACTCAATTTTAGACGTGCAGACTTTGCCAGTATAAGGGCATCTCTGCAATGTGTCAACTGGGAAAGGCTTTTCATGGGGTTAGACACAGAAGGAAAATGGAACATCTTTAAAACATTGCTTTGTAGGTATACGCAACAGTATATCCCCCTAGTAAGCAAGGAGAGGCATCGCAAAGCAAAACCTTTATGGCTGAATAAAAGTGTTATTGTCGAGGTTGGTAAGAAAAAACGTGCTTTTAGGGCATTCAAGTTAGCTGGGACAGCAGAAACTTTCATCAGGTACAAGGAAGCAAATAAAGCATGCAAAAAAGCTATCAGGCAAGCTAAAATAGAGATGGAAAGGGATATTGCTGCTAGGAGTAAAAAGAATCCAAAATTATTTTTTAATTATGTGAATAGTAAAAAAATGAAGCAAGAAGGGGTGGGAACTTTATTATCACGGGGGGGTACGTTGGTTGATGAAAACGGGGAAAAAGCTGAAATTTTGAACTCTTATTTTTCATCTGTCTATACATCTGAGGAGCCAGATAATGAAGGCTTCCCTTGTAATATGCCCAGTTCTAGTAATTTAGCTACTGACGCATGGGTCACTCGGGAGGAAATTCAAAAGAGACTTGAACATGTAAAGGTAAACAAAGGTCCAGGGCCGGATGGGATTCATCCCAGGGTATTAAATGAGCTGAGCGCTGTGATTGCCAAACCTCTTCACTTAATTTTTCAGGATTCATTGAGGTCTGGCATGGTGCCAAGAGACTGGCGGATTGCTAATGTGGTGCCGTTATTTAAAAAGGGATCCCGTTCTCAGCCTGAAAACTATAGGCCTGTTAGTCTGACATCAGTAGTAGGAAAACTTTTGGAAGGGGTAATAAGGGATAGGGTACTTGAATACATTGCAGTTCACAATACTATTAGTTTGTGCCAGCATGGTTTTATGCGTAACAGATCTTGCCAGACTAATTTAGTTGCCTTTTATGAGGAGGTGAGTAGGAACCTTGATGCTGGAATGGCAGTTGATGTCATCTACTTGGACTTTGCTAAAGCGTTTGATACAGTACCTCACAGAAGGTTAATGATCAAATTAAGGAATATTGGCCTAGAACATAATATTTGTAATTGGATAGAGAACTGGCTGAAGGATAGAGTACAAAGAGTGGTTGTAAATGGAACATTTTCTAATTGGACCAGTGTGGTTAGTGGAGTACCGCAGGGGTCAGTCCTTGGGCCTTTGCTGTTTAACTTGTTTATTAATGACCTGGAGGTGGGCATAGACAGTATTGTTTCTATTTTTGCTGATGACACTAAATTGTGCAAAACTATAAGTTCCATGCAGGATGCTGCCGCTTTGCAGAGCGATTTGACAAAATTAGATAACTGGGCAGCAAACTGGAAAATGAGGTTCAATGTTGATAAGTGCAAAGTTATGCACTTTGGTAGAAATAATATAAACGCAAACTATCTACTGAATGGTAGTGTGTTGGGGGTATCCTTAATGGAGAAGGATCTAGGGGTTTTTGTTGATAACAAGTTGTCTAATTCCAGGCAGTGTCATTCTGTGGCTACTAAAGCAAATAAAGTGCTGTCTTGTATAAAAAAGGGCATTGACTCAAGGGATGAGAACATAATTTTGCCCCTTTATAGGTCCCTGGTAAGGCCTCACCTTGAGTATGCAGTGCAGTTTTGGGCTCCAGTCCTTAAGAAGGATATTAATGAGCTGGAGAGAGTGCAGAGACGTGCAACTAAACTGGTTAAGGGGATGGAAGATTTAAACTATGAGGTTAGACTGTCGAGGTTGGGGTTGTTTTCTCTGGAAAAGAGGCGCTTGCGAGGGGACATGATTACTCTGTACAAGTACATTAGAGGGGATTATAGGCAGTTGGGGGATGTTCTTTTTTCCCATAAAAACAATCAACGCACCAGAGGTCACCCCTTTAGATTAGAGGAACGGAGCTTCCATTTGAAGCAGCGTAGGTGGTTTTTCACGGTGAGGGCAGTGAGGTTATGGAATGCCCTTCCTAGTGATGTGGTAATGGCAGATTCTGTTAATGCCTTTAAGAGGGGCCTGGATGAGTTCTTGATCAATCAGAATATCCAAGGCTATTGTGATACTAATATCTACAGTTAGTACTAGTGGTTGTATTTATAGTTTATGTATGTGAGTATATATTGGTAGGTGTGGGTTAGATGTGCTGGGTTTACTTGGATGGGTTGAACTTGATGGACACAGGTCTTTTTTCAACCCTATGTAACTATGTAACTATGTAAGAAGGGGCGGCGGTGGTGGAGGAAGTGGTACGTGGGGTGCCCATAGCAGAGGAGGATGAGGATGTTGTGGCAAAGTTAGAAACAGTAGAGGATGGGGTGTGCTGTGTAAGCCAGTCAACTACCTCTTCAGCATTTTGGGAGTTCAGGGTAAGTGCCTTCGGAAAACTGGGCAATTTCCTAGGGCCACAGGATATCATAGCAGCACGGCCCCTAGTGCCTCTGCGTGGCGGCCTGCCTTTGCCTGGCATTTTTTTTATTTTTACAAAACAACAACAACTTGGGTGATGTTTCTGGACACGGAATTATTATTGTAATTTAGACAGATTGTGAAAAAGCTCACACAGCTAGGTGGCACTTGGTTGCAGACACCGGGCAACAAGGCCTGCAAGGGCAACGTATACAGTAGTGGATACGGAATATATTATTGCTGGTGGAAACCCGTCACTCAGGTTGTGTTTCTGGACACGGAATTATTATTGTAATTTAGACAGATTGTGAAAAAGCTCACACAGCTAGGTGGCACTTGGTTGCAGACACCGGGCAACAAGGCCTGCAAGGGCAACGTATACAGTAGTGGATACGGAATATATTATTGCTGGTGGAAAACCGTCACTCAGGTTGTGTTTCTGGACACGGAATTATTATTGTAATTTAGACAGATTGTGAAAAAGCTCACACAGCTAGGTGGCACTTGGTTGCAGACACCGGGCAACAAGGCCTGCAAGGGCAACGTATACAGTAGTGGATACGGAATATATTATTGCTGGTGGAAAACCGTCACTCAGGTTGTGTTTCTGGACACGGAATTATTATTGTAATTTAGACAGATTGTGAAAAAGCTCACACAGCTAGGTGGCACTTGGTTGCAGACACCGGGCAACAAGGCCTGCAAGGGCAACGTATACAGTAGTGGATACGGAATATATTATTGCTGGTGGAAAACCGTCACTCAGGTTGTGTTTCTGGACACGGAATTATTATTGTAATTTAGACAGATTGTGAAAAAGCTCACACAGCTAGGTGGCACTTGGTTGCAGACACCGGGCAACAAGGCCTGCAAGGGCAACGTATACAGTAGTGGATACAGAATATATTATTGCTGGTGGAAAACCGTCACTCAGGTTGTGTTTCTGGACACGGAATTATTATTGTAATTTAGACAGATTGTGAAAAAGCTCACACAGCTAGGTGGCACTTGGTTGCAGACACCGGGCAACAAGGCCTGCAAGGGCAACGTATACAGTAGTGGATACGGAATATATTATTGCTGGTGGAAAACCGTCACTCAGGTTGTGTTTCTGGACACGGAATTATTATTGTTATTTAGACAAATTGTTATTTAGACAAAATATACAGAGCAGTAGAAAGTAGATTACTAGCCAGAAAAACTACTTAAACTCTGCCTCAAAATAAATACACAGCTCCTCAGTCCTCTCCCCACACAAATACAGAGCAGTAGAAAGTAGATTACTAGCCAGAAAAACTACTTAAACTCTGCCTCAAAATAAATACACAGCTCCTCAGTCCTCTCCCCACACAAATACAGAGCAGTAGAAAGTAGATTACTAGCCAGAAAAACTACTTAAACTCTGCCTCAAAATAAATACACAGCTCCTCAGTCCTCTCCCCACACAAATACAGAGCAGTAGAAAGTAGATTACTAGCCAGAAAAACTACTTAAACTCTGCCTCAAAATAAATACACAGCTCCTCAGTCCTCTCCCCACACAAATACAGAGCAGTAGAAAGTAGATTACTAGCCAGAAAAACTACTTAAACTCTGCCTCAAAATAAATACACAGCTCCTCAGTCCTCTCCCCACACAAATACAGAGCAGTAGAAAGTAGATTACTAGCCAGAAAAACTACTTAAACTCTCCCTCAAATGAATACACAGCTCCTCTACCCACACAAATACAGAGCAGTAGTAGATTACTAGCCAGAAAACCTACTTAAACTATCCCTCAAATCAATCACAGCTCTCTCCCTACACTATCTCTTCAAGCACACACAGGCAGAATGTAAAATGGCTGCTGGGCTTCGGTTTATATATGGAAGGGAGTGGTCCAAGGGGGGGGGGGTGGCCCAGGAGGGAGAGCTGCCTGATTGGCTGCCATGTATCTGCTGGTTTGGGGTGAGAGGTCAAAATTTCGCGCCAGCTAAGGCGAACCCAAATGGCGAACATACGCCGAAAGTTCGCGAACTTCCGCGTTCGCGAACACCCGATGTTCGCGCGAATTAGTTCGCCGGCGAACAGTTCGCTACATCCCTAATGGGATGCACGTCCGAAATTTGGACCCCAACCGAAGAGAATGAGGAGATGGGAAGAGAATGTGTCCCTAAATTTAGAGGAAAGAGGTCCGGTAAAAAGACCAAACTACGGGAATTGAAAGAGTTTGCGAAGAATATTAACCCTGAAGATCTACATAGATATGGGATTTATAATCTATCCGGGGTTTGCCTTACCTTGGGTCAGATCAGCCTGTTGAATAAGGGTTTAAATTTTTCGCCTAGATCCTCAGTGGATAGATTTAATTTTTTTGTAGATTTCGGACTCTTTATCAGGAGACTTTCAATTAAGAGATTTTTTAATATCAATAACTCTAGGAAATTACAGGTATCCCAAAGGGGGGAATCGATACAGAAAGAGGAAAAACGATGTGAATTATTGAGTAGAGAACTTAGTGGTCTGATTGATATGCACAGTTTACTTAGTGAATCCTTGCCGATTGAAGGCCCTAAAGTTAGTACTAATGTACGTGGGATCTCTAGGTTTTATCCTTGTGAAACCAAAGGCCCCTATATTTCCCTCTTTGAGAAATTGGTCTCTAGAGAATTGCTAGAATCCAAAGATAATTTAACTACTCTTGAGAGAGAAGCTATGAGATCGCTACAGAATAATTCTGAAATTATTATTAGGCCTGCTGACAAAGGGGGAGGGGTGGTTATACAAGATATAGAGAACTATTTGGGTGAAGCCTATAGATTATTGAGAGATAGTTCAACATATAGGAAACTTGAGAAGGATCCTACAAAGGATTTCCAGGTAGAAATGTTTGTTATTTTAAGAAAAGCTTTTTGTAATAATATTATACAACAAAAGGAATTTGATTTTTTATGGATAAAAAATCCTAAATTGGCAGTTTTCTATCATTTGCCAAAAATCCATAAAAAATTACAAAATCCAGAGGGCCGTCCGATTATTGCTGGCATAGATTCGCTTACATCGAAGTTATCTTTATTTATTGATCTTTTCCTACAGCCAGTGGTACCGTGTATCCCTTCCTATCTCAAAGATTCTGGAGCAGTGATGGAGATTTTGAAAGGGATTACATGGGAAAGTGGGTATGTCTTGGTGACAGCAGATATCTCGGCCCTCTACACGTCTATTGAACATAGTAGAGGTGTAGAGGGTGTAATACGAATTCTGGAGAAATTTAATTTCCCTGAGCGAAAACAGAGAGAATTTTTGAGAGAATCAATGCTGTTTATACTACGACATAACTACTTTAAGTTCGGCAAGGAGTTTTTCCTTCAAATAAGGGGTACGGCGATGGGAACCCGTTTTGCGCCTAGTTATGCAAATCTTTATCTTGGAGATTGGGAAGAGAGATGTATTTGGGGTTCGAATCGATCACCAGCTTTAAAGGTATATCGACGCTATATAGATGATCTACTACTTATTTGGGATACGAAAATTGCTTCTTTAGACAATTTTTTTATAACCTTAAATAACAATGATGATGGTTTAAAATTTTCATTTGAATGCAGTGAAAAAAGTATTGATTTCTTAGACCTTGAGATTTTTGTTCAAGAAGGAAAACTGTGCACTAAGACTTTCTTTAAGGAGGTAGATAGGAACACATATATACTCAATAGTAGCCACCATAAAGATACCTGGCTTAGAAATATTCCTAGAAGTCAATTCACTAGAATACGGAGAAATTGTACTAACGACCATGACTTTATGGAACAAAGCGTTTTTCTTTTTAAGAGATTCTTAGAGAAATTGTATGATAGGGAACATCTTGTCAAGGAGTTTGTGAAGGTAGCTGGTGACAATTTCTCGGTTTTTCTCCCCAGATTAGGTGAAGTGTTTAGAGCGGATCAGATAGGAATTATTTCGTCAGGTGAAATGATGGATTTACAGATAAAAAGTGATCTGGATTGTTTCCTGGAGAATAGAGATGATTCGGCATTGTATGGTAGATACCAGTTAAGGGCAAAAGATAATAAGTTAAGGTACCCTAAACTTAATCAGAAGAAGATGCAGAGGGAGATGAGACCTGGAATAACATCTCAGGAGAAACAAATGAGGAATAAACAGAAGAAGTTTTATATTAATAAAATCGATAGTGTAGACGTGATACAAACCACTGTCAATGAGTCGTCCAATGAGCATGGCGAGTTGGCTTTAGTGGTTCAGTATCACTACTAATTGTTTGAAATATTATCTATACTCGAGAAATTTTGGCCCATTCTTTTACATGATCCTTTTTTAAAAAATAATTTACCGAAACATCTACCTGTGATATATAAGAAAAATAAAACCCTAAGAGACATTCTAGCACCTACTGTATTAAAACAACATAGAAAGAACTTTACGCTAGAGGGAGAATCGATTTCCTAGTACTTCAACTGTAAAAAAAGATAGGCCAAATAATATGACCCCTAGGGGATGGCATAGATGTGGCAACTGTTCTCAATGCAATTATAGCCCGAAGAAAATTTCAAGTATTAATCATTATAATTCTGAGAAAAAAATATCTCATTAAGGGTCATATTTCTTGTTGGTCACAATATGTGATCTATATAGTAGAATGTAGTTGCAATAGGAAATACGTGGGATGCACTATACGATCATTTCGCACTAGATTGTATGAACACATTCGGAAGATCAGATTAGGGTCTACAGAAATACCACTGTACAAACACTTTAAGGATATACATGCATCAGACGCTAGACATCTTAGGGCATGGGCGATCGAACATGTAGAAGTAGATTATAGAGGGGGAGATAGACTCAATATGCTATATAAAAGAGAATCCTTTTGGATGTTTACACTGAATACTTTTGTACCAATAGGTTTCAATGAAAATTGGAATGTTAAGTCCTTTCTAGGTTAGCCACTAGATGGCAGTACTTACTGGGAATTGTTCTGTTATTCCTTACAGATGCTTATGCTTTATTTACGAGATGATTATTTAGGTAGATTTAATTATATGGCCCAATACCTTAAGACTCTGTTATAGATATATTAGGGACACTAAGATAACATTTCTAATAGTAGAGCTATGTCCAGTGATGTATATTGCACTGGTTTATTTATAGTCAGTTAGTCTTTGTAATCTATTTTAGGTTGTTTTCGTTTTTGATTTGAGCTTGAGTGTATAGCCTGTAGATAAGGATGTACCTTTAGTCTATCATATACCAGTTTTAAATAGTATTTGGGTATTTAAGTTTTAAGTTTTCTGCACTGTATAACCCTTTATACATTTAAGGGTTAATATTTGTGGTTTGATTAAGAGTTGATTCCGTAGTGGGGAGGTATATAAGTGAGAAGTGATCCCCATGCTTTTACAATCCATGACTAAGCGCAGGTGCGCGAAACGCGTCGGATTCTGCCACCTAGGAGGACCCGTAGCTCCCACTTCGGCTCACAACAGTGACGTCACTATCAGGGACCTTACGGCGTTGCGCCGTGTGTAGAAGCGGGCTCCTCCGACGGGGCGACCCTTAAGTAAGTTCCCGGCCGGGACATAGGGTATTATTTGATATATTTTGCAAAGCATGGGGGGATTTACCATTTATTTTATTTTGGCTAACTCTTGAGTGCTATATGTGCGCACAGCCTTCTGATCATTCAGCGTTATTAGCAACCATACACGCCACAAGCCGTGCGCTCAATAGAGATTCTATTCCCTTCGGTTAGTCTTTCCCCTGATTGAGTGCTATCGGGGAAGCTTCCTAAGGATTGATTTGCTTTTTACTGTGTGCCGTATTTGGCAAATAGATGCTGCTGAAGTCATAATTACTGTGTAATTCTGGATAGGGCATGTGTGCAATCTTATTTATATCCAGTCTATCTGTATCTATACAGTTGCATTTTATATCTAGTTAATTTATTTTATCATATAATCTGATTGTGCTGATTCCATATCGATTCCAGAATTATTTATTGCAGTGGCCCTTTCTGATATTCTCAGACTCTCTTTCATCAGGTATGGTACCTAGGGATTGGAAGAAGGCGAATGTCATTCCCATATTTAAAAAGGGAGTAAGATCTCAGCCTGGCAATTATAGGTCTGTAAGTTTGACATCCATGGTGGGCAAGTTATTTGAAGGCTTGTTAAGGGATCACATTCAAAATTATGTAGTGGAGAATGCCATTATGAGCAGTAATCAGCATGGCTTTATGAAGGACAGGTCATGTCAGACCAATTTAATTGCTTTTTATGATGAGGTAAGTAAGAAGCTGGACAGTGGGGATGCAGTAGATATAATCTATTTGGATTTTGCCAAAGCATTTGATACCGTTCCCCACAAACGACTGCTTTCTAAGCTAAGGTCTATTGGTCTTAGTGAAGTCGTTTGCACATGGATAGAAAACTGGCTACAGGATCGGGTACAGAGGGTGGTTGTTAATGGTACATTCTCTACTTGGAGTAAGGTTCTCAGTGGGGTCCCTCAGGGTTCTGTACTGGGTCCACTTTTGTTTAATTTGTTCATAAATGACTTAGGGGAGGGTATTATGAGTAATGTATCAGTGTTTGCAGATGACACAAAACTCTGCAGACCAGTCAATTCTATCCAGGATGTGACATCCCTGCAGCAGGATCTTGACCAACTGGCAATCTGGGCAGCTAAGTGGCAGATGAGATTTAATGTGGATAAATGTAAGGTCATGCACCTGGGATGTAAAAATATGCAAGCCCCGTATACCCTTAATGGGACTGCACTAGGCAAATCCCTAATGGAGAAGGACCTTGGAGTCCTTGTAGATAATAAACTTGGCTGTAGCAAGCAATGCCAGGCAGCAGCTGCAAGGGCAAACAAGGTTTTGAGCTGTATTAAAAGGGGTATAGATTCACGGGAGGAGGGGGTTATTCTTCCCCTTTACAGAGCGCTGGTAAGGCCCCATCTAGAATATGCTGTTCAGTTTTGGTCTCCAGTGCTCAAACGGGACATTATTGAGTTAGAGAGGGTCCAGAGAAGGGCAACTAAGCTGGTAAAGGGTATGGAAAGTCTCAGTTATGAAGAAAGACTGGCCAAGTTGGGTCTGTTTACACTGGAGAAGAGGCGCTTAAGAGGTGACATGATAACTATGTATAAATATATAAAGGGATCATATAATAACCTTTCTAATGTTTTATTTACCAGTAGGTCCTTCCAACGGACACGAGGGCACCCACTTCGTTTAGAAGAAGGGAGGTTCCATTTAAACATTCGGAAAGGATTTTTTACAGTGAGAGCTGTGAAGTTGTGGAATTCCCTCCCTGAATCAGTCGTGCTGGCTGATACATTATATAACTTTAAGAAGGGGCTGGATGGATTCTTAGCAAGTGAGGGAATACAGGGTTATGGGAGATAGCTCTTAGTACTAGTTGATCCAGGGACTGGTCCGATTGCCATCTTGGAGTCAGGAAGGAATTTTTTCCCCTCTGCGGCAAATTAGAGAGGCTTCAGATGGGGTTTTTTGCCTTCCTCTGGATCAACTAGTAGTTAGGCAGGTTATATATAGGCATTATGGTTGAACTTGATGGACGTATGTCTTATTTCAACCCAACTTACTATGTTACTATGTTACTATGTATTTATACTTTATCAATGTAACTATTTTATGAACTATCAGGCTGGTTATTATTGATTTATCCTAGTTCCTCAAATGAATTCTGGATTATCATGTGTATTGATGTAGTTTATCTAGATTTTTAATATAAAATTGTGTATATATGGTTTTATTGTAATCCACTAATAAATACAAATTGTTTGAATGAATTCACAACACTTGGTAATTTGTTTCATGAGAGCGCCAACTCTGGTTAAAGATAGTTTTGTTTTGACTCAGGATTAGTTTGGAGGAAGGCAGCTGCTCAGCATTATTTATTTACTTATTTCACATCATTGGTGAGGTGTTTTACTCAATATAATCTACACAGTGGGTATTAATATTAGTTAAGCGCGGATAAGGCTAAGTATTTAAGTGGTGATTAATGGCTGAGCAATTTTACTTAAAATCAAAGAATATTTGACCAGTAGTGTAGAAACCTATGCATCTAAGCTGCTTGGCCTGCACCCAAATTTACATTACATTACTTACTTATTTTTACCCACTCTGACCACTACCTGCAATAGCTTTATTCAAAATCTGATCCTCTAGCTCAGTGCTGTCCAACTTTCTGGAGGGCCGATATTACCATACCCGTCACATGACCATACCCATATTAATGGTGGTAGTACAGCAAAAACCTCCCATACTCTGCCTTCCCTACCCTACCTGTGTGTGCCATACTCTGCCTGCCTTATGCTGCCTGTGTGTGCCACACTCTGCCTGCCCTACCCTGCCTGTGTGTGCCATACTCTGCCTGCCCTATGTTGCCTGTGTGTGCCATACTCTGCCTGCCCTATGCTGCCTGTGCATGCCATACTCTGCCTGCCCTACCCTACCTGTGCATGCCATACTCTGTTGTATCTTGCAATTATATGACTTCTTTGTGTTCAACAAAGCAGATATTGTATGAGGGCATGAAATAAACTGCCAATGGCTTGAAAAATGATTCACTTACAAGTATTTTGTGAAAATTAAATCCTAAAATACCCAACAGAGAGGTACAGGTAGTCCTTGATACCTTTGTGTCTGTTTGTTATTGGCTTTGTCAGTCTTTTGTAGGCAGTACCACAAACCAGTAGCAATCAGTATAAAAAATCTCTAACCTTGTGATTTGTGACCAAAGAATGTGTTTTCTTTACTGGTTACAGTTTGGCATTGGTTTCAGAATTTTAGCTTTAGGTGCCCATGCAGTTGCACATTTAAGGTTTTAGAGTAACACCTGGAAGTTCTTTTGACAACTATAAAGTGAGAGAGGATAGAATTTGGCCTTTGTCTGGAACAATTCTCTTTGCCGCTTCATTTGCTGCTACTGATTTGCAGAATGTCTCAGCTTTGAGTCTTTCTCCTTGTAGGAAGAAATCCCTTTTCTGTGCCTTGTGCCTACTGCACCCCCTTACAGGCTGAAAACACTTACATTTACTCTGCCTATTGTGCATGATAATATGGCTAAATCAGGTTAAAACAGATATTTTGACCACAGTTGCAGCAATTGCAAAATATACAGATGTAAAAAAGTATGGAAAGTGTGATATTGTTTGATGTATGAGGGCATTAATGGTGTAGGCCAGGGGTCCTTAAAGTAAGTGTCCAGTTCATGGTCCCTCAGACTGTTGGAAGGCCGGATTATAGTCTTCCCTCCCTCCTGCTCCCCGCTGCATCCTCTCTCTTCCAGCTCCCCCCTCCTGCTCCCCAATGCAGTCTCTCTCTTCCAGCACCCCCCTCCTGCTCCCCGCTGCATCCTCTCTCTTCCATCTCCCCCCTCCTGCTCCCCGCTGAATCCTCTCTCTTCCAGCACCCCCCTCCTGCTCCCCGCTGCATCCTCTCTCTTCCATCTCCCCTCCTGCTCCCCGCTGCATCCTCTCTCTTCCAGCTCCCCCCTCCTGCTCCCCGCTGCATCCTCTCTCTTCCAGCTCCCCCTCCTGCTCCCCGCTGCATCCTCTCTCTACCAGCTCCCCCCTCCTGCTCCCCGCTGCATCCTCTCTCTCCCAGCTCCCCCCTCCTGCTCCCCGCTGCATCCTCTTTCTACCAGCTCCCCCCTCCTGCTCCCCGCTGCATCCTCTTTCTATCAGCTCCCCCCTCCTGCTCCCTGCTGCATCCTCTCTCTTCCAGCTCCCCCCACATCGTTTGTCCTCCCTCCCCCAGCTCCACACTCTCCGCTGAGTCTGCTCTCTTCCAGCTCCCCACTCCCGCTACATCCTCTCTCTCCCAGCTCCCCCCACATCGTTCATCCTCCCAGCTCCCCCCCACATCGTTCGTCCTCCCAGCTCCCCCCCACCCCGCTCTGTCTGTCCGTCTGTCCTCCCTCCCGGCTCCCCACTCTCCGCTGAGTCCGCTCTCTTCAAGCACCCCCCCGCACTCCCGCTCCATCCGTCCTCCCTCTCCCAGCTCCTCTCGCTGCCCGCTGAGTCCTCTCTCTTCCAGCTCCCCCTCACACTGTCCGTCCTCACTCCTGCTGCCCACTGAGTCCTCCCTCTTCCAGCTCCCCCTTGCTCCATTCGTCCTCCCTCTTTCAGCTCCTCCCTCGCTCTATCCATCCTCCCTCTCCCATCTCCTCCCTCGCTCTGTCCGTCCTCCCTCTCCCATCTCCCCCTCCCACTCCCCGCTGAGTCCTCTCTCTGCCAGCTCCATACATCCTCCCTCTCCCAGCTCCCCCGTCCTGCTCCCCGTCCTCCCTCTCCGCTGCCAGGGGTGAGGATGCAGCGGGGGCCGGGTAAATTACTCTGGGGGGCTGGATCTGGCCCACGGGCCGTAGTTTGAGGATGCCTGGTGTAGGCATTGTCTATATGGCATGAGAATATAATATTCAATATGCTGTATAAAGGTGTTACCAGTTCATTATTTCTGGTGGTTTCATTGAAATTAAAGCAGTTGTCGGGGCAGTATATGTAAAATTTTCCTGTTTCAAAAATTCAGGTTAACATATATGTTATATGTTGAAATGTGGCCATATCAGGTATATTCAGTGGATTATATGCAGTGTTGTTTATTCAGATACTAACAGTGCATCTGTTCAGGAGTAAACTGAGGTGCTGCCGTGCACTTTGTGCAGATATATGCAGTTTCTCTGAGTTTATTCAATTGTCAAGTCAGCATATGTAGGGGTGGAGAGTGAAAGGAATGGAGTAAAGATATTTTCAGTGCAACATATGTAGGTTTATCAGTACAGGGTGCCATGTGGGCCGTGTATGCAGGTGTATTTGCCAAGATGCTTTGAGTACATATCATACTGCTTCGCTTTGAGTCGGTTTATATACAGAGGTTGTCATTTCAGTAAATAGCCATGTACATGTACATGTAATCCAAACTGCTACATACACTACAAACACCTTGTTTGTAGTGTATGTAGCAGTTTGGATTAAAGTGTATGCAGGTGAATATGCAGGGCTATCAGTGCAGTACACAAGTGTGAGCAGTAGGGGTTAATAATACTGCAGTGTATATGTGAGTGTGGTCAGTGCAGCACTCTATGCTGGTGTTCAATTTGAATTTCCAAATTCTCTCTTGATTTAGATGTCTGTAGGAAGAATGGATTTTGGACTTTATTCTTCAACAGTTCATACCTTCAGCTGCTAGTGTACTCATCCAACAGAGATGTGAAGCTGATAGTCCTTCTGTTTGTTAGTTAAGAGTTTCTATTATAAATTGGTACATAGTGATGTGTTAAGGAGTAATGAGGGAAGATTTGCAAGTTCTCTGTTTGCCTATTTTTCATCTTCTTTCACTGTCCTGCCTTCTTCTTCTCTCTTCCCAACCCTTTTTTGCAGCATCTTTCTGTTCTTGTTCCTTCATTTTATCATCTGTTATCCCTCACTCTGATCTTTTCTTTATCTCTTCTGCTCACAACCTATTTGTCATAACAACCTTTACTCATACTCTCCCCATCTCCTCCATCTGCCCAAACACCCTTCTGACTCTGTTCTCTTCTCTGGTTCCCCTTTTTCTTAACTTGCCATACCCGTACCCAGTATCTGCTCTTCTATGTTCTCCCCATTTTCCATTGTGATTTCCTTCTCTCTATCTTCTGTTTGCTTTCCTCTCCTCTTTTATGATTCTCCCATCCCTTTGCACACTTCTGCTTTACTTCCCCTTTATTTTCTGTCTTCTTTCTCATGTTGCCTTCTCCTTTCCTTCCTCTTTTTATCTCTTTCAATAACAAAAAAACCTTGCTTTACATTTGAAAAAAGCCATCTATGCCCAAGTGTAAGCTTACATTACTCCCTTTTTCCCGAGAAAGAGAGATGTGTAAGAATAGGTAAGAGAGCATGGCACAGTGTTGCACACCACAGATCAGCAGGTTTATTTTACCAGTGGCACAAAGAGACAGAATACTTGTGCTTTATTCAGTTTTTAGGTGAATGAATCCGTTGAGCCACAGCTTATCCAGATTAATAACACCTATATTCATTGCTAATTGAGTAGTTAAATGAACATGTCAAAAAGGAAAACTAATGAAACATTGGTTAAGTTATGACTTTTTTTTAATGCTCAGTAAAAGACATTGTATGACATATTTCATCTTGGGAATATAAATGTACCTCATTGACCAGGTAAAAACATTTACTTACTCCCTGACCTGAGAGTAAGGCAATGTATTTTTTACAAGCCTGTTTCTTCATGAGATACATATATCCACCTGACTAGTCTGAATGGCTCACTCTATATTATACAATTTATAGTCACCAATAATTAAAATTAAATGAAATAAGCCAGGCACTTATTATTACTACTTATAGTGGTGCGGCTTTGTTTTTTGTTAATGCTAATTCTGTGTTTAAATCAAGGTAAGTTTAAACAGATAAACTAGGTTGTAAACATTGTGTCTATATCCTTACAGAAAAACCTTACAGGAGATTTTTTGGTCGTAGATGTGAATGAAATGCTGGGCAACAGGAATCCAGAAACAGCCAGGAATCATGGTAGAATGCTGGGCAACAGGGATCCAGGAACAGCCAGGAATCATGGTAGAATGCTGGGCAACAGGGATCCAGGAACAGCCAGGAATCATGGTAAAATGCTGGGCAACGGGGCGTGGCCTGCATGGGAACGGAGTAGGGCGCACGTCAGTTGAGCTCCACAAACGTGGATAAAAATACTGCAGACACACATCACCTACCTGCCTCAGCCCTACACACTCGGGACCCCACAAAGCACCCGAATAGTCCCACAACCTTTAAATGGTACGCAAGTGCCGCCGCGGCCACGCTACAAGACAGACAACTAGGCAGCGCACCATGTCGGCACAAAATGGCGCCGACTCCAGCGCTGACCGCGCGGACCTCCCAGATCCCACAGCTACAAGGGAAAAGGCGGCCAAAAAGCTTGCACAGTACGTGAGGGACCCCCTACCTCAACGCTCCTCAAGAGGTATGTCTCCCACACCCCACACGGCTACCAAAAAGAGACACGAAACAACAAGCTGCATTCCCTCCATAATAGCACAAACAACTTCAGAAACCCCTACTGAACCAACATTAACAGAAGTTCTAAGTGCCATAACCACAAACCACACAGCCTTAGTGGGAAAAATTGACAAACTACAAACTGACTTTGCAATACTAAAGCACGATGTGCAAAACCTCAGAGAAAGGACTGGTGAAACTGAAAGGAGAGTTAGTGACCTGGAGGATTTTACAGCACCTCTACCAGGCAGACTCACAGCAACAGAGAAACAAATTGCCATACTAGAAGCCAAAGCCGATGACCTGGAGAATAGACTGCGGAGAAATAACATCCGTATACTGGGTATACCAGAAAGAGCTGAAGGTAGTACGCTAGAAAAATTCATAGAACAATGACTGCACAGCACAGCGAGTTTGGGAGCTGCTAGCGAGTTTTGCATGTAATCTAAAGTGTTGCATGTAAATTTAAGTGTATAGCAGGCGTTTAAAACAAAAAAGGCGTTTGGGGTTTACTGTGCATGCTGGGAGTGCTGGTTGAAAGGAGAAAGTAAGTGCAATTAACTAACTGCTGTGTGACTTGTAAGTGCTACCTGGCTGATTGAGCATACTAATTAAGGGGGTGGAGTAAATCTGGTAAATTCTCAACAGACATTTGGCTGTTTGGTTTGAACCTCAATAAGTTTCTGACTGCACAGCGAGTTTGGGAGCTGCTAGCGAGTTTTGCATGTAATCTAAAGTGTTGCATGTAAATTTAAGTGTATAGCAGGCGTTTAAAACAAAAAAGGCGTTTGGGGTTTACTGTGCATGCTGGGAGTGCTGGTTGAAAGGAGAAAGTAAGTGCAATTAACTAACTGCTGTGTGACTTGTAAGTGCTACCTGGCTGATTGAGCATACTAATTAAGGGGGTGGAGTAAATCTGGTAAATTCTCAACAGACATTTGGCTGTTTGGTTTGAACCTCAATAAGTTTCTGACTGCACAGCGAGTTTGGGAGCTGCTAGCGAGTTTTGCATGTAATCTAAAGTGTTGCATGTAAATTTAAGTGTATAGCAGGCGTTTAAAACAAAAAAGGCGTTTGAAACTTAAAAGGCACTATACAAGGGATTGCACTCGGGAGACTGTAAGTACCCAGTTGCAATATGAGTTGCAGTATGATTGCTGGTGTTACTCAGTGTGCATCTTGTCGCATGTATGTGGTCCTGGAGCAGCAGTTCCATGCAGCATTTACTTGTGAGAGATGCAGGTGGGTTTTCCTCTTGGAATCTGAGGTGCAGAATCTAAGGGGGGAACTGGCAGCACTGAGGGCAGCTGCAAACATGGGGGAGAACAGGAGGCTCACTGAGCAACCACTGGCAGGGGCCGGTGTAGTGGGGGGGGGAGAAGGGACAGTGGAGGTTAATGAGGGAGACAAATTTGTAACAGTTAAGAGGGGCAGTAGGGGACACAAGGGTAGGGGGGCTGGTTCAAAGCTTGTACAAACCAACAGATTTGCCGCGTTAGGTGAAGATGCTGGGGAAGGCAGCTCTGAGCTGGCGTGTATGGAGCAGGCTGACTCTCAGAGCACCCTGGGAGCCGGCACCTCTAATACAGGTGGGGGGAGTAGTGCTAGGAAGGGAAGGCAGGTTATAGTTGTAGGGGATTCAATTATTAGAAAGGTGGATAGGGTAATTTGTCGCAAAGACCCTACATGCCGAACTGTGTGTTGCTTGCCTGGTGCTAGGGTTCGGCATGTGGTGGAACGAGTGGACAGATTGTTGGGAGGGGCTGGGGAAGACCCGGCGGTCTTGGTACACATAGGTACCAATGACAAAGTTAGAGGAGGGGGGGAAGTCCTCAAGAACGATTTTAAAAAGCTAGGTGCGAAGTTGAGGGCGAGGACTTCCAAGGTAATTTTCTCAGAGATATTACCTGTGCCACGAGCAACATTAAGAAGGCAGCGGGAGCTCAGGGAGATTAATGCGTGGCTGAGAGATTGGTGCAGGGAGGAGGGCTTTGGGTTTCTCCAGAACTGGGCTGATTTCTCAATCGGCTACAGGCTCTTTGCCAGGGATGGGCTGCACCTCAATGATGATGGGGCAGCTGCTTTGGGGGAAAAGATGGCTAGAGGGTTGGAGGAGATTTTAAACTAGGAGTGGGGGGGGAGGGTGCAGCGGGAAATTCTGTGGTAGACAGGATAGATGAGGTAGTGGGCATAGTAAGGAAAATTGGGGGAGGAGACTTGCTTCGGGATACTGATAATGGCAGGGAGGCCCATAAGTTGTTTACACGTCATTCTCCACGCCGGAACCAGTATTAAATGTATGTTTACCAATGCAAGGAGTCTGACTGGTAAAATGGGAGAGCTGGAGGTACTGGCGTTGGAGCGAAAATATGATGTGATTGGTGTTGCTGAAACTTGGTTGAATGAGTCTCATGACTGGGCTGTTAATATTGGGGGGTATACATTGTTTCGGAGGGACAGGGGCAATAGGAAAGGAGGAGGAGTGTGTCTGTTCATTAAGCACGACTTAAAAGCAAATATTAAGGAGGAAGTGATGGGGGTAACAGAGGGAGCTGAATCCTTATGGGTTGAGCTTCTCACAGATAGTAAAGAATCTACCAAGCTAATTGTAGGGGTATGCTATAGACCCCCTAATGTAAGCGAAGAGGAGGAGGCCCAGCTCCTGTTGCAAATAGAAAAGGCTGCTAGTTTGGGGCAAGTGATAATAATGGGGGATTTTAATTACCCTGATATTGACTGGGGCAATAGTACTGCCAGGACAGTAAATGGGAACAAGTTTATAAACTTGCTGCACGACAACTTTATGTCACAGGTTGTTGAGGAGCCAACCAGGAACAATGCTATACTAGATCTAGTGATCTCTAATGACCCAGAACGTATAGCAAATGTGCAAGTGGTTGAACCCCTGGGTAATAGTGACCATAATGTTATTTCATTTGATGTTTGGTGCAGGAAACAAATTTACACGGGGGCAACAAAGACACTGAATTTTAGGAAGGCAAATTTTAGCTCCTTAAGGGCAGCGCTTCAGGGCATAGATTGGGGCATTATGTTTTCTGATAAAAATACAGAGCAGAAATGGTTGTCATTTAAAATGATATTAAATCATTACTGTTCTCAATTCATTCCATTAATAAGAAAAAGTAGAAGTGTTAAGAATCACCCTATGTGGCTTAACTCTGAGGTAAAGAAGTTAATAGGGAAAAAAAGGAAAGCTTTTAAGAAATATAAGTCAGAGGGGACAGTAGCTGCGTTTAATGAATATAAACACTATAACAAGTGTTGTAAAACAGCAATCCGGAAGGCAAAGATAGAAAATGAGGAGCGCATCGCGGCCGAGGCCAAGACTAACCCCAAAAAGTTTTTTAAGTATATTAATAGTAAAAAGATGCAGGTTGAGGGTGTGGCCCCATTGAGTTATAATAACAATATGGTTACAGCGGATACAGAAAAGGCAGATGTGCTTAACCAGTTCTTTTCTTCTGTGTATACAGTAGAGGAGCCAGTGGGCCAAGTCTCACCCAATAGCTTCACTGTTGCCTCAGCTCCAACTACACAGTGGTTGGCACAGGATATGGTGCTTAAAGGGTTACACACGATAAATGTAAACAAGGCACCTGGGCCAGATGGAATACACCCTCGGGTACTGAGAGAGCTAGGGGCAGAATTGCAGTGGCCCTTGTTTCTGATATTCTCAGACTCTCTTTCATCAGGTATGGTACCTAGTGATTGGAAGAAGGCGAATGTCACTCCCATATTTAAAAAGGGAATAAGATCTCAGCCTGGCAATTATAGGCCTGTAAGTTTGACATCCGTGGTGGGCAAGTTATTTGAAGGCTTGTTAAGGGATCACATTCAAAATTATGTAGTGGAGAATGGCATTATGAGCAGTAATCAGCATGGCTTTATGAAGGACAGGTCATGTCAGACCAATTTAATTGCTTTTTATGATGAGGTAAGTAAGAAGCTGGACAGTGGGGATGCAGTAGATATAATCTATTTGGATTTTGCCAAAGCATTTGATACCGTTCCCCACAAACGACTGCTTTCTAAGCTAAGGTCTATTGGTCTTAGTGAAGTCGTTTGCACATGGATAGAAAACTGGCTACAGGATCGGGTACAGAGGGTGGTTGTTAATGGCACATTCTCTACTTGGAGTAAGGTTCTCAGTGGGGTCCCTCAGGGTTCTGTACTGGGTCCACTTTTGTTTAATTTGTTCATAAATGACTTAGGGGAGGGTATTATGAGTAATGTATCAGTGTTTGCAGATGACACAAAACTCTGCAGACCAGTCAATTCTATCCAGGATGTGACATCCCTGCAGCAGGATCTTGACCAACTGGCAATCTGGGCAGCTAAGTGGCAGATGAGATTTAATGTGGATAAATGTAAGGTCATGCACCTGGGATGTAAAAATATGCAAGCCCCGTATAACCTTAATGGGACTGCACTAGGCAAATCCATAATGGAGAAGGATCTTGGAGTCCTTGTAGATAATAAACTTGGCTGTAGCAAGCAATGCCAGGCAGCAGCTGCAAGGGCAAACAAGGTTCTGAGCTGTATTAAAAGGGGTATAGATTCACGGGAGGAGGGGGTTATTCTTCCCCTTTACAGAGCACTGGTAAGGCCCCATCTAGAATATGCTGTTCAGTTTTGGTCTCCAGTGCTCAAACGGGACATTATTGAGCTAGAGAGGGTCCAGAGAAGGGCAACTAAGCTGGTAAAGGGTATGGAAAGTCTCGGTTATGAAGAAAGACTGGCCAAGTTGGGTCTGTTTACACTGGAGAAGAGGCGCTTAAGAGGTGACATGATAACTATGTATAAATATATAAGGGGATCATATAATAACCTCTCTAATGTTTTATTTACCAGTAGGTCCTTCCAACGGACACGAGGGCACCCACTCCGTTTAGAAGAAGGGAGGTTCCATTTAAATATTCGGAAAGGATTTTTTACAGTGAGAGCTGTGAAGTTGTGGAATTCCCTCCCCGAATCAGTCGTACTGGCTGATACATTATATAGCTTTAAGAAGGGGCTGGATGGATTCTTAGCAAGTGAGGGAATACACGGTTATGGGAGATAGCTCTTAGTACAAGTTGATACAGGGACTGGTCCGATTGCCATCTTGGAGTCAGGAAGGAATTTTTTCCCCTCTGAGGCAAATTAGAGAGGCTTCAGATGGGGTTTTTTGCCTTCCTCTGGATCAACTTGTAGTTAGGCAGGTTAGGTATAGGCATTATGGTTGAACTTGATGGACGTATGTCTTTTTTCAACCCAACTTACTATGTTACTATGTTACTATGTAACTTAGTAAGGATGCTAAGGGCATGTGGCTTTTTTGAATGGCTCACAACATCCTTTGGGCATGCAGTTTTCTCACCTGCCTTTACAGTAGAGAGAGCACACAGGGTGCCGGGCAGACCACCTCCCCCGGGCGCCCCCCAAGACCCCTCATAGCATGCCTGCTAAACTACAGAGACATAGCACTGACAGAAGCGAGAAAAGCGGGTGAACTCATATTTGAAAACCAAAGAGTATCAATATACCCTGATTTTTCATCCGAGGTTCGGAAGCAAAGGGCTAAATACACAGAGGCAAAAAAACAACTGAAACTGAAACAAATCCCATACGCCATGCTATTCCCAGCAAGACTAAGAATTACAGACAACGGCAAAGCACACTTCTTCACTTCCCCGGAAGAGGCAATACGTTGGCTGGAGGAAAGAACCCTCAACTCACCCCGACGGGAATAAGCAACCTCAACACATCCTTATCACGCAACAAATAACAAAGGCACAATGGACAAACAACAGACCAGGATACCCGACTATAACAAACTGCCTCACTACCTCCACAACCAAAGACGACCGGGAAAAAGAGAAAGCGAAATGACAAGAACTGTAGATAATGGCAGGATGCATTTCTTCACCTCTGCAGAAGAGGTAACAAGCTGGCTGGAGGAAAAGATCCCGCAACTCACCTCGTCGGGAATGAGCAACTTCAAGACATCCTTACTCTCCAACAAACTAAAATGATACCATGGACAGACACCAAATCAAGACACCCGGATTTGACAAACTGAACTACAGCCTCCACAACCTGAGATACCCGGGATAAAAAAAGGGGGAAAAAAAACAACTAAAGCGACAGATGACACACGGCAGAGAGTGGTAAAGAAACCAACTCCCCCCAAAAGTCGGAAGGCTCCAGTGGAGTACAACGTGGATAATCCGTTCTTGGACTCAATGAAGACACCGACCCCCAACAAGTTTGATAAGTTTACCTGTTACGAGTGTAAACCCACTCTACTGCAGTTTATAGGGTGGGTGGGGTGGGCAAGGGAAGGGATTGTTACGTTATGTATATATGTTTTCAGTTTAGATGGTGCACTTACTAACAATAACACACACATGGTAAAACGGGAGTACCATGTACTCCATATAGATAGGAGAAACCTACCCAATACACAATATAACTACAAAAGGTATGGCTACACTTAAAGTCCTATCATGGAATGTAAGGGGCCTAGGCAATGCAATTAAAAGGAGACTGGTCCTAGACTTTATCCGTAGAAATAAACCACAAATCATAATGCTACAGGAAACGCACTTAGTGGGAAGCAAGATTCTAGCACTAAAAAAGCCCTGAATAGGTTTGACATACCACTCCCTGTATTCAAGCTACTCTAGAGGTGTTTCCATATTAATATGTAAAACCTGCCCTTTCGTGGCAGAGACAATTATCTCTGATAGAAATGGTAAATATATTATAATACATGGTACAATACAGGGGAAAAAGCTTACCATAATAAATGTATATATTCCACCCCCATTTGCTGAGGAACCCCTAAGAGAAGTGATGAACAAATCCCTAACCCTCCCAATGGCACCGATACTGGTAATTGGAGACTTTAATGCAGTGATAGATGCGGAATTAGACAAACTAATTCCCGCCAGAGTCAATACACCAGCCTTTAACAAATGGCTCTCTGTATTTCAACTAACAGACCTCTGGAGAGCACGCAATCCAGGAGTCAAGCAATTCACTTGTTACTCTCCTGGTTCTAACAATATGTCTAGAATTGACATGGCCTTGGGTTGCGACAAAATGAACAAAAAAGTACAAAAGGTTGAGATACTCCCCAGAGGCATATCAGATGACTCCCCCATAGCAACCACCATACTTATCTCTCCAACCCCAGTAGACCGGATATGGAGACTCAGCCCTTACTGGGCATCCCATACCCAATTAAGCGAAATGATACATGATAACATACAAACATTTCTTGAAACAAATAAGGATGAGGTACCCCCAGATGTTACATGGGATGCTTTTAAAGCATACATTAGAGGGGTCTTTATAAGCAATATCAAGGTTCTGGAAAGCAATATAAGAGCTGAAATACTAATAAAATTCCAAAAGGTACAAGAATCAGAAGCAGCATACATAGCACATCCAGACACACAAACCCAGCAAGCATGGACAGAAAGCCAAAGAGACCTCAACCTAGCCCAAATAGAGCTCACAAAAAAACACGTGCTATACCAGAAGGCAGGAATCTTTGAACACGGAGACAAAAATGGGAAACTATTAGCACTCCTGTCCAAAGACAAATCTACTACTATACTTATCCCGGCAATGAAGCTGTCCAGTGGGGTAATAACCTCTTCCCCAGATGAAATAAATAAAAGATTTACAGAATTTTACTTGCCCATTTTTATTGCCCATTTTCCAAGGATCGTACCAGCATGTGTGGAATTAAGGGAGCGCTTATTGCCCATTTTCCAAGGATCGTACCAGCATGTGTGGAATTAAGGGAGCGCTTATTGCCCATTTTCCAAGCATTGTACCAGCATGTGTGGAATTAAAGGAGCGCTTATTGCCCATTTTCCAAGGATTGTACCAGCATGTGTGGAATTAAGGGAGAGCTTATTACCCATTTTCCAAGGATCGTACCAGAATGTGTGGAGTTAATGGAGCGGTACATCAGGTAGAGGTCCATTTTTGGCCAGACTATATAGGTTTGGGCACATACCATTACCAGGAGAGAAGGAGAATCAGAGAGGAGCTGCAGGGGGTGAGTATGGAGAGAAATTCCTCTGTATACAGCCTTTCTTCCTTCTTAAGTTCCAGCTTAAAAGTGTGCATGGCAGTTTGGGCATCATTTACAACTGAGGGCAAAATAACATCCCACTTAGAGCCTGTGGGAGGCAGGGTTGGACTGGAGAATGAATTATGAGAAATAAAAATATAATCTAAACATATATATATAGTCCCTTTCAGTCGGGTATAAGATTCCCTAGGGATCCATTAATTGCACAGAGTGTAGTGGTTTTTTACATCATGTCTGTTGTCTAAAAGGAATACTGGAGTGTCTGGCCGAGCAATCTAAGTGTGGATTCAGAAGTATGTTGGAGTCCCCCCCTGCCGCTAACGTGGAGGAGGGGTATTCAACATACAGTACTTCTGACAGATTGTAGTATGTCTATTTTATGCGAGGGTTCTTGAGGCTGGTCGGAATTAGGGAGGTACAGATTGGCAAAAAATAACCCTTCAGGAACAAAAATGCGGGCAGAGGTCCCACAATCTCTTTAATGTGTGTTTCTTTTATAAAGGCCACATTGTAAAAAGGCCTTGTGTTTCTGGAGGTCAGATGAGGAGGAGGATTATTTTCTGGGTGGAGTTTAGGCCATTAACATTGAGACTTATAACCTTGAACGTGTCTGTTTTGTGAGAGCATTTATTCAGTGTAGGAGGCATCCATGCTTAGACTTAGTTGTGAATGGAGGGGAAATAGCTAGGTGTGGGTGGAAAGTGTAGGGGGGATAGAGAAGGAGTGGTGGGAAGAAGAGGAAGGTATAGGAAGGGAAGGAGTGGTAGTAGAGATAGGTAGGGTGCTAGGAAGAAAGAGACAGGCAAGAACATGCTTCTACTTTTAGAATTGCAAAGATGTAGCAAAAAAGGAGAGGGGGGTCACGTAGTGAGTTTGTGAAATCTCAAAGGTCCAAGGAGTCCTGCTACCGAGCATAAGGGCCCAAGCATCAGTATGGAGTGGGCTGGTGGATGATGGAGGTACCCCTAATGTATAGGTGTTCCCAGGTATGGTGGCTTATTAACAGCGCAGATATAAAAACACAGCTAGAAGACTGGTGAGGGGAAAGAGAAAAATATGTATACACACAGGTGTTGTAGGGCACGCTAAATCCTTAAAGTGGCCACACACGTGGCGATTTTCGATTGTTCAATCCGCCACTAACGTTCAGGACTGAAACGGCAGATAAGGAGGTAGAAACAATAGGACTTCTACATCCTTCTGCCGATTCAGCCCTGAAGGCATATTTTGTTCAGGCGCCTTCTATGGCCCCCGATCAAAATCTTTTAACTCGCCCAATCGGCGAGTCGACCGATATCAACAGCCTCCTGCAATATTATTGGTACGTGTATGGCTAGCTTTATTTTGTTGATATTGAAATGATGGTCTCTGATGCAGGCTGAAAGCCCAAAGCATACCAGGAATATAAAACCAAATGTGTACCATAGCCCTTTTATAAGGTTGTGCCCGTGCGTATGACATCACACGTCAGCGACGAGACACAACCTTATAGAAGTGCCTGTTGCCGCAGCATAAGAGAGAAGGAGCCGCCGCTGATGACTTGGTCTATTGGGGGTACTTTCTATGGGGGCAATTGGGGGCACTGTGTGTGGGGGCTACTGTCTATGGGGGGTACTGTGTATGAGGCTATTGGGGGCACTGTGTGTGGGGGCTACTGTCTATGGGTGGTACTGTCTATGGGGCAATTGAGGGTACTGTTTATGGGGGCAATTGGGGCACTGTGTATGGGGGCACTTTCTATTGGGGGCACTGTTTATGGGGGCAATTTCTATTGGGGCACTGTGTGTGGGGGCTACTGTCTATGGGGCAATTGGGGGCACTGTTTATGGGGCAATTGGGGCACTGTGTATGGGGGCACTTTCTATTGGGGGCACTGTTTATGGGGGAAATTGGGGCACTGTGTATGGGGGCACTTTCTATTGGGGGCACTGTGTGTGGGGGCTACTGTCTAAGGGGGGCACTGTCTATTGGGCAATTGGGGCACTGTTTATGGGGGCAATTGGGGCACTGTGTATGGGGGCACTTTCTATTGGGGGCACTTGGGGGCACTGTTTATGGGGGCAATTGGGGCACTGTGTATGGGGGCACTTTCTATTGGGGGCACTGTGTGTGGGGGCTACTGTCTATGGGGGGTACTGTGTATGAGGCAATTGGGGGAACTGTGTGGGGGGGGGCTACTGTCTATGGGGCAATTGGGGGCACTGTTTATGGGGCAATTGGGGCACTTACTATGGGGGCATCATCTATGGGGGCTATTGGGGGTACTGTGTGTGGGGGCTACTGTCAATAGGGTCAATTGGGGCAATTTCTATGAGGGGGTGCTGTCTATGGGGGGTGCTTTCTATGGGGGCACTGTGTATGGGGGGTACTGTCTTTGGGTGCACTGTGTATGGGGGTACTGTCTATGGGGGCACTCTGTATGGGGGTACTGTGTATTGGGCCATAGGGGGCACTGTGTATGGGGGGGAAAAACTGGTACATAGTTATAACTCACTTATAACTGACTGCCTTCTCTCTATATTTGTATTTTATATGTAGGGCACCCATTTTGCCAGCAGTGGCCCTTGACATATGTGCCAAAAAGGTGCAACCCCAGCAAGATGGGGAATGCACTTCCATTGTACTGAGCAGCCCTAAATGTCCCACAATGTGCCCCTGCCCGATCTTAAGCCCTTACTTTTCTTTGACTTTCTTTTAAAAGGACAAGTTGTGAGATAGCCTTCTCTAACCCTGGCAAGTTGAGTAGAGAACCTATAGGGCATAGAGTTCATGATATTTTATTTTAATGAATCCTATAGCTTACATATTTAAGACTGTCAAGGGGGAGAGTGAGAAGTCTGCTATGAAGTTTGTTTCAGCCAGTTTAACATGATGGTATCTCTCTTCCTTATGCTCAGGGGTCCCCAACCGCCGGGCCGCGGACCAGTACCGGGCTGTGGGCGGCTTTCAAAATTTTCGGCTTGCAACTGGTCCGTGGTGAAAAAAAGGTTGGGGACCCCTGCTTATGCTAACCTTGGCACTTAGCATAAACAAAAATCTTCAGTACACCACTTACATACATGTTCTCAAAGGGTGCTTAACTTCCACAGCTGCTCCCAAGCCTTTTTTCCATGTATCTTTGCAAAGGGGAAGAAGCACACCAGTGTGTCGGCAATGCCTTTAAATCATTTATTTGCAGAAATGTACAAATAGCACAAGCTTTCGGGGGTGACCCCTTCTTCAGGTGCAAGGAACCTTAGCACTTAGCTCACTATGCTGGATTGTGGGCAGTTCTTAATCCACAGTGGGTTTATTAGTAGTGGATGGGGTCTGACAGCTATATAAGGGCCAGTATAATGGTTCTGTGTATTACTGACCCTGACTGGACCTTCAGAAATCATGCTAAAAATGTAAGTACATTTTGTCTGGGGCAGATTCACCAGTACCTGTGTGCTTCCCTGCGGCTGTCTGTGCTTTCAGCCATTCTCTTGTCCATCTATTGACTGCATTGTCAGAAAAGTGAATGATCGCAATTTTAAGGATAGCACAAACAGAGTGACAATAAGGCCTTACCAAATGCTTTTTTTTTTCTTTTATGCAATTGTACTGGGTTTGTCTACTTTCTTAAACTTTGGTCCAGTTCCACAGTGAGATCCCCCCCATATTTATCAGCTCTTTTTGATCTGTATTTTCATATAGAGGACCAGTATTAAAAAAGTGACTATTGTGGCTTTTTAACCCTAAACTGACAGATTATTCTACTATGCTGGGAACTGGGGGTCACTAAATAGAATTGTGATCTTTCAGTTTGGGTTAGATGCATGGTGGCACAGACACAGAGAAGGCGCATGGTGAAACAAAAAAAGCAGCATATAAAGTAGAGAATTTGGAATATAATTTGTAGCTTTTAATTGTTTTTTGAGATGCTTGTGCCTGGCACTAAAATCTGCTCATGATGGCCATTTTATATTTAGTTATCACTGTCTTGCACTATGTTAGCAGATCTGAGATTAACTGGCCCTGGTTTATACATGTAATCCCTTGTACTCTTCACACCTTTTAGTACCTGCATTATTCACCCCCTCAGTTTTAGACTTTAATCCTCCACATTGTTCACCTTTTCACACCTCAGACAGACTGGAAACCCCCACATTGTTCAGCTGTTCATACCTCAGACAGACTGTAGGAGCAGTGCCAGCACTGTGTCACTGTATGTACTGCCTGCCCTACCCTGCCTGTGTGTGCCATACTCTGCCTGCCCTATGCTGCCTGTGTGTGCCATAATCTGCCTGCCCTATGCTGCCTGTGTGCCATACTCTGCCTGTCCTATTCTGCCTGTGTGTGCCATACTCTGCCTGCCCTATACTGCCTGTGTGTGCCATAATCTGCCTGCTCTATGCTGCCTGTGTGCCATACTCTGCCTGTCCTATGCTGCCTGTGTGTGCCATACTCTGCCTGCCCTATGATGCCTGTATGTGCCATACTCTGCTTTCCCTATGTTGCCTGTGTGTGCCACACTCTGCCTGCCCTATGCTGCCTGTGTGTCCCATACTCTGCCTGTCCTATGCTGCCTGTGTGTCTCATACTCTGCTTGCCCTATGCTGTCTGTGTGTGCCATACCCTGCCTGCCCTACCCTGTGTGCAATACACTATAAACAGGTACTATACGCAGCTACTATGCGCTGGAACTATAAACAGGTACTTTACACAGGTACTTTACACAGGTACTATACGCAGGTACTATGAGCAGGTACTATACACAGGTACTATATGCAGGTACTAAACACAAGCACTATACACAGGTACTATACACAGGCACTATACGCAGGTACTATACACAGGCACTATACGCAGGTAGTATACGCAGGTACTATACACAGGCACTATACGCAGGTACTATACACAGGCACGATACGCAAGTACGCAGAATGGCCTATTCCTAGCAACTGGTCTTCCTAATTAATTTTTTTTATAGTTCTTGAATTATTTGCCTTTCTCTTCTGCCTCTTTGCAGCTTTCAAATGGGGGTCACTGACCCGACAGCCAAAAAGTATTGCTCTGCGAGGGTACAATTTTATTATTATTGTAATTTTTTATTTCTTATTTTTCCATGCAGGCCCCTTAACTATTGATATTCCCATCTCTTGTTTAAACCACTACCTGGTTGCTAGGGTAAAATGCCCTATGCACAAACCATAGACAGTACCCCCCATACACAGTGCCCCCAATTGAGACAGTACCCCCATACACAGTGCCCCCAATTGAGACAGTGCCCCCATACACAGTGCCCCCAATTGGGACAGTCCTCCCCATACACAGTGCCCCCAATTTAGACAGTACCCCCATACACAGTGCCCCCAATTGAGACAGTGCCCCATAGACAGTACCCCCCATACACAGTGCCCCCCATAGACAGTACCCCCCATACACAGTGCCCCCAATTGAGACAGTACCCCCATACACAGTGCCCCCAATTGAGAAAGTGCCCCCATGCACAGTGTCCCTAATTGGGACAGTCCCCCCATACACAGTGCCCCCAATTGAGACAGTACCCCCCATACACAGTGCCCCCAATTGAGACAGTACCCCCCATACACAGTGCCCCCAATTGAGACAGTGCCCCCCATACACAGTGCCCCCAATTGAGACAGTCCCCCCCATACACAGTGCCCCCAATTGAGACAGTCCCTCCCATACACAGTGCCCCCAATTGAGACACTCCCCCCCATACACAGTGCCCCCAATAGAGACACTCCCCCCATACACAGTGCCCCCAATTGAGACAGTCCCCCCCATACACAGTGCCCCAAATAGAGACAATCCCCCCCATACACAGTGCCCCCAATAGAGACAGTCCCCCCCATACACCGTGCCCCCAATAGAGACAGCCTCCCCCCATTCACATCGCTCCCTTCTTTTTAGTCAGCGGCTCCTCTGTGTATGTGTATGTCATTACGCACGGGCGCAACCTTATAAAAGGGCCTGTCACCGCCGCACAAGGAGCCGCATACACAGAGGAGCCGCTGAGGAAGAAGGAGCGTCAGCGCATCGCACTGTCCCGGATATGTCAATGAATGTTCAGCATTTCCGTAATTTATTACGGAGTGGGTTAGGTGTGCTGGGTTTACTTCGATGGGTTGAACTTGATGGACACTGGTCTTTTTTCAACCCTATGTAACTATGTAACTATGTAATTCATGGAACTATCCGGGACAGCGGGATGCGCTATCACAACCGGGACTGTCCCGGTGAAAGCGGTACAGTTGGGGGGTATGGAATTGGGGGCATGTGCGATTCCCAAAAACACGTGGCTTTTTGGGGTACACTTTTCTTTGTTTGATTTTTACGCCACATTCAATGCTCCAAATGTGTTGATTTTTACCTTAGATTAAATGATAGAAATTATGGATGGTTTGGGGTATGTTCGTCTTGGGGCCATTTCATGCCAAATATTTAGTTAAACTATGCACATCGGGCATCAAACTGTTCAGCGGACCCTTACCTTTCACATTTAGGCAGTTTCATTTTGGTATATAAGGTTACATGAGGGATAAGATGCTGCAAAATGGAAGCTTGGAGGTGATTTTTTCCAAAATCATCAAAATCGGAAAATTTAGCAAAGCTGTACGGCTTGGTATTTTGTAATATATAGATAAGTGTAGCCTTCCTAGAATCGGGGGCATGTGTGCTTTCCAAAATCATGCAGCCTTTTGGGGTACAATTTTGTTTGTTTTTTTACGCCACATTCAATGCTCCAAATGTGTTGATTTTTACCTTAGATTAAATGACAGAAATTATGGATGGTTTGGGGTATGTTCGTCTTGTTGCCCCTTCATGCCAAATATTTAGTCAAACTATGCATATCGGGCATCAAACTGTTCAGTGGACCCCTACCTTTCACATTTAGGCAGTTTCATTCTGGTATATAATGTTACGTGGGAGATAAGATGCTGCATAATGGATTCCCGGAGGTGATTTTTTTCAGTGTCATTGAAATTGCCAGATTTAGCCAACTCTGTGGCTCGGTACCTTGCAGTACATACACATGTGTAGCCTTCCTGGATTCAGGGGTGCTTTTTGGGGTGCACGTACTTTATTTGGCTTTACCCTACAGATAATTCTGAAAATGTGTTGATTTTGCCCTAGCTGAAATGACAGAAATGACAGATTATAATATGTTGTTTAAAGCAAGAGGTTTATTTTGCCCTTGAGTGGGATTGATAATAGCTCCACAGAGCCCCCCCAGCAGCCCAATAAATAGGGGCTGTCTGTGGGAACTTACAGCAGCCTTTGTGGAATTTGAAAGAACCCCCCGATTGCCAGTCTGCAGTAAGCGTGGGAAAAGCACACATTCCCCCGATTCCAGGAACGATACCCATGTCTTTATAATACAAAGTACCGAGCTTGATACAGAGACTTTCTTCTTTAATGTTAAATCTTTGTGCAAAATCTCCTGCAATAGCTCTAGTTTTCAAACAATTATACAACCCGGATTCCAAAAAAGTTGGGACACTAAACAAATTGTGAATAAAAACTGAATGCAATGATGTGGAGGTGCCAACTTCTAATATTTTATTCAGAATAGAACATAAATCACGGAACAAAAGTTTAAACTGAGAAAATGTACCATTTTAAGGGAAAAATATGTTGATTCAGAATTTTATGGTGTCAACAAATCCCAAAAAAGTTGGGACAATGCCATTTTCACCACTGTGTGGCATCTCCCCTTCTTCTTACAACACTCAACAGACGTCTGGGGACCGAGGAGACCAGTTTCTCAAGTTTAGGAATAGGAATGCTCTCCCATTCTTGTCTAATACAGGCCTCTAACTGTTCAATCGTCTTGGGCCTTCTTTGTCGCACCTTCCTCTTTATGATGCGCCAAATGTTCTCTATAGGTGAAAGATCTGGACTGCAGACTGGCCATTTCAGTACCCGGATCCTTCTCCTACACAGCCATGATGTTGTGATTGATGCAGAATGTGGTCTGGCATTATCTTGTTGAAAAATGCAGGGTCTTCCCTGAAAGAGATAACGTCTGGATGGGAGCATATGTTGTTCTAGAACCTGAATATATTTTTCTGCATTGATGCTGCCTTTCCAGACATGCAAGCTGCCCATGCCACACGCACTCATGCAACCCCATACCATCAGAGATGCAGGCTTCTGAACTGAGCGTTGATAACAACTTGGGTTGTCCTTGTCCTCTTTGGTCCGGATGACATGGCGTCCCAGATTTCCAAAAAGAACTTTGAATCGTGACTCGTCTGACCACAGAACAGTCTTCCATTTTGCCACACTCCATTTTAAATGATCCTTGGCCCAGTTAAAACGTCTGAGCTTGTGGATCTTGCTTAGAAATGGCTTCTTCTCTGCACTGTAGAGTTTCAGCTGGCAACGGCGGATGGCACGGTGGATTGTGTTCACTGACAATGGTTTCTGGAAGTATTCCTGAGCCCATTCTGTGATTTCCTTTACAGTAGAAATCCTGTTTGTGGTTTTACGGCCTTGACCCTTACGCACAGAGATTGTTCCAGATTCTCTGAATCTTCGGATGATGTTATGCACAGTTGATGATGATAGATGCAAAATCTTTGCAATTTTTCGCTGGGTAACACCTTTCTGATATTGCTCCACTATGTTTCTGCGCAACATTGCGGGAATTGGTGATCCTCTACCCATCTTGGCTTCTGAGAGACACTGCCACTCTGAGAAGCTCTTTTTATACCCAATCATGTTGCCAATTGACCTAAATAGCGTTATTTGGTCTTCCAGCTCTTCGTTATGCTCAAATTTACTTTTTCCAGCCTCTTATTGCTACTTGTCCCAACTTTTTTGGGATTTGTTGACACCATGAAATTCTGAATCAACATATTTTTCCCTTAAAATGGTACATTTTCTCAGTTTAAACTTTTGTTCGGTGATTTATGTTCTATTCTGAATATTATAAATATTAGAAGTCGGCACCTCCACATCATTGTGTTCAGTTTTTATTCACAATTTGTTTAGTGTCCCAACTTTTTTGGAATCCGGTTTGTATATGTAGATGCATTAATAATTGGTCTCTTCCAATCCATACTTAGCTTGATGTCTTACACTAAAATAATTACAGTGACCTTGCGCATTAAGTCCTCAAGTGGGAGACTTAAATCCGTCTCTACTTGTTCCTCCCACCTCAGCAGTCTTGTAATTTTCTATGGGACTGCACTATGTATGTACATAAGGCCTCCTTCAGAACACAAGGATAATTTGGACAATGTATTCTTAGTTCTGCACAGTGCTGCAACACCTATGTTAAACCCTCTTGTGTACAGTCTAAGAAATAAAGAAGTAAAGAATGCTACGTTAAAAATTCTGGCATTTTTGCCAGAAGTAGCTGATATTCTGCCTTTTAAAAGAATATGGGTTCAGTTTAGTGATAAGACTAAGATATGCTTTTGGGGGGGATTGATATTTAACATAATATTAAGCTAAATAAGGGTTCTACTATGATTAATTTCATATTAATATACAATATATTGATCTGATTTATAGTTGATCAAACCTTAGGTTTCAGGAAGGTAAAG
This sequence comes from Xenopus tropicalis, assembly GCF_000004195.4. Lineage (NCBI taxonomy): Eukaryota > Metazoa > Chordata > Amphibia > Anura > Pipidae > Xenopus > Xenopus tropicalis. The sequence goes on along the minus strand of NC_030677.2, from coordinate 88,146,381 downwards.
TCAGCATACCGTAGGACAGCTACTGTAAACTTAAGGTATCCGGTGTCACTGATCTACACATATTGGGTGATTCTATTGTATAGAAATAAAGAAAGAAAGAAAGAGAAAGAAAGAGAAAGAGAGAAAGAAAGAAAGAAAGAAAGAGAAAGAAAGAACTAGGCTTTACTTATTTGAGAAGAGGTTGACTGAAGGGGTAATCTCTGCTCATGAAGAGATCATGCACCAAAGGTGGGGTCTCCTAGAATAGAATGGCATATGTTTACTTAGCTTTGTGTAATTTTTGTAGCCAGTTCAGCATCAAATGAAAATTCATTTGATGCTGAACTGGCTACAAAAATTACACAAAGCTAAGTAAACATATGCCATTCTATTTTGTGTTGGTTCTCATTAGCAGTACCTTAGATTTAATTACTGATTCTGCATATTTTATCACATATTGGTTCACCCCTGGTGATTGTCTAGGACAGTGATCCCCAACCAGTGGTTCCCGAGCAACAAGAAAGAAAGAAGACATAAGGGCATCCAATGAGTTTAGAAAGGTAGGGAAGCAGGAACTGCAAGTATGGACATTTTCTCCCTAAAGATGTTGCACAGGAAAAAAAAAGTTGCAAAACAAATGTATTAAACTTCTTAATTTTAGCTTAATTTTCCTGCAGCCATGATCTTCACAATACTAAGTGAGAATGCATTAAAACTGAAAAAAATCAATTTCCATGGGCTGCAGTAAGACCCAAAACTAGGTCACGTCTGGCAACAAATAAACATTAAAATGAACAATCAAAAAAACATGGGTCAATATATTAAGGGGCACATTTACTAAGTAATTCTGAGAAATTTACGAATGGGTTTTTCGCCAGTACTCGATTTTTCCAATATTGTTTTGGCAAAAACAATAGAATAGTCAGTGACAGCCTGTCCTTGACAGTTAATCACTTCATTGTTTTCTTTTTTACACATTTTCAAGAGGAAATTAATCCCATCCTTGGTTTCTATTTCACTCAGTTTCAAGTGAAAATTAAACACATTATTATTTTTCAAGAATGAGTGTCAATACTCCTAAAATGGCAGCTGGAGCAATTCCTGTTTGGGAAAAATAATGAACGTCCGTTTAAACTTGAATTTTTTGAGTTTTAGCGATTCTTTAATTTTGAAAAATTTGTGATTTTCGATTGTATTCAATAAATGTGTCAATTAATTAAATCTATTGAACTTCTGGGAATTCTGTAGGTTTCTCCAGTTTGATATTTCACGCCCACAGTACTTTATAAAAGTCCAGTGTAATGAAATCTCTTATGCCATTTTTTTTATTATTGCTACTACATTAAGAAGAAGGCTGTTTTTGTTAAAACTTTATAATTCAGTTCTGGTGGCTAAAAAAAAGTGTGGGAAAGGTGTTCTAGTGAAATGATCTCTTTTCCGTTATGGCTGGAAGTCACTGAAGTCACTGAATAATCCAGATATTATCACCACCAATGCCAAAGCTGGGGATGTGGGGTACCCCATTATATGGATTCCTGAGAAAACTTGTTCCCCCTCCCCCATTATCCCTCTGGTCACAAGGATCTAAAGAAAAGCCCTACCACAATGTGTTTTATATAACCTCTTCACTGCTCTCTAGCAAGTCTTCATCGACACAACAAGGTTCATATGTTTTTAACTTTGTGAATTTCATGGGACTTTCTGGTTGAACATATAATAACACATATAACATAGGTCTGCAAGATACCATTTTAAGTGCTAATGGTGCCTGGTGTAACCAAATGTAGGCTTGATAAAGGGCTGGTTTATGCCCGAAACGTTGCTGTGTGCACTTGAGTAAAGTCACTTTTTTCTACAACATTTCCGGAGTGCTGCTGTTTTTTCATTTTATCCTGGTGTAACCAAATGTAAGTATTGTGCTTTTAGTCACCAAATTGCCCAACAAAATACTGTAGGTCATTACTATGCATGCAAATACAGGCCTGGGGGTCATTATTCTGTTAATACATTGAAGGGAGGGTTTCTTTTGTTCTAGTGAGGTTAGGGCAGAAAATTCTTTGAGGGTCATCTTGGCTGTGGTGTGTGTAGCCAGGGTGGCTGTACTGAGCGTTTTTCCTCAGTAGTAGCATTGTATATGTCATGGGTGGCCATGTGGTGTGTCTGTTCTAGTTGCCTCTCTAGAACCTGTGTTCAGCGCTTACATGCACTTGTGTCAGTACAGGCCGCCAAGAAAGAATGGGTTTGGCTATTTGTTTATCTGCTTTCCAGTTTAGTATTTCAGTGGCTGGTTTCTGGTTTCTACGGTCTTATTTTCCCTAGCAACCAGGCACAGGTTTGAGTGATAGACTGGAATAACTACAGGAGGGGCACTGAATAGGAATATAAGTTGTAAAAATTAACTATACCAGTACAATTATAGCCTCACAGAGCAATCATTTTTTGGCTGCTTGGGTCAGTGACCCTCCATTTGAAAGAGGTAGAAGAAGAAGGCAAATAACTCAAAGGTTTTAAAAAAATACATAATGAATACCAATTGGAAAGTTGCTAGGCATTGAACATTCTATAACATACTAAATGTTAATATAAAGGTGAACCGCCCCTTTAAATGCAACACATAATTTGTATTTCCTTTCTAATAGCCTACAGCTCTGTACTTTCAAATGCACATTGAAAAAGATGATTTGGTGCTATCTTTGGACCAGGGGACAGAAGTAAGATTGACATCATCCCAACAAGAGGTGGTATAGCCATTTGCTGTAAGTTGAATAACAGTCTTGCTAACAAAGGGGGTTGCCACCTGGCTGGTATTTTGGGCACTAAAAATGATGCATGATGCCAATGCTATTATGAGGAAAGAAATATAGTTATATAGGAAGACCGGTATTGCAAATCTACCAACAAAACAGCTGTTTTAGGAAACATAACAAGAGTACCCTCCATTTATATGGTGAAATCAGAGAACAGTTGCCTCCCAAGCAAAAGGCTTAAAGAAGACATATCCAATAAAAATTAGGAATGTACCAGTGAATTATATTTCTCTAGATATAGAAGGAGCCTTGTGTTTCGGACTAATTTATTGAGAAATTCCCCCAAAACCCCACTAATCCCGCCCACCTGTTCCACTTCCTGTTGGCTGAATTCTCTGAATGTGCAGGGGAGCCAGCGGCTCTCCGAACAGGCACTGTAGGATAGGAACCAATCAGCAGCTAGGCTGACCTGATAGGGAACTGAAGCCTTTCTTTGCTTGTGTGACTGCAGGGCTGTGATTGGCTCACCCCCTCCTACTGCGTTCTGGCTGGGACCGTTAGGACACACCCATTCTTCATTTCAAACAGTGACAGAGAATCTATAGGGAGTTCCAATAAAGAGGCCATTTTTACAGATAGGATTAATTTTTAGCCCAAAGTGAAACCAGCACCATATATTATTCATAATTGCCTACAAATGTAGGGTTTTTCCAATTTATCCAATATCTCTCCTTTAAGGAAGTTGTACTTGTATCGACTTCTCATCCTAAACCTGCAATCTGGAAAGGGCAGAGAAGGACTGCAGAACTTTGTATGGATTATTTATAGGCTGTGCAGTTTTACCACTACCAAGCTCCCCCCGGCTCCTTACCATACCTCTGTCCTAATGATCTCTAAATATGGGAGGATTTTCGTACTGCAAAATGAAGCGCATTATGCTAACCCGCAGTAGTAAGTCAAAGAGACATTTCTGCTGGAGAGCTATAAACCTTCTGTGGGTGGCTAAGGCTTCTGGTGTAGAAGTGCCTACTGAGGTTCTGATGGATAGGGATGTAGCGAACATCGCCAAAAATGTTCGCGAACCCGTTCGCGGACTTTCGCCAAAACTCGCGAATATTCACGAACTTTGCGAACCCCATAGACTTCAATGGGAAGGCGAACTTTAAAACCTAGAAAAGCCATTTCTGGCCAGAAAACTGATTTTAAAGTTGTTTAAAGGGTGCCACGACCTGGACAGTGGCATGCAGGAGGGGGATCAAGGGCAAAAATTTATCTGAAAAATACTTTGTAAAAAAAACGCCAAAAAAAAACGCAAAAAAATAACGCAAAAAAAAACCCCGCAAGCTATTCCTATGTATACACAAAGGCGAAAAACCGAAGTGAAAAAACGTGGCGGAAAAAACAGAGGCGAAAAAACGCGGCGCAAAAAAAACGCGGCGAACCCAAAATGGCGAACATCGCCAAAAGTTTCCGAATTTGCGGACTTGCGAACACCCGATTTTCGCGCGAATTAGTTCGCCGGCGAACATTTCGCTACATCTCTACTGATGGAGTCTCATGAATACCGATTGCCAAATGGGCAATTTTATTGTGTCTTATTTTTCGCGTCTTAATGCACTATTCACTAAAAGGATATTGGCGTTAATTTAGATGCAATGCTGTTTGCATTATTTAAGTTGCGAAGACTATTTTCGTGCGGTATTTGATGCAACGCGGGCTACTTGTCGCCCACGCTAATCATGCACATGCCATATTAGCCATACACACCATTACGTTCATAAAACTACTTTTTTTTAAAATGACCATTTCCCTGCAAACTGGAGGCTGCATCACTCTAGGGCCAACACAGACTTGAATAAATCACACTGCAAAGTCCATATTATGTTGCCAAAAGCTCATGAACTGTACTCTTCTATAATTTCCGCCTGCCCCAAGTAGGTGTTAATTTTCGCATAGACTAATACAATATTTAGCACGTCTAAGTGTTTGTTAATCAGGCGTTAGTATTATTTCTCCGCGAGAATTAATACAACGCTGTAAAATGAACGCATTCGGTTGCGCGCTATTTAACGCATGCGATATGCGCACGCAATAATACTTTAGCGAATCACTCCTTTTTTCGCGTCAAATTTAACTCAAAAAAGCATGCGATATGAGTTATCGCACTTTAGTGAATCAACCCTATTTGTATCACGTTACACTTTCACACTAAGGAGGGCTCTGCAATAGTGCATCTCACATACATCATCTCATGGAAAAGGCAACATAATCCAATGAAAGCCTAACACGGTGTCAATAGGACTGAAAAAATTGACAAATTTATAGTACTCTCCCTGCCATCTAAATGAAATGTCCGGACTGTACACTGCCATTAGCCATAAACAACTAGCTGTGTATTAACAGTGTTTGGCATTAATTGTACTTCACTGAATAAGTTTTTGACTTGTGATTCCATAATTAGAAGAACTGCATAGCGTAAAAGCACCAGTTACAAAAAATGGAAGTTAATCACTTGTTTTTACTTTATACAATTTAGTATTAAATACCTGTTGATCTTTATTGATGGCATTCTTTATTGAATGCCTGCCGCTTTCTGGCTAAGCCACTGATTTCTTCTTGCTACCTTTTGGTACTTGTAAAGAATAATCTTTTCCCTGGCTATCCATGTCAGCATTCACTCATGGGTTTACTCCACCCGCTGATAGCTGATAGGACAGAATTAAAAATAATTAGACAATCACTCCAGATACCACACCTATATATAGATCCACCCCTTCCTCTCAAGAGTGTCTTTGTATCTTAGCAATTATATTCAAAAATGGGGTGGGAAAGCGTGAATGCTGCCATGGATAGCCAGGAAATGAAAATTCCGGTAAGTTGGTATTGAATTTTCCATTATTAAAGTTGTGCCATGATATAAATAAGGGCTTTTTAATTGCTGTCATCTGCAAGATCTGTTACTCTGATAGCTAGAATTTCAACCACCATTAATGGGATCCTGTCATGATTTTTATGGTGTACTTTTTATTTCTAAATTACACTGTTTACATAGCAAATAATTCACTCTACCATTTCAAATTTTATTCTTGAACCAACAAATGTACTTTTTAGCTGTAATATTGGTGTGTAGGCAGCTATCTCAGTGCATTGTGTCTGAGTCTGAGCTTTTAGCAGCAGCCAGTGCTACATTAGAACTGCTTTCAGGTAACCTATTGATTCTCCTACTCCCATGTAACTGGAGGAGTCCAAAGCCAGACTTGGATTTCTTACTATTGAGTGCTATTCTGATATCTACTGGGAGCTGCTATCTTGCCACCTTCCCATTGTTCTGCTGAGAGGGGATATTACTCCAACTTGCAGCTCAGCAGTAAAGTGTGACTGGGAAATGAAGAATATGGCTAGTCCTAAGTGCAAGGTCCAACATTATTACTCAATCTATGATGTTTTTTACCCACAGTGTTATTTTACAGACTCTAAAGTAACTGCAAAGTAGTTGTAGGGACCCATAGGGTTAATGTGCCTCTATGGCTTTAAACACTACCTTTCATTTCTCCTTGTCACTAGGCAAGGTTTAATGTATCTATTTGGTATTACCATATACCTTATTATTGGCCCAAGGCTAGACCACACCCTGCCACACTTTAATATGGTGTTAGGAGAGGGGTGGTTCTTTCTACTTGGCCTGCAGCATCTGACATATGTGAATGTCTGCCAGAAACCTGGGATCCACAAGGCCCAGAAGGTTACGACCGAAGGGGAACAGTACCCTTAGTAAAGTTGGGGCGCAGGGATCCCGTGAACGAGGTAAAGTGAGAACAGGTTAAATAATATCAGAGCACTTTCTAGGAAAGTGAGTCAGACAGTATGTATTTATAAAGAGCAGCTTTCTTGCTCCATCCATTACTTGCCTTTGTTTAGGGACACAGAAGTGCCAGAGAATAGGCCTAACTTACGGTGCCCAAACTCTATATGAGAGGGATAAACCGATGGACACCATACTTCAACTGTTAGATCTGCTTTAACATCAATTGTATTGCTGAAATCCTGTTATACCTCCTCAAGGGTAAGTATTGATTTGCCCTGCATTACCATCATTTGTCTAGGACAAATAGTTATCTTTTGATTGCAAGAGCTCCTGGTGTCCACCTACAGTATTTACTTATTGTACTTTTCACATACACGTTGCAGTGGGAGGTGTAGTTGCACAACACCCTCCGTATAGTCGCTTCCACTTTGTGAAGGCTCATCCTGAAGATAGAGAGTCACATGTCCCCCCTGCTCTATCACTAACTGGACAATTTGACTAATACAGCCAAATAGGGGTTATATTGTACAGGTATAGGACCCGTTATCCAGAATGCTTAAGACCAAGGGTATTCCGGAACAGGGCTCTTTCCGTAATTCGGATCACCATACCTTAAGTGAACTAAAAAATCAATAAAACATTAATTAAACCCAATAGGATGGTTTTGCATCTAATAAGGATTATTTATATCTTAGTCGGGATCAATAACAAGGTACTGTTTTATTACTACAGAGAAAAAGCAAATCAGTTTTAAAATTCTGTATTATTTGATTAAAATGGAGTCTATGGGAAACGGGCTTTACGTAATTCGGAGCTTTCTGGATAATGGGTTTCCGCATAAGGGATCCCATACCTGTACTTGCAGTTACTCAAGCATGGGCAGTGGCATAAATAGGGTTGCATGGCCCAAGATTTGCATCTAGGCCACCCCCCAAATGCCACAAGACCCACCCCACCATGCGTCCACTTGAACCCATGGGGGTATGGACCCAGGACTCTTATTCAGTGAAGTACAAATTGTGCTTGTGTACTAGCTGCTGGACTCAAAGGCAGCCCCGGAAGTGACAAAACCTCAAGGCAGTTGTTAATTGCAATGCCTTGTTTCTGTAATTATTCAGCTCAGAGGGATGCTTCCTGGGGTTATGTCAAGGCGTAAGCACTATCATCTATTTTTGGGAGGGGACTGGTTAAAGACTGATGAGGATGACCAGCCTGCAATGGTTAACCACAAAGTATACTTGATTTGCTGTATAAAAAAAAAAATTACAGTCTATTGACACCATTACTTGTCCCTTCATTCCAAATTCCTGTTTGTATATTCACCATTCCAGGAGCCTTCTGTATGTGTGTGTGCAGGATGTATGTAGGCAACTCCATGTTTATTTCCCACTCAGCCATCAGCAGAGGATGTTCATATAAGTGAGTGAGTGTCACCAAAAGGTGACAGCACCTGTGTAGGTTCCCTTGTACCCCTCCTCTTGGAGTTGTGAAAAACTAAACCAAGTAGATCATAGGCAAATGTTTTTAACAACTAAGTTAATTTTAATTTAGCTACCCACTGGAATGTGCCTGTGGTCTCCTGTGGGCATTGGTTATACCCGTATAGAACGCACATTTTTTGTAATATTAGTGCTATAAGAAGATGGTTTCAACATCATATTATGTGAAATTTGTTCACAAACTTAGAATTAATTTTACATATTAATCAGCAGTGACCTCTGGTGGCCATCAGTGTATACTGCACTTCAACACTGTGTCACTCTATCACATTGCAGCTCCTGTGCACATCTTTACCCTTTATTATATTAATTGGCCTGTAATGGTAATGAAAAGAATGACAATGTATTGTATAAGGGAAAACATTATCATATTAATGACACCAAAAACAATCTGAGCAATCTTCTTGTACTTATTGAATATAGTTTATAGTTACAGCAGTTATATTGGGGAGTATTTTAAGGTGGAAACTAGCAGGGCAGTAACTGTAAATGGAACATAGTGTATTACATTTCAGCAGAGCAGTACTTGGATAATATTTTCAGCCTGAAACTGGTTGAAAATATGAAATACTCAGTGAATCCTGTGTGTAATGATTCAAGCCTAGTGGTCTGCATTGAAGTAAGTCTATAGAGAATCAGAATTAAAATTGTCTTATAGAAGATTACCATGTACAGGTACGCGACCTGTTATCCAGAATGCTGGGGACTTGGGGTTTTCCAGATAAAGGCTATTTCCATAGTTTGAATCTCCATACCTTAAGTCTACTAAAAATCATTTAAATATTAAATAAACCCAATAGGAGTGTTTTGCTTCCAGCAAGGATGAATTATTATATCTGTTGTGATCAAGTAAAAGTCACTGTTTTATTATTAAAGAGAAAAAGGAAATAGTTTTTAAATATTTGAATTATTTGATTAAAATGGAGATGGGCTTCCCGTAATTTGGAGCTTCCTGGATAACTGGTTTCTGGATAGCGGATCCCATACCTGTAATTATGCCAGAACAGCTGTTTATTTCTGCACTAAACACAATTATGCAGAAACAGCCTTCGCATTTGATCATAGTTTGTACAAGGATATACCATGAAACCATGTGTCAGCACACCAGTTTCACTGTACTAAGCACAGTTCTGCAGAAACAGCCCCTATTATGGGCACACGCTATACAGGTAGATATTATGAACTAAATTAGCATAGCTATTCCTCTACAGTCACCAGATTTGCTTGTAGTCTATACAGGGAGTTACCAGCATTTTTATTTCCTGTAGTAAGCAATGTACAGGTATGGGATCCGTTATCTGGAAACCCATTATCCAGAAAGTTCAGAATTATGGAAAGCCTGTCTCCCATAGACTCCATTTTAATAAAATAATTAAGATTTTTTAAATGTATTTCCCTTTTCTCTGTAATAAATAAAACAGTACCTTGTACTTGATCCCAACTAAGATATCATGACCCCTTATTGGGGCAGAACAGTCCTATTGGGTTTATTTCATGGTTAAATGATTCCCTTTTCTCTGTAATAATAAAACAGTACCTGAACTTGATCCCAACTAAGATATAATAAATCCTTATTGGAGGCAAAACAGTCTTATTGGATTAATTAATGTTTTAATGTTTTTTTAGTATACTTAAGGTGTGGAGATCCAAATTATGGAAAGACCCCTTATCCGAAATACCCTTGGTCCTGAGCATTCTGGATAACGGGTCCTATACCTGTACAACCATATTGGTTGTTCCAACTACCTACTCATGCTATTGATTACAGTCAGCTGTTCTGACTTCCTGCTTAGGGAAAGATGCACCCTGCACAAATCCAGAATTCTACGTCTCTTCTTATAAGGAACATACCTAATGCACTGTATGCAGGCTGTTATAGCTCTATAGCAGTGCATTCTGGGGTGGCCAACATGGGATTCTGGGTAGGTCGGAGAAGGCCAAATGTCAAAATAGTGAATCTGTTTAAGTACTATGCATCTTTTGTTAATGCGCTCCTATTATTAGTTCCCTTTTACATAATTAATATAATTGGTTGTCTGGATAAATTAACTAACATCTCCTTTTGGCTCAGTATTTAGGTGTTGGCCCTTTTCTCGTTTTTAGCTTTAGGCAGAGTTTTATGATTTGGCCATCCGATGCAAAACAGTCCCATTGAAAGTTCATGGTCCAACACCAGTTCTACATGCCTTCCAAATCATCCCCTCCAGCAAGGATCTGATCCAGTCAACGTATAGCTGTAATAGCTGAACGCAACAAGCAACACTCCCAGAGAGTATGTTAAACTTTTATAAGACTCGGTATTATTGCTCCGTTATACCGCCAAATCTTTTTTATGAGTGTTCCATATCCTGCTCAAATTTAAAACCATGTTTTTTTTTACAAAATGACCATTATCTGCAGCATTGTGGCTGCCAGCTCCATGTAGAATGGACCAATCTGGCACCAGCTGTACCAAATGCCTGTATTTGTAAGGAACTTTCAATCAAAATAAGGACTGTGGGCAAAGGAACAAGCCTAAGCTACTTCCAAACCTAGAGTTAAAAAAGCTCAGTAATAAATATACAATTGTTTTTTTTAATTCATGTTTTTTAAAGGGTAACTAAAGTCTGAAATAAATATTAAACCTGTGCATCTGCGACACATTCAAACATGCATGGGGAAAATGAATAGGGAAGGAAAGTAGATGAACTGTAAAATACAGGTTCCAATACAGGTGAATAATGGAAAAGGTGGGGGGTGGATATTAAAACAATGGGTGTGCCATTTCTGGGAGCTGCTTTTGCTTGAGCCTTCTTCAGTCAGTCTATCAGTCTGGTCCACATGAGGCAACACTAATGGAAAGCAGTACTACTGCTATCACTGCTATCTTGTAAGTAGGACAATTTTTGAATAAGGCATCTCCTATGTCAAACTGCAGAAACCAATATAACTTTAAATATTTGAACTACTTTAATCCACCTCACAACAGTCACTGTTCCAGCAGACCTTGCCCAAATAGTCTAAAACATTTCCAACTGTTCCCCCACAACCTTCTCACTTTTGTTTAACCCCTGTCTCTTTTCAGGTCCACAAATCAGGAGTGGTTCATCTAAATATGGACAATGGGCACAGAAGTTTGAAATCTCAAAGACTTTTTCAGTACCAAAGAGTAAAGCTGAAGGGAGTAAGGTAGCCATGCATTTAAAGGGTAAGTTCACCTTTAGGTTATACTTTTCATTTTTTATTTCTAAATTACACTGTTTACATAGCAAATAATTCACTCTACCGTTTAAAATTGTATTCTTGAACCAACAAATGAATTTTTTTAGATGTAATATTGGTGTGTAGGCGCCATCTCAGTGCATTGTGTCTGAGTCTGAGCTTTCAGAAGGAGCCAGAGCTACACATTAGAACTGCTTTCAGGTAACCTATTGTTTCTCCTACTCCCATGTAACTGGAGGAGTCCAAAGCCAGACTTGGATTTCTTAGTATTGAGTGCTATTCTGATGTGAGCTGCCATCTTGTTGCCTTCCCATTGTTCTGCTGATTGGCTGCTGGGGAGGAAAAGGAGGGGGGGGGGGGATATAACTCCAACTTGCGGCTCAGCAGTAAAGTGTGACTGAAGTGTATCAGAGCACAGGTCACATGGCTGTGGAACCCTGGGAAATGAAGAATATGGCTAACCCCATGTGAAATTTCAAAATGAAATATAAAAATTATTGCGTTAAGGAATTACCTATTCCTAGCCATTTCAATTGGTCTTCATTATTTTATTTTTATCATTTTTAAATGATTTGCCTTTCTTCAGCCTCTTTCCAGCTTTCAAACAGAGGTTACTGACAAAAAAAACTATTGCTCTGTGAGGCTACAATTTTATTACTTTTTATTGCTTTTCTCCAGCCCCTCATTCAAACAACTGTCTGGTTGCTAAGGTATATTGGATCTTAGCAACCCCATAGCTGCTAAAATTGTAAAAAAAACAAACTGCAGAACTGCTCAACAAAAAGCTTAATAATTAAAAAAAAAAAAAAAAAAAACCCAAATGAGAAAATGAAGACCAAATGCAAGTTTTCTCAAAAATATCTCTGCCTACATTATACTAAAAGTTATTTTAAAGGTGAACTACACCTTCAACATGCATACTCAATATTGTATGAGGTGGTAAGCTGGGAAATACAGTTCTGCTAGATATTTGATATGTGTTGCAGTGTTTTAATTATATGCAAAGGCATCAAAATGTAATTTGTGCCTGATTCTTTAGATGCAAGTGGACTGATTAGGAGGTGGCGGCAGCTCCAGGGGGGCATGGGGGACTGAATGGGTCTAAATGCAACTATGCAAAGAAATATGAAACTTTTTGATGCAAGTACCTTTAATGAATGGGACTGTTCAAACTTGAGTGTCTGAAACTACACTAATCAGTCATGAATGACCCCTTCTGAGTATGTATAATTATTAGATATGTCTGTAATGAAACAAAAACATTGTTGCTGTAACGAGCAACAATGTAGCTTCCACCACTTGAAATAATACTTCCAAATATTCAGAAAATACATTTCCTGCACATGCCACAGTTATGCACTTACAGTGGAGGAAATAATTATTTGACCCCTCACTGATTTTGTAAGTTTGTCCAATGACAAAGAAATGAAAAGTCTCAGAACAGTATCATTTCAATGGTAGGTTTATTTTAACAGTGGCAGATAGCACATCAAAAGGAAAATCGAAAAAATAACTTTAAATAAAAGATAGCAACTGATTTGCATTTCATTGAGTGAAATAAGTTTTTGAACCCCTACCAACCATTAAGAGTTCTGGCTCCCACAGAGTGGTTAGACACTTCTACTCAATTAGTCAACCTCATTAAGGACACCTGTCTTAACTAGTCACCTGTATAAAAGACACCTGTCCACAGAATCAATCAATCAAGCAGACTCCAAACTCTCCAACATGGGAAAGACCAAAGAGCTGTCCAAGGATGTCAGAGACAAAATTGTAGACCTGCACAAGGCTGGAATGGGCTACAAAACCATTAGCAAGAAGCTGGGGGAGAAGGTGACAACTGTTGGTGCGATTGTTCGAAAATGGAAGGAGCACAAAATGACCATCAATCGACCTCGCTCTGGGGCTCCACGCAAGATCTCACCTCGTGGGGTGTCAATGATTCTGAGAAAGGTGAAAAAGCATCCTAGAACTACACGGGAGGAGTTAGTTAGTTAATGACCTCAAATTAGCAGGGACCACAGTCACCAAGAAAACCATTGGAAACACATTACACCGCAATGGATTAAAATCCTGCAGGGCTCGCAAGGTCCCCCTGCTCAAGAAGGCACATGTGCAGGCCCGTCTGAAGTTTGCCAATGAACACCTGAATGATTCTGTGAGTGACTGGGAGAAGGTGCTGTGGTCTGATGAGACCAAAATAGAGCTCTTTGGCATTAACTCAACTCGCTGTGTTTGGAGGAAGAAATATGCTGCCTATGACCCCCAAAACACCGTCAAGCATGGGGGTGGAAACATTTTGCTTTGGGGGTGTTTTTCTGCTAAGGGCACAGGACAACTTATTCGCATTAACGGGAAAATGGACGGAGCCATGTATCGTGAAATCCTGAACGACAACCTCCTTCCCTCTGCCAGGAAACTGAAAATGGGTCATGGATGGGTGTTCCAGCACGACAATGACCCAAAACATACAGCAAAGGCAAAAAAGGAGTGGCTCAAGAAGAAGCACATTAAGGTCATGGAGTGGCCTAGTCAGTCTCTGGGCCTTAATCCAATAGAAAACCTATGGAGGGAGCTCAAGCTCAGAGTTGCACAGAGACAGCCTCGAAACCTTAGGGATTTAGAGATGATCTGCAAAGAGGAGTGGACCAACATTCCTCCTAAAATGTGCGCAAACTTGGTCATCAATTACAAGAAACGTTTGACCTCTGTGCTTGCAAACAAGGGGTTTTCCACTAAGTATTAAGTCTTTTTTTGTTAGAGGGTTCAAAAACTTATTTCACTCAATGAAATGCAAATCAGTTGCTATCTTTTATTTAAAGTTATTTTTTCGATTTTCCTTTTGATGTGCTATCTGCCACTGTTAAAATAAAACTACCATTGAAATGATACTGTTCTGAGACTTTTCATTTCTTTGTCATTGGACAAACTTACAAAATCAGTGAGGGGTCAAATAATTATTTCCTCCACTGTATATATTAATGTATATTTACTAAAATGGGGTATATTTGTTCTGTTTACACAAATCTCATTGTCCTCTAAGAACCAGCTGGACATGTATATGAAACCAATGCAGTTGCTACATGCACCTAAATGTTATGTCCTTCCAGCTGTAGATTAATATATTGGGTTTAAAGGAGAATGAAATGTAAAATAATCAGGGGGCTGCAAAGTTATTAGTCCTTATTGGTTCTATGGTTTATGATATCTAAAGGTAAACCTAAGTATGCCAAAGTAATCGATATCTCCAAATTTAGCAAAGCTGTGCGGCTCGGTACTTTGTAATATAAAGACATGGGTATCCTTCCTGGAATCGGGGGCATGTGCGCTTTCCAAAAACACATGGCTTTTTGGGGTACACCTATTTTTTTGTTGTTTCTTTACGCCACATTGAATGCTCAAAATGTGTTGACCTTAGATTAAATGACAGAAATGATGGATGGTTTGGGGTATGTTCGTCTTGGGGCCCCTTCATGCCAAATATTTAGTCAAACTATGCACATCGGGCATCAAACTGTTCAGCGGACCCCTACCTTTCACATTTAGTCAGTTTCATTTCGGTATATAAGGTTACGTGGGGGATAAGATGCTGCAAAATGGAAGCCTGGAGGTGATTTTTGTCAGTGTCATTGAAATCGCCAGATTTAGCCAACTCTGCGGCTTGGTACCTTGCAGTACATACACATGTATAGCCTTCCTGGATTCAGGGGTGCTTTTTGGGGTGCACATAATTATGTTTGGCTTTAAAGAGACCCCATGCCATGTCTGTGGCATGTTAGAGCAGCAAGGCCTGTGTGATTTGAAAGAATCCCCACATTGATGCTTCTCCTCATTCCCCATGTCCCACAAGAGTTGTAGCTGCCACAGCAATCAGACAGGAAGCTGGGAAACCCAGCAAACCTTGGTACAGGCATGTGATTTGCATGTCAGTTGTGTTGCTTGATGTTGGTATAAAGAGGGCAATAAGTTGATTTGTGCTTTGCCTGGGAAAGCGGAGGAAGTGGCTGGGCTAGTGTTTAGGACATGCACAAGTGCATGCAGCTGAGTTTGAGATGGAAGGACAAGTCTTCCCAAATTGGGATTCTCATACTATTTCCTTTAGCTGAGGGGGCTACCGCTCATAGGTGTCAATATCGTGCCTTGCCTTCCATTCATAGGGACAGTCTAGGGAGGTCAGGCAGGGTGGAACATGCTGCCCTGCCTTGACATACAGCCAGGCGGTGTGATGTACCAGCCCATTCATGAAATGGCTTACAATGGGGAAGCTACAAGGCATGGCATCGAATTGACACATATAGGGGCTGATTTACTTACCCACGAACGGGTCGAAATGAGTCCGATTGCGTTTTTTTCGTAATGATCGGTATTTTGCGATTTTTTCGTATGTTTTCCGATTTTTTCGGATTCCTTACGAATTTTTCGTTAACAATACGATTTTTGCGTAAAAACGCGAGTTTTTCGTATCCATTACGAAAGTTGCACATTTTTCGTAGCGTTAAAACGTACGCGAAAAGTTGCGCATTTTTCACGTAAGTTTTAACGCTACAAAAAATGCGCAACTTTTTACGCAACTTTCGTAATGGATACGAAAAACTCGCGTTTTTACGCAAAAATCGTAAAAAAAAAAAAGTCGCAAAATGTTCGTTTTCAAGTCGGAACTTTTCCAATTCGGGTCGGATTCGTGGGTTAGTAAATCAGCCCCATAGAGTGATGGCCCCTTACAGCTTTTCTTTTCACCGACCCCTCCTTTATAGAGGTGGCCCTCTACCAGCACTCTTTTCACCCCCCCCCCCGCCACAACCCATTAATAAAATTCTTTATTGTTCAGCATTCTCTATCTTCATCTCCATCTGCTCGGCTGACATTGTCCCATCATGTGTTCCCAGTACACATAGATAGTTTACCTCTTATCTATATTTCAGTAAACTTAAACCTGCTGTGGTACTATACACAGGTACTATACACAGGTACTATACACAGGTACTATACTCAGGTACTATAGACAAATACTATACGCAGGTACTGTACACAGGAACTGTACGCAGGTACTGTACACAGGGTAGTATAAACAGATACTATACACAGGTACTGCCTATTCATGAACTAATCCCTACCTGCAAAGCAACATTTAGTGGGAAATAATATACAACAGACTTTGGGCCGGATTAATTAAAGTACGAATCCGAATCACGAAATCCGATAAATTCTGATGATTGCGAAAGTCACTAAATTTCCGTTCGTTTGAATACAAAAATTTCGTACTTACGATCCAAAATTTTCGTATTGAAACGATCGTTTGCGATAGTCAATAAATTTTCGTGGGAAAACCTTTCTGACTTTGAACTGTCAGTGCACGATTTTGGAAGCCTTCCATAGGACTCAATGCCACTCTGCAGCTCCAACATGTATGTATGTATGTATGTATAACTTTATTTATAAAGCGCCACAAGGGTACGCAGCGCTGTACTGTCTTACAGAATACAAAATAACACACAGGGAGGACAAGTGATATAATAAATAAATACAATAAATACATATATGTGTATATATATATATATATATATATATATATATATATATATATATATATATATATATATATATATATATATATAAAGTGCCATGTGGTATGAGACACAGTAGGAAGGAGGTCCCTGCCCCGTAGAGCTTACAATCTGAGTGGTTGGGTAACATACAGGCACAAACTGGAAGGTAAGAGTGCATCAGGTATGGGCATTTGCCCTTATTAATATGGTTAGAGAAGGAGAGAGACTGTTCAAAGATAACCCCAAGGCATGGCCCAATGAAAGTCACAATACGGAAGCTTGAATTAATCCAAAACTTTCGTACTTGTTGCACAAATTGTTGCACAAAGTTCGCAAAAGTCGTGCAAATTAGAGAAAATATCTCAGAAAATACGCAAAACTTGTTTAAAAACTTTAGAAAAAAATACGATTTTTTTTGTATTCGGACAAACACATTTGGTCTAATTTACCCTTACTAGTATGGAGAGACATTCATCCTTCCCCCAATGTACTCTGGGATAGTGCTGGCTATCATGCACCCCTCCTTCAGTGGCATCCCATGTGCTGGCCTATAGACTCCACATTGCACCACCTTTCAGCAGGATCTTGACCAACTGGCAATCTGGGCGGCTAAGTGGCAGATGAGATTTAATGTGGATAAATGTAAGGTCATGCACCTGGGATGTAAAAATATGCAAGCCACTTATACCCTTAACCCTTTCCCTGCCAAGCATGTAGCTTCTACGTGCTGGCATAAAAAGTCGCTATATGCCAAGCACGTAGAAGCTATGTTTCCCATTAAGACAGTGCGTTCTCTGCACTTGCCGATTAATCCGAGTGCAGAGATGCGCCGCCAGGCTCACAACCCCCAATGAGCTTACCGGCGCTGCTCCTCCTCAGCCCCCTCCGTTCGCCCCTGTGTGACCCCCAAGTCGCAGCAACGTCATCAAGACGTGCCTGCTGCTTGGGGTATTTAAATCCCCCCCCTGGCGCCGCCCCCTTCACTTGTGCAGCATCGTGGAGCCTGCCTGCATCCCCCTGCGGTCCTCCAACGCTGAGATCTGCCTGCCTGCCTTTGAGATCTGCCTTGCCTGCCCCCAGGTACCAATTTTGAAGATTTACACATGACACTTATTGTAATTTTTTTTGCTGTATTTACTTTTTTTTTTTTTTTTGCACAGGCATACACTTACACACATATATACACACACCTATACACACACTCACACACATACACACACTCCTTTTGCAAGTGTGCACACATTACTTTGCCTTTATTTTATTTTTCATTTCTAGCCTTTACACACTAATCACTGTTTCATCAGTTTTGTTTTGTATTATTGATTTTATTTGTTTCATTGCTTTTTCAGTTTTGCATTGTGCTTTATTTCTGTTTTATTACTTGTTTTATTCTATTACTCTCATTTCTAAGTTCTCCTTTATAGTTTTATTACTGTTATTTTGCTTGTTACCTTGATTTTGCAGTGTGACAAGTGATCAGGTAGCCTGAACGCAAGTCACATGGCATAATCACATTTTTCAGTGATTTTGTGAGTTTTCAGTTCTGCGTTGTACTTTGTACTTTGATTGGTTATATTGCTTGTGTTAGCTTGATTTTTCAGTGGTTTCATTGCATTTTAGATTTGTGCTCCTATTCATTTACTGTTCTTGCTTATTGATCTTGGTTGTATTTACAGAACTTTGCTTGTGTTTTATTTCAATAGTAATTAGGTCATAATCACTTTTTTGTATATTCAGTGATTTTATTGCATTTTTATTTGTGTGTTGCTTTTTTATTTGTGTGTTGCATCTACTGGCTTTTGCTTTTTTTTGCCTGTTCTGGATTGTTTCTGATTGTTCTTGGTTGTATTTTTTTTAGGGAGTTCAGGAGTTCAAGGGAGTTTAGAGGGGGGGGGGGGGTTGAAAACAAAGCTGCTTTTTTTTCTTAGCCAGATCTTACTTGTTTTTTTTTCTAGTGTCTGCCTTGCCTGTGTTGCAGTAGTTTATCTTTGCATAGCTGTTAGATTTTTCTGGCTTCTGATCATATTCTGATTTACTTGATTTTTTGTGTGACTGATTGGGAGCATTTTGGACTAGGGTGTTATATTAGTTTGAAAATATTTTGTTGGCAACATGGCCAGAAAGTTGTTCTCAGTTGAAGAGGCTGCTGCACTGTGCATGGCCTCTAGCTCGGAGGAGTTCAGTGACTCTGATTCCGAGTATGTGCCCCCTGGTTCAGAGAGTGACTCCTCTACTGAGGAGTCATGGTGTAGTAGTAGCACAGTTAGTGCTCTTGAGGAGCCCATGGAGGTAGAGGAGAGTGTGCAAAATGAGGGAGAGGGTGATAGGGCTGATGCTGCAGCTGGAGGAGAGCCTGCGTGGAGGCCTCCTTGTAATTTTCCCCCTGCGATCCCCCCTTTTACTGCGGTCGCTGGTGTTAAGGTGGACACCAGGAATTTTGAGCCTATTGATTTTTTTCAATTGTATATCACTGAGGCCATCCTACAGGATTTGGATTTAAAAGCTAAAACTAATTCTCACTTCTCACGCTCTAATCTTACTTATAAAGAGCAGATTGCCTTAAAGCAATTACGAAATGACCGTTCTATCGTTGTCAAGAATGCTGACAAGGGTGGAATGGTCGTCGTGCTTGATAGTGAGATGTATCAAAATGAGGCATTGTGACAGCTTACTGATCCCTCCACTTATCAAGTTCTGAAGGGTAACCCCACAGTAACATATGCTAAAATCCTTACCAGTTTAGTCAGTGATGCCTTTAATAGTGGTCTTTTGACCATAAAAGTAAGAGATCATTTGTTACCCACTTCTACTAAGATACCATTGTTTCATCACTTACCAAAGGTTCATAAAAAGGAGCGCCCCCCTGTGGGGAGACCCATTGTGTCTGGAATAGGGTCATTTAATGAAAGGCTTTCAGAATACATTGATTTACTTTTGCAGCCTCTTGTACAACGATTGATTTCATATGTTCGGGACACTAAGCATGTCCTTCAATTTTTGGGTGGTTTGAGGTGGTGGGATTCTTATTCTTGGGGCACAATTGATGTGACCTCTCTTTATTCATGCATTCCCCATCACAAGGGGTTATCTGCGGTTTCATATCACTTAGATAAATACAGTATGTATGATGTGGTGACAAAGAATTTCATTTTGGATTCCATATCATATTTACTAACGCACAATTTCTTTAAATTTGATGGGGTTTTCTATCTCCAGAAGTGTGGGACGTCAATGGGTGCGAAGTTCGCACCCACCTACGCCAACCTGTACATGGGCTGGTGGGAGGAGTCCCACATTTATGGTAGTACCTCTGATTTTATTGACAATTGTTTTCTACAAACGTTATGTGGACGACCTTTTGTTTATTTGGCGAGGTACAGAAAGCGAGTATGCTGGTTTTGTAAAGGATTTGAACACTAATGATTTAAATTTGAGATTCACTAGTGAGTTTAATAAATTTAGTATTTCTTTTTTAGATTTAAAATTGGAGGCGTTTGGCTCATATGTTGAGACCACTGTGTTCAGGAAGGCCTGTGCTGGTAATGCTCTATTGAGAGCTGATTCGTGCCATCCAGGCCACACCTTTGAGGGAATCCCGTTGGGGCAGTTCTATAGACTTCGAAGGAACTGTAGTACAGATGGAGCTTTTCTTCAGCAAGCCTGTCTCTTACGCAATAGATTTTTAGATCGTGGGTATACCATGAGATCTCTCTCAACAGCTTTCATTAAGGCCCTCCGAATGGAGAGAGTGTCTTTACTTGCTGATAAGGTCACTGATAGTGATAAAAAGGATAAGAGCGATGTTGCACCTATTTTTGTAACTACCTACAGCAATCAGTTTTATAGAATTAGAAAGGTGATAGACAATTTAATACCTGTTTTATATAATGATCCACAACTAGCACAGATCTTACAAGGGGGCTGTAGGTTTGTGGCACGGAAAGCTCCCACTTTGGGCAATGTTCTCTCTCCCACTTTGTGGAGATCACAACCTACTAAACCCACTTGGTTGGCTACAAAAGGTACATACATCTGTGGCGCGCGTAGATGTATCACTTGTACGTATGTGAAACGGTCCACCACTTTCCAGAGTTCGGTTACGGGCAGATCTTTTGATATACGTGTTTATGCAAATTGCAATACACAGTATGTTGTATACCTGTTAACCTGCTTAAGTTGTAAAATTCAGTATGTTGGCTGTACAATCCGTTCTTTAAAAAGTAGGATGCGAGAGCACATTAGACACATTGTTTCAAAGAGTAGTAACAGCCCTATTGCAAGGCACTTTACACAATGTTGCGAGGCTGATCCTTCCTTTTTACAGATTCAAGTTATTGACAGGGTTTTCCCTGATGAAAGAGGTTCAAATATGCATGATAGACTGTTGCGCCTTGAGGTGAAATGGATCTTTATTTTGGGCACTCGGCATCCTACTGGTTTGAATTCTGTTTTTGATATCAGTTGCTATGTTTGACATAATTAACCTGAAATTTAATGATCTTATTCATTGTTTCTTACTTTAATCACTTTGATTTTATTAAGGTCATCGCTGTGGGGTATTATGACTTTTATCTCATGTGCTTATATATTTATTATTGATTCAATTTTACTGTGTAACTTTGTGTGGCTTGCTACATTGAACTTGATTGTATCGAATTTTCTCCAACTGTTTAAGAGTTAAATGGGCGGTACTGATGTCCTGCTCATCATCGTTATGTCACTATTTAAATGTTTTCTTGCTTGTGTTTGTTATGCCTATGATTAAGTGTATATTTACACGAAACGCGTCAGGCGTATTGTTTTTAAATGGAGTAATAAAAATCGAGTTTTAAGCAAGCCGTTGTGTCCGGTGCATTTGGAGCCCTTTTGCATATGCATCCTACAGGATATGGTCCTCTATACAAATTTATATGCCGAGCAATACCTTACCCATAATCCCCTACCTAGGTATGCTCGAGCGCAGGCATGGCATCCCACTGACATTGCCGAACTGAAAAAGTTCTTGGGACTCACTTTAGCCATGGGTCTCATAAAAGCAAATTCTTTGGAGTCCTACTTGGATACCACTACTGTGTTGTCTATCCCTGTTTTTTCTGCCACCATGCCGAGAAACCGGTATAAGCTACTGCTCCGGTTTCTGCATTTCAATAACAATGCAACAGCTGTACCCCCTGATGTGCCCGGCCATGACAGGCTGCATAAATTGAGGCCCCTTATAAATAGCCTGTCTGAGCGGTGTGGAGAAGTGTATACCCCTTCCCAAAACATTTGTATAGATGAGTCACTTCTCCTCTTCAAAGGGCGCATTGCATTTTGGCAGTACATCCCAAGCAAGCGTGCCCGCTATGGGATCAAATTTTACAAACTGTGTGAAAGCATTTCGGGGTACACCAGCTATTTCATGATTTATGAAGGCAAGGACTCCCAATTAAACCCCCCTGGTTGTCCAGGAGGAAACAGCCATTAAACAAATTTAAGGCTGGGAGGATGTAGTTATTAAACCTTCTGATAAGGGGGTTAATGTTGTAGTCTGGCCGAAAATTATGTATGTAGCAGAGGCACTCAAACAGTTATCAGATATTAGATGTTATAGCAAGTTACACCATGACCCCACAGTCAACTTTAGAGAGCTTTACAATTCTATTATTGAAGATGGATACCAAACAGGCTTATTAACCAAACAAGAATATAAAGCCTTGAATAATATACATTCTAGAACTCCTACATTTTATATGCTCCCTAAGATTCATAAAAATATATCGAAACCTCCTGGTAGGCCAATTGTATCTGGTAATGGCAATTTATGCGAACAGGCAAGCATCTATATTGATAAAAAACTGTGATCCTTCGTAATGAACTTGCCCTCTTATATACGTGACACTAGCCATCTACTATCTAAGATAAACGATACAAAGGTATTACCAGAGACCATACTGGTAACATGCGATGTAGAGTCTCTATATACTTGTATATCACACAAGCTTGGTCTCATGGCAATAAGATTCTTCCTGGAGACTGAAAGCGATTGGGATCCCCAATACATCGATTTTATAATATCCCTAACTCAATTTTGTTTAACACACAACTTCTTCATATTCAATAATAAATTTTATCTACAACAACGAGGGGTGGCAATGAGTGCTGCCTTTGCTCCCACGTATGCGAACCTATTTTTAGGGTGGTGGGAGGCAAATTGGGTCTTTGATGAAGAACTGGCTATTTACACAAAATTTGTAGTAGATTGGTTCTGCTACATTGATGATCTGTTTTTCCTCTGGACAGGCTCAGTCGACATGTTAGAGGAGTTTCTTGAGAAATTAAACATAAACTCGCTTAATATCAAATTAACTCACACATACAGTGCTGAGAAAATAGATTTTTTAGACATCTCTATCTATATCACAAAGGACAATGAGCTATCTACAGATCTGTACTGCAAACCTACAGCTACCAACTCAATTTTACATTTCAATAGCCATCATTTGGATTCAACTAAAAAAGCTATTCCTTTTGGCGAATTTATAAGATTGAAACGTAATTGTTCTGATCACTCTAATTTCGTCAAACAAGCTAAAGCGTTGATGTTGAGACTAAAGGAGAGAGGGTATAGCCGAAGAGTTGCGAAACAAGCATATCACCGGGCCTGTGGGCTCACGCGCAATAGTCTGTTGGTGACAGGTCAGAGAAGAGAAAAAACAACAGATAACTGTATAAGATTCATCAGTACCTATGACAACCAATGGCCGGCTATTAAATCTATTTTGAATAAACACTGGCATATTCTGCAGACCGATACAGTTTTGCGAAAATATGTGGGCAACTCTCCCGGTACTTGCTGTAGAAGATCACCTAATTTAAGAGACAAATTAGTATCCAGTCACTTTCAGTCATCAGCACAATGTAATAAAAAACTCAGTGGTACTTATGCCTGTGGTCGATGTAAGGCATGTAAACATATATACAATCTGCAGTCGATCACTGATAGATTTAATAATAAGCATTCGTTGAATGACTATTTCAACTGCCGTACTGAGGGCATGATTTATCTCATTACATGCCCATGTAATAAACGTTACGTGGGGAAAACTATTAGGATGCTTAAAGATCGACTCCTGGAGCATGTTAGGAGTATCAATCAGTCGAAAACTGATGCCCTCAACGATATTAAGATGACTTCCATTGCCAAACACTTTTTGGAAGTCCATGATGGAAATTGTGGAGGCCTTAAGATTTCTGGTTTAACCAAAATAAATCTAGGTATACGAGGAGGTAACCTAGATAAAGCACTACTTCACAAAGAAAGTGAATGGATTTTTTTGTTAAACTCACTTTCCCCAAATGGCCTCAATAAAAGCATAACTTTAAATGTATTTCTAGATTAATCATATGATATGACTCTCAATGTTTGCTTTATCCAGACTTACTCAGAGAATCAATTCAGACAGTAGGATTTAATATTATAACCCCAGGTACAATGGTAACAGAACCACAATTGACTAATCACAGATGAATTTTCTTATTTCTATTGTAAATACTGCTTGTAAAATTTCGCCCCCTTGTGGCCACTGTGTGTAATTCGTTTCTCTTTAAATTTCTGAATCCGTGTCTCAGAGTGACGTCATATGGGCGTGTCAGAGCAGGGAGGATCGGACCAATTGTGACACACAAGGTGATTTAAAAACCGACACACAGAGGGGGCGCGCTAGCCCTTGAAAAAGCTCCAATTAATGGGAGCGAAACGCGCGTTGGGCAGAGCAGCTTGGGGTTTTTTTGGAGGGAGGTCGGGCTGCAGATGCGGGGGGCCTTCTACCTAATGGGGTGGGTGTGAGAGGGTGCATGAATACTGTGCAATTTTAGGTGCGGGGGTATCTCGTCCTAGGGACAAGGGGGGCTTTATTATAAGTGGATGGTGGGGCGACTTATTAATGCTGGGGTGGTTGGGCTACATACTGGGTGGCTGTTTTGTGAAAGGAGTGCTGTAGTAAAAGTACTCTAAAACTTCCTTTTTGAATGAAAAACGGCAAGTGCTGATCTTTCCCTGCACATACTGAGAAGTGGCTATAAATGTTGCCATTGTGATAAGGGACTTTCCCTATCACTTCTTAGCTGTAATTTGAAGTGGTGGAGACTCGACACATTACTGAGAAGTGGCTATAAATGTTGCCACTGTGATAAGGGACTTTCCCTATCACTTGTTAGTTGTGACTTGAAGTGGTGGTAACTTGATACAATTTATTTTGCTTTACTGACTCGCAACATTGTTTTGCACAGCCTCAGCAGATCCACAGTGTGTAATTGATGTTCCCTGGGAAATATTTGGATTGTTTGATTGTTGTTGATTGTTGGATTGCACTTATTAACTCCCTCTCTAAAAAACCTGCACAACCCTTCTCTACCTTTAACTCTCTGCTGTCCCCTCCTCCACCACCTCCGT
The DNA here is from genome assembly GCF_000004195.4 of Xenopus tropicalis. Lineage (NCBI taxonomy): Eukaryota > Metazoa > Chordata > Amphibia > Anura > Pipidae > Xenopus > Xenopus tropicalis. Next base: position 88,121,170 of record NC_030677.2, on the reverse strand, counting down.
GTGCTTCAGTCACTGCTCAAGCTATTGCTGAGCACTTTAAAAATAAAATTTACACCATCCGAAGTGACATTGCACAACTAAATCCCCATAACCATTCACCTCCCTCCCTACATGCTACCCAGTCTCTTCTTGGCTCCTTCTCCCCAGTGACTGAAGAGGAAGTCTCAAAACTGCTGTCTTCCTCTCACCTTACTACCTGCCTGCTTGATCCCATTCCTACCAAACGTCTACGCAATGCCAACCCCTGTCTTATCAAAGCCTTAACTCATCTATTCAATCTCTCGCTCTCTACTGGAATCTTTCCCTCCCAACTGAAACATACACTGGTAACCCCTATTCTGAAAAAACCCTCCCTTGATCCTTCCAATCCTACTAACCTCCGACCTATCTCTCTGCTCCCATTCATCTCCAAACTGCTTCAGCGCCTAGTATACAACCGACTGACGCTATTCCTCTCTGACAATAACCTCCTGGATCCCCTACAATCTGGTTTCAGACAACAACACTCCACCGAAACTGCTCTAACCTGACTAACAAATGACCTCCTTTCGGCTAAAGTCAAAAAACACTACTCGCTACTAATACTTCTTGATCTCTCTGCTGCTTTTGACACTGTGGATCACCCTCTTACCTTAAATTAAACCTCTCTAAAACTGAACTGGTTCTCTTTCCCCCATCCAACGCCCACATTGTTCCCGAGGTATCTATAACGGTTAACAATTCTACCATCACCCCATCTTCCCAGGCCCGGTGCCTTGGGGTTATCCTTGATTCTGCCCTGTCCTTCACCCCTCATATCCAATCACTTATCAAATCATGTCACTTTCACCTAAGAAATATCTCCAAAATCCGATCATTTATCATTTATCATATATAACACAAGATGCTGCCAAAATTCTTATTCACTCTCTTATAATATCTCGCCTGGACTACTGTAACTCCCTATTAATTGGCCTTCCCCTCCAAAGACTGTCCCCTCTCCAGTCCATAATGAATACTGCTGCCAGGCTCATACACCTCTCCAACCGCTCCTCCTCTGCCATCCCACTCTGCCAATCCCTGCACTGGCTTCCCCTACCATCCAGGATAAAATTCAAACTAATGACCCTCACATTTAAAGCAGTCCATAACTTTGCCCCACCCTACATCTCTGAACTCATCTCTAGATACCATCCAACCCGTTTGTTATGCTCCTCTACTGACCTGCTCCTCAACTCCTCTCTCATTCCCTCCTCACACGCTCGCATTCAAGACTTTGCAAGGGCTGCCCCCCTTCTCTGGAATTCGCTCCCACAAACTGTCAGACTTTCTCCCAATCTCTCTGCCTTCAAGAGATCTCTAAAAACACATTTATTCAGAGAAGCTTACCCTAATCTAGTTTAGCAATACCCTGTGTCACACCTCTCACAACTCTGGTCATGCCCATTCCCACACCTTGTGTCTCAACCCTTTCTCCTTGTAGATTGTAAGCTCTTTTGGGCAGGGCCCTCTTCACCTCTTGTATCGGTAACTGATTGCTTTATATGTTACTCTGTATGTCCAATGTATGTAACCCACTTATTGTACAGCGCTGCGGAATATGTTGGCGCTTTATAAATAAATGTTAATGTAATGTTTTTATACCCCCTGCTATTTTTAAGTGGGTTTTCTTTTGATTTGATCACTAATGTGAGTTTTTATTTTGTACTATTAAAGGTTATATTTTAACTTGTAATCGCCTAATATTCTTGATAACCAATTAACCTATTAATGTAATTAGATATTGGTGTATTGAAGTCTATTGGGGAACACCTTGGGAGTTTCTTATGTGTCCTCCCCCTGGTTGTCCCGTTGATTTGACTGTCAGTGGCAAAATTGTATGGGAGCTCATCTCTCCACTTTTGGGCCAAGGTTGCCACTTATATGTGGATAACTTTTACTCTAGTATCCCCTTGTTCACTGCCCTATATTGTTTAGATACTCCAGCCTGTGGCACTATAAATCGTACCTGAAAGGGATTGCCGAGGGATCTGGTCTGCAAAAAACTTAATCGTGGAGAAGTTTATGCCCTAAGAAATGATGAGCTCCTTGCCATAAATTATTATGACACAAAAAATGTATTCATGCTGACGACAATCCACGATGAGTCAGTAACTTTGGTACGGAGAGTTGGTAGGCCCCCTAAAACAAAACCTCTTTGTAGCAGGGAATACAGCATGTACATGGGTGGCGTTGACAGAACTGATCAACTCCAACATTATTATAACGCCACTCGAAAAACTAAGGCCTGGTACAAAAAAGTTGGTATATACTTAATTCAAATGGCCCTTTGAAATTCATACATTGTATATAAAGCAGCAGTACCAGGCCCCAAATTATCCTACTATAAATACCAGCTGCAGATAATCCCTGCCCTGTTGTTTAGTGGTGTAGAGGAGACAGTTGGGAAGCACTTTATTGATACGCTTCCACCCACTCCTGGAAAAGTGTTTGCCCAGAAAGCTTGCAGAGTGTGCCGCAAAAGGCGTATAAGACGAGATACATGGTACTACTGCCCTAAGTGCCCTCGCAGCCCCGGGTTATGTTTCAAACCATGTTTTGAAATATACCATACTCGGCTGCACTATTGAAAGGGTAATAAATTGTTGTGCACTGATGGAATTTATGATAATTATTGGCATCCCGCTTTGTGCAAAATTAATATAGTAGCCTTATGGTTTATGTATTCAGGTCAGAATTTTAAGTCGTGGTTAGTTTGGGTGTTTCCTTGTTATGTTAGGTTATGTATAGCCAACTGAGGTGTTAAGTGACGGACTGGGCCCCTAAAAATTTGTGGTGCGTGATGATCATGATGTTTCATCTTGCCTGCGGATGATTTCATCTCCCATGCTGATGTCACAAGGTTTTTTTTTTACTGACACCTCATAAGCTACCCTTTCAGGGCAGTTGCTATGGCTATATGTATTTCTGGGTGACATTTTAGGTTTTACTAGTGTACAGGGCAGTACTAGTGTTTCAGGGCAGTTGCTAAAGCTACATGTATTTCTGGGTGACATTTTAGGTTTTACTAGTGTACAGTATTAGGGTCTTTGTTTGCAGTAGTGAAAAGAAAGTTATAGTTTGTTGGTAGATGGGAGTTTACATTTCAACACTTATGCTAATTGTAGTCTTTCTCCTTATTAGGAGTAATAGTATTGTTCTGATGGCATAGCTCTTTTGGTTGGAGAGAAACTGGCGAATTCACAACTCATTAGCTCAGCTTTCAATGCAGATATTGAGGCCTTTATTTTGGGCAATATATATTTTGTTCTTGGTGCTTTCAGCTTTTTTCAGAATTGTGGTGCTATGCAACTTATGCAATAATTCATTATTTCACATCACCTCTTTAGCCATACCCCCCAACTGTCCCGCTTTTTATAGCGCATCCCGCTGTTCCGGATAGTTCAATGAATGTCCCGCATTTCCATAATAGATTACGGCACTGTGTATGGGGGGCACTGTATATGGGGGCACTGTGTATGGGGTAAATTGGGGGCACTGTGTATGGGGGGTACTGTGTATGGGGGCAATTGGGGGCACTGTGTATGGGGGGTACTGTGTATGGGGGAAATTGGGGGCACTGTGTATGGGGGCAATTGGGGGCACTGTGTATGGGGGGTACTGTCTTTGGGGGTACTGTGTATGGGGGTATTGACTATGGGGCAATGTGTATGGGGGGTACTGTCTTTGGGGGTACTGTGTATGGGGGTATTGACTATGGGGCAATGTGTATGGGGGGTACTGTCTATGGGTGCACTTTCTATGGGTGCACTTTCTATGGGTGCATTGTGTATGGGGGGGGCAAAACTGGTACATAGTTATAACTCACTTATAACTGACTGCCTTTTCTTATTTTTATTAGATAGTACAGTATGAGGGTATAGCACATTTGCGTCTGATCCCGCCATTTCAACTATATATAAGGAGTTTTGTTTTTTTTTTTAAAAATGGGGTGTGGAAATTGGGGCCACAAAAGTGGTCACGCACAAAAAATTGCCGCGCTGCGCGCACCAAATCTTTTTGTCCCTCTTTTCATTTTTCAAATGTTGAGAGGCATGTTTTAGCTAATGCCAGGGCCGGAACTAGGGGCAGGCAGAAGAGGCACCTGCCTAGGGTGCAACAATTGGGGGGTGCCAGGCAGAAACCTCTCCTGCCTAACCCTAGCCCGCACTCCCTTCTCTTGCCCCCGCCCGTTGTCATTACTCGGTGGGGGCAATGACTCCCTTTCACCACCTCCCCTCATCACCCGAAGATTCGCAGGAATACAGATGAAGCTATACAGTCAAAAGATGTTCAACTAAACAGATAAAGGTAAACAGAATATATTTTGGGGCTAAATTGGGCAGTTTTTTATTGTTATTGCAATTTCGGGGAGAAATCTAACTTTGGATCTTTTTTTTCTTTATTTCAGGCCAAACCGCAAACTTCTACAGAGAACTGCATCCACAATTCTGCATGCAGGAAAGCAAGAATGGCGCTGCTGAATAGCCCCTATTGCCCCTGTTTTGGGCTGTTTGGAGGCCGTGTCTTTAGGTGCACCCATGCATGTGGGGTATCGTTTTGTTCAGGACAAGTTGCAGATTGATATTTTAGTGGTTTTATTTCATTGTTATGGCAATTTCAGGGATAGGGATAGATCATTTTTTTTCTTTATTTCAGGCCAAACTGCAAACGTCTACGGAGAACTGCGTCCACAATTCTGCATGCAGGAAAGCAAGAATGGCGCTGCTGAATAGCTACAGGTGTGCACTTTCAGAAAACATATAGTTTGTGGGGGTATTTCACAGATAAGGGGGTGTTTAGACTGAAAAGCTGCATGGTGTGCACTTAGAGCGCAGCTCCAAACTTTCGAGCTGAAATTGCTCTTGTGTATTGCCCCTGTTTTGGGCTGTTTGGAGGCCGTGTCTTTAGGTGCACCCATGCATGTGGGGTATCGTTTTGTTCAGGACAAGTTGCAGATTGATATTTTAGTGGTTTTATTTCATTGTTATGGCAATTTCGGGGAGAAATCTAACTTTGGATCAGTTTTTTTCTTTATTTCAGGCCAAACTGCAAACTTCTACGGAGAACTGCGTCCACAATTCTGTATGCAGGAAAGCAAGAATGGCGCTGCTGATTAGCTACAGATGTGCACTTTCAGAAAACATATAGTTTGTGGGGGTATTTCACAAGTAAGGGGGTGTTTAGACTAAAAAATTGCAAGGTATGCACTTAGAGCGCAGCTCCAAATTTTTGAGCTGAAATTGCTCTTATGTATTGCCCCTTTTTGGAGGCCGTGTCTTTAGGTGCACCCATGCATGTGGGGTATCGTTTTACTCGGCATAACTTGTTCTTTTATAACCTGCCTTCATTTGAAAATTTTCATTGGTGTTTTATTCTCAAATTTACTTTGGACTTCGTGACTGTGATAGTGTTTCAGAAAAAAAAAAAAATTAAAAATATGGCATATGTTTTTACGCTATCTGTATGACAGGAGCTACATTTAGAGCAAAAACTACACCACAACTAAAAATATAGAGGTGTGTATTCCATTTCTGTCATAAGATATGCCATGTTAAAATAGAGATTGCCTTTTCACTTTTTTTTCGATGTAAAATTGCACAAAATGCTGTTTTATTATTGTGGTGTCTTCTGGACAAGAAAAGTGGGTTACCAATACATATAAAAACACAAAATAAAAATACTTTTTTCTTTATTTCACTTTTTTTTTAACATATTTCACTCAAAAAATGTGTTAAATCTCCAGAAAAAGTACAAAATTTTATTACAATGTTCAAGCCCAATTCGTTTCGGAAAAAATGATATATAACATGCTTTATTTCATGTAGGTTTTCTTGTCAAGAAACCGAAGCAAATGTAATGAGTGCAAAATGTCTAAAAACGGCTTGGCAGTAGATGTTCACTTTTGGGACAAATCGGCTGGCAGTGAAAGGGTTAATGGGACTGCATTAGGCAAATCCATAATGGAAAAGGACCTCGGAGTCCTTGTAGATAATAAACTTGGCTGTAGCAAGCAATGCCAGGCAGCAGCTGGAAGGGCAAACAAGGTTTTTAGCTGTATTAAAAGGGCTATAGATTCACGGGAGGAGGGTGTTATTCTTCCCCTTTACAGAGCGCTGGTAAGGCCCCATCTAGAATATGCTGTCCAGTTCTGGTCTCCAGTGCTCAAATGGGACATGATTGAGTTAGAGAGGGTACAGAGAAGGGCAAGTAAGTTGGTAAAGGGTATGGAAAGTCTCAGTTATGAAGAAAGACTGGCCAAGTTGGGTCTGTTTACACTGGAGAAGAGGCGCTTAAGAGGTGACATGATAACTTTGTATAAATATAAAAGGGGATCATATAATAACCTTTCTAATGTTTTAATTACCAGTAGGTCCTTCCAACGGACACAAGGGCACCCACTCCGTTTAGAAGAAGGGAGGTTCCGTTTAAATATTCGGAAAGGATTTTTTACTGTGAGAGCTGTGAAGTTGTGGAATTCCCTCCCCGAATCCGTTGTGCTGTCTGATACATTATATAACTTTAAGAAGGGGCTGGATGGATTCTTAGCAAGTGAGGGAATACAGGGTTATGGGAGATAGCTCTTAGTACAAGTTGATCCAGGGACTGGTTCGATTGCCATCTTGGAGTCAGGAAGGAATTTTTTCCCCTCTGCGGCAAATTAGAGAGGCTTCAGAGGGTTTTTTTGCCTTCCTCTGGATCAACTAGTAGTTAGGCAGGTTATGTATAGGCATTATGGTTGAACGTGATGGATGTATGTCTTTTTTCAACCCAACTTATGTTACTATGTTACTATGTTACACAAAAGCCTACTAAGTGCCCAGTTTGATACCTACCACACGTTATAAACGAATGGTTTGCAGATACTAAACCCCAGAGACTACATGCCACCACTGAAAGTTAACAGTACCTGCCTCTGTAAGGAAGCAGCATAGAGCAAGCTTCAGACAAGGCTGAAACTGATCCTTATCCTATACTCCTGATATCCTGCCCAAGCATAATTTGGATGATACTATGGGATCTGCACACTATAGAATGGGAGTCCAACCATATTACATGCCCACTAGACTAGCATTTACAGAAATACACTCTTATCCGTTTCAGGGTGGATCATGTAGATTGGATCTAGAATCTATGACTCATTTGCATGCTCTAAAATAAAGGCACCAAACAGGAAGCAAAGACACAGATGAAAAAACGATTAAATCTAGGTAAGGGGAAATAAAGTTATCCACCTATTGATTTAAAAGGAAACTAACCCATGCTAACAGTATCACAGTGCTCAAGCCCATAGGCCACTTAGCCCATGGGTCTCTCCCATAGCCTTAGCCTGCTGATAGTCCAAGCACCCTTCTAAGATTCTAAATGTGGCAGTCTTTAATATGTGGCCTCTGAGCCTAAACTCAGCTAACTGGTCCCCTCTATGTACTTGACCAGGGATACTAGACAGGCCTATCCTACTGTCTACCCCAACAGCAATGCCTGAATACGATTCCCTAATCACTGCCATAGTTGCCTATACAGGTTACTATATCTGTAGTCACATATTCAAAAAGTTCTTTTAACCAATGCACCCACTAAATACTGGACTAAGAAATGGTGAACTGATCCTCTGTCCAGAGCCAGGAGATATTAATTATTGACTATAAAGAGCCCTATTGTTCAGGCTTCTAGTATAATGCCCTGCCATATGGATAACCATGGCAACCTCCAAAGGCATTGTGAGCCACGTTCCTCTGAGCCACTCCTTGTACCTAGAGGTATCTGCCAGATCATAAGCCCTGGCAATTTAAAAAGTGATAAACATTTATAACACTTAACCCAGAAGCACAGCAGTAGTGGGAATCCTGCTACAGTCTTGAGAATAACCAGCACAAATCAGGTTTGAAAACCATAAACCTAACTGGAAGATAACACATCACTGACTACTGTGTCTGTGTCTACAGTAAGGCTATAGCTCAGAATTTAGTCACAATATCATTTTAATAGCAGTTACATACCAGTGCATAAGTAATGGCAAGATGGATGCTGGTTTGAGACTAGTACATCTTACCTTAACACATTCTGGCTGTTTGTATTGGTCTCTGTATAGAAAGAAGAGAAAAATACATATACACTGTGTTGCTGCCACCTTCAGAATTTAGCTTTATACAAATATATAATACCTGCATGCAACACTGCAACAATGTATGTTACACTTGAAAGTAAAGGGAATTGATTGGGGCAACAATGAGTAACAAAAAGTTACAATGAGTGCGTTGTTATGGCTTGCTTATTGGAGGCAACACAATAAAAGCATTCATATATTTTATTTAGGTCTGGAACTGGAGGTGGCCCTTCAAAGAAAGTATTTTTCACCAGGTATGAGAAGCAGCTCATGCCTTGTATACATGGAGAGAGCGTGACTGGTGTCCCCGGCATCTTTGATTCCGACAGGAATGTCGGCAAAGGTAGGTGTAATGACATTAATACAAGTGTATTTTCTCTTGCAGAGAAGCTTGATGTTAATGGAATACAATGTGTTCTAAAACAGATTCATCCTTACCACCACCTGGCACAAGCAAAGGCAGACAATCAGCAGTTGCTCCTATTCCAGGTATTTTTGTAAATTAATTTTGTAGGACATGTGTTTTGTGTAAAGCTGTGGCCATACACGCATCCGATACTAAGGCCTACAATGAGAGTCAGGCAGCTATGTTAACCCTGCATCAGGGGCATTTGAAAGTCCAGCAACAAAAAGTGGCATTGTTTAAAAATCAAAATGCGCTTCTCCAAAAACAAATTACCTTGGCACATGGCCAAAAGGAAATTAACACAAATTTAATGTGTTGTCCAAACAAGTAGAGCAATGCCAACACGCTCTACTACTAGAGATAGTGCTGAGAGTTCAGCAGCCACTTCTGCAGCTCCCAGTAGACAGCTGTGTAAAAAGAAATAAATGTGACAGTAAACTTTGTTTTTTTAGAACGACTTCATCCTCAGTTAAGCCCTCTAGAGTGGACCTTTCCCTGAAAAGCCAAGGTAGCATCACTCTAGAACAGGGGTGTCAAACTCAATTGCACAGGGGGGCACAATTCAAAACACACTTTAGGTTGCGGGCTGAACAGGATTTCAACATTCAACATTTTAACACCCTAAAATTCAGTTGTCTTTGCTCTTATATAATTTTATCAGAGCTGGACACCTGGCATCTTTTTTTGGTTTTTGTTTATGTACCTGTGCCAGCAGCCATATTATTGCCCCATGTACCTGTGCCATCAGCCATATTATTGCCCCATGTACCTGTGCCAGCAGCTATATTATTGCCCCATGTACCTGTGTCAGCAGCCATATTATTGCCCCGTGTACCTGTGCCAGCAGTCATATTATTGCCCCATGTACCTGTGCCAGCAGCCATATTATTGCCCCATGTACCTGTGTCAGCAGCCATATTATTGCCCCGTGTACCTGTGCCAGCAGCCATATTGCCCTGTGTACCTGTGCCAGCAGCCATAATATTGCCCCATGTACCTGTGCCAGCAGCCATATTGCCCCATGTACCTGTGCAAGCAGCCATCATATTGCCCCCCATCTGTCCCTGTGGCAGCAGCAGCCAACATTATATATTACCCAATTTGGCCCCAGTTTGTACCTATGCCAGCAGGCAGCAGCAGCCAAAAAATCATATATCGACCCCAAATCATCTCTACCTGTGCCAGCAGCAAGCGCCAGAACTCCCCGGTTTCTCCTGGTTATATTTTCTCTCCACATTTTGTGATGCGCCAGCTCTGTCTCTGCCGTTTGAATGAGGGTGTATGTGTGCGCGCTATTTAACGCATGCGATATGCGTCTTAACGCATGCTAAATGACTTTGGTGAAACAATTTTTTTTGCATGCTTTTTAACGCAAAAAAAAACATGCAATAAGCGTTATCACCCTTTAGTGAATCGGCCCCTATAAGTCAGCTTCCTGCTGATTGGCTCAGATCCACATTCCTAAGGGGGGGGTGAGTTCTTAGCATTCTTGAGGGAGCAGGAGAGAGCAGAGAACTGCGTGTCTCTGGCAAAGGAAAACGGACACAATTAATCTTTTGACAGAGAAGTCAGTGCAGCGTTTCTGTGTGTGCTTATAGCTGTATTTACATAGACCTTTCTAATAAAGCTTACTTAGTTTTTACTTTTCTTTCTCCTTTAAAGCTGAAGTGGGCAGATGTCTAACATAATAGCCAGAACACTACTTCCTCCTTTACAGCTCTCTAAGCTGTTAGCAGTCAGTAACCAATCAGTGACTTAAGAAGGTGCCATATAGGACATGCCAGTTAGTTTGCTTTTGAATCTGACCTGCATGCTCACAAACTAACGGAACAGTTATGTCCCATGTGGCCCCCCTAAAGTCACTGATTAACTAAGAGGTTACAGAGCTGAAAGCAGAAAGTAGTGTTCTGGCTATTATGTTAGACATCTGCCCACTCCAGCCTTTATAGATTATATTTTTCCTAAATAATTACAAATATTTTTTTATTTTTTTTGCAGTAAATTATGTGATTGGTACAGTAGTGCTAAACAAGTGTAAATTAAGGCTACATTACCACTTGGAATTTGTGTATTTTTTTCTTTATGTAATTTTGTCCCACCCAATTCAGATATAGGGCCAGATTCAATTTCATGAGAAATATACTTTATGTTTTGTGAGATTCAGTTTGAGAAGAGAAAACTGGAATCATTCAGGTCCAGTTTATTTCCATAGACTTCAATAAAGTTTTGAGTGTTTTTCTCATTGAATTGCATCTGGCTGTATGGGAACTTGTGAATTGAATTAGGAGATACGTTTTTTCTCATCAAACTGAATGTGGCCCATAATCTTTTCCTCTTTTTATGTTAGCCCTTCCTCAGTTTTCATAAAATAGCTTGCCCTTTCCATCTCTCCCTCAATTCAAATATAGGCTTTCCTAAATTCATATACAAACTCCTTGCCAATTTATATGCAGTCTTTTGCTTTGTTCCAGTTCTTATACTGACTTTCCCTTTCCTCAGTTTATATCCAAAGCAGTACAAATGAATCAAACAGCTCCAGACAGCAATTCAAACTGCAATGCTTGTTTCGGGCAGAACCTTTTCTCAAGTGTACAAATGCAAAGGCATTCTGGGATTAAATACCTTCAGGTGGAACATAAACATTCCCCCAACCCTTTTATATTGAAGTCACCTACTGGGTATTCTTAGAACTACAGGAGAATTTACTTTTAACCTGGAAAGAGAACTAGTTCTCACACACAGAACCAGGACTACCTTTAGGTGTCCAAACTAAAGTAAAGCCCACTTAGTTGGCCAGAACTTTCAAAGGGGAACCTAAGTGAGCGGAAATAAATCTGAGGATCCCTACAGAACGATAATAGAGGGTTGTAAGGGTTTGTAATGTAATGCTTATCAATACTCACATCAATAAGAGGTGAGGTGACATCAGATGAAACATATTTTCTGTTACCAATTTATATTTATTGGGAGTCATAACTGCATCCCAAGTAAAGGTAGCCATACACAGGCCAAAAAAATCTACTGACCAGATTTTTTACTAGATCGTTCCAGACCAAGTAATCAGATTGTTAGCCCATGAATACTGCATTTTTGCTAGTTTATTTGTAATTGCTGCACTATTCCATTTCCATCTCCACTGTGGCCCTGAATACTACATTTTTGCTTGTTTATTTGTAATTGCAGCACTATTTAATTTACATCTCCACATGGCACACACAGGCTGCTAAGGGCAGGCAGAGTATGGCACACACAGGCAGTTAAAGGAGAAGGAAAGGCTACCAAAGAGTTAATCTCAAGCTGCAGGTTTACCTTCAGTTGTCTCAATAGTGCCCTTAAGTCTCCCCAAATTGCAATCGTTCAGATGATCAGAAGATCCAAAAGGGAAAAAAAACACTGAGCTGGGTAAAGAGGATTCCCATAATGCATCCCTCCTGCAAGGACCTGACGACCAGGACTGTAGGTGGCGCATGTGCAAATGACCCTATTCAGCACAAGCAGGCGCCCCCCTTCAGCACAAGCTGGCACGCTCCGGTTGCCATGGCGATGCGCTGTCTGCATGCGAGCGGACGCAGCCGGCTTGTGCTGAAGGGAACCGTGCAGGGGAGACTCAGAGAAAATTTGTGCAGTCTGTCCAGGAGCGGGGGAGAGTATGACATACAGGCAGCATAGGGCAGGCAGAGTATGACACATACAGGCAGCATAAGGCAGGCAGAGTATGGCACACACAGGCGGCATAGGGCAGGCAGAGTATGACACATGCAGGCAGTTAAGGGCAGGCAGAGTATGGCACACACAGGAGACAGGATCAAGTTACACACATGCTCAGAGAATAGGAAGGCTGCCACTGGCAGCCTACAGGAAAGGAAGAGAGATTTCAGTGACGTCACTGTAGTCTTCACACTGCTGTAGGCTGCCAGCACCATATCTTAGAGAAGCAAGCAGGGATCTGGGAATTTAGATATGCAGTAAGTACTTAAAAAGAATGCCTTTAGACTTACTTTTAATTAATATTAACCTTTCATTGTCCTTTAAGAAAAAAAAAAGTGTAATCTTTAGCCATACACACTGCAAGCCAAAAACAAAAGGTTAAAAGATTGACTGCACATAACTACAAGATTAACTGACTACACATAACCCTGCTGGGTTACTCATGAGACACACATGTACAATAGCACACCGAGGGCCTGATTCACTAAAGTGCGATAAAAATGATTGCACGCTTTTTTGCGGTAAAAAAGACGCGATAATTAACGCGCAATTCACTACAGCATTACTGCATGCGAAAATGGCGACTTATCGTATGGCGACTTATCGTATTTCTCGCGCTAGTTTTACCGCATGCGTTAATTTCCGCGCTGAAAAGAATACGATCGCATGATTCACTATAACTTTGGCGTGATAAATATCGCATTCGGCTATGCGAAAATTAACTCCTACTACAGGCAGGTGAAAAATTATATAAAAGTGCAGTAAATGAGTTTTTGGCAATAAAATATGGACTTACAGTGTTTATTTATTCAAGTATGTGTCTTTTTACTCAATTTGACTCAAAATTAACACCTACTACTGGCAGACGAATATTTTGTCGCGCAAAATACATTACTATGTATATTTTGGCGATTTTTTTTTTTGGTCGCGATTTTGTAATCTCGCGATTTGCGGACATTTTGTGGTGATTTTGTAATCTCGTGACATGTGCGACTTGGGGCCATTTTGTGTCATTGCGCCTGCAGCCACCAAACTGAGAGGACCACGCCTGGGGTTTCTGATCTGCTACCGCTATATCATCAGCATGCTCCTGCGTGCAGGATATGACGACCCGCCGCTGGGGGACTTAGGGGTCCACGAGAGGAAGAGGGCAATCCTGGGCGAGCTAAGAGAGGGTTTGCTCACCGGGTTTGCCCTTGATGTGGACCCCTGCCAGCTCCGGCGTCTGTGGTCTGACCTGAAGCGCAGGAGTCCAGAACTGGTTGCTGAAATTGCAGAAGGTAATTATTGTACTTTATTATGCTTTTACAGTATACGTTCAGTAAAAGATTTAGCAAGTAATTTGAACTAAAGGTACAAATGTAAGAAATGTCAGGGATGATGAAAGTAACATAGTAACATAGTAAGTTGGGTTGAAAAAAGACATACGTCCATCATGTTCAACCATAATGCCAGTGAGGAACTGAAACATTGGTCACAATAAACCTCTGAATATTAATTCACATCTTTGTGACTCCTTGTGAAAATCCTGTGTGTGCCGTCACCCCATGCCTGTCTAGATTTTGTTTTGCCACAGGCACCCAGGTATTATTATTCCTTATGGTGTGCAGCTTCCCAGCACTTCGTATTGTGTGTATATATATATATATATATATATATATATATATACACATCTATTTTCAAATACATATGCATAAATAAGTTTAAAGCAGGGGGGAAGCAGCAGGGAGCGGCCCATAGTGTGAGTCATTTGGGGAAGGGCCACAAATGTTTTAGGGGGCCCTGGCTAACAATGTCTGTGTGTCCTTTGTATTGATGTGAGGGTTCACAGGGGGAGGGGCCATTGGGGGCGTGGGAGGAGGGGGGCCCAAAAAATGTTGTTGTGAGGGGCCCCGTTATTTATGATAGTGTATGAATATATATATATATATATATATATATATAATATATATTACACAAAATAACATCTTGCAATACTATCTCACAGAACTTCAGCTGGCGCCTCCTCCCCAGGGACAACCCCAGGCAAAACAGGCTCCTGTGGCACAGCAGGCTCTACCGGCCCCCGAGGCCCGACCACCTGCGGCCCCCGAGGCTCGACCAGCAGCCCCCGCGGCCAGAGCAGCGGCCCCCGAGGCCAGAGCAGCGGCCCACGTGGCCCAACAATTGGCCCCCGAGGCCGGACAAGTGGCCCCCGAGGCCCCAGGACCATCGGCCCAAGAGGCTGAAGAGGCCCCCGAGGCCCCAGACACCCCCCCCCTTGATTCCTCCCCCAGTTTCCCCCCAGGCCCCGGACTCCCCCCAGGCCAAGCGCTGGGCGCCAGATTCTCCTGCGCACGAGGGACCATCCGTGCAGGAGGACCTGGCCAACATGAAGGCCGAGCTGGCCCAGCTTTGGGGGGAGGTTGATCAACTTAAGAGGGACATGAGAGAACTCAAGGGCAGCAAGCCCTAAGTTTTTTTTCCTTCCCCCTTTTTTATTTTTATTTTCATATTTTATTCTTATAGTAAAATTTAAGATTTTTCAACTTTTGAACTGAGTAATGTCTCATTATTTTTCCTTCCTTGATATGGTATTCTATACTTTCATGTAGTTTCTCCTACACTCTTACATTTATCAGTAACAGCATCAATATGCTATATGGGTTAAATGTTTGCAAATATTCTGGCAACAATTTTGTCTTTAGACCATTTTGCTGAATAGTAACACTTGCGTTAATTAGTACGTAGCGTATTTTCTGGCGAGTGTGATAACTGCCAATCAAATGTTTTGTTGCCAGAATAATTGCAATATTATATTTGTCCCCGTTTAATAAAGTGCCCATAACATATTTGCCATTTATTCTGTGTCTAAAATCTCCCACTTAATTTAAGCCACTTTAGCAAACGGACCCCTAAGTATTTGGCTAAATATTCTTAAATGCCCCCCCCCACCCCATTTTATTATCTCTAGCACTTCTTTTTTTTTTTTACTTATATGTTTATAGTTTTTTGGGGGTTTTTTTTTGCAAATAAACTTTTATACAGCACCTCTCTAGCACTCTGTGCATTCCCATGGCAAAATGTCGCCATTTTTATGCTGCGATTGTCGCGTGCGTAATGTCGCCACAATTAGCGTGCATGCGGAAAATACTGCGCACGCTATTTATCGCGACAAGAATATCGCATGAAATACCGCGTGTAAAATAGCGTGAGTATGCTTATAGTGAATCGTGCAAAAAGTCGCGAAAATTAAGACGCGATAAAAATTTTACCGCATGCTATAAATAGCACACGTTTTATCGCACTTTAGTGAATCGTGCCCTATATATGTTATGCTACTATGATCTCTCTGTTATATCCTGTGACCTCATTGCAACATTTGTTGATACATAGTTGACATTTGCCTTTTGGCCACTTTTCTCTTCTGAGATTGTTTCTCTGTATTTTCTGACTTTTGCAGTTTTCCCCTCCCCGCGTGTCACCCGCAGCCCGGTATCTAGGACTATAGGTTACTCCTATGTGTAAGACTGGTCTATATAAGAAGGCCCTTATTTGTTTAACTCCTCGTTGATATTACACCAAGTTTGCTTCCCTGGTTATTTAACACCTTTCACCCATAACTAGATTCTTTTCCCCTTTGTCTCTCCCTCCTTCTTGTTCCCTTGCTTTTCCTCCTTTTTCCCTTCTCTCCTGTATTTCTTTTTTCTCTCGCCTTTTTTTCTCCACTCACGGTGCCGATCAACTGTCCCACCACTATGAACCATCCTTACTACAGCGATATGACAGATCCACATACCTTATTTATTTCTACACACGGTGAAATAGTGTGCTAAGTACTGCTTACAGGACCCATAACATATGGGGTCTCTTTGTGCGTATGGGTGCACCATCCATGACAACCTGTGTAAGAATTACATATGACACTGTTTTTTATAAACACTTTATTTTTGATGCCCTATACAACACACACGGTGCAATAGTGTGCGTAATACTGTCCAATGGACCTTAACAATTGAGGTTCCTCGTGACGTATGATCGCACCATCCGTGCGTTACAACCTGGGCTTGATTCTGCCATAATATTTTTTTTGAGAAATTTTCCCTCCTTTAGTACCTGCATCCAAGATACGTTGAGAATGACATGATACCTTTTAATCTCCCTACTCTGGCATACCAGTAACCCCGCTGCCTTTTACATCATTGGTCTGTCTCCCATAGTACTGAGCCCTTGCCACCTGACAGCACCTGCAAAGGAGAGTCGCGTCTTTAATGTTCTTGGCGATGGCCGAGTACTACTGATCAGCTTTCCATGCTAGCGAACGCACTAATCGGTGCAGTTGCTGTTGCTCTGTATGGAGCGCAGAGTCCCCTCCCACGGCCATACCATCGCACCGTCGTCCTTCCTTTCTCATTACCTCACTCTGTTCTCTCTACTTTGTCTCTCCTCAGTTACTATTTTCCATCTTTCTCTTTGACTACTTTTCTTCCCTTTGCCTCTTCTATTCCCTTTGTCCTAGCTTTACTACAAATAAGCGGACCGATTCCTCATAAGGCACACCATATAATGCATTATTTGACAGCCATGCAACACATGACAGTCACATCAGTTACTTACTCATTTTCAGCAACTCCTCGATGTATATTTGCCCTACTGTCCCTCATTATTTCTTATTCCTTGGGCCAGTTCGATTTTGTACATTTACAAACTTAGAACTTGGTGATGTCTTTGCGACATGTGTGAGTTGAGTTCAGCACTGGATACATATGCGGGCTTTTTAATACACACCCACTTTTCCTTTCCCCTGACAGTCCTTTTGTTTATGTTCTATGCCTAATCCATATTATCTTATCATTTTTTTGTTGATTCAATGTGTTTTGAGAGCGTTTTGTTCACACTGTATGCTATACCTATGCATATACCTATGATGTCATTGTTTGGCGCCAAATTCATTTTTTTCAGTGCACCAGTGTTTGTTTCACATTGTCTTTGAGAAAGGCTGTGGATGCAGCCGAAACGTTAGATGTTGATTTGAATAAACACCTCTACATTTTCTGTAAGACCTGTGAGTGCGGACTCTCTCTACAGCTACTCATAATAAATATATATGCACAGGGAATAAGTGCCATGTGGTATGAGACACAGTAGGAAGGAGGTCCCTGCCCCGAACAGCTTACAATCTATGCCCTCATTACTACTAAAACAGTATGGCTCTGCCCTATCTCCAGTTGTTACTCACATATTCAATTCCTCTCTGGTTTCTGAAACTTTCCCCTCTCTATTGAAACAAGCCTGTGTCAAGCCTATTCTGCTAAAACACTAATCCATGCCTTTATCCTTTGCCACTTAGATTACTGCAGTCTCCTACTAACCAGCCTCCCAGACTCCCACCTCTCTCCCCCGTAATCAATTTTAAACTCTGCTGCCAGGATCCTCTTGCTCTCTTCAAAGAGGGAACCTGTTCAGCCCCAAGTTAACTCTCTAACATGGCTGCCTGTTAAGCAAAGGATATACAAAATCCTTCTGCTAATGTTCAGAGCCCTTCACTTCTCTGCTCCTCACTACATTTCTTCACTGGTCTCCCTGTACGTCCCTGGTCATCTCCTCTGCTCCTCTCAGAGCCTCTGTCTTTATACACTGTCCACAGCCATTGCTCTCTCTCATCTTAAAACTTACCATCTCACTGGTCTTTACCTCTGGAACTCTTTCCCTGAATTCCTCCATAGGGAACAATCACTTACTCTCTTTAAGAAAAAATTCAGATGCTACCATCTGGACAACTAAAACATTTTTTTGTTTAGTCCTGCGCTTAAAGGAAAATACCCATACTTTGTGCACTCTTACCTTCCAATTTGTGCCTCTACGTTACCCAACCACTTAGATTGTAAGCACTACGGAGCACAGACCTCCTTCCTACTGTGTCTTATACCACATGGCACTTAATCTCTGTGTATTTATACTTGTAGCTCTTTATAAATCAAGTTATACATACATACATAAATACATGTATGGTCCCACTGATAGGCCTGCCCAACTGATATCTGGCCAAAAATCAGCCTATTAGACGAGCTTGTTGGACTTTTTCCATCCAATGAGGACCACATCAGTGTGTTTGTGGTCTCCATCCTGTAGGACTGTAGGCCCCTTTGTATGAGAAAATCTTTGACATATCAGCACAAGTTGGGTCAGCATGTGGGTGACCAAGCTGGATTCAGATTGGGCACTGTGGACTCGATTAGGATGTAAAAACTGGGTATATGTGGAGAGGAGGTTATATAATATTCAAGAGCACCGTGGGTACGTTTCATACAAGACAGAGAATACTTGCCCTTGTGTCCATCAGATGTAGTTTGCCCCATCAGAAACATGCTAGAGCAATAAGACTGCGCACTATATATGGCTTATGGCACATGGTGGCCAATATCCTAACGTAGACATATTGTGCATTCTCACTATGCTATTGTGCAGGGGCATCTGTGAGCAGATTCCCGGTGTTTGGATTACCAAAATTTAATTTTAAAGATTATGGTGATGAAAACACCTTTATGATTTATAACCAGGAAAAACCTAAACTTAATGAATATAATATTTAATTTTAGTTTTTTTTTTAGGTTTTAAAAACACTAAGAAAAATAAATCACAGACAGCTTTTTAAGAAAATGAAGTGTTTTTCTTTGTATTAAATAACACATCAATGTTATTTTATTGTGCCTTAGTGCATCGGTGAAATACACACAAGTTCTTTGAAAATTCACTTACACTAAAGACGTTAACTGCCCATAATAGTATGTTTTGTGACATCTCACAATAGAATTTGCATGCGGTGCTTTGTGTTTGCGTGAGAGCAAGATTAAACAAAAGTGGACAACATAGATAGGACATTAAATCTTTGCTAGGCAAAGTGTTTCCTTATGAATTATGGTTACAGGACAGGTTGCCAATGTACAAGGGCTGAAACAGCCATGCTTGGGAAGAGATGTGGTAATGCATCTCTTTTATGAACTCACATTCAGTATCTAGGGTTAAACCTAAGGTCTATGTCACAAAAGAATATTTGTAGGTGCTACCAACTTAATCCAGATACAAGTAGCAGCTAAAAAAATATCCCTGTGTGACTAATGAGGACTAATGGGGTTGAGTTGCCCATAGATAGAGTTGTACAGGAAGCAGCTGGAGTGGCAGTGCCTGGAAGCCATGTATTTTAGGCATGGAAGCCATGTATTTCAGGCACTTCCAAACATACTGGGTAATAAAAGTTGCAACAGAGGCTACTATAAACACTTTCACCTTTGGTGCCAAACTGGTCACCAAAATTTGGCTTCAAATCACACCCTTTGATTTAAGAATATTCTCTTGACTGTGGCTCACCAAGAAAGCTATCAGAGGTGGAACAGGTAATGTAAACTTAACAATGGAATACAGAATGTTAATTGACTAGCAGTCACATGTGGCGTATTTTACTCCTGTTAGTCTCCATCTTGTGTATACACTGACAGGCATGGGATCAGCCTTCAAGCACGCCATAAGTGCCGAATCACAAAAGTATGCAAATGCCAAGTGCAACACAACCCTTAGATTTTTGTTATAACATTTTTTTTCCTCTTCTTCTTTCCTTTTTTAACCTTATTATACATTTTCTACACAAATTAAAAGTTAGAATATATACAAAATATACACAAATTTCTTACAGAAACAAAGGGTACTTTATAAATAGTAGATGTAGGCACTCATTAAGGCATTCATGCTTCATTGTCATGAACTGAACTGGGGAAGCCACAGACACATTCTAAAGTAATGTTTTAAAGGCAAAGAACTAGAAAGAGACAGATGAAGCACACTCTTTTTCTGCAGGTACAACATATATCACTTTTACCACATTTTTGATTTTACTTTTTTTGGAGTTTGCTGCAAGAGTAAAAGCAATACAAATACTAATAAGGCTAGGGTGCCCATGTTTACCCTGCAGTAAAGGAAGAAATTTTAAAGAGAATCACCAAACTGATTTGTTCACATTCATTTGCCCATAAGAAGTTACATGACAAAACAAATCAGTGGTTGTACCATTTGTAAAGTATCCTTAATTGTATTTCTTTCACAGTCATTTGGAGAAAATTTAATGGTTGCACAGCTACCTTTTCATACCATCGATAGATCAATTTGCAAAATTGTACATTGAGAATAGAATAAGTATCTGTATTTAAAAAAGGTTTGCCTGAGCTGGTATTAGAGAACATTAAAGTGATGAGGTCAGTGGTGGAGGTAAACTTTTGTTCCCCAGAGAATATGTTCTTTCCTCCTGCCAAGGCACTTTCCCTCTAATAAGGTAAACTTTCTTTTAGGCACCTCAATTGCTCTTGGCCAAGTTTAATCTTATCGTCTAGTTCCCGTTGCTCAATCAATAAAGCTGCTTTCATTTTGACAAAATGCTGGTAGTCTGCAAACTGTTCTCCTGTGAGGTAGTTTCCCAAGATGTCCATCACCAACTTCTCACGACGGTCGAGATTCTCCTTCAGCTCACAGGCGTCTTCGTGCTGGCCACATAGCTGCTTTTTTTTCTCATTCCAGGTGTTCTGTAATAATATAAAACAAAAGTTTCATTTAGGGGTCAGGTCTTTAAAAGACCATCAGTGGCTGCATAGTTTCGATTTACTGTGTGATTTTGATGGCTAAAAATGTATTTTTTAGTACGCGTGATTGTTTCACTTTCTTAATTCTATAAATCAACAATCTTATCATACCTTAAACTGTGATACCTGCAATATTCTTAACAGACGATCAAGCTACAGAGGTAGGGACCTTTTGTAGACTCAGGCTTTCTGTGGTTGGCATCACTAAAGTCTTGAGAGTCCTCTATAGGACTAAATACCACAGAATTCCACAGTAAGTAAAGGCAGGTAGAAGTAACACTGTGTTACTTTTAAATATATATTTTTAAGCACATTTCAATTACCAGTATTAAAAAACAATAGGGTGCAAAAATGCATACATACCCTCTCATCAGGGTTGGCATCTTCCCCCAAGCTGCTTAGTGCATTTTCTACCCTGGCCAGACGCCCCGAGAGTGAGAGCAATAGATGCACCACCTTATCTAGATCTCCAATAAACATCTTGTACTTGTCAAATTCATTGGGCTTGCAAAGGGTCTCAATTAGGGTCTCAACTTCCTCCCCAAGGCTGTTGTTTAGCTTTATATCATCCAGTAGGCTTTCCTTAGCATCCTTCAGAACCTCGAGTTTGCATGTAAGACTGGCAATTAGCTCCGCCTGAAGGCACAAGACAGATATGATATGGTGATATAAATCTGTTACTATAGGCTTAGACTTCTCAGTTGGAAAGAAAACACCAAGTTCAAGTGAAACCGCTTGTCAGCAACTTACCATTGTGACTGGATCATACTTTCTTGCACCTGTAAATTTCAGCCAACTCCTTACTGAATAACTTCAATGGAACCATTGTAATTTGATGACTGTACAAAGGTTTAAATGCCGGGGAATTCCCTACCACTCATTTGAACTCAGATAAGTGGTGAAACGTTTTCAAGAAAAGTCCACTTGGAAATGTTTCATTTGAATTTTTAAGTGCACACTAGTAAAGAGGATAGTATTGCTCCCTTGCAGTGCTCGGGTCTTCAGTTAAGTTCCAACCAGGGCACTACATGAAAGGAGTTTGTATATTCTTTTCTTGCTTGAAGCTATCTAATGTATATGCCAGCATAGGCAGAGGGTGATTTTTTGTTTAGGGAGACTAGTTAAAGGGATGTCCTCTACTGCTTGTTTCATAGTCAAATTGCATGAAAATTCATCCAGGTAGAATAAAACAGAGTGCTACATAAATTCACTGCCAATTTCAAGTGTATTAAGCCTTAAACATGTGTCGGAATATATACAGTTCTAAAGCCATTTATCATGCCACATAAACATACTGCAGCATAAATACATTATTAGCTTGATGGGTAATGCCCTTAAAACATAAGGCAGTGCCATTTCCTTGTATAATACCCAGTGGCATAGCTAGAAGATACTGGGGTTCAAAGCAAAATCATAATAAACCCCCTTAAACTCTGGGAACAAGACATTTTTCATAACCATATATTGAAATTATGCCCAGGTGACATGACAGAAAAAATACATTTAAATCACTTCACGCTGCCTTATTTCAGTGATGGGTAGTTAAAAGCCTTCAAAACATTGTTGATCTACAACTCACAAATATCCTGCAGTCTCCATTAGAGTAGTGGTATACTCTCTAGTTCAACAACATCTGGAGAGCCTCAGAGTGGCAATACCCTTGCAAATGTTCTCTTTTACATTTAGCTGGAGTAATAGAATTCCCAGATGTTGAAAATACTAATACAAAAAAAACAAACAGCCTTTCCCAGACAAAGTTCAGAGCAACACATCTCCTTGATATGTACTCATTTAGGACCCACTAATGATTTTTGTTTGAGCAAAAATAACAAGCTACTGGTGGGCATTACAAGCTGCCACATACTCCTGGCTGCAGAAACTGCTAACCTGGTTCCCTTTGTAGAAGAGCAGAGTAACAGGAAGAAACTTGACTCCTCCTGGCCCTCTCCAATTGAATAAACAAAATTTACAAGACTGTTCATACTGCTACCAAACCAATCACAAATTAGCAGTATGTTCAGTCTTGTTTCTGCATTCACAGCTTCACTATACATTGGTATAAGTAGTTTTACCACTTGGGGACAAATTCCTTAATCTCTAAACCTGCATTGGATGTTTGACCCTGATGGTTTGGGGAGGCTAAGCCTTTTCTTTAAAATCCGCCCCTGTGTGCCAGTACAACTTTTGTTCCCCAGATAAGATATTTGCTTTTTGCACTAAACATTAAGTGTGATAATAATATGGTCACTATTTCCCAGGGGTTCAATCACTTGCACATTTGCAATACTTTATGTGTCATTACAGATCACTAGATCCAGTACAGCATGGTTTCTAGGCTCCTCAACAACCTGTGACAAAAAAATGTCATGCAACAAGTTTATAAACTTGTTACCATTAACTGACCTGGCAGTGCCATTCCTCCATTCAAAATCTTGGTAATAAAAATCCCCCATTAGCCTTTTCTATTTCTTTTTCTTCTTCTTTATTTACATTAGGGAAGTCATGCCCAACCAGTGTCTCGTGAGCAACATGTTGCTCACCAACCCCTTGGATGTTGTTCTTAGTGCCCCCAAACCAGGTAGAATTCCTGGCTTGGTGGAAAGTTTTGGTTGAATAAAAACAAGATTTACTACCAAATAAAGCCTCCTGTAAGCTGTCAGTGTGCATAGAGGCTACCTAATTGTCAATCTTAGCCCTTATTTGGCACCTCCATGAACTTTTACAATACTTGTTTTGCTCTCCAAGTCTTTTTACATTTGACTTTGGCTCGTGAGTAAAAAAGTTGGAGACCCCTGCATTGCTATGCTATGGTCTGTAGCATATCCCTGGACTCTTTACTATCTGTGAAAAGCAAACATAAGGCTTCAGCTCCCTCATTTTCCACTATCACTCCTTTCTTTATACTGGCTTTTAAATCCTGCTTAAAGGAGAAGGAAAGTTAAAAACTAAGTAAGCTTTATCAGAAAGGTGTACGTAAATACAGCCATAAGCTGAGTCCTCTATCAAAAGATTTGTTGTCTCTGTTTTTCTGTGCCAGAGACTTGCAGCTTTCTCCCATCTCCCTCAAGAATGCTAAGAACTCACTCCCCCCTTAGGAATGTGGATCTGAGCCAATCAGCAGGCAGCTTCCTCATAGTCTTACAAACTGAGCATGTACACCGGTCTGGGTCTGGGTGCAGGAGTAAAGCATTATGGGAACTTTCTTTACAGAGCTCAGCGTTTTTTTCCTATGAGCCTTCTGACCATCTGAACGGGAGAAATATGGGGAGACTTAAGGGCACTATTGAGAGAACTGAAGGTATGCCTGCAGCTTGAGATTAACTCTTTATTAGCCTTTCCTTCTCCTTTAACAAACAGACATATCTAATTTTCTATTGCTTTTGTCCCTGCAAAACAAATATGGCATCCTAGTTGGATGTAGTTGCATGGGTCAAAATATAATAGCATAGATAGAAATGTACAGTGATACAGTAACTGTCAAATGTAAATGCAGGAGCAAAAGCTACTTTATCTGATCTGACTTGCATTACGCTGTGGGGATCAGATTTTGTAAGATCCTACAAACAGTTTTGGGTGGCACTCCCCTTCTAAGACCAGACATGTTCACTTAATTGTAAGCATGAGAAATGCCCAGACAAGTCCGGCGATAATATGCCAAGCTAAATGAAAACTAGGCCCAGTCTGGTTTATAATACCTTGCCTACAAAGCTAAATGAGAGCAAAGATGAGCAGTTTGTGTATATAAATAAAAGGACAAGCCTCAACACATTTACCATAACAATCACACAATGGGACCTTAAATCTTAACTTGTTTGTGTGGTGCAGGCAGTGCTCCTAGCCCCTCAGGATGTGTATGATGGAAGCCACAGCTCAATAGTAGCCATAATCCCCATCAGTAATGCAGTTACACCAAATAAAGGTACATTTTATAGCATAAGAAATAAAGATTCCCTCTGTGTTTCCTTTCCATTCATACAGATTAAATACTATTTTGTAGAGTTGGGGCAGGGGGTAATAATTATATATGTGATAATATAACATTAGAGGCAACTGATGCAGTAGGGGCCAAATAGATGAGGAGTTTCAAGGTAAGTGAATGAGGTCATCTTCTCTAGAGTTTTAGATAATTAAAAGATTAAGTTGTATTGTAGAATAACTTCTAATTATGTCCTTCAAATTACTATTTTTTAGTCTTCTAACACCTTGCTCAGCAACATTTAGGTTACATGTAAATGGATGATGTTTTGGGAAAAAGTTTTATTCTTAGCAACAATCCAGTGCATGTAAACAGTGAAAAAATAAGGGAAAGTCTTGTTTTCTGTGAATATCTTGCTATGTTTATGAGATAATCTACCACTTCAATGCAGTCACAAGACCCAAGGTGCAATGCAGCCTCACCAAGGGCACACAAGGTTTATGGCAAACAGGGAGATTTGTAAGCTGTGGTTAAATATGCTTTCCCATGGCAATAAAGTGAATCGCCAGTGGAAAATCATGTGCTACTTGCTTTTCCGAATTTGTCTGATTTCCAATTTGTCGCCTATGGTAGTGCATATTTAACACAGGTTCCCTTGTGTCTGTCAGCAACGTGCAGATTGCAGAAGTGGCAACCCTCTTCACTGTAATGTTGGAATAATGAGTAATATGCTACAACTTTGTGCATAGTTAATGCCAGCAACCAAAGGCATAACATATTATAGGGTCTGAACCTTGACTCAAATAAATCAGTAAAGTACCCTCCTACAATGGTCAATCTACAATAGTTTATACATCTTTCTTTGGTATTTTATTCCAGAGTGATGTAATATATCTAATGGGTTTGGATTGCTAACAACAAGTTCTGTAAATGTCCTCTAACAATGACCTGCCATCTCATTTTCTCTAATAGAAGCTAGGACATCATGACCCGTGTCACCTGGCTTCCCTCCATAAGGGAAAGACGTCAACCAATCTTTCAACAAATCAATTTAAAATTGAAAAAATCTGATTCTGACAAACAAGAAGAGATTTAATATGCAGAAAATTTTCTTTCATATATGATTAGTGCCTGGAAGGCTTCATATCTGCACTACAGAAACGTGTTCTGTTATCACTATTGCTATCATTCTAAAAAGGGAGTAGGCATAATGCCTTTGTGCATATACAAAAGTGGCCTTTGATTGCACAAATGAGTCCTCTGCTGTCTTTTTTTCATAATGACTATGCTAATGTTTCTTCATCCTAATGACAAGAGAACATGCCAATGCAATTAACAGCATGGCCCTAATCACTCAGATCTTTTTCTTTTTTCCCAGGCATACTGAATACCTACATCTTTTTAGTCAAAGGGCTCTTTTTTTCTAATCAAAGTTTTCTCCAACTCTTGATCAGTGGAATGCAGTTATAAGCTATATATATTATTTTTGAAAATATTCATAGTAGTATTTCTAGAAAGTGATACAAGATTTATTTTTTTAGTGAACTGTCCTAAAAAGAAAACATGTACCTGTAATTATTTTATCTTGCATATTATCTTATCTAATAATATGCATATTATTTAACAACATGCACATTTTACAACAGGGGGCTCATTTACTAAATCAAGTGCATAATTGTTGTTATGCAAGAGCTATTCACAAAGGTACCTCTAAACTCAACTGATGCTAATGCAGTTTCAGCCACTTTGAGTATCCATGTGCTGGAATTATACCACCCACATCCAGATCAACAAAACTGCCCTTTAGATTTACCAACATTGACTGAATTGGTGTCCGCATTAATAAAGTTGCTTACAAGTTGCAGCATGCTCTGTGTTGCTGGTACCCTCTAGAATTGTTTGTTTTCTGGTAAAAATATAGCATTTTGGGAAAATGGCAGGGGAGGAGGAACTAAAACATTGATCTTACAAATCATAACAATTTCTCCACAGCTTACAGTCAACATGCAGGAACTACATAACCCAAAATGCATTGCACTCTGTTTGTTTCCTTATTTACATTGTGTGCAGGGAATTGTGGGGTTTGGAGGATGCAGGCTGAGGCAGTCGACTACTGTTACATTTTATTTAAGTCTCAAAGTAGTCAGCCAGATCAGCAAGAGAACAGAGGGCTAGGCTTAGGTAACTGTTCCAAACCATATTATTGCATTAAAATCATTAAAAAAAAATCATGAAAAGATTGCATATTTTTTAATTGATGTATATTGCAAAGTTGTTAGAAATTGTGTTTACATTTCAAAAAGCGTAAATTTTGTTTGGGTGGAGTTCCCCTTTACAAAGACAGCAAAGTTTCAAGATTGATCATCTGACTCCCATGTGTATGTCCCTTCAGTGTTTGAACTTTGTAGGTAAGTTTCAAATTGCATAGAAAATGAATTGGTCTGGAGTGTACAAATAAACCATAAAAATGTAGTTAAAATCAAGCAGAATTTGTTCTGGCATACAGTATGCCCATGTACCATGAAAGTGCTAATTGGACAATTGATATTGCTTTTTTGTTGCTAAAATATTGAAAAATTAAGTGTGCTTTAAAGAATTACACATAATATATTATACACACATTTATATACTAACAATCCAAGAACCATTGTTAAAATGTGTTAATTAAACACATGTAGCACAACTGCATACAAAAGAAAGTTGGATCCTACAATTTAATGAATTTAATTTACCTTTTTTTCATTTACATCAAACTGTTCCTCCTCCCCTTCTGTCTGAGAGTGCATGCTTTTCATCTTTCTCAGGAGTTCTGCTTTGGGTGCTGACGTAGAGTAATTCGCAGAGCAACTGCTTGCAATATCATGAGTTTCTCTTTTCTCTTCTCGTCTAAACAGCAACCAGTGCAAAACATGAAAAATAACCTTGCAGAATAATTCCAAATAACCTGACTTTTATAATTTTGAAGGTATACAGTTTCTCTATGCATTGTGGTTATAATAATTATTTTTCCATACAAATATATATTTGTGAATTCTACAGATGTAGCTTTACTTCAGGAAATTGATTAAGAAAAGGTCAACTGATCATGAGAAGAGCAACATCCTTTTGAAGATATTCTCTTTAACTGTACAGCTGGAAGAAGTGACCAGCAGGTGGAGATGTAGTAACAAAATGTATTATATTAGCAGTTTATAAACAACTTTATAAACAAAATTGCTAAAGCGATTAGAAGAGTAGTCTGAGCAATGTTACATTTATTTATTTTTTTAATAAACCCAATATGATTGTTTTGCCACCAACTTAGCTTAGTTACCCTCGAGAACAAGGTACAGTTTTATTATAGTTAATGATATTATATATATACAACCCGGATTCCAAAAAAGTTGGGACACTAAACAAATTGTGAATAAAAACTGAATGCAATGATGTGGAGGTGCCAACTTCTAATATTTTATTCAGAATAGAACATAAATAACGAAACAAAAGTTTAAACTGAGAAAATATACCATTTTAAGGGAACAATATGTTGATTCAGAATTTCATGGTGTCAACAAATCCCAAAAAAGTTGGGACAAGGCCATTTTCACCACTGTGTGGCATCTCCCCTTCTTCTTACAACACTCAACAGACGTCTGGGGACCGAGGAGACCAGTTTCTCAAGTTTAGGAATAGGAATGCTCTCCCATTCTTGTCTAATACAGGCCTCTAACTGTTCAATCGTCTTGGGCCTTCTTTGTCGCACCTTCCTCTTTATGATGCGCCAAATGTTCTCTATAGGTGAAAGATCTGGACTGCAGACTGGCCATTTTAGTACCCGGATCCTTCTCCTACACAGCCATGATGTTGTGATTGATGCAGAATGTTGTTGAAAAATGCAGGGTCTTCCCTGAAAGAGATGACGTCTGGATGGGAGCATATGTTGTTCTAGAGCCTGAATATATTTTTCTGCATTGATGCTGCCTTTCCAGACATGCAAGCTGCCCATGCCACATGCACTCATGCAACCCCATACCATTAGAGATGCAGGCTTCTGAACTGAGCGTTGATAACAACTTGGGTTGTCCTTGTCCTCTTTGGTCCGGATGACATGGCGTCCCAGATTTCCAAAAAGAACTTTGAATCGTGACTCGTCTGACCACAGAACAGTCTTCCATTTTGCCACACTCCATTTTAAATGATCCCTGGCCCAGTGAAAACGCCTGAGCTTGTGGATCTTGCTTAGAAATGGCTTCTTCTTTGCACTGTAGAGTTTCAGCTGGCAACGGCGGATGGCACAGTGGAATGTGTTCACTGACAATGGTTTCTGGAAGTATTCCTGAGCCCATTCTGTGATTTCCTTTACAGTAGCATTCCTGTTTGTGGTGCAGTGTCGTTTAAGGGCCCGGAGATCACGGGCATCCAGTATGGTTTTACGGCCTTGACCCTTACGCACAGAGATTGTTCCAGATTCTCTGAATCTTCGGATGATGTTATGCACAGTTGATGATGATAGATGCAAAATCTTTGCAATTTTTCACTGGGTAACACCTTTCTGATATTGCTCCACTATCTTTCTGCGCAACATTGTGGGAATTTGTGATCCTCTACCCATCTTGGCTTCTGAGAGACACTGCCACTCTGAGAAGCTCTTTTTATACCCAATCATGTTGCCAATTGACCTAATTAGTGTTATTTGGTCTTCCAGCTCTTCGTTATGCTCAAATTAACTTTTTCCAGCCTCTTATTGCTACTTGTCCCAACTTTTTTGGGATTTGTTGACACCATGAAATTCTGAATCAACATATTTTTCCCTTAAAATGGTACATTTTCTCAGTTTAAACTTTTGTTCCGAGATTTATGTTCTATTCTGAATAAAATATTAGAAGTTGGCACCTCCACATCATTGCGTTCAGTTTTTATTCACAATTTGTTTAGTGTCCCAACTTTTTTGGAATCCGGTTTGTATATATATATATATATATAAATATCAAAATAAAACAGCCAGCACCAAGGGTCTTTGTGTTTCAAAAAATCTCTCGTGTATTAAAATTGCATGTACAACCGACGTTTCGGTCCCTTTTGGGACCTTTTTCAAGGTGCAAATACATACAGCAACTCAGTTTAAATAGCCTCCTCCCATGAATCCAGGGAGGGCCAGTGACATCATATGCATATATATATCCCCCGCAGGATATTCAGAAAGTTAAACAATGGGCACAAGGCTTAGACAGAGCTGGCTTATTACAGAAAGAACGAGAAGCTAGGGATAAAAATGATAGCAAACTGTTCTATACCAGTACATTTGGTCCATGCAGTGCCCTGACAAGAAAATCTCTTTTGCAGTATTGGCCACTTATCTACACGGACAATGAGTTGTCTAAATTGGTGGACAAGAAATTGTGCTTTGGATACACACGTAATAGGAACCTGAGGGAACTCCTGACTCCTGCGGATCCGGTGGGCAAGTATTTAATTACAACAGGAAACAGTTCCCAAAAATGTGGGGTATTTAAATGTGGCAACTGTGTGATGTGTAATACATTAATCTTGGGGGATAAATTTTATCACCCGCATAATGGGAAACCCTTTACGATCAGACATAGACTAACTTGTTTATCACAAAATGTAGTGTATCTGATCAAATGCCCTTGTGGGCTAATATATTGTGGAAAAACAAACAGACAATTGAAAGATAGGATCAGTATGCACCGCTCCACTATACGGGCAGCATTGGATCCCGAGTATGATAAAAAGAAGGGGAAACAGGATATCTCAAAGCAACCGATTGCACAGCATTGGGCAAAAGCGAGACATTCTATTTCTTCTTTTAAATGTATGCCAATAGACTGTGTAAAAATCCCAAGGAGAGGGGGAGATATCAATCGACTGTTATTGCAAAAGGAGGCCTTCTGGATTCACAAGCTGGGATGTGTTGCACCGAGGGGACTGAACACCATGTTGCAATTGAACTGTTTTTTGACAGAAAAATAATACCTATTAAGATGTATTACTGTATTATATTGACCCGGGTATAGATACTATAAATGTCATATAATCTATATGAATGTATTATATTTAAGCAAGGTAAAACTGTACGGATAGGAGTCAATGGGTTAATAATATGGGAAACTTTGGGACCATGGACATAGGAAACTGTGCATAGTCATGTATTGTTTTTAAATTTTACTAATTTAGCAAAATTGCACTTTATATGGTTTACATAATGTTCACATAATATACAATGTTGCACGAGTATTTATAGATGTGGGGGCAATTTTATACACATGTATGCTGTTTAATATCGTTGCAGTTTTAACTAGATTGGGGTATTGAATATGTGCAACAGATTTATTATGAAGTATGAATGCACTTTTATAAAATATATAATTAGTATATTATTAATGGTCACTATGGGGTTAATATGCATATGATGTCACTGGCCCTCCCTGGATTCATGGGAGGAGGCTATTTAAACTGAGTTGCTGTATGTATTTGCACCTTGAAAAAGGTCCCAAAAGGGACCGAAACGTCGGTTGTACATGCAATTTTAATACACGAGAGATTTTTTGAAACACAAAGACCCTTGGTGCTGGCTGTTTTATTTTGATATTTATATGATATCCCGTGCACAGGGGCAACTGCAGAGCAGCAGATTTTGGAGTGTGGTGCTGTCGTGTGGACTGTTTTATATATATATATATATATATATATATACACACAAGGAAGAGTGGAGCACACCCTATAAAGGCTCAGATGCCTTGGGTGCTGGCAAAATGAGGAAATATAAGGACAGAGAGCCGCACGCACAAGGACTTAGCGATTAGTGAAAAAATCCAATGTTTCGAGTACTGACTGTACTCTTCTTCAGGGACAAACCATATATATATATATATTACACTTATTCTTATTTTATATATATATATATATATATATATATATATATATATATATATATATATATCTTATTCTTATCTTATTCAGACAAATATCTCCAAGTCTAGTGTATTAGTTATAGAGATTTGCGATATATCAAATTCAGAATTTAGTTCCAGATTCTGCAAAAGCCCATAATTTGCCCGATCAGATCAGTGAAGCAACTCTGAACCAATTGCTGTACCCCCTGAAAGAACCATTTACTCAATGAACTGAACTTTTGATAAACTGGGAATTTTTTCATCACATTAAGCCACATGGAGATGGCATTCAGCTGAAAAATATGTTTAGCAAAATCATTTGTTATTTCTCTCTTGTTATTTCGCAAGATCTATCACATGAATTTGTTAGTAAATATATAGTCTATGCTATCAAATGAAAAAAGAACTACAAGTCTGACCCTTTATACCATATATGTCAAACACAAGGCCCAGGGGCCAAATCTGGCCCACCTGGCTGTTTTATGTGGCCCTTGGTGTGTGTGTCTGACCATCCAGCCTGATCAATTTCCATTTTCCTCACATAGTAACTAAGACTAAGGGGTATATTTATCTTGCTGTGTAAAAAGTGGAGTGAAGCATTACCAATAATGTTGCCCAAGGCATCCAATCCGTAATCAGATTTTAACAGTAGCAAAGCATCTATTGGCTGCTATGAGCAACATCACCGGTAATGTCTTACTCCACTTTTTACTCATTGTAATATACCCCTTAGTATCTTACTAAGTATATTAATAAAAAATTTGGCCCGTGACTTAGCCTGTGTTTTAGATTTTGGCCCCCTTATGTGAGTTTGACACCCCTGCTTTATATTGTAGCAGTTGCTATACAGAATTTGCAATTTAATATCAGACTGCACTGCCATAGACTCCTCTGACAGTCACTCAATCTTCTAATCACACGGCTGCATCAGCATCTGCCTCCCTGGCTACTAACAGTTACAGTTAGTAGCCACTCTGAAACTGTGTTAAGAGAATATCAAGTTGCCAATATTACTAAATTACCAATTACTAAAAATAACATCAAGAAATGTGCTCCGCACCTATAAGGTAGCAGGGGCCTTGATGGTGCTAGGAACAGCAGGGGTAGTGGAAGGGGTTAATTAATAGAGGCTAAGACTGGGGGAAGCAGGGCTTGTAAAGTAAGAGGAGGGACCAGGATAGGGAAACTAACAGCAGAGGAAGAGGCGGTACCATTACCTTGTGGAAAGTCAAGGAGCATTGTCCTGCCCGCCCTCCATTGAATACAAGCAAGGTGGACTGGGTTGGGGAAGGTGGATGGTAACCTCCTCGGACAAGGGTCCCAGGGGAGTAGTGGATTCTGGTTGCCTGCTCTCACCTGCTTGCCCACCTGAAGCTGCTGCAGAAGGTGGCCGGCATGGCCGGCTGCCATGGTTGGTGGTTTGGAGTGGGCAAGCATTCCAATGGGCATAACATGGATGGTTATTGTTAAAATGTTGATCATTTTATAAATTATTTTGTATTTATATATTTACATATTTTCTGTTAATAAAGTTGTGGCCTGTTATATCCCATCCTGGATGTCATTATTGTCTCTGAGGTACCGGGGGTGGGGGAAAAGAACTAAGGTAAGGAAGCCTGCGTAATTGATGCTGCACTGTCAAGAAAAAAGTTCAAGCTTTTAAAGCAAACATTAAAATCTTGGAAACAATTCTCCACATAATATGGGGAAAATAAATCTAACACAGTAAGAAAAAACTCCAAAACACCCCAGAATATTAGTAGGCAACACAATCCTTACATGTTTCTTTAATGAAAGAGGGCAAAGATTTGTCATAAGTACATGTTAGTGTGGCTGCTTAAAGGAGAATTAGCTTAATCTCATGAAAATGATTAACCTTCTCAATATAATCAATACAAAATTATTTCTGAAATATACTTGGTTATTTTCTGAAATAACCAAGCTACTCTTCATTATCCCCCTCTCGACAATCTGTCTTTCTACATGCAGCTTTTTGTCAGTCAAATATTTCTTAAACAAAGGAAGCACACACTGATATATTTGTCCTAATTGTCAATAAAAATCTGACTCCAGCTCCTGCACAAAGAGGCACAGAGATGGGAATAGCAACGGGTAACAATTATTTCATAAACAGTACAGGTATTATTTTTTGGGGGGGGGTTGATTTATATGAAAAAACATGTTGGGTGCACGTTTGCTTTAAATATCACCAACTAGACTTGGGATTGCATGAGGGGAACAACTTTCCTTAAGCAACACAGGTTAGATTACAGAAATATGCCAGCTAATAGTGAAAAAATAACCATGTATTAAAGGGTAAATATTCTTTCATTGCAATTTCTGTTTATATCCCATTTATTTTCCACCATAGAGAGAGCAAATAAACAGGGTGTGGTGTCAGACTAAGGTACAGGGGCCAACCAAGAAAGCTTAGACCAGTGTGCTACTCTCTAATTTTTCTATTTTTTTCTCTGTCATTTCTCATTTCCTCAATTTATTTTTCTAGTTCTGATGCAGAAATGTCCAAGGTATATCTAAAGGCAAATGAGTGGGGCCCACAGGGCATCTTCTTGTATCCTACAGTTTATATATATATATATATATATATATATATATAAACAGTTCTTAAGCTGCACACCAAAAGTTAGGGACAATACCTGGGTGCCAGAGCAATATGGTAATGTAGACAAACAAAAAAAGAACGGCACTCACAGGAAGTTTCACACCAAAGACATCAAATGGTTTGAAGAAAAATGAGGTTTCTTTATTACTCCGATGTCTTTGGTGTGAAACTTCCTGTGAGTGCCGTTCTTTTTTTGTTTGTCTATATATATATATATATATATATATATATATACAGTATATTGTGAGAGATGCAATGGGAAAGAGCGTTATTTGGTGTATTTCCACCAGTATTTAAGGTGGGATGCAAATGGCCCAAGGTAAAATACCTGTCTTTACAGCAGGTAATGCTGTTTTGGAGTAAATCTCCTTTAAGGTTTGATTTGGCCAGCTGTAGGGAACTGCCTGATTAGGCTGCAGGTGAGCAGCCAATAAAGAGGGCTGTGTGATTTACAGGTTGGAGTTGGAATTGAACCGTGACTGTGTGAAGGTCACTCTCAGAGCAGGGCACAGAGCAGGAGGGCTGCCTGTGTGAGGAACTCCCAGAGGAGCTGGGGGTGCCACCTGCCACTGCCAGGAAGCAGAGGGAGTGCTGACCGAACGGATGAGTGCTGGGAAGAACTGGCCCTAAATAAACCTGAGTTTTGCTTGAAGACTTGGTGTCCCTGTCTCTATGCTCCAGATCCTCTGCATGCCTGCCTGCCTACCATTGCTAATTCCCCCAAAATTGCATGTACAGGCATTCAACGTGTCACATATGGTGTTCTGATGCGGGCACTAAGGAGCTGTTAAAGAGACATACACGTTTAAAGGGCTACGGAGCGTTTCCCTAAGAGACTGAGACAAAATGGCGCCAGTGAGTGACTGGTTTGCTGAAGGCAAAAGTATGTGGGGAAGTGTGTTGAGACACCCACAGCCAAAAAGTGAGCGTAGCAGGGTGCTACAGGAGCTACGAGACTGGCAGCAGCGGTTTAATGCCAAGTTTCTGCAACAGCGGTGTGTGGACTTGCCACAGATGGCAAAGGAAGTGACGGAGACTTCGCGAGTGGCAAAGGTGGTCGCTTTATCTGGATGCAAGCCAGGAAAAGCATTCCAAAGAGGTTTTGGAAAAGGCCAAAGAGATGGTGCCCCAAGGTTGGAGCCTGTGCAGGTGGCGCAAGTGCAGCATGCCAAGGAGAGAGGCAGTGCTGGTTTCACAGTCTGGTCTGGAAAGGTTGGCCAGAGTTCATCCCCAGCAGTTCCAGAAAGTATACCCTACAGGAATGGTAAGACTGTTCTTAAAGGGGTGGTGGAAAGGGAACGATATGCTGGTGGGGTGAAGGACTGGGACTGTGTGCTTAAAGACAAGGTCCTGGGAGCTGAGGTACAGCAAGAGTTAAGTGCATGGGCAGAGTGCACTGTCTCTCTTAAAGGGAAGGTTGAAAAATCAATTGAATTAAAAGTGGATGGGATCCAATTATGGGTCACACTGGATGCTAAGTTACCCACGTCTAAGGTTTTGCATGAAACCCTGATGTTTGTTTTATCCCCACATGAGATCCCAAAGATACAAGAGCTTCCTAATAAACCAACTGTCTGTGTGACTTTTGAAACAACAAGAGGGACAGTTGACCACTCACTTGTGGTTGTTGAGGACATTGATGTGGAAATTATTCTGGGAACAGACTTTCCTCTATTCTGGGTGTTATGGGGGAATGACAAATCTTTGGTTGAGGGGCAAACAAACCAGTTGGCTAATGTTTGTTCTATACAAAATGTTAACTGTAATTCTGCTGAGAAATGTCCAGATGTGAGTAATGAGAGTGTGACTGTGGGGTGTGAGGTAACACCCATGGTACAAAGTTTAGGGGTGACCCCTGGTATTAATGTTCCCCTAGAGAGGGTGAATGAGGTAATTCACAGTGGGAAACTGATCAGTGAGTGTGAACTGCTCTGAGTCTGTTAAAACAGAACAAAATGTTACCTGTGTGAATGGTAATGATTGTGCAGCTTTGTTGCAAAAAGATGTTGCAACTGATGCAAATGAGAGTCTGCATGTAGAACTGCTGAGAAAAGTGTGCTCAAGTTCTTCAGTGAACAAAGGGTTAAAGCCATGTGTTGAGAGTAACTCTTTGTTGCCCAGCCGCAGCTCATCTCCTGAAGGTCTTAAAGGGGATGAGTGTATTAATGAGCAATCTCTGTCAACTGCTATAGCTAGGTTGACTGAGCTAATTGAAAGGGAAAGGTGCACCCACTGTTGTGTTACTGGGCATGTTACTGCTAAGTGTCCTGTATATGCGGCAATGCAAAGGTCACTAGAAGCCTATAAGGAGTGCTGGGGAAGTAAGGCACTTGAAGGTGTGTTCAGTGAGAAGTCAGGTGAACTTCCTGAACTTATTAAAGGTCAAGCTGTGTGTGTGAACAGAGCGGATGGCGATATTGAAGTAAAAATTGGTAACATGGCAGTGAATGGTGGTAAGCCAAACAGGGTGTCTGAGGAGGTAAATGAGGAAAAGGTAAAACTACCTCCTGATTCTGTGTGTGAGGATGTGCCGGCCACAGAACTGGTCTCCAGTGAGCTGAATTGTGTGAGAGTGGAAACACAATGTGCTGGAGAGAAAAATGTCATGACTGAAAAGTGTGCTTTGCTACCTGAAGGGTTAATGCAAAGTGAGAATGTCTCCCTTCTCTTGGCGAGAGTACCAGGGAGAACTCTAAGAAAGAATCTCTTGGCAGGAGTACAATAGGCCTAAGTGAGAGGGTCTCCTGAGAGAAGTAAGGAGAAAGTACCTGCATGTCATAAGACTGGATACTCTGTGTGAATACAGTAAACAAGTTCATCTGGTTAATCAGTACTTCCAGTGTCTTGGTTAATTCCTCAAGAGTGGATCCTCAACTGCCTGGTAAGCAGCTACCCCAAGGGGGACAAGGTTCCGGGAGTTGCAGGGAGTCCCTACATTTGGAGGACTACACAGAGTAACCCAGATAAGTTTTCCAGGGAGGGGTGTTACAGTTCAACCTGTCCCTACCCTGGGTGACGGCACGCCAAGTATAAAGTATACCTGCTCCCCCATGGCAAGCGGGGGCACAAGGCTCCTGTTAGCAGCATACGCATTAATTGCGTGCTAGAAGTTAATCCATAGCCAAAAAGTGGGCTACACTCTGATATTGTTTTATTTATCTAACTCGGTGACATTTTCAAGTGTATGGACTATGTGAATGTTAATATTTGCGCCATAGCACACTCTCCCAAACGTGAAGGTACGAGACAGAGTGTTGCCAGGATGTGTGTTTAATGTCACATCTATTCCCAACCGTCATTATGACAACAGGATTGGGAAAGTTTACATTTGCTGCCATTTAGCAAGCAAGTACATCTCACAGAATGCATGACCTATTATGACATCTCTAGAGAATCTGCTTAGAGGTACTGTTGCAGTGATGTCCTGGTGGACAATAAACCAACTTTGTTCATTCTCTAGAGAGTCCTCACAAAAAGTTGTGCGTTTAAAAATGTCTTATAGGTAGTGCAGTGCAAAGTGGATAAGTTTGTATGTTCTCCCCATATTTTCCTCCAGCTACTCAGCTCTCTGCCCACAATCCAGACGCATACAATGTATGTATATGTGACAAGGACATGTGCACAAAGAATTAAATCTCTTCCATTAGAATGTAAC
Organism: Xenopus tropicalis; assembly: GCF_000004195.4. Classification (NCBI taxonomy): domain Eukaryota; kingdom Metazoa; phylum Chordata; class Amphibia; order Anura; family Pipidae; genus Xenopus; species Xenopus tropicalis. The sequence continues at coordinate 88,083,238 of NC_030677.2, read as the reverse complement.
GAAAACTGCAATATTTGAATTAAGATTTTTTTTTGAAGATACAAGGCAGGAAGGTTAGAAGCAATCAGTAACAATACCATATAATGGGCCCGATTCACTAAAGTGCGATAAAAATTATCACACGATTTTTTTGCGGTAAAAAAGATGCGAAAATTAGCGCGCGATTCACCATAGTATTATCGCGTGCGATAAGTCGCCATTTTCGCATGCGGTATTTCTCGCGCTAGTTTTACTCCATGCGTTAATTTCCGCGCTGAAAAGAATACGATCGCATGATTCACTATAACTTTTGTGCGCTAAATATCGCATTCGGCTATGCGAAAGTTAACTCCTACTACAGGCAGGCGAAAAATTATAGAAAAGTACAGTAAATGAGTTTTTGCCAATAAAATATGGACTTACAGTGTTATTTATTCAAGTATGTGTCTTTTTACTCAATTTCATTAAAGTCTTGGCATGTATGGAATTTCGCTACTAATATACAGTACAATAGTGGTAAAAATTTAGTCGCCAAAATATACAGGACAATAGTAGTAAATATTTAGTCGCCAAAATATACAGTACAATAGCGGTAAGTATTTAGTCGCGATATTATACAGTACTATAGCAGTAAATATTTAATCGCTATATTATATGCACATTTTGTCGCGACAAATACACTACACGTTATATTTTGGCAACTATTTGTAATCTTGTGATAGGCGCGACTTGCGGCCATTTTGTTTCAGAGCCTGCTGTGATTGAGAGAGTGAACATGCCTGGGGTATCGGAGCTACGACTGGTGGAGAGGCGCTACAATCTGCCGCTATCTCCTGCGCTCATCCTATGATCGGCAGCCGCTGGGGATGGTAGGGGTCCATGAGAGAAAGAGGGCAATCCTCCGCAGGCTGATGCAGAGTTTACAACACCGCTATGCCCTCCAAATGGACCTCAGGACTCTCCAGCGGATATGGTCGGATATGAAGCGCAGGAGTGCAGAATTAATAGCTGAAATAGCGGAAGGTAATTATTGAACTTTTAAAAATTGAAGAAATGTATATTCTATCTATATATATATATATATATATATATATATAATATATATATATATATATATATAAACTAGAAAGAATATGCTGCACACTCAGGTCTTAGATGCCAAAAAAAACCAAAACATTTTTATTTGGATCAAGTCCTTGCTTACTTTATACTGCACCCAGGCAAATTATTACATAGTAACATAGTAAGTTGGGTTGAAAAAAGACATACGTCCATCACGTTCAACCATAATGCCTATATATATATATATATATATATATATATATATATATATATATATATATATATATATATATATATATATATATATAATATATATATATATAATATATAACCTGCCTAACTACTAGTTTATCCAGAGGAAGGCAAAAACCCCATCTAAAGCCTTTCTAATTTGCCTCAGAGGGGAAAAAATTCCTTCCTGACTCCAAGATGGCAATCGGACCAGTCCCTGGATCAACTTGTACTGAGAGCTATCTCCCATAACCCTGTATTCCCTCACTTGTACTGAGAGCTATCCCCCATAACCCTGTATTCCCTCACTTGCTAAGAATCCATCCAGCCCCTTCTTAAAGTTTATATAATGTATCAGCCAGCACAACTGATTCGGGGAGGGAATTCCACAACTTCACAGCTCTCACAGTAAAAATCCTTACTTCTTTTTTACATCCCAGGTGCATGACCTTACATTTATCTTACTACTTCGTTATACATGAGTGCCTGCTTTGACCTGTTCCTATATATATGTGTATATATGCATGTTTTTTCAAAAACCACACACAATAAAGTTCACAATAAAGAGGGAATGTTAAATATGTTGTGGCATTTTGAAAAACAAACAAACCATATACACATAGATGTGTGTGTATGTGTGTGTGTATATATATATATATATATATCTATTTGGCAAAACATATGCATAAATAAGTTTAAAGCAGGGGGGAAGTGGCAGGGAGCGGCCCATTTGGGGGAAGGGCCCCGAATGTTTTAGGGGGCCCTGGCTAACAATGTCTGTGTGTCCTTTGTATTGATGTGAGGGTTCACAGGGGGGGGGGCCATTGGGGGTGTGGGAGGAGGGGGGCCTCAAAAATGTTGTTGTGAGGGGCCCCGTTATTTATGATGGTGGCCCTTTGTGTATGAATGTGTGTGTGTGTGTGTGTATGTATATATATATATATATATATAATACACACACACACATTCATACACATAGTTAAATATATATAATATATATATATATATATATATATTATAACATCTTGCAATACTATCTCACAGACCTTCAGCTGGATGTACCGCCTCATCCAGAGGTCCAACCCCAGGCACACCAGGCTGCAGAGGCTCTCCAGGCCCAACAGGCCCCCGAGGCCGCACAACAGGCCCCCGAGGCCCAACAGGCCCCCGAGGCCGCACAACAGGCACCTGAGGCCCACGAGGAGATTTCTGCTCCCCTGGCCGAAGACTGGGTTGAGGCAAGTCCTCCGACCGAAGAAGTGGGGACCCAGACATCACCATCCAGCTTGGACCTCACTCTTCGGTCCATACAAGAGGACCTTGCCTCCATGAAGGCCCAGTTGGCCAGAGTGGAGCAGAAAGTGGACTTATTTATGGGCAGCAAGCCCTAAGTTTTTATTTTTTTTTTTATTGAAAGTTTTAAAAATGTTATTGTAAAAATAAAAGTTTTTATTTTTCTACTTTTGAACTGAGTAATGTCTAATTATTTTTCCTTCCTTGATATGGTATTCTATACTTTCATGTAGTTTCCCCTACACTCTTACATTTATCAGTAACAGCATCAATATGCTATATGGGTTAAATGTTTGCAAATATTCTGCCAACAATTTTGTCTTTAGCCCATTTTGCTGAATAGTAAAACTTGCGTTAATTAGTACGTAGCGTATTTTCTGGCGAGTGTGATAACTGCCAATCCAATGTTTTGTTGCCAGAATAATTGCAATATTATATTTGTCCCCGTTTAATAAAGTGCCCATAACATATTTGCCATTTATTCTGTGTCTAAAATCTCCCACTTAATTTAAGCCACTTTAGCAAACGGACCCCTAAGTATTTGGCTAAATATTCTTAAATGCCCCCCCCCCCCATTTTATTATCTCTAACACTTCTTTTTTTTTTTTCTTACTTATATTTTTATAGTTTTTGAGGGGGTTTTTTTTTTGCAAATAAACTTTTATACAGCACCTCTCTAGCACTTTGTGCTCTCCCAGGGCAAAATGTCACCATTTTTATGCTGCCGATTGTCGCGACAATTAGCGTGCATGCGGAAAATACTGCGCACGCTATTTATCACGACAAGAATATCGCATGAAATACAGCGCGTAAAATAGCGCAAGTGTATAGTATAGTGAATCGTGCGAAAAGTTGCCAAAATTAAGAAGCGGTAAAATTTTTAGCGCACGCTAAAAATAGCGCACGTTATTTTGCACTTTAGTGAATCGGGCCCAATATATGGTATATTATACGAGTACCATATAATAACAATAAGTATACCTCCCAACATTTGAAAAGTAGAAGGAGGGACAAAAAATATCTGGCGCGGCAAGAATGTTCAGGCCACGCCCACTTTATGGCCACACACCCCAAAACAGGCCCATTTTACAAAAACACACCTGAAAAGCATAACACGCACAAAGTGCATCAGGAGACATCACACAGTGGCCCCAAACATTTTATGACACATTGTGGCCCTAAGGATTTCATTATGCACTCATGACAGACTCATGACAGACATTGGTAGCCAGGGCCCCCTAAAACATTGGTAGCCAGGTACCCTCTAAAACATTGCTGGTCCTCCCCCCGTGTCCCCATACTATGGGCCACTCCCCACTGCAGCATCCTCCAGCTCCCCCCAGCATCCTCCCCCAACATCCTCCAGCTCCCTCCCAGTGTCCTCCAGCTCCATTCCAGCGTCCTCCCCAACATCCCCCAGCTCCCCCCTAGTATCCTCCAGCTCCCCCCAACGTCCTCCCCAACATCCTTCAGCTCCCCCCAGTATCCTCCAGCTCCCCCGCAACGTCCTCCCCAGCTCCCCCTTACCTTCCTCCAGCTCCCTCCCAGCGTCCTCCCCAACATCCCTCAGCTCCCCCTGCCACCTGCCTGCTTCCTCTGGCTGCGTCCCCCGGCTCTGAATGGGCAGTAGCCATATGGGTCAAGGCAAGCAGGTATCAAAGGATGTGGCTACCTTTAATACAGTATCTAGTTTACAGGAGTCTGACAGATACCACTTCCTGTATCTTTCCATTTGCTGAAAAAACTTCTGCTTGTAGCCAATATTTATCTAGAGATTAGGTGATTACATATGGAAAAAACCCATCTGCTTACCAGATTTTTTTCAAGATAACATTGATATTTAAGATATTACATTTCTGTACATTTGTAATTATTGGAAAGCATCAAAGAACTGTAATGTGCTATAAAGAAGCTATTCAGCTTAACATTTTTGGTAGTAGACCAGGGATCCCCAACCTTTCTTACTCGTGAGCCACAGTCAAATGTAAAAAGACTTGGAGAGCAACACAAGCATCTTAAAAGTTCATGGAGGTGCCAAATAAGGGCTAAGATTGGCTATTAGGTAGCTAAGCACACTATCGGCTTACAGGAGGCTTTATTTGGTAGTAAATCTTGTTTTTATTCAACCAAGACTCGTAACAAAGTCAGGAATTCTACCTGGTTTGGGGGCACTGAGAGCAACAAGGGTTTGGTGAGCAACATGTTGCTCACGAGCCATTGGCTGGGGATTACTGTAGTAGACAGAGGTATTAACCTTTTTTACTGCCAACGGCGTATGGGATACGTCGTGGCGGAAAAAGGGCTTAACTGCCAACGATGTGTCCATCACATTTGAGTTTCTAGCAATGACAGCCCCCTGGGCAATGAGCCAGGGGGGCTGTCATGTGGGTCCAGCGATGTGTCTGCTGCTTCCTGCTTCCCCCCAACGCCGCCACCCACTGCAGCCTGGAAGACAGAGGCGATCGGGTGCTTCAGGACAGGTAATGTGTTGCTTTTTTTTTTTTGCACTTACATACACACTTACATACATTTATACACACTTACAGCACACAATTTAGCAGTTTTTTTTTGTTTGTTTTTGGGTTTTTTTTCATTTTTCACACTAATATACACTTATATACACACACACTGTCACACAACTTTTACACGTACACACATGTATACACAAACACTTTGTTTTTGTTTTTAATTTTACCACTTTGTTTTTAGTTTCTTTTACCTAAAAACTGTTTATTTTGACAGTGTGACTATTGGATCAGATATTCTGACCACTAATTACACCGTCATGTTGATTTGCACAATTTTTGTGGTTTTATCGCATTTTATCCCTGTATAAGTGTTCCTAATCTGTTTTTAGCATAGCTTTGCCAGGTGTAACTTTGGTGTACAAAAATAACTTTGCCTATTTTGAATTAATCAGAATGTGTACTTTCCAAAAATATATGGCTTTCTGGGGGTCTGTGTATAGTTAGGGGGGGTTACTGCACATAATACGTTGACAGGGGGCTCTGTGCAAAAGCTGAGTTGGCAGCCGAGAAATCCATATACGCTATTTTCATTTTGGGGTCAGTACATACCACAGACTTTGGTATATCTATGCATATTGGGCATCAAACTGTTCAGTAGACCTTAGGTGTTCCTATTTGGGGTGACTTGCCTTTGTACGCAAGAAATTGTGTGAGATAAATGCGGCAAATTGCAACATTTTTAGGCGATTTTCTGAAGTGTCATAAAAACCAATTACTTTAGGAAAGCTTTGCAGATTGGTACTTTGGTGTAGAAAGGACTCTTTACCCTAGTTGGATTTGTCAGAATATGTACTTTCCAAAAATATATGGTTTTGTGGGGGTCTCTGTATAGCTAGGGGAAGTTTCTGCACATAATACACTGACAGGGGGCTCTGTATGCAAAAGCTGAACTGGCAGGCGAGAAATCCTTATGCAATATTTTCATTTTGGGTTCAGTACATACCACAGACTTTGGTATATCTATGCATATTGGGCATCAAACTGTTCAGTAGACCTTAGGTGTTCCTACTTGGGGTGATTTGCCTTTATCTGATCTTTATCAAGAAATTGTGAGACATAAATGCGGAAAATTGCAACATTTTTATGCGATTTTCTAAATGTCATAAAAATCTGCAAACTTAGGAAAGCTTTACAGCTTGGTACTTTGGAGCAAAAAGAAATGTTTACCCATTATAGATTCGGGGGGATGTGTACTTTCCAAAATTATATGGCTTTCTGGGGTGAGTGTACTTTCTTTGAAGCATTATCCCACATAAAGGATGTAAATGTGTTGGTTTCGCAGGAGCTGAAATGATATATGATATGGGGGTATGTTCCCATTGGGGCCCCTACATGCCAAATATTTAGATAAACCTATACATATTGGGCATCAAACTATTCAGTGGACCCCTGGTGTTCAAATTCAGGGTGTTTTATCTTGGTACCTAATGTTATGTGGAATATAAGATGATGCAAAGTGGAAGCTTTGAGGGGATTTTTGGAAATGTCATCAAAATTGCTAACTTTAGAAAAGCTGTGCGGCTTGGTACTTTGGAGTAGAAAGACACGGGTACCCATTTTAGATTCGGGGGAATGTGTACTTTCCAAAAATATATGACTTTCTGGGGTGAGTGAACTTTTTACAAGCTTTATCCCACATAAATGATGTAAATGTATTGATTTTGCTGGAGCTGAAATAACAGAAATGATTGATCATATGGGGGAATGTTCACATTGGGGCCCCTACATGCCACATACTTAAGTAAACCTATACATATTGGGCATCAAACTGTGGACCCCTGGCGTTCATATTTAGGGTGTTTGGTTACTTTATGACCTGTAGGAGATAAGATACTATAGACTGGAAGCTTTGGAGGGATTTTTAAAAAAAAATCACAAATTTTGATAAAAACCAATAACTTTGCGACTTGATAGTTTGGAGTAGACAGACTGTTGTGCCTATTTTGTATTCCCCAGAATCTGTTCTTTCCAAAAATGCACAATTTTCTGGGATAAACCTTCTGTTAGTGGAATTTTTGTCCTTGAAATCTAAAGTATGCAGCTTTCTGAAGCAGTGCTTTGGAAATTTGGTAGTGTACTGCTGGGAGTTTTTGACCTATACAAGTGAGAAATCTCCATAAAACTATATATATTTGGTATGGGCAAGTTCAGGAGACATGGGACTTTCCAAATCAGTTGTATATTCGTGCATAAAAATTTTTTTTCTAGTATGTGTGTTTATATTATGGAAAATTTGATTTTTAGACATTTAGAAGCCTATATCTTATTACAGAATTGGGATTACACAAAAATTCTACCATATTTTGAAAGCTTAGGTTGTTCTGAAAAAAACGACATATTGTTTTCCTGGGTAAACTAAAAGTCCTATCGAGGAAAGGCCCCTAAAGTGATTGTCTGGCAATACAAGTTCCGCTTTAACCAAAACGGCTGGTAGTAAAAGGGTTAAAGCTATTGCAATCTTCATCCTTATTTTTTATTTTTGCTGTTGTTTTTGATTTTAGACTGCTATCTGGTTGCTAGGGGTCTTATAGTAAACAGACAGTAGTTTGGAAGGAAGAATGGAATATAAACAGAGGACTGTTTAGGTAGAGATAAGCAATATAAGATATGAATACAAATAAAAGGGATTAATTTTAGGGGGTTAATGACTATGAAACCAGATAGCATTTTCAGTCCCACATCGATTAGAGTCAAAATAGGAAATCAAATATTTAAAAATAAATAATAAACAATGAATGCTAATTAAAAAGTTGCTTAGAACAGCCCTATCTATTACCAAATTCATTGTTATTCATAGGGTACTATGGAAGCAAAGGCTTTAACATATGTGTCACCATTAAACATACAAATAAATTAGGTTGAGGAGACTGCCGCATACAGACAAAAGCAAACAAAAGGAATAAGGGCGAAACCGGTCTGTAGTTGGGAATCTGATCAGCTATTGTCCTGGCTTCAGCTTCAAACCCAGTGGGTGAGCTTTAGCCTATAGGATAAACCCATGTAAAAGGGATTTTTTTAAGAGTTTGGTATTCACTCCCAGAATTCCTTTTGTTTGCTTTTGTCTGTATGAGGCAGTCTCCTCAACCTAATTTATTTGTTTGTAGAACCACATGGTGACTCTACCTAAGCTGATCAGAAAACCCTACACTACACTGATGAGCCCCCAATAAGGGCGAAACCGGTCTGTAGTTGGGAATCTGATCAGCTATTGTCCTGGCTTCAGCTTCAAACACAGTGGGTGAGCTTTAGCCTATAGGATAAACCCATGTAAATGGGATTTTTTTAAGAGTTTGGAATTCACTCCCAGAATTCCTTTTGTTTACCATTAAACATAGAACTTTATCACTTACTTTTCACTATCCGGTGCTATAATGTTATTTGCCTGCTTTTTTGCTTTAAGCTTCTGATTCTTTTCCTTTAATGCACTGCTGCTTTTGGTAAACAAGCCCTCTATTAAATCCATAGTTGTCTTCATCTTGGAGTCAGGATCTAGAATATTAGCAAGGGATTTGTCCATGGTCACAATTTCCTTTGCCAGTTCTTGTGATTTGGCATCTTCCGGAGACACAAAGTCTGTTCTAACACATGGTAAGGTGCTGTGGCTGTCACTGAAACTGAAATTCCTTTCTAAACTTAAAATACTGGTGTCTGCCCAGTGGGGATGGGTTACATGTTCTTCAGTAGGTTTAGCTGGATCCACCGAGGAAGCTGTAGGCTCATTTGATGGCACTACAGAGGAAAGTCTATGTAGTGGAATGTCAGTATCCCTTTTTGTGATTCCTGAATTCAACAAGTATAAAACACTGCTTTCTGTGCTTTCTGCATATTCTGATGTAGACTGATGATATCTGGAAAAATAATACTTGTTTTATTACCTTTGCAATACAACCAATTATCTAATGGTATGCAAAACCGAACATGTAAGATAATTCAGAAAAACATTAAAGACAAGCAAAATCAAAATATTATTGGGGGAAAGGACCTCCCAAATTCCCAAGGGCCTATAAGTACTAACCTCCAACCACAGGCTGTTTCCCCTATTTGTTTCAGATTGTTAGCTTTAGTGAGCAGGTACTTTTTTTACCAATAAAATAAGTTATCACTTGTCTTTTTGTATGTAATCTGTATAAAGTGCCGTACATGTTGGCCCTTTGTACATATGTGTAAATTTTAAAAAAATCATAGGTGGGGTTTTAAAGGTACCTCTTTAATACAGAAAGGTATTGCAGTAATGCAGAATGCAGTACCTAAGCTAGTAAAAGGTGGGAAATTATCTTAGAATGAATGCTGCAGAAAATAAATCAGAGGTGCAATCCAGAGAGCATATGATTAGCAGGTTAATTAAAATACTTTTAAAAAAGCATTTCAGGAATATATTTTGGGAAAGGTAAGCACAAGACAAGTAGCAAAGAGTGTAGGTAAAGAGTTGAGTTTAGAGACTGACCATGGTATGGAAACACTTTTTATACAGCGATGCATTATAAGGGAGCATTTGAAAGCAAACAGTTCATATGGGAAAAGCTGCATTCTTACAAAATAATGTTGCTCTCTATGTAAAGTTGCCACCTCACCTAATTAAAACCAGACACAAACGCATGGTCTTACTTACACAGAAACTGATAGCACAGTGCTAAAAGCTCTAAAATCTGGATTCCTTGCTATTTAGTCATAAAGGATGCAAATTTAATATATCCCCTGTTTAAAAGGTGTCAAGTGAATGTAAATATTTGGTCACTATTTTAAAAAAATGTGTGAGCATCAAACTGTGCTGCACACCACAATTGTTTGAGTTCCCATACACAGGGACAGATGGTAAGGTTGCTACTATATGTAAGTTACCTTTCATTGATTTTCTTGTTTACATCTTTAGAAATGTCTTCTGTGTTTTCCCGTGTTTCATCCAGAATGTTGGGAGCAAAATGGTATTTTTCTATTTTTTCTTGTAACAGTGCATCTTCTAGGCTTGGAGGTGGGAAGGGAGGTGGAGATGGAGGAATGACAGCCCCAGAAAATGATTCTGTATCCTGCTCTTTAACAAAAACCTCATCATCACCCTCTTCCTCCTGACCAGTCATAGGTGACTGGAGGCAGGACTCTGATATATGTAGAGAAATTTTGCCACGGTGAAAGGTGGTCTCTGCCTCGGATGAACTGCTACTCCACATGGCATTGTTTTTCCAACTAGTGGAAAATTTTGGTCCAGCTGAGGGTCCTGAAGATTTATTTTGTTGGACAGTTCCATTAATTGAATTGGCAATTTCAGTTTTAAAAGGCTGTAGCCTTTGTGTAGACGTATATTTTGCACATCTTTCTATATCAGTAAAATCTTCAGATGATTTTTTTTCAGGTAAACACCATTCCTGGTGACTTTTTTCCTTATTGTCAATTGGAGAAGCACTTTCCTTTCCATGCTTCCCAGAATAAAGATATTCTTCAGCAGTAATATAGTCAAGTGAAGTGAGAGTGAGTGAGGTCTGTGCCACTTTAGCAGGAACTGAATGAATTGGCAAGGCTAATGGTACCTGCATTGCTTCAGTGTGATGGTTGTAAGTTCCACTAGGACTAGTGCTCCGAGCATTGGTATTTCTCTGAGTTTCTAATGGAACCGATCTCTGAACAGCTAAAAATTTTTCAGGAAACTGGCCTTCATTATCAGTATTGTGTTTAAAGGATGATTGGAATGACATTTGTTCAGAATTATTGCTTTTTACAGACCTAAAACTAAAGAGAGTAAAATAAGGTTCTATGTTTTTAAAAAAAAATATATATATATATAAATATCTATCCTGGTATTATTGATTGTAATTAATATGTTTTCTATAAAATATTCCTGCTTCATGCCATCAAAACCCATACTTACCTTTCTAACATTAACTATTGTGGTAGTCTAAGAAGAGGTGTAAAATATGCTTTGTGTGGTCCTGTGCCTATGTGAATAAATAGTGAAACTGGGGACAGGGTGGTACATAGCTGCCATAGGTGGCATTTATAGAAGTTATGTACCTTATCCATAGAGTTCACTATACCAGCCCAGTTAATTAGCCTTACGGTATGGAAGCAGTGAAGTAGTGATGATCAATGGCGGCAACAGATCCATACTATGTAGGTGTTTATTGAGCATGCTCGAGAGCTGCTCAGCACCCTATTTACATAAAGAGCCCTTATAGAAGTACCTGAGACAATGTTGTAGCCTTTGTCGAGATCTCTTAAACCTTCAGGAAGACTAGTACATCAGAAAAGGCTTCTCTAATACTCTGCTCAGCGCGGGAAGAGGGATCGGGTGAGTTAACCCCTTAAGTGCATGGTGGTCATTTGCATTATACTAGCTCACCAGTCCCTCAGCACTTTCTCTATACTTTTCAGTGCTCTCCATAATTGTATGAGGTTACAGAAAAAACGAAATAGAAAAGTAAATAGACATACCTGGTTCCATTATTAGAAGTTAAGGCATACAAAGTTTTGTTGCTAAGATCATGCCTTAACATATATTCCTAAAATAAAAATACATAAAAATAAAATGTTTGTTAGAAAGTATATTTAATAACAAACCAGTTCTGCATAAAGTATGGTACAGACATTGATATTCTGAGACAATTTGAAAACTGCAAAAAATAAAAAATGAAAACCAATTGCAGTTTTTTAGCTTTATCTTCAACAGCTCTCCAGTTTGGAATTTCAGCAGCTATCTGGTTGCTAGGGTCTTGTCATAGGCGGATTTTCAATAAGGCTAGGAAAGGCTAAGCCTCTCCAAACCTGCTTGACACCTTAAAAAAAAAATCAAAACAAAAAACCTCACTCTGTTTCTGCACTGTCCTGCAAATTTTCTCCTGTTTCTGCAGGCTCCGCTTCTGCTGTAATCAGCTATGCTCTGATTGGATCTTTCTTCTTGTGGATTCTCCAATCAGAGCACAGCTTTCTTGACAGACAGTAAAATTGACCAAAAAATTTACCCTCCGCCTATGGGTCTTGTGTACCTTAGCAACCAGGCAGTGGTTTGAATGAAAGACAGGAATATGAATAGGACAGGATATGAATACAGGAATATAACTAGGGCAGGATATGAATATAAAGATAAGGAATAGAAAGTAACAATAACAATAAAATTGTAAGCTCAAGAGGAATAGTTTTCTGACTGCTGGGGTCAAGTGCCCCCATTTGAAAGCTGTAAAGATGTACAGAAAAGGCAAATAATTAAAAAAAAGTTAATTTGGCCAGATCAGTTGCACTTCCATTGTATTTGTATACTTTATTTAGCCTTGGAGTGCTCCCACAACCTCTTTTTGTGTATTTAGTGTATTTAAATAATTCAAAAACAATAAAAATAGGGTATTCTATAACATAATAAGTTTACTTAAAGGTGAACCACCCCTTTAAAGGCAAAAAACTTTCCACTACACCCAGCGTCAGTGCTCCACTCATCCGCTGGTCACCCTTCTCCGACATGCTGCAGGTAATTTAATCTAATTTCTGACAAAAGCAGTCTGCAGGCAGTACCTCATATGTGGGCAGAAATTACATTTCTATAGAGTCTCTGAACACATTGATTTTTTTTTACACACAAACTAAATTAAATACCTATTAACCCTTTAAGTGCCAGCAAAATTTCACATTTCTGTTCCCCCAGTGTCAGACGTTTTGTATACATCCTGTGCTCTCTCATTTTAGGGGTATTTACTGGAGGGGGGAGTTTAGTTTAGCTAGGAAAACTATATATCTTTTTTTCAGGGAAGCTGAGCTTTCCAAATCTGGAATCTGTATTTTCACTTCTGGAACAAGATTTAGAGCTCTAAAAATTTTTTTTATATTTTTCATGATATAGGGATTTATACCAGAAGCATTTTTCATTTTATGGACAAAAATTCAACTGATTTAGAAAGCCTCATGTCTCCCAAACGTGACAATACCTGATATGTATAGTTTTATGGAGATTTCTGACTTCTATAGATCAAAAACTCCCAGCAATATATTACCAAATTTTCAAAGCATTACAGCAGAATACGGCATATTTAGATTGTAAAGCCAAAAATCCTGGAACATTAGGTTTACCCCAGGAAACCATATATTTTTGAAAAGTACACATTCTGCAGAATTCAAAATGGGTAACCATGTTTTTCAACTCCTAAGTACCAAACAGCAATGCTTGCCTGAATTTAGCAGTTTCTATAAAAAATTATGATAATTCTAAAAATCTTCTCAAACCTTCCATTTTTAAGCACCTTATCTCCCATATAATATTTGGTATCAAGAAAACGAATCTTAAATATGAAAGCCAAGGGTTCACTGAACAATTTGATGCCCATTGTTCATAGGATCCCAAAAGGAAGTTAGTACATACAAAGTGCATACACTGCAATATAAGCTCCCGGCATGTGTATGTGTGTCTAGGGTACAGAGACCCTAGAAAACCATATATTTTCCGAAAGTACACATTCTGACAAAATAAAAATAGGCAAATACATCTTTATACTGCAAATTACCAAACTAGAAAACTATGCTAAACACAGGGCCGCTGCTGGCCAAATGGGTGCCCTAAGCAGAAAATGCCCCCATAGTAAGTGCCCCCAATAGCCCCCATAGATTGATTGAACTATCCGGGACAGCGGGATGCGCTATAAAAACCGGTGGGACAGTGTTGGGGGGTATGTTATAATATATAAAAATGTTTTTTTTTTTGGAGCAGCTGGGATGGTGCCCCCCTGGGAGTTTGGTGCCCTATGCAGACTGAGTACTCTGCTTATAGGGAGCGGCGGCCCTGGCTAAACATAATGGTTTTTATGAGATTTCTAAAAATCGTCACAAAGCTTGCATTTTGCCCCATTATGTACATTTCAACATAAAACATTCTAAATATAAACGTCAGGGGTCTACGGAACAGTTTGATGCCCAGTATGCATAGAATTACCAAACTATTTGGGTTACAGAGGTATGCAGATGAAAGTAATACATATGAAGTTTCACATCTGGCACTCTGGCTGGTGCAATTTTTGCACCTGGTATGTGCATTATGTGCCATAAGACCCCCTAACAGTACGGAGACCCTAGAAAACCATATATTTTACAAAAGTACACATTCTGGCAAAACAAAATGGATAAATACATCTTTCTACTGAAAACTACCAAACTACAAAGCTATGCTAAACATAACGTTTTTTATGAAATTTCTGAAAATCGTCACAAAGCCTGCATTTTGCCCCACATTTCGTAACTTATCAACATAAAACACTCTAAATATGAATGTTAGGGGTCTACTGAACTGTTTGATGCCCAACATGCATAGATTTACCAAACTATGTGGTGTACAGAGGCATCCAAATTGATACACAGCAGACAACATGTCCATGGGCAAAGACAAGTAACAAAGAAATGTGAAAAATGAGAAAATGTGAAAATGAAAAACTTTTTTTGCCTAGTGAAATCTGCAGTCAAAATCACAGTTTTTAGAGTATTTTGGCTTGTGCAAATTGTCAAGCGAACAACACCTATGCATAACTGAAAATGCAATAAAATGGCTAAAAATGCAATAAAATGACAAAATGCACCAAAATGACAGAAAATGTAATATAAGTACCAAAAAAAAAGTGTGTGCTTGCACGTGTATGTGACACTAACCTGGGGACAAGCAGGCTGGAGATCCGCAGGAGGGACCCTTCTCTGCTGGATCCTGTGAGTGGGTGGGGTGGGGGGGAGCAGGAAACGACAGGCACATAGTAACAATGTGCCTGTTGTTTCCTATGGGGCCCCTGGGCAAACCCGGAAGTACGGCAGAATGTAGAAGCTACGTTCTGTGGCACTTGGGTACTTTTATCCACAGAATGTAGATTCTGCGTTCTGTGGCAATTAAAGGGTTATCAATCTGGTGTGCGTATTTACCAACAACTGGCATACAACCAAACAGTTCATTTTAAGGGCCCTGTCAGTAAGAGCTCAAAATCTTAAAGAGGACCTGTCATTGAGACATTAAAAAGCTGTTAAATAAAAATCCTTTTCAAGTTAAACATGGAACCCAAATTAATTTTTTATTAACACATTCATACCCATTATAAAGCATTTCAAAATCATATATTGCCTGACTCGCCTTTATGCCTCGGGCATAGAGACGTTTCCATTCAGCACTTTCTAGATATCACTGCACTCCTCACTCATTGCTACCAGCTTAGACAGCTATAAAGGAGGAAGTAGTGTTATAATTATTATTATTAATAACATTTATTTATAAAGCATAGTGTTATGGCCATTATGTTGGACATCTGCTCATTACTGCCTTTATAGATTACATTTTTGCCTAGCTAACTATATTAAAAAAAATATATATATTTTGTGCAATCTATTTTGCCTATTTTAATTTTTTTTTTTAAATTGTATTTTTATTGAGTTTTAATCCTGGTACAAATATAGATCCATCTGAACATATGGCTATATAAAAGCATGGTAAGGCGAGAGAAAGGCATATAAAGTGCTGTACATCTTTACAGAGAAATCGAGAATACATTCTCTAGCCTCCTATACAGTCGAATAACGGGGTCCAGCTGGTGAAGTCATGGGAGATTCTTGCGTTGCATGGACTGGTTGTTAGCCATACGGTAGTGGATCGTCTGGCAGAATAATTAAAACATTTATAACAGGGGGAAAAAAAGGAAGGAACCAAATTTGGGAGGGGGAAGGATCAAAGGGGGATATAGAACTGGGATAGGGGGGTGGGTGAGGTAGAGGGATAGAGTGGGTAGGGGGGGTTGGGGAAATCCTGTCTGGTATAGTTACAATTTTACCATATGGGTGATGCTCAGGAGCATACGGATAAGTGATGGGAGAGTCTTAGGGGGCTGTAGTGGGCTAGAGGGGGAGAATGAGTGAAATTCTGCTGGTTAGTAGGGTGCGCACATGGGGTCGGGGTCCCAACTGGGGCCCGTGTTTAGCCCTATTTTGTTCATCCATGTTGGCAGAATCCCAAATCTGAGCAAGAGAATTTATGTGGTTAAGACCTTATGCGAGACATAAACGCCTGTAGGTGTCTGTGTTTGTAAATTCTTTCCAGTAGAACCATTTAGTAGTAAACTTCAGAATTGGATTTCAGCTCCTCAAATGTATGGATCTCTGCCACTTTGTGTAGCCAGTCCCTTATTGTGGGGCTTTCTATGGTTCTCCATTTTACTGGTATAAGAGCTTTGGCTGTGTCTAACAATATTGGGACTAAAGAATTTCTATATGTTTTAGTTGAGGAGAGGGTATCATGTAGCAGAATTGTCAGGGCGGTATTGTAGACCAAAAGAGGGTCAATGCTGGGCAGCTCCAGAATATGTGCGTGAGAGTACCTGGGTGTTTACTGCATCTCCAGCAGTTTGGGGAGACTGCACTATATATTTTATTTAATTTTGTGGGATATCTGTACCATTTGGTTAGTATTTTATAGTTGAGTTCTTGTATTTTTGTACATTGGGAGGAAGTGTGTATTAAGCGAATCATTTTGGTCCATTGGGTTTCATCTATATTAATGTTAAGGTCTTTCTCCCACTTTGTTCTAAAGTGGTCTGCCGGGTGTGGTCTAAGGTTCAAAATCTGTTTGTATAGAAGTGAGATGGCCCTTTTGGGGTCTCTGTCTTTGGCCCACATTTGTTCTATTTCTGTTGGTTCTGGCTTCTCTTTGTGTGGTGGGAAGCTTCATTGTATGAAGTATCTGATTGGCGATATTTGAACCTATCTAGGTCAGTGGGGGGGGGGTGTCGCCTAGTAGGTCTTCTAGGGTTTTGAGTTGGTTTCGTTTGTAAAAAAAGCTGGTTCCAGAGTGTAGTTCTAGCTTCCATTTCTTGTAGTTATCTAAATCTAGCCCTGGGGTAAAAGCCGTGTTACCAAAGACGGAGAGAAGAGGCGTGGGTGAATTGCTCCATTTTCCTGACTTGGTTAGGGTGTCCCAGGTGTCTAGGGTATATCTCAGTTTAGTATCTGTTTTGTCTCTATATATTCTTTCGGAGTGGGATAACCAGATAGCTGCCCATAATGGAGTGGTGGAGGATTCCTGTTCCACTCTGATCCATAACTTTGAAGTTCTATGGAAGGACCAGTCTAAGCATCTGTTTATAACAGTCGCCTTGTGGTATCCTTCCCAATCAGGAAGACTGAGGCCCCCGTCAGATTTTAGAGCGCAAAGTGTATTTCTAGCCAGTCTGGGGTTTTTGTTGTCCCACACAAATGATTTAGTTAGTGTTTAATGTGCGGAGTGTATTTATTGGTGGGGGATATGGGATAACTTGAGAGATATAGAGAAATCTGGGTAGCACATTCATCTTGAGGGAGTTAATGCGACCTATCCATGATAGGGTTGGTTTAGACCAGTTGTGTAGGTCTGTTTTGATGGTGTTAAGAAAGTCTCCGTAGTTTGTCTATTGTGAGCTTTAGATCTGAGTAAATCTTAATTCCTAGATATGTGAAATAGGAGTGGGACGTTTTAATCGGAAAATTGTGCATTACCTCTGTGAACTCTGCAGGGGGGATAGATAGGTTTTGGGCTACTGACTTTGTTAGGTTAATCTTAAAGTTGCTTATCAGGGCGAAATTTTTGAGCTTGTTTAGCAAGTTAGGTAGTGTAATTCGTGGGTTCCTAAGGAAGAAGAGTAGGTCATCGGCATAGGCAGCAATTTTATGCTCTCTATTTCCTATTTTGATGCCGCTAATGTCTGGGTTATTTCTGATTCTACCTAAAAAGCTCTCTAAGGATAGGACAAATAAAAGTGGGGAGAGTGGGCAGCCTTGGCGAGTCCCATTGCGAAATGTGAAATGGTAGGGAGAGTTCACCATTAATGCGTAGCTTTGCAGTCGGGGATGTGTATAGTGTGGAAATCCATGCTTGCATTCTAGGGCCTAGATTAATAGCAGCTAGTGAGCTCTTTAAGAAAGTCCAGTCCACCCTGTCGAAGGCCTTCTCCGCATCGGTGGAGAGGAGCATTGCAGGAATGGACTGTCTTTTACAGATAAACCCGACTTGTTCTGGGGATATCAAGTCTGCTAAAATTTGATTAAGCCTGGTAGCTATGACATATAATTTCGTGTCTGTGTTCAATAAGGAAATTGGTCTATAGCCCCCTGGATCAAGAGGTTCCTTTCCTTTCTT
This sequence comes from Xenopus tropicalis, assembly GCF_000004195.4. NCBI lineage: Eukaryota > Metazoa > Chordata > Amphibia > Anura > Pipidae > Xenopus > Xenopus tropicalis. The sequence continues at coordinate 88,065,043 of NC_030677.2, read as the reverse complement.
ATGTATGAGTACAATATGAGCTTCTAGTGCCTCCGGGGGTATATTTTTGTTGTTGGAGATGGAGTTGGAAGCCTCCACTAAGTGTGGAACAATGTGGTCTCCAAATTCTTTGTAATATGAAATGTAAAACCCATCTGGGCCCAGTGCCTTTCCAGATTTGGTAGACTTGATGGCGCATAAAAACTCCTCTTTGGTCAGGGGAGCGTCTAAAGTGGTTAAAGCATCCTTTGATATTGTAGGGATTTTGGATTCTTGGAGACATGTATGACAGAGGTGTTGTTTCTGTTGGTGGTTAGGGTCAGCTAGTTGGTATAGTTTAGTATAAAATTGGCGGAAGACTTCCGCTATTTCTGAGGAAGTTGCTACTGTAGAGCCCCCTGCAGATCTTATTTTTGTTATGTGGTTTCTTAATTATTTTTTCTGTAGGGCTGCGGCTAAGAGGCAGCCGCATTTGTTGCCATGTTCAAAAAAAAGTTTTTTATTAAACTCAATTGCTTTCCTTAGATATGAGGAGTAAGTATAACGTAGTTCCTTTCTAGCTTGCGTTAAGGTATCTAATGTATGGGCAAATTTGGAGAGTTTATGTTGTGTCTCTAGAGATTGAATTTTAGTTATTAGTTGTTGTAGCTTGGCGTTTTGTTCTTTTTCCTGGCGCCTATTTTAATTAATTCCCCTCTAATGACGCATTTATGAGCTAGCCAGATTATCCAGGGGTCCATTCTGCCTGTTTTATTTTCTATAAAATATTGTTGAATTTTCTGGATCAGATCTTTTTTGGTAGATTGGTCTCTCAGAAGGGAATAATTTAGTCTCCAGGTTGATGATCGGTGATGGGGTGTCTTATGTTGAAGTGTACATGTGATGGGGGCAAGCAAGTTTATATTTAATTCTGTTTATGAGGCCTTTTAGAAAAAGGTATCTGCCTGAGTTGTCTGAGTGTGATGCTAGAGGGGTGAAACCTAACGAATCAGCCACGAGGATCATTACACCTCTGGATTTGTTATGGTATGCTGGTGGTGACTGTGGAGAAACCCCTAAATCTGAGGAGCGGAGTTTGATTTTTCTTAAAATGTGTTTCTTGAACAAGCATGATTTGTACCCGCGCAAGACTGTATCTTTTAATAGGTGAGTTAAGACCTTTCGCGTTGATGGAGCCGATACGTATGTCTGTCATGATTTCGGTGTCAAGCGGGTGGGTCGGGTGGCATCCCCTAGCCCAAGTGCGAACCGTACTGTTGGGATAGACAATATGTGAGTTTTCCAGACAGGGTGGGAAAATGAAGGGAGAAAGATACAGAGAAAAAAACTTATATACATAACTGTAATATTTGCTAGAACCCAGGGTGCAGGGCAAAAATTGACCATACAGTGGGTGTGACTTAAACCCCTGTCACATCCATGATATACCCAATGGTCTATCCCCTGGGGTGTGTGGGGTCAGCTTTTGTGTGGCTCCCGCTCACAAGCCATTTATGGTAGTTTGGGGCGCAGGCCCCCTCTGTGTTGCCTATTGTTATGATGGGGATATTAGTGGCCTGTTACTGCAAAGGAGGGGAGAAGAGGAAGACAAAAAAAAAAACCTCGGGGGGACCAAAAGGGGGGATTTGTCTATGTCTGCTAGCTTCTTTACGTTTTTATAAACAAGGCTTACATCTTGTAGGGGAGGGGGGGGTGTATCTTTTCCAAGCAGCTTGAAATCATGGCCCTAAGTAAACCTCCTTTCAGTTAATAAAGTCATCTTTGTGGGGGTATGTGTGTAGGTACACATACACACACCCTAATCACCCGCCCAGCTTACTTCCCGCCCTCTCCTCCAGCTCTATACCGTCCATACTCTTTTAATACTTCAACCCGATGACAGTGGAACTATCAGATTAGTGCCAGGGAGTGAGAGAGGACCGAACTGTTTCGACAATGTCCAGCATGCCTTGATGGTTGGGTGGTCCATGGTGAGGAGGAGTGGGTGAGTGGTGAAGCTGGGTTTTCGCAGGTGATCATTATGCGCTGAGGTATAGTGGTGAACAGTACAAGTGGTTACTGTTTGTGCCTGTTCAAGTCTTGTGCAGTAGAAAAAAAAAAAGGGTCCAAGGTAGATGTCCCAGGTTGATGTTGTTGTGTGCCGTCAGCATGGAAGTTGAGCGTCTGTGGCTGATCGTTGTGTGTTAACAGTGTCCAGGCGGGGTATCCGCAGTTATTTATTGAGTGTCGGCAGTGTCTATGCTTGGTACCCATAGCTAAAAGTTATGCGATGCAGTGATTATGTCCAGACTGAATGCCTGTAATTGGTCGTTATGTGCCAGCAATGCTCCCGTCGGATATCCATGTCCGGTCATTATATACCGGTATACTGGAATGTGAGTTCGTGGAGCAAGTAGTTACATTTTGCGTGTTAGCACAACTTATTACAGCAGATGATAATAGTGATGGTGGTAGTGGGAGAGAGAGAGAGAAAAAAAAAAAAGGGGGGGGGAAAAAGTTGTTCTCTTCTATCCTGTAAATGTCTGTACGAAGGCCAAACTTGTCCTGTTGTAGATAGTTCTTAGTGCTAAGAATGTGCCAGATATATTGTCCATTGTGACGCAAATTGTAGGGAGAACAGTTTTATTCCATGCTATCCGTGGAGTTTGGACTGGGCAATTTATGTTTTCTGCCCCTGCTTTGCCAGTGTTGTATGTCGAGAGCCTCAAGTGGGTTGCCATTGTAGGCCAAGTCTCTCCGTTCCTTGAGGTCAATTTCAGGGAGACCTAGAAAGTGGCAGAACTCATCTGTTCCCTCTGACTCCTTTAATGTGTATTGCTTGCCGTCTTTCGTTGCGGTGAGGGCAAATGGGAAGCCCCATCTGTAGGCTATGTTTTTAGCTCTTAGGGCAGCGGTGAGCGGTCTGAGGGCCCGCCACTGTTGGATTGTTAGCCATGCTAAATCTTGGAATATGGCAATTTCGTAATTTTGGTATCTGTAACGTTCCACATTAAGCAAAGTCCGCAATATGTCCTCTTTTATAGTGAATTTATGAACGCAGCATATCACGTCCCTGGGTTGTTCGGATCTGGGGGTTCCCAATGAGCGGTGAACTCTATCTAGCTCTAGTGGGGTTGTTGGGTCTTTTCCCAGGATAGTATTAAAGATTGTGCTCACCGTTTGGCGCAGCTCTGATGGGGAGACCGATTCCGGAATACCACGGATCCTGAGATTGTTACGTCGTCCCCGATTGTCCAGATCCTCCATGTGTTTTCTCAGCAAATAAATGAATCTGTGATGATCGTTAATTCTGTGTATTACTTGGTTATGCGATTGTTCCGTTGATTCGAGTCTGGCGTCCATTTTGCTGTATGCATCGCCTATGGCCTTTAATTCAGACTTAATCTCTGCGAAGTCCACCTTATGGGACTCCTGTAATGTTTTGGCCATGGCCCGTAGGTCTTCCTTGGTCGGAAGAGCAGAGAGTAGGGATCTCAGGTCTGGCGGTATAGAGATTGAGCTGAAGCCCGACGCTGTGGATCCTGTGGGGCTTGGGCTGCATGTCCTGTCCTCCGCCAACTTGGATTCTCGGGTTCCGGAACGGTGTGGGTTTTTTTTGCCCAAGAACGGGGACATTGTGCTCTGGGAGCTCTGTGTAGCATTCTGTGAGGATTGCTCCATCTTTTTATGATGTTTCCCCACGAGTAGGTAATGTGAGGCAACACTTATATTAGCACTTCAGTCAGCTTGTGGCGGGAGCGACAGAGACCTGCATCCGTTCAGCTTGCCATCCGGCCACGCTCCCCCCATTTTCATTTTTACACTGAACTGCTACTTTAAGGAAGTAGGGATAGCTGAGACAGTTGCGGCTGTAGTCAACCGTTCATCAGCCAAGACCCCATTTCCCAGTAATAACTTGCACATTCTATGATTAACTGACCTGCTAATAAGGAGTCACAGATGTCTGCAAAAAGTTATGGTAAGTGAAGTTTTATGGGAGTTTTGTGGCAGCTATGAATACTGCACCCATTCTGTAAATGTCCAGCAAAGAAGCACAGCTCATGTTCAGCCGAGAGGCTTCCGTTCCTTGAAATGCTTAGGATGCAAATCTGTGAGGGGATCTGAAAACATTTGTGTTCGTGATCAGTTAGCTTAAAGGGATAGTTTAACTTTAAATTAACTTTTAATATGATGAAGACATTGATATTATAAGACAATAATTCTTCTTTTTAATGGTTTTTCAGTTATTTAGCTTTTTGTTCAGCAGCTCTACATTTGGTATTTCAGCAGCGATCTGGTTGCTAGGGTCTTATTTACCATAGCAACCAGGTAGTGGTTTAAACAAGAGATGGGAATATGAATAGTTAAGAGGCCTGAATGGAAAAATTGTAGCCTCGCAGAGCAATACTTTTTGGCTGCCGGGGTCAGTGACCCCCATTTGAAAGCTGGAAAGAGGAAGGCAAATTATTCTAGGACTATAAGGAAGACCAATTGCAAAGTTGCTAGGAATAGGCCATTCTATAACATACTAAAAGTTAACGTAAAAGTGAACCATCCCTTTAGATGTGTTCAAGTTAGTTTCATAGGGAGAGGCAGTGGGTACTGACACCCCCGGCACATTATATACAGTGAGATGCAGTCTGTATTTACAAAACCAGCACATTATATACAGTGAGAAGCAGTGGGTACAGATATTCAGGCCCTGGCACTATAACACTGGCACTGATACACAACATTGGCTTCACTGTAACTAGAAATGATCAAAACAATGACAAAAGTAAAAAAAAAAAAATAGTAAGTGCAAAAAACAACAAGTATATAAAAGCACAATGAGCTTTTTCAGGGGGAAAGAGTTAACTCACCATCCATCTGTTAGGGTAGGTGATAGGGATATTATAGATGTCAGGTGACAAAAAACGATTTATTTCAGCTAGTGATTCAGTCTTTAGAACTGTATAGTACCTGTGGAAGTGGGATGAAATCTGCAGCAAAAATTTGTGAGGTTCTTAGGTAAAGTTTAAAGTCTGCAGATTCTTCTTTTCAGTCTTTATTTCTGAACTGCTTTCAGTTTGTAATATCTCCCCGAGCCCTGTCTGCATTTGTGCCTTGATTGGTCAATTTTACTGTCTGTCAAGAAAGCTGTGCTCTGATTGGAGAATCCACAAGAAGACAGATCCAACCAGAGCACAGCTGATTACAACAGAAATGGAGCCTGCAGGAACAGAAGAAAATTTGCAGGACAGTGCAGAAACAGAATGAGGTTTTTTTTGTTTTGATTATTTTTAAGGTGCCAAGCAGGTTTGGGGAGGCTTAGCCTTCCCTAGCCTTATTGAAAATCCGCCTATGTGTCCCGTTTAGGTTTGGCGAAAAATTTGCATATGATATGAAAATCTGAACATAGTCACAAATGCTTTCTTTATGAAGACAGCTAAACTATTAGAAATAGGTGATCAGAAAAAGGATTAAAGCCCTTGTGTGTTTTAAACCTCTTGCTTCTCATATTATCATAAAGACAGAGGAAGGAGGAGTTCCTGTTTGGCGCTTGTGAGGATGGAGGCTCAGGGATAAAGCTCCTGTTTCCAACGGGTCAAAAATCTGCATTAAAAGCTGCTGTGTATAAAGTTTTTACACATACCTTCCCCTGAGGTGGAAGAGAAGCCGAGGTAGTGACAGGCAGACTTTTAACAGTATCTGCGTTGAGTTTGTAACATTTGTTATAGGCTGCTGGAATTGTTTCAATGGGCCTCTGCCTGAGCCTCGTCCCTCGAGTTACATTTGTAACAGTCTGCTTACATTGTTTCAAATGGCCTCCGCTTAAGCCTCGTCTTTTGAGGTGGAATTGAAGCCTGACGCAGTATCAGGTGTTTATTTTAACATACTCCTCATCGGGTTGCAACATTTGTAACAGACAGCTGATATTATTTCCAATGGCTGCTGCATAAGCCACTTCTCCTGAGGTACTGTTTTAACTGCTCAGTCCAGTTCTGAACTTTGGAACCAAAGTGCTTTTTGCTCATTATTCATGAATCTACTCTGCCTTTTCATATAAAACTTGAATGTGATCCAAATATTACTCTGTTATATTGGTTTCTAAGTTAGTGAACTAGTAAGTAATTGCGAGTAATTGCTACTTTACCTGCAGCTACCCAGAATTGCTATTGTCTCTCAAAATACTAGTTCTGTTTTTACCCCTAGCTGAGAGATACAGTATATCAAGGGGGAGGAAAGGAAGGAGAAGAGTTAAAAAAAAAGGAAGGCATGAGAGAATGGTGAAAACAACTCTTGACTATTTGTGTATATATATATATATATATATATATATAATTTTTTTTTTTTTTTTTTTAATGGAAACACATTATCATACATCATCTATGGCTTCTAAAACAAATGTTAAAACATATGAAAAAGGATACAGAAAAAATGGAAAGCAACAAGATTCAAATGCTTCCAACATTTCTTTACCTCACAAACCAACTTCTCTTAAAACCCCTCTGACTGAGGACTATTCTCTCATTGCAGCGGAAGTTGCCAGGCTCATCAATCCTGTCATCGAGGTTACTATTGAAAAGGCTATTGATAAATTACAAGTAAACATAACCAACATCTCTGAACAACTCATCAACCACGAGAAACGTCTTGATGAATTTGATTTAAAAGTTTCTCAAATTCAGAATGATACATTGAACTTGCAGTCTTAGTTGGATCCCTTTGCCGAAATCGCCTCCGCAGCGTGTGCCATCCCACCGGCGACTTACATTTTCGCCAATGGGATGGTAGTTCGGGGAGATTAGTCGCCTGTGACAAGGGAGATTTGTCGCGGGCGACTAATCTCCCCGTGTGCCAGAGCCCTTAGGAAAAAAGGAAGTTACATATGATTAGATTGTATTGTTTAAAATTGTAATGCCTTTTTAGCATATTATTTTATCTACCTAATATTGTTATGCTATTCACATTAATTGCTAATATTGTTGAATATTTTTGCCCAGTGGATGTTATTACTAGTATGTTAGAGTATCAAATTCTGATATAATTCCAACATAAGTCTTTACCATTGAACATAGTTTCCTGGAATGTCAATGGATTAAATTATCATATAAAAAGGAAAAGTATTTCACAAAAATTAAAAAGCTTTAAATGTGATGTAGCTTTTTTACAAAAGACCCACCTTAATGAATCCAATAACGAAAAGTTAAAAAAGGGTTGGGTGGAGAAGTTGTTTTTTCTTCAGCAGTTAATAAAAAATGTGGTGTAACTATCCTGTTTCACCACAAACTAAATGTAGCTATACTACAATCAGTCAAAGATGAGCAAGGCCAACATATTTATGAAGAGGAAGTGCCTCTACGTAAATATATTGGCCTTGCTCATCTTTGACTGATTGATTGACTGATTGATTAATGACACTCCATGGCACTTATGTTCTGCTTATGCTCCAAATAATGCCAAAAATTAATACTTCTACTGGCTTAAACAAAAGACAGAGGAAGAAAGCTGACTGACTGCCTTAAATATTTCCTTTGTATTTTATAAACAGACCCTGCACAGAATTCAGCAGAAGCTGCTCTTCAATGTGAGTGGTGAGTGGAATAATGGTGCTGCACCTTAACAACTTTTTCTTTTAGGCACTCCCACAAGATCAAACAAACTAGGCTCTTCAGCAATTTACAGCTTCTCTATTGAGTAAATGAGTAAATTTAATGATGCCAGAAAGCCTTTAAAACATGCTATTGAGGGAAAGCCTAATAATAAATCTACCTCCTAATTAGTATATCTTCTATTTTACAGGTGATGTGTATTCAGGTTCAACTGGGGTCATAACATCTCTTGATGAAGTTCAGCACATGCTCCCTGTTGGATACATATTTCAAACAAACTGTTGAGGAGTTACTGAGGCACAACATGCTGCTTATGAACAAGCTAGATAGACAAGATTGGTAAAATGATCCACATGAGACCCATTTCTTTTTCTTTTTATGACTGCATTTACAGATACAAGTCATAGGGGCAGATTTACTAAGACATGAACGCTCCGAGCATATTTCTGCCTAATTTTTCATCGCTTGCGCGACTTTTTTGATGCCCACACGATTTTTTCGCATGCTTGCACAACTTTTTCGTATACTTGTGCTAAAAATTTGGAAAGGTTTTCCCACTGTTTACAATCATTCAGTATGAAAATTTTGTGACTTTCGTTTCACCAATATGATATTATCGTGACAATTACGATTTTTTCGTAAGCATTTTCGTGATATTTGCGATCTTCAGAATTTTTCGTATGCAATCTGAATTTATGCCATTCGGGATTTGCACTCGTGATTTCATGAATGTGCCCCATAGTGTTACCTTACTGAATGCAAGATCTCTAAATAATAATGTTCTCTAATGCTTCTGTAGAGACTGTGCTTATGTTAGAGCTCAGGTCTGGACTGGAATTCAAAATAGGCCCTAAAAGGTGTTACAAGTACACAGAGATCTAAACAACCCCCATCAGCTCACTAAATAGTGACTATGGCATCTTACATGGCACTATGGCATGTTACATGAGCCCCTCTTGCATTTGCCGGAATCCACACACTGCCATTCTGGGACTGTTAGAGCTCTTTGCAGGAAATGCTTTGCAAACAGAGCAGTTTGGCAGTTCCCATTCATATATAATAGGATACACTGTATACAGTACATGTCTGCTTTTGGGAAAATGAGCCCCTAATTCTCAGACACTCACCTATCATTTACTATATATCAAGTAATGCAGTCATTATAAATTTGATGTTGGATGTTGCTGTTATTTTAAAATTAGTTTGCTGAAGAAGTCCCTCATTGTATACCATGTCTCAAGGACGTATTGCAGGCACATCAGTATCCTGCAAGCCTTCTTATAACCCTGGTTAAGTTAAGCCTGAATAATGCTTATTATCAGAAATGACATTTGAATATCTGCCTTTAAATCAAATTATTATTATTATTATTATTAATAAATTATTAAATTTAAAATTTAAATATTAAAATAAATATTAAAATAAATATTAAAAATTAATAATTTAATAAATATTAAAATATTTAAAATTTAAAAATTAAATTATTATCAAATATTTATTATTATTATTATTATTATTATTATTATTATTATGCTGGAAGAGATTACAGCAACAAACATCAAAGGGCCCAGAAGGGAATCTGATTCCTGTCACCCAGCTAATTACTTGTTATTCAAATCCAATGTCTAATGGCAGCAAAATAACACAGAGAAGGCAACCTTACAGTTGGAGAGGAGAAATTGGAGATACAGTTAAATGCTGACACCCTCCATGAAATATTTATGTACTTAGAATTTACACATTTTCTACATAAAAGCAATAACTACTGAGCCAAAAAAGTTAATCTACAGTCACTTCCCACTGTTGAGAACTTTTAAGAAGTAGTGCACACAAGCACAATTGTTATTCAAATACAGATAGATGTCAAGAGAAACTTCATCAGTTCTGGTTGTGCTTTGCCTTTAATTCCCATGTAGAGGAATTGGAAACCGGTTTCAGAACAGAAACTTAGAATAAGTCTGACCTAGTTAAGATATATCTTTGTCTGTTTTCGTGGTTATACATAAGAGTATTGAAATTAACCCCCGGGTCATTCAAACTCTTGGGCTGAGCCATCATATAATCCATAAAATATAACTCAAATTAAGTGTGTAAAAGAGTGCTTCAGAACAAGAAATGGAAAGAGATCTCTACCAACCTCAACTGTAATCAGGAATACTCATTATCCAGACCTTTCTTGGCCAGAATAATAGTTTTTAATGTAAATCACTACTGGTAGGGTCATTCAAATTGCATGATCCTGTGAAAATGTCAGTCAATGCATTTTCCAATAATTATGTAATTTGAATGAGGTACCCACTGTGATTTACATTGTGAGCAATGGCAAGGTATTTCAGACATTAGAGAGGACAGCAAAACTGTCATTGCGCTTAAGGTAGGTTATGGAGATATTTGGGGTAAAAATTCCTGAACTAGATATGTTGGAGCTATACAATAATGTCTCATATAGCAATGTTTTTACATATCTTTAATATTGTTTGAGCTATGGGACCCCACTGACTGTTGGACTTATAAGGGAGAATTAAAATAAACCGTGGATCTTTTTCTTTAAGATAAATTGCTGTTGGTCTCAATTAGCTAGTACTTAAGCTGGGAAAATATTTTCAATATTATTTGGGCAGTTTCAGCACTATGGACTGTCTATATATGCCAGGTCAGGGGTGAGTTTTGGTAGACAACCCTGTCTGATCACAAATCATTTTATTTGTCCTGTTTATAAATTTAATCTGCTGTGCTAAGATGAAAGCAGATAAGGAACTGAATATGATATGAAGCATTTCTTTAAATAATACAGTTCACATTGTTCAGGCTGTTGACCCAAATAAACAGAACAATGAAAGGTGGCTATGCACATACAGTTTCTGTTCAGCTGCATTGAAGACACACTGAGCTACTTGTAGCTACTTTTTCATGGCTACTAAACTCCAGAAAATAACTTGCCATAGACAATACATAGTAATCTGCCTAACATCTAGTTGATCCAGAGGAAGGCAAAAAACTCCATCTGAAGCCTCTCTAATTTGCCGCAGAGGGGAAAAAATTCCTTCCTGACTCCAAGAAAGCAATCGGTCCAGTCCCTGGATCAACTTGTACTAAGAGCTATCTCCCATAACCCTGTATTCAGTCACTTGCTAAAAAGCCATCTAACCACTTCTTAAAGGAGAATGCAAGTCAAAATTTAAAAAGCATACTGCCCAATAGTCCTCCTATTGTTTAGTAAAAACGCCACACTTTTGGCTCACCTAATCAAATATTTACTCAGTCACACTTACTTCACATTTTATAACAGGCAGCCATCTCTAAAAAGGCATTCTCTCTTCCTTTCCCTCCTTGCTTCATACTGCATATATGTTTCATTCCCTCCCCCCCCTCCCCTCTGCCAGATCTGTTTCTGATTGGCTGGTGGGCATGTGTAGCTCAGAACAGGAGACAGGATCAAGTTACACACATGCTCAGAGAATAGTAAGGCTGCCGCTGGCAGCCTACAGGAAGGACAGAGATATTTCAGTGATGTCACTGTAGTCTTCACACTGCTGTAGGCTGCCAGCACCATATCTCAGAGAAGCAAGCAGGGATCTGGGAATTTAGATATGCAGTAAGTAAAGAATGCCTTTAGACTTAATTTTAATTTATATTAACCTTTCATTGTCCTTTAAAGCTATATAATGTATCAGCCAGTATGACTGATTTGGAAAGGGAATTCTACAACTTCAGAGCTCTCACAGTAAAAAATACGAATATTTAAACGGAACCTCCCTTCTTCTAAACGGAGTGGGTGCCCTTGTGTCTTTTGGAAGGACCTAATGGTAAATAAAGCGTAGAGAGGTTATTATATGATCCCCTTATATATTTATACATAGTTGTCATGTCACCTCTTCTCAAGTGTAAACAGACCCAACTTGGCCAGTCTTTCTTCATAACTGAGACTTTCCATACCCTTTACCAGCTTAGTTGCCCTTCTCTGGACCCTCTCTAACTCAATAATGTCACGTTTGAGCACTGAAGACCAAAACTGAACGGCATATTCTAGATGGGGCCTTGCCAGCGCTCTGTAAAGGGGAAGAATAACCCCCTCCCGTGAATCTATACCCCTTTTAATACAGTTTAAAACCTTGTTTGGCTTGCAGCTGCTGCCTGGCATTGCTTGCTACAGCCAAGTTTATTATCTACAAGGACTCCAAGGTCCTTCTCCATTATGGATTTACCTAGTGCAGTCCCATTAAAGTGATACTGACAGCCACTTAAAATTTTTTTTTACACCTGCTGTTGTGTTTTAATTTGTATCAACTTTAAATTCCTTATAAACTAAATCTGCAAAGTTTTTTCGCTTCATAATTATGGTAGCACGAATTACAGACCCACGGAGCAGCCATGTTTGTTCCCCTCTTCCGGGTATTAATTTAAATGCCTCCCAAGTGAATAAATATGCCCAATCACAAACCTGCAATGCCCCTTCTGCTTTCAGCCGGTGTGTCATAAAAGCTCAGCTCCGTTGTCTATGTGTAATGGGGAGGGGGAGGGGGAGGGGGAGGGGGAGGGGGAGGGCCCTTAGAAGCCGGCAGGCACGGGAAAGCTATTTAAACTCTTTGCGGGAAGAACAGGGGGCACAGCAATGGAAAGATCAAGCCTGCCTGCTATCTAGTTCACAACTCCATGCGATGCTATGCGAGGGAGCGAGGGAGGGAGGGAGGGAGGGAGGGGGAACTCTTTGAAGCAAACGGCAAGCTGAATCCTCCCAGTTTATGATGTAGTCCTTTTGACCGATTGAGAAGCTACATTCGGGTTGCCAGACAGACGGGTTCAGGATCTTCAGTAGGATTTTAGGAAAAAACTTATAGGTCAAGATGACCTATAAGTAGGTTTGGAAGTAGGTTCATTTTTTATAAGAAATTTTTTGGTGTCAGTATCACTTTAAGGGTATAAGTGGCTTGCATATTTTTACATCCCAGGTGCATGACCTTACATTTATCCACATAAAATCATCTGCCACTTAGCCGTCCAGATTGCCAGTTGGTCAAGATCCTGCTGCAAGGATGCCACATCCTGGATAGAATTGACTGGTCTGCAGAGTTTTGTGTCATCTGCAAACACTGATACATTACTTATAATACCCTCCCCTAAGTCATTTATGAACAAGTTAAACAAAAGGTGGACCCAGTAAAGAACCCTGAGGGACCCCAGTGAGACCCTTACTCCAAGAAGAGAATGTACCATTAACAACCACCCTCTGTACCCGATCCTGTAGCCAGTTTTCTATCCATGTGCAAACAGTTTCACTAAGACCAATAGACCTTAGTTTAGAAATCAGTCTAGTTTAGAAGGCAATACTGAGAATTGCCTCTGCTAAAACTCACGTAGAGACAGTTTTCAGTAAATGATCAGTATTGTCTATTTCTGTAGCCATGACAAGAAGCTGCTACTAGTAGCTCTGTGTGACTTTACCCTTAAAGGAGAAGGAATGGTAAAAACTAAGTAAGCTTTGTCAGAAAGGTCTATGTAGATACAGCCACAAGCACTCACAGAAAAACTGCACTAAGACCTCTATCAAAAGAAAAACAGGATTTCTTGTCTTCTTTTGTGTATATGTGTACTTTAGTATCTGCCTTCCTCACTCAGAAAAATCATTCATTCTCAGGACCAGAGTCTGCACAGCTCTCTCCCTTCTCCTGCTTATAAGAATGCATAAGAATTCACTCCCCCCTCACATCACAATGTGTGATCTTAGCTACCAATGGCCAAAGTTGCAGCAGGAAGCTAGGGAGACCAATCTAAAATGGCAGTGCCTATCTTAAACAAATGGAGAGAGCTTCTAGGGCTCTTTCTGCAGAATAAATATGGCGCTCTATGTGGCACTAATGTGGCTAATCTATCTAGTTTCCTTAGCATCACTGAAGTACTCCCATCTACAACATACCTTCTTTGTTTATGAGAACATCTTTTAGATGTATGTAAAAAAGATTTGCAATAGCAGTAAAGCCATGAAGGCAACAACCGTATATAATACACCTGCATAAAATAAATACATACAGAAACTAAACTGAGAATTCTTATAAAAAATATTTACACATAATAGGCACGACAGATGCCTTTAAAATGTATTGGGAAGCCACAGCTGTGATAAAATGCAGATTGGCCCATACAGAGCTTGTAAAACTTATATGCCAAATGTTAAAGGGAGACAACCCATAAATGAAAGAAAATGACTGTGGAGCATAATGCGAGAGGAAAAAAATGAGAACTGCTACTTAATAGGAACGACAGATGCCTTGTGGTAAATTTCATCATGCAGGATGTCAGCTATTCAACTGGCCATTCTCCCCAGATACTGCAGTTAAGGTAGAGAAGAAAGCATTCAGTCTATGGGCACTGTGAGATGTACATGGGATAACATCCCTTTTGTGTCCCGCCATTTTAGAAGGCTGCTTTTTAGTGACATACACTGCTTGCAAAAAACAGAATGATATAAGATTTAATAGCTCTACAGCTGATAACCTACACCCCCAATCATAATTTCCTTTAGCTATAGTTCCCATAGTTCAATCAAGCATGACATTCATAAGAAAGCATGTTTTAGAACACATGCATTATAGTGAAGGGAACTACTCTGTAGGAATATGATACCTGCAGCCCTTCAGAGGTCCAATTGCAAATATAGCTGTAATTTATCACATTAACAGTTAAATAATAAAATGTTGTATTATTTTTTAACTTACCCTGCTTTTCTTATCACTAGCAGGTGACGACCTTGATCTCACATGCAGAGCAGGTGGTTGTGGTAATCTGTCCAGCAAATCCTCAGCAGAAGCAAATTTACCAGGTTGTTCACTCCTTGTCATACCCACAACATCATCTGATTGCAATGTGGCTTCCTGTGGCTTGTTGGTTTCCCTGCTTTTTCCAAATTCCACCTTGTATCTGTGATCTGGTAAACGTTCAGACCTTAACTGATGGGCAAAGGAGTTACTACGACTCCTGCAGTCTGTATATTCAGTGTTATCCTCAAAGCTGCTAAGATCAAAGAAGCCTGTTAAACCAGAAGGAAGAGTAGAAGAAACACGCCCAGTTTTAGAAAGCATTTCCATAGTTTCCCTGTTGCGGTAGGACATACTGTGTTCATGAAGAGAATTCATACTAGATGTGGAAATCAAACTCTGGTTGTCCATTATACTCCCTGAGAAGTAGGTACTTTGTGAACTTTCTTTTAATGTCCTTGTCTCCTGGGAGGATGGACTTCGGCCCATCTTACGCTGTATATAATCTGCAAGGGCAGTCTGTTGGAGCTGTTTCAGCTGTGGCTTTGACAAACTAGTAGTTGAACATGCCTTGCCATCCCTTTCAAATACTCTCCTTCTATCTTCCACAGAGTTCTCTAAGAAGCTAGAATTTGGATGCTTTTTGGGAACAGCCAGGGGTGCTGATTTGCCTTCAGATGCTCCAATTTTATTCATCTTTTCTGGCTCTGAGTAGGATCTTTTTTTCTGCTCAGCTGTTATCAGTCTCTTGGCTCCAATACGGGATGGAAAGGAAACACCTTGGCTTTCCTGGATACCAGCACAGTTATCTGTAGGAGTGACACTGTGGCGTTCTTTTGGAGCATGAGGGGACAAGGATGAAGACTTATTTCTAAATGGAGCTGAAGCAGGTCTTTCATTGTTCTCTGGTTTCTTATAGTGAGGCGGGCTGATTTCTAAATCTTTACGCCTATAAGATGTGGCTTCTAGAACTTTACACTGTGCAACTTTCACACTATTTCTGTAAGCCCTATTATATCCCAGAGTGTCTTGTGCAGCGCATTGCAAATCATCTTTATTTGGCATTGTTTGTGACTCAAAGCTTCTTTTATCATCATCTGGCACAATTTGTAAAACGTTTTGCTCTTGATTATTTGAATACATTTTTTCAACTTGCTCCTCTGCATCCCATCTTTTTATACTATGCACACTACCATGTCTTGTTATCTGGTTCATACCTGTAGCTCTTTCTTTACTATTTGAGCTTGAAAGTCTATGCCATTCATTATGATAAGTTTGATCCAGGCAAATAAACTTGTTTCTAATTTCTTCAACCATGGTTAAAGATCCTCTATTATTCTGTCCCCTAGTACTTGGCCCTGACTGACTAATGTTTCCACACAGAACTTGGGATCTCTGGTTCTCCTGCTCCCGCTGCTCAATCTTGCAAACTTTGTCTAAAACAGAGGAAAGTTTGTTGCCATCTGTCTTGCTACTCTGGGAGCTGCTTGAACTTAACCTTCTTTTCGCAAAATCATAGCTTTTCTTCTGAGAAGGCGAAGGTAACTTGTCAGCTTTTAGTTGATTACTGTTGGGGCCATTAACATCATCAACATGTACTGTAAAAGTCAGACTTGTCAGTTTTTTTCTGTGATCAGCCTGTCGATTAATTCTGTCATCCATTTTATTAGGTGAGGAGCAAGCAATGATTAAGTGATTGCAATATTCATTCTCTTTCTGGGTATCACTACTGCATGAATTTCGATGTAAATCCATGATGTTTGTAGACTGTTTTGCTTTGCTATCATTCCACTCGTTTTGGAATGCAGGTTGAGCATAAACTGAGAATCCATGCCTTTCACTTTTGTTTTGAGCATCAGTATGAACAGAAGAATCATTTTTCTCTGCCATCTTTGTGCCATTTTTGTGCAGGCTTAAAGGGTATTGATCATTTTTGTCATAAGTTAAAGAGCTGGTGGGAATTTCAGGTCCAACAGAAAAATTAATCTTATAGTGAGAAAAGCCTGTGGGACCTTCGTGCTTTTTCTCTTTGTCTTTAATGGAATGGTCCATGGAACAATGTCCTAAAGACTTACTTCCTAAATGTTGGGCATCATTTTCATTAAACTCAGAGCAGGGAGGAAGTTTTTCTGAAGATTTGGCCAGATAAGACCCCTCTTTGGCTAGTGCTGGATAAAGTCTTCCATTATTGTTTTTTGGAGGCTGTGGTGCATGAGCAAAGTGTGGTTCTGGGGCTGGTACAGGGTAGATTCCTGTAGGAAGAATAGGCCGCCCTGGCTGTGGTGCTTCAGAATAAATCTGCTTGGGTTTTACTAGTGGGCTACGTTCGTGATGCCTTGTTAATGCATAACTGTCACTACGAGTAGGAGGCAAAGGTGCTGATCTTTCAAACCCATCACTCTCAGAAAACATTCTGCTCTGATTCAATCTCCCATGAGGGCCAATACTGTACCTATTGTATGCAGGTTGTCTACTGTAATTCCGATTCATTACAGAAGAGGAATTCACTTCATACTCTGAGATTCCACGTTGTACATTATAGACGGTCTTTATGTATTTAATGTCTGCGTGCTTAATGCCTTCTGGCACACTACTACGAGAGTGCATACTTTCCATAGAATAAGACCTCTCCTTGCTAAACTGAGAGCTGTGGTACTCTGGGATGCTAGCGTTAGTTGAGAATGAGCTATAAGCAGAATCTCTTTTGTTGTGGAGGTAAACAAGCTGATCTATGCAATTAGTAGACTTTGCTGGTGAAAGGTGGCAGTGATGATATGCAGCAGACGCCTGATCCAAACTTTCCATGCTTCCTCTCGAGCGATATGGGTCTGGAGCTATATTGCTTCTTAAGAACTCATGATTGTAGCCGGAGAGATCACTTGTGGAAGAACTGCAAGAAAAGAGAACACAGAGAAAAGTCTTTCTGTTAGCAGGAAAAGGTTCATGTGAGCTTATAAATAAACTTGCAGATGAAATGTTTATGTTATGGGAGGAACTGATATAAAGCCATATTTGGGACCATTCTGTGCTTACTGCTAACTGTCATTTACACATATTACTAGTAATTGCTTGCACTGCTATATTCATCCTATTAATCCACAGCACTGTCAGAAGAAAATATTAAGCAACATAAGGACCACAAATACAAACTAAAATGACACAACTACATAGAACAATGTGAGTACAAGGGGTTAAATTAAAGAATACAAAGTTGTGTCCTTTTAATTCTTTAATCCTTTTCTTTTTATGGAGCTGAAAGTTTTCTCTGGCAATCTTCCTGGAAACTCTCAGCATTACAGACATTTTGTTTACTGTGTGAAATCTAAACAGACAGAAAAACAGAAAAAAAAGAGGATGAAAGAAAAAAAATGCTATTTTGGGATGGCTGTTGTAAATGTTATTTGGCTAAAAGTTCTAGAGTATATTAAATTAAATAACTTGACGTTTTCTTGATGCCTTGTAGAAAACAAACTTCCTGTTGGTTTGAAAATTGTGAATCACTGAATTTAATCTGATTGGCTGTTGTTGGCTGATTGGGTCCCCCCAGTTTTTCTAACCTTAGACCACTGTGGTTATATAGTAAAAAAAAAAACCCTGTGCAAAGTTTGGGGACCCTTGTATAAATAGTGTCTGAATGGCAGCAATTTAAAGTCTCCCAGTGACAAACTGCAAAGTTTTGGCACCCTAGCATAAACAGTGTGAGAATGATAGCATTTTAAATTTACACCAATGACATACAATGGATGAAATATGATTGGCTGTTAGTGGCCCAACCCACTTTTCCTATTTTGAACTGCAGTGCCCCGGTGACCAACTCTGCAAAGTTTGAGGACCCAGGCGTAAACATTGTGGGACTGACAGTATTTTATGCAAATAGGTGAAATGTGATTGTGTCTACGCCCACTTTTTCTAACTTTGACCCCAAATACACAGTGATTAACTTTGCAAAGATTAACAACCCTGGAATTAATACTTAAATAATGGCATAAATTTAAATATAAACCAACGAAATTCAATGGGTGGAAACAGATTTTCCTAACCTTTAACCTAAGTCTCCCACTGACAAACTGTGAAAAATTTGGGGACACTGGCTCACATGTGAGAATGGCAGCAGTTAAAATTTCCCCACTGAAATCAATTAAAGAAATGCTATTGACTGTTGGTGGGTCCACCTAATTTTCTAACATTCAATACGTAGTCACCCAGTGACTGATGTGTTTGAGAACCCTGGCATAAATAGTGTGAGAAAGGCAGCAGCTTAAATATATGCAAATGAAATCTGATTGGCTGTTGGTGGCTCTACCCACTTTTTTTAACCTTTGTCCCCCAGTGTCCAACTGTGAAAAGTTTGGGGACACTGGCGTTAAATGTGTGAGAATGGCAGTATTTCCCCAATCAATGAAATAAATCTGATTGGCTGTCTGTAGCTCCACCCACTTTTTTCAAATCTGAATTGTTGTCACCAAGTGACTTACTCTGCAAAGTTTGGGGAACCTGGCAAAAACAGTATAAGAATGGCAGCATTTTAAATTTAAACAAAAAAATTCAATAGGTGAAATCTGATTGGCTGTTGTTGGCTGTCAACTTTTTAAACCTAAAATTACAGTCACCTAGTTACCAACTGTGAAGAATTTTGGAACTCTGGTGTTAAAGTTGTGAGAATGGCAGCAGGTTGAATTTCCCCATTGAAAGTCAATGGATAAAATCTGATTGGCTGTTGGTGGTTCATCTACTTTTTCTTACCTTGAACCACAGTTACCTGGTGCCTAACTTTACAAAGTTTGGGGTCCCTGACGTTATTACTGTGAGAATAGCAGCATGTTGAATTTCCTCCACTGAAAGTCAAAAGGTAAAATCTGATTGGCTGTTTGTAGCTCCACCCACTTTGGGCATCCAAAAAAATGGCTGACCCCATAACTATGTGATTCAAGTTTGGTTAGTGTAGCATCAAAGCTGTAAGAGTGGCAACAGTTTAAATTTCCCCATTAATGCCAGTTGGTGAAATTGCTTGGCTGTTGTTGGCTCCTCCCAACTTGGGTCATCCAAAGCTTTAAAGCTGTGGCAGCAGTTTGAAAATCTTCCCCGTCAGAGTCAATGGAAATACTGGGGTGTTTGGAGTGGCGCCACAAAAAGACAAGGGGGCGGGATGGCTTAGAAAAGCACAAGCGGGGTGTTGTACCCATAAAACTATAGGAGGAGAAGCGATTAGAAGAAAAAGAAGTGGAAGAATAAGCTGAAGTTGAAGAACATTTCATTGGTTATTTTAAGCCAACATAATAATTGCCATATCGTATTGAAAAATACCTCCGTAAGTTAAGTCTGTGGCTTGTCAGTTAGATGGCCAGAAAACTGTTCGACACATGACCAGCTTTACCTTTATTTATTTGCTGGTATTTATATAGCCCCAACACATTTCCACAGTGTTTTACAGAGATGTCAACATATATTATTTACATCTTTCCCTGCCCTAGTGAAGGGAATTTAAGGTTCCTTTCACATTCACACACAGTGGGGCCAATTTTATTAGGTACCAATTAACCTGCCTGGAGTCCCTGAAGGAAACCCACTTAATATATAATAAGAAACTTATATTCAAATAAACCACGTTTCCTTGCGCACTGTCTGCATAACTATGCTAATGTCAATGCTAAAAGTTGACTGGTGGTATTAGCAGTGACAACCTTGCTTGCAGCACATATCATAATTTATAGTGTAGGGTTAATTTATCAGTGTTGTGGGGTCTTCGAATAATAATAAAAATAAATGGACTACTAATACTATTCCACATAGTCATGACAGGTAAATGGCGGGCCATTCATGTGTCTGTTCATAGGACAAACAAATTAAAAGACATTTTTTAAAACTGTATTATAATGAGTATAATAATGTTCTAGACTAGAGTAACCCTAAGTGCAGAATTTTTATGTCTTTTTATTTTTTATACTGAATTTAGCCATGACGTGCACATTTTAAGTAGTGTGACATTTAAGAGATAAAATCTATTCATTACCAGTGCCATAACATTTGGTAGACTAGCCTTCATGATTCAGATCTATTTGATCTATTCCCTGCACTTCCTTCCGTAGGGATGTAGCGAACATCGCCAAAAATGTTCGCGGACCCGTTCGCGGACTTTCAGCAAAACTTGCGAATATTCGCGAACTTTGCGAACCCCATAGACTTCAATGGGAAGGCGAACTTTAAAACCTAGAAAAGCCATTTCTGCCCAGAAAACTGATTTTAAAGTTGTTTAAAGGGTGCCACGACCTGGACAGTGGCATGCAGGAGGGGGACCAAGCAAAAATTTCTCTGAAAAATACTTTGTAAAAAAACCGCCAAAAAATAACGCCAAAAAAAAACCGCCAAAACATAACGCCAAAAAAAAAAACGCAAGCTATTCCTATGTATACGCAAAGGCGAAAAACCGAAGCGAAAAACACACTGCGGAAAAAACCGAGGCGAAAAAAACGCGGTGCAAAAAAAAACGCGGCAAACTCAAAATGGCGAACATCGCCAAAAGTTCGCGAATTTCCGCGTTCTCGAACACCCGATGTTCGCGCGAATTAGTTCGCCGGCGAACAGTTTGCTACATCTCTATCCTTCAGTAATCTGACATGACTGCATTCCAGCCCACTGCTTGAATATCTGATTGCATGAGGTCATGTCTAAGCCAGAACTGTCTAGTGTAGGTACATAGTTCAGGTGAGAAGGAAGGCACACACTTGATCAAGGCACACCAAAAAGAAAGTTAAAATAGATTTTTATTTGAATTACTTCTAAAAGATTGTTTAAAATAACATATGAGGGGAGCAGGAAAGGTTAAAAAGAGAAAGCCCTATGTTTGTTGGAATTGGAATGGTTTCACTTTCTATATTATAACATTATAACATTGTTGCAAGTAGAGATTAAGTAACTGTAGTTGCTACTAAGAGACAACATTTATAAGAATTCTACAAGTCCAAAGTGAATAGGTCGCAACTGTATCAATTGTTGAAAGCTTACGTGTGTTGGTTCGGATTTCCTACGGTAAGTAAGGAATTCCCCACAATAATGCCTCAGGGATCATATATCTACTTTCCATCGCCTACACAAAATGCTTTCTAGATACGACTGTATGGGAGTTATAGTTCACGTTATTCCACCATACCGAGGTTATCAACTATATCACTGCGATGTTAAAGAAAGGGGAATGTTTTAATAAACGTGCATCGATTGAGCCTTTATTTCAACACGGCACTAAGAGGGATTAAATTGACGATTGCAAGTAAGTATAGCTTCTTACTGCAATATATGCCGAGCTCGATCAATGGGTTGGGCTCTGTTTCAGCACTCTAATCGAGTACTTTAAATCAGTTCACTAGGGCACTAATATCCTTTATTCTCAATTGAGCAAAATAGCTCACTATATTGATCGAGAATTGTACCAAAGGAGCAAAGCGGGATTCAAGCTAATGGATCGGCTATTATCTTAACCAGACGGTAAGTATCATATACATAGGCTTGATATACCATACACTAATACGTTTATCGCAGGGAGCTGATTGTCAGTACTTTGGGCTACCGGATGCGCTCTTTTTTAGGCTAAACGGTACGAATTGTGCTTTATTCCCAACTAAACAAGGTAGCTCTCTGTAGTGCCCGGAAAGTATGCACCATAAGCTGAACAGTGTTCAAACTATCAGTTCAGCTGTTATCCTAACAGAAGAATAAGTATCATATGTGCAGGCTTGATATACATCGTACAGGGCCACTTATCGTAGAAAGCTAGTTATCGGTGCTTCAAGCTGGCAAGTGCACCCTTTTTAAGTTGATCAATGCTAGTTATGCTGCTCATACATCGACAGGCCCGGAAGCGATAGATTTTACTGCCGATACTCCCCAGCTTACTCTGGGATTTAAGGCTTCGCCTTGATAAAGCATTATATGCGAAACGCGCGTCGGCGTCTTATTAGGGCTCTGGTACACGGGGAGACTAATCTCCCCGAGTTGCCTTCCCTCTGCCATCCCACCGGCGAACATGTAAGTCGCCGGTGGGATGGCAGACGCGGCAGCGCGATTTCACGCAAATCGCCGAAAAAGACTCGCGAGTCTTTTTCGGCGATTTCCCGAAATCGCGCCGCCGCGTCTGCCATCCCGCCGGCGACTTACATGTTCGCCGGTGGGATGGCAGAGGGAAGGCAACTCAGGGAGATTAGTCGCCCGCGAGCAGGGAGTTTTGCCGCGGGCGACTAATCTCCCCGTGTACCAGAGCCCTTAGGGCTCTGGCACACGGGGGAGATTAGTCGCCCGCGATTTAACTCGCTGTTCGCGGGCGACTAATCTCCCCGAGTTGCCTACCCCTGCCATCCCACCGGCGAACATGTAAGTCGCCGGCGGGATGGCAGACGTGGCGGGGCGATTTGCGCGAAATCGCACCGCCGCGTCTGCCATCCCGCCGGCGACTTACATGTTCGCCGGTGGGATGGCAGGGGTAGGCAACTCGGGGAGATTAGTCGCCCGCGAACAGGGAGTTAAATCGCGGGCGACTAATCTCCCCCTTGTGCCAGAGCCCTTAAATCGCGGGCGACTAATCTCCCCCTTGTGCCAGAGCCCTTAAGCCCTCTGTTTGTTGTTTGTTGTGCTGATGTTAAATCAATGATAATGGCAGGCACTAAAGAGAATAGGGACAGTTAATGTTGATGGCACCAGTTTATGGCTGCCAAGGGATACCAATAGCCGTTTTTTAGAGCTTAAGCTTTGATGGGAGGAATGGTGCCCCCAAGTTATCCGGCTTGAATAATGTGAATGGGAGTAAGCTTACTGCACCGCACCGAGATATTTAGGTGAATAAGCGTGGGTAATATTGTTAGATTTGTACGATCGGAGAGTTTGAGTGATGCACCTTTAATTAGCATCACAAGTATAGCGGCAGTTGCGGATACCGCCCGGTATAGGCAGTTTGCCGGATGGGATTAGCGGTACATCGTAATTGTAAGTAATCCCCGAGTAAGATGGGGAGTATCGGCAGTAAAATCTATCGCTTCCGGGCCTGTCGATGTATGAGCAGCATAACTAGCATTGATCAACTTAAAAAGGATGCACTTGCCAGCTTGAAGCACCGATAACTAGCTTTCTATGATAAGTGGCCCTGTACGATGTATATCAAGCCTGCACATATGATACTTATTCTTCTGTTAGGATAACAGCTGAACTGATAGTTTGAACACTGTTCAGCTTATGGTGCATACTTTCCGGGCACTACAGAGAGCTACCTTGTTTAGTTGGGAATAAAGCACAATTCGTACCGTTTAGCCTAAAAAAGAGCGCATCCGGTAGCCCAAAGTACTGACAATCAGCTCCCTGCGATAAACGTATTAGTGTATGGTATATCAAGCCTATGTATATGATACTTACCGTCTGGTTAAGATAATAGCCGATCCATTAGCTTGAATCCCGCTTTGCTCCTTTGGTACAATTCTCGATCAATATAGTGAGCTATTTTGCTCAATTGAGAATAAAGGATATTAGTGCCCTAGTGAACTGATTTAAAGTACTCGATTAGAGTGCTGAAACAGGGCCCAACCCATTGATCGAGCTCGGCATATATTGCAGTAAGAAGCTATACTTACTTGCAATCGTCAATTTAATCCCTCTTAGTGCCGTGTTGAAATAAAGGCTCAATCGATGCACGTTTATTAAAACATTCACCTTTCTTTAACATCGCAGTGATATAGTTGATAACCTCGGTATGGTGGAATAACGTGAACTATAACTCCCATACAGTCGTATCTAGAAAGCATTTTGTGTAGGCGATGGAAAAATGATATATGATCCCTGAGGCATTATTGTGGGAAATCCCTTACTTACCGTAGGAAATCCGTACCAACACACGTAAGCTTTCAACAATTGATACAGTGCGACCTATTCACTTTGGACTTGTAGAATTCTTATAAATGTTGTCTCTTAGTAGCAACTACAGTTACTTAATCTCTACTTGCAACAATGTTATAATGTTATAATATAGAAAGTGAAACCATTCCAATTCCAACAAACATAGGGCTTTCTCTTTTTAACCTTTCCTGCTCCCCTCATATGTTATTTTAAACAATCTTTTAGAAGTAATTCAAATAAAAATCTATTTTAACTTTCTATTTGGTGTGCCTTGATCAAGTGTGTGCCTTCCTTCTCACCTGAACTACTTACCTACTACATGCAAGTGCACCCAAAAAGTAAGCTATAGTGCGAGGCGTATTTTCAACTTTAGTGTAGGTACATGGCTTGCTAATGGCCCCTACAGACTTACTATGATATATCTTACTATGATATCCTTATTTAAATACCACCCAATCCAACCCACAAGAATTTAGCATAGTAAATAATTGTCCCACTACACAGAAAGTTAGTCTGGATTCTATTAAAATACGGTCTGATTTAGTCCTTAAAAGTTTATGTAGTTCATCTGATCCAATTTATTATAATTTATAGGCTAAAGCTGGCCAAACATAAATACATTTGATAAGGCAGTTTTGTCAGTTGCAACTATACTGTCCAACCATTTGGACTTGTACGGCAGGTTGGGCTGGTTTCTACAGACCCTTTTGTGATCCTGACATAATGAAGCTAACATTTACAGTTTAGAAATGTTATTTGCTGCAGAAAAATGTTGGGGGGTACATGCCTTACAAAAGAGGAAGCGAAGAGGATCTGCAGTAGAATTTTACTATCCATTTGTTTGACCACCTGTTGGTTAAACTATACAGTAGTATAGTATAGTATATAGGCTTGAATTCTCTCAGGAATGAATGTTCTACCTTGTGGCAGAAATCTGAATTTATTATTTATTTGAAGTTGCAATTTTTGTCAATTTTATACTGAATAACTATAATAATAGTGCAAAGAAAAATTATACAACATAATATTGCTAAAGCAGTATCCTGTTCCATGCAGTATATGTTTGCACAGAATGTTTTCACTGATTTTTGTTCATTTTTATCTACTTTACATAAAGGTGTCACGATAACGTATCGTCTGGAATTTATTTTGGTTTGCTCCAAGCAACACTGTAAATAACAGTGCAGATATAGCGCTGAGAACAAATAACAGAGAAACTGCCAACTGAAACCTCCTTTACAATGGCCGAATTATGTTTCCCACAAGGAAAATAATAAGTAAAGGGTTGGGGTCCTCTGTATGTGGTTTCACAGTAAGTTGGGTTGAAAAAAGACATCACGTTCAACCATAATACCTATATACAACCTGCCTCACTTCTAGTTGATCCAGAGGAAGGCAAAAAACCCCATCTGAAGCCTCTCTAATTTGCCGCAGAGGGGAAAAAATTCCTTCCTGACTCCAAGATGGCAATCGGACCAGTCCCTGGATCAACTTGTACTAAGAGCTATCTCCTATAACCCTGTATTCCCTCACTTGCTAAGAATCCATCCAGCCCCTTCTTAAAGTTATATAATATATCAGCCAGCACGGCTGATTCGGGGAGGGAATTCCACAACTTCACAGCTCTCACAGTAAAAATATTTAAATGGAACCTCCCTTCTTCTAAACGGAGTGGGCCCTTGTGTCCGTTGGAAGAACTGGTAAATAAAACATTAGAAAGATTATTATATGATCCTCTTATATATTTATACATAGTTATCATGTCACCTCTTAAGCACCTCTTCTCCAGTGTAAACAGACCAAACTTGGCCAGTCTTTCTTCATATCTGAGACTTTCCATACCCTTTACCAGCTTGGTTGCCCTTCTCTGGACCCTCTCTAATTCAATAATGTCCCATTTGAGCACTGGAGACAAAAACTGAACAGCATATTCTAGATGGGGCCTTGCCAGCACTCTTTAAAGGGGAAGAATAACCCCCTCCTCCCGTGAATCTATTAAAGAGGAAGTGATGGGGGTAACAGAGGGAGCTGAATCCTTATGGGTTGAGCTTCTTACAGATAGTAAAGAATCTACCAAACTAATTGTAGGGGTATGCTATAGACCCCCTAATGTAAGTGAGGAGGAGGAGGCTCAGCTCCTGTTGCAAATAGAAAAGGCTGCTAGTTTGGGGCAAGTGATTATAATGGGGGATTTTAATTATCCTGATATTGACTGGAGCCATAGTACTGCCAGGACAGTAAATGGGAACAAGTTTATAAACTTGCTGCATGATAACTTTATGTCACAAGTTGTTGAGGAGCCAACCAGGAACCATGCTATATTGGATATAGTGAACTCTAATGACCCAGAATGTATAGCAAATGTGCAAGTGGTTGAACCCCTGGGTAATAGTGACCATAATGCTATTTCTTTTGATGTTTGGTGCAGGAAACAAATTTACACTGGGGCAACAAAGACACTGAATTTTAGGAAGGCAAAGTTTAGCTCCTTAAGGGTAGTGCTTCAGGGCA
Source organism: Xenopus tropicalis (assembly GCF_000004195.4). NCBI lineage: Eukaryota > Metazoa > Chordata > Amphibia > Anura > Pipidae > Xenopus > Xenopus tropicalis. The sequence goes on along the minus strand of NC_030677.2, from coordinate 88,038,357 downwards.
TAGATTGGGGCATTATGTTTTCTGATAAAAACACAGAGCAGAAACAGTTGTCATTTAAAATTATATTAAATCATTACTGTTCTCAATTCATTCCATTAATAAGAAAAAGTAGAAGTGTTAAGAATCACCCTATGTGGCTTAACACTGAGGTAAAGAAGTTAATAGGGAAAAAAAGGAAAGCTTTTAAGAAATATAAGTCAGAGGGGACAGTAGCTGCATTTAATGAATATAAACACTATAACAAGTGTTGCAAAACAGCAATCCGGAAGGCAAAGATAGAAAATGAGGAGCCCATCGCGGCGGAGGCCAAGACTAACCCCGAAAAGTTTTTTAAGTATATTAATAGTAAAAAGATGCAGGTTGAGGGTGTGGCCCCATTGAGTTATAGTAACAATATGGTTACAGCGGATACAGAAAAGGCAGATGTGCTTAACCAGTTCTTTTCTTCTGTGTATACAGTAGAGGAGTCAGTGGGCCAAGTCCCACCCAATAGCTGCACTGTTGCCTCAGCTCCAACTACACAGTGGTTGACACAGGATATGGTGCTTAAAGGGTTACACAAGATAAATGTAAACAAGACACCTGGGCCAGATGGAATACACCCACGGGTACTGAGAGAGCTAGGGGCAGAATTACAGTGGCCCTTGTTTCTGATATTCTCACTTGCTTTCATCAGGTATGGTACCTAGGGATTTGAAGAAGGCGAATGTCATTCCTATATTTAAAAAGGGAGTAAGATCTCAGCCTGGCAATTATAGGCCTATAAGTTTGACATTCGTGGTGGGCAAGTTATTTGAAGGCTTGTTAAGGGATCACATACATTATGAGCAGTAATCAGCATGGCTTTATGAAGGACAGGTCATGTCAGACCAATTTAATTGCTTTTTATGATGAGGTAAGTAAGAAGCTGGACAGTGGGGATGCAGTAGATATAATCTATTTGGATTTTGCCAAAGCATTTGATACCGTTCCCCACAAACGACTGCTTTCTAAACTAAGGTCTATTGGTCTTAGTGAAGCCGTTTGCACATGGATAGAAAACTGGCTACAGGATTGGGTACAGATGGTGGTTGTTAATGGTACATTCTCTACTTGGAATAAGGTTCTCAGTGGGGTGCCTCAGGGTTCTGTACTGGGTCCACTTTTGTTTAACTTGTTCATAAATGACTTGGGGGAGGGTATTATAAGTAATGTATCGGTGTTTGCAGATGACACAAAACTCTGCAGACCAGTCAATTCTATCCAGGATGTGGCATCCTTGTAGCAGGATCTTGACCAACTGGCAATCTGGGCGGCTAAGTGGCAGATGATATTCAATGTGGATAAATGTAAGGTCATGCACCTGGGATGTAAAAATATGCAAGCCACGTATACCCTTAATGGGACTGCACTAGGCAAATCCATAATGGAGAAGGACCTTGGAATTCTGGTAGATAATAAACTTGGCTTTAGCAAGCAATGCCAGGCAGCAGCTGCAAGGGCAAACAAGGTTTTGAGCTGTATTAAAAGGGGTATAGATTCACGGGAGGAGGGTGTTATTCTTCCCCTTTACAGAGCACTGGTAAGGCACCATCTAGAATATGCTGTTCAGTTCTGGTCTCTAGTGCTCAAACGGGACATGATTGAATTAGAGAGGGTCCAGAGAAGGGCAACTAAGCTGGTAAAGGGTATGGAAAGTCTCAGTTATGAAGAAAGACTGGCCAAGTTGGGTCTGTTTACACTGGAGAAGAGGTGCTTAAGAGGTGACATGATAACTATGTATAAGTATATAAGGGGATCATATAATAACCTTTCTAATGTTTTATTTACCAGTAGGTCCTTCTAACGGACACGAGGGCACCCACTGCGTTTAGAAGAAGGGAGGTTCCATTTAAATACTCGGAAAGGATTTTTTACTGTGAGAGCTGTGAAGTTGTGGAATTCCCTCCCCGAATCAGTCGTGCTGGCTGATACATTATATAACTTTAAGAAGGAGCTGGATGGATTCTGAGCAAGTGAGGGAATACAGGGTTATGGGAGATAGCTCTTAGTACAAGTTGATCCAGGGACTGGTTCGATTGCCATCTTGGAGTCAGGAAGGAATTTTTTCCCCTCTGCTGCAAATTAGAGAGGCTTCAGGGGGTTCATGGGGTTTTTTGCCTTCCTCTGGATCAACTAGAAGTTAGGCGGTTAAATATAGGCATTATGGTTGAACGTGATGGACGTATGTCTTTTTTCAACCCAACTTACTATGTTACTATGTTCATCATAAAAAGCAATTAAATTGGTCTGACATGACCTGTCCTTCATAAAGCCATGCGGATTACTGCTCATAATGGCATTCTCCAGTACATAATTTTGTATGTGATCCCTTAACAAGCCTTCAAATAACTTGCCCACCACGGATGTCAAACTTATAGGCCTATAATTGCCAGGCTGAGATCTTACTTCCCTTTTTAAATATAGTAATGACATTCGCCTTCTTTCAATCCCTAGGTACCATACCTGATACATACAACAACTCATACATACATACATACAACTCAATGGGGCCACACCCTCAACCTGCATCTTTTTACTATTAATATACTTAAAAAACTTTTTGGGGTTAGTCTTGGCCTCTGCCGCGATGCGCTCCTCATTTTTTATATCTTTGCCTTCCGGATTGCTGTTTTACAACACTTGTTATAGTGTTTATATTCATTAAACACAGCTTCTGTCCCCTCTGACTTATATTTCTTAAAAGCTTTCCTTTTTTTCCCTATTAACTTCTTTACCTCAGTGTTAAGCCACATAGGGTGATTCTTAACACTTCTACATTTTCTTAATAATGGAATAAATTGAGAACAGTAATGATTTAATATCATTTTAAATGACAACCGTTTCTGCTCTGTGTTTTTATCAGAAACATAATGCCCCAATCTATGCCCTGAAGCGCTTCCCTTAAGGAGCTAAAATTTGCCTTCCTAAAATTCAGTGTCTTTGTTGCCCCAGTGTAAATTTGTTTCCTGCACCAAACATCAAATGAAATAACATTATGGTCACTATTACCCATGGGTTCAACCACTTGCACATTTGCTATACGTTCTGGGTCATTAGAGATCACTAGATCCAATATAGCATGGTTCCTGGTTGGCTCCTCAACAACCTGTGACATAAAGTTGTCATGCAGCAAGTTTATAAACTTGTTCCCATTTACTGTCCTGGCTGTACTATGGCTTCAGACATAGGTGGATTTTCAATAAGGCTAGGGGAGGCTAAGCCTCCCCAAACCTGCTTGGCACCTTAAAAAACAAACCAAAAAAAAAAAAAAAAAAAACGCACTCCGTTTCTGTATTGTCCTGGAAAACTTCTGTTTTTGCAAGCCGATTCTGCTGTGCTCCGACTGGATCTTTCTTCTTGTGGATTCTCCAATCAGAGCACAGCTTTCTTGACAGACAGTAAAATTGACCAATCAAAGCACAGATGTGCACAGGGATCGGGAAATTTTGCAAACTGAAGGCAGTGCAGAAATGAAGACTGAAAAGAAGAATCTGCAGACTGTGAACTTTACCTGAGAACCAACTCTCAACTTTTGCTGCAGATTTCATCCTACTCCCACAGGTGCTATACACAGGTACTATATGCGGGTACTATACGCGGGCACTATACGCGGGTACTATACGCGGGTACTATACGCGGGTACTATACACGGGTACTATACATGGGTGCTATACACAGGTACTATACACAGGCACTATACAGTTCTAAAGGCTGAATCACTAGTTGAAATTAAATAGTTTTTTTGCCTGATCTGACATTTATAATATCCCTATCCTCTACCCTAACATATGAATGCTAGAGTTAACTCTTTCCCCCTGAAAAAGCTCATGGTGCTTTTATATATTTGTTGTTTTTTGCACTTACTATTTTGTTTTTTTACTTTTGTCATTGTTTTGTTAATTTCTAGTTACAGTGGGGCCAATGTTATGTATTGGTGCCAGTGTTATATTGCCAGGGCCAGAATATCTGCCATCCATACCCACTGCTTCTCATGGCATGTAATATGCTGGTTTTGTAAACACAGACACGTCTCACTGTATATAATGTACCTGGGATGTCAGTAACCCACTGCCTCTCTCTCTAGAAAACTAACTTAAACACATATAAAGGGGAGGTTCACTTTTAAGTTAACATTTAGTATGTTATATAATGGCCTATTCCGAGCAACTTTGCAATTGGTCTTCCTAATTAATTTTTTTATAGTTCCTGAGTTCTTGTAATTTTTTATTACTTATTTTTCCATGCAGGCCCCTTAACTATTCATATTCCCATCTCTTGTTTAAACCACTACCTGGTTGCTAGGATAAATAAGACCCTAGCAACCAGATAGCTGCTGAAATACCAAATGGAGAGCTGCTGAACAAAAAGCTAAATAACTGAAAAACCATTAAAAATAAAAGAAGACCAACCTCCAGCTCTCCCATTTTACTCAGACTCCTTGCATTGGTAAACATACATTTAATACTGGTACCAACGTGAGAATGACGTGTAAACAACTTATGGGCCTCCCTGCCGTTATTAGTATCTCGAAGCAAGTCTCCTCCCCCATTTTCCCTTACTATGCCTACTACCTCATCTATCCTGTCTACTACAGAATTACCCGCTGCATCCCCCACTCCTAGTTTAAAATCTCCTCCAACCCTCTAGCCATCTTTTCCCCAAAGCAGCTGCCCCATCATCATTGAGGTGCAGCCCATCCCTGGCAAAGAGACTGTAGCCGATTGAGAAATCAGCCCAGTTCTTGAGAAACCCAAAGCCCTCCTCCCTGTACCAACCTCTCAGACACGCATTAATCTCCCTAAGCTCCCGCTGCCTTCTTAACGTTGCTCGTGGCACAGGTAATATCTCTGAGAAAATTACCTTGGAAGTCCTCGCCCTCAATTTCTCACCTAGCTTTTTAAAATCGTTCTTGAGGACTTCCCCCCCCCTCCTCTAACGTTGTCATGTGTACCAAGACCGCCGGGTCTTCCCCAGCCCCCCCCAACAATTTGTCCACTCGTTCCACCACATGCCGAACCCTAGCACCAGGCAAGCAACACACAGTTCAGCATGTAGGGTCTTTGCGACAAATTACCCTATCCACCTTTCTAATAATTGAATCCCCTAAAATTATAGCCTTCCCTTCCTAGCACTACTCCCCCCCACCTGTATTAGAGGTGCTGGCTCCCAGGGTGCTCTGAGAGTCAGCCTGCTCCATACATTCTAGCTCAGAGCTGTCTTCCCCAGCATCTACACCTAAAGCAGCAAATCTGCTGGTTTGTACAAGCTGTGAACCAGCCCCCCTGCCTTTCCGTCCCCTACTGCCCCTCTTAACTGTTACAAACCTGTCTCCCTCATTAACCTCCACTGTCCCTTCTCCACCCCCCACTACACCGGCCCCTGCCAGTGGTTGCTCAGTGAGCCTCCTGTTCTCCCCCATGTTTGCAGCTGCCCTCAGTGCTGCCAGTTCCCCCCTTAGATTCTGCACCTCAGATTCCAAGAGGAAAACCCACCTGCATCTCTCACAAGTAAATGCTGCATGGAACTGCTTCTCCAGGATCACATACATGCGACAAGATACACACTGAGTAACACCAGCAATCATACTGGAACTCATATTGCCACTGGGTACTTACAGTCTCCCTTACAGTGCAATCCCTTGTATAGTGCCTTTTTAGTTTCAAACGCCTTTTTGTTTTTAACGCCTGCTAAACACTTAATTCACATGCAACACTTAGATCACATGCAACACTCGCTTAGCAGCTCCCACACTTGCTGTGCAGTCAGTAACAATAACTACAGCTGGAGGTATTGTTTGAAAATTGTCCATTACATCATTTCACCCTACAGAATTTTGGAACCTTGTGTATAATCTCTTCATGTGTATGCTTCAAGTGCAACATTTATATTGTGGCTGGGAATACCCAGAAGGGTCTTAAGTCACAAAGGGGTTAAATAGGATTCAAATATTTACAAGTCAGAATACCAAGAGTACCATTGTTGTCAGTATTTCAAATATAAACCACATTGGGGGTCATTTATAAACACTGGGCATATTTGCACCAGAGCTGTAACCCAAAGCAACCAATCAGTGGTTTCATTTTTTCAGCCAGCTGCAAGAGACAAAAAAGAATTACATAGGGTGGAAACCAAATAACTTTGTGTTCCTTTATTGATAATTATACTTGAACGTTAATAGGTTCTAATAGAAAACTATTTTGAGAAAAGAGACTGGCTCTTAAATAATAGGAAAAGGAGTTCTGACAGAGTATCCCACAAAAACAGCAGAAGTGCACAGAAGCGCAGAGGACATGTTTGAGATTAAAGGAATACTGGCATGGGAAAACATGTTTTTTTTTTTCAATACGCATCAGTTAATAGAGCTTCTCCAGCAGAATTCTGCGTTGAAATCTGTTTTTCAAAAACACAGATTTTTTTTTTTATATTTAATTTTGAAATTTAACATGGGGCTAGCCATAGGTTAGCCATATTCTTCATTTGCCAGGGTGCTACAGCCATGTGATCTGTGCTCTGATAAACTTCAGTCACACTTTACTGCTGAAGCTGCAAGTTGATATCACCCCTCTCTCTGCAGCCGATCAGCAGAACAATGGGAAGGCAGCAAGATAGCAGCTCCCATTAGATATCAGAGTAGTACTCAATACAAGTACAAATACAAGTCCGGCTTGCGCCTGCAAGCAGTAAATGTGTAGCGCTGGCCCTTTCAGAAAGTTCAGACTCAGGCACAATGCACTGAGATGGCTGCCTACACACCAATATTACAGCTAAAAAATACATATGTTGGTTCAAGAATAACATTTTAAATGGTGAATTATTCGCTATGTAAAAAGTGTAATTTTCTTCCAGGCAAGTAAGGAATCCTTGTCACATAGGTGTTTTATCTCATTATATTTGTATTTTTTTCTCTAGCTACCTATCCTCACAGCACTGTGTATATGTTCTTGCTGTGAGATGGGGAGATAAGCTACCACAAAGTCACAGCTAAGGCTGATGTCAGACGAGGCGTAGGGCGGACATTTTCGGCAAGCTTGCTAAAAATTCCGCCCTACACCTCCTCATACCCCCCAACTGTCCCGCTTTAAGCGGGACAGTCCCGCTTTCTATAGCTCGTCCCGCTGTCCCGGATAGTTCCCTGAATGTCCCGCATTTTCGTAATAGATTACGGAAATGCGGGACATTCATAGAAGGATCCGTGACAGCGGGATGAGCGCTCCGACTCCTTGCGCTGCTTCTCTCATGTGGCTCCTTCTCCGGTGGTCCCTGGCCCTTTTATAAGGTTGCGCCCGTGCGTAATGACGTCACACGTACACACGGGCGCAACCTTATAAAAGGGCCAGGGACCGCCGGAGAAGGAGCCACATGAGAGAAGCAGCGCAAGGAGTCGGAGCGCGTATGGGGGCTCTGTGTATGGGGGGCCTCTGTGTATGGGGGGGCTCTGTGTATGGGGGGGGCTCTGTGTTTGGGGGGGGCCTCTGTGTTTGGGGGGGGCCTCTGTGTTTGGGGGGGGCCTCTGTGTTTGGGGGGCCTCTGTGTTTAGGGGGGCCTCTGTGTATGGGGGGCCTCTGTGTATGGGGGGGCCTCTGTGTTTGGGGGGGGCCTCTGTGTTTGGGGGGCCCTGTGTTTGGGGGGCCTCTGTGTTTGGGGGGCCTCTGTGTTTGGGGGGCCCTGTGTTTGGGGGGCCCTGTGTTTGGGGCCCTGTTGGGGCCCTGTGTTTGGGGGGCCCTGTGTTTGGGGGGCCCTGTGTTTGGGGGCCCTGTGTTTGGGGGGCGGGGCCCTGTGTTTGGGGGGCCCTGTGTTTGGGGGGCCCTGTGTTTGGGGGGCCTCTGTGTTTGGGGGGCCTCTGTGTTTAGGGGGCCTCTGTGTATGGGGGCCTCTGTGTATGGGGGGCCTCTGTGTATGGGGGCCTCTGTGTTTGGGGGGCACTGTGTATGGGGGGCCTCTGTTTGGGGGGGCTCTGTGTTTGGGGGGCACTGTGTATGGGGGGCCTCTGTGTATGGGGGGGCACTGTGTATAAAGGGTACTGTGTATGGGGGGGCACTGTGTATGGGGGGGCTCTGTGTATGAAGGGCACTGTGTATGGGGGGGCTCTGTGTATAAAGGGTACTGTATATAAAGGGTACTGTGTATGGGGGGTACTGTATATGGGGGGGCTCTGTGTATAAAGGGTACTGTATATAAAGGGTACTGTGTATGGGGGGTACTGTATATGGGGGGCACTGTGTATAAAGGGTACTGTATATAAAGGGTACTGTGTATGGGGGGTACTGTATATGGGGGGGCTCTGTGTATAAAGGGTACTGTGTATGGGGGGTACTGTATATGGGGGGGCTCTGTGTATAAAGGGTACTGTATATAAAGGGTACTGTGTATGGGGGGTACTGTATATGGGGGGGCTCTGTGTATAAAGGGTACTGTATATAAAGGGTACTGTGTATAAAGGGTACTGTATATGGGGGGCACTGTGTATAAAGGGTACTGTATATAAAGGGTACTGTGTATGGGGGGTACTGTATATGGGGGGGCTCTGTGTATAAAGGGTACTGTGTATGGGGGGTACTGTATATGGGGGGGCTCTGTGTATAAAGGGTACTGTGTATGGGGGGTACTGTATATGGGGGGGCTCTGTGTATAAAGGGTACTGTGTATGGGGGGTACTGTATATGGGGGGGGCTCTGTGTATAAAGGGTACTGTATATAAAGGGTACTGTGTATGGGGGGTACTGTATATGGGGGGGCTCTGTGTATAAAGGGTACTGTATATAAAGGGTACTGTGTATAAAGGGTACTGTACATGGGGGGCTCTGTGTATGAAGGGCACTGTGTATGGGGGGGCTCTGTGGGCTTCCTTAGGTAGTACAGTATGAGGGTATAGCACATTTGCATCTGATCCCACCATTTCAACGAGTATTTTTAGAAAAAATGGGGTGTGTTAATTGGGGCGTGGTCACAAAAGTGGGCGTGGCCAAAAAAATTTGCTGCGCGCGCCAAATCTTTTTGTCCCTCTTTTTGTTTTTCAAATGTTGGGAGGTATGCCTCCTACATGTGCCTGCACCCGAATGAATGAGATACGCTCGGATGCAGGCACATGTAGCCGATATACACATAAAAACACGAGACAATGCAAAGCGCTTTTCCGCTTGCTGAAAATATCCGCTCTACGCCTTGTCTGGAATTAGCCTAACATCTCAGGAAGTCTTATAAGGATCTACTGCACCATGGAGCAACAGTGTGCTCCAGCACCATATTTTGGGACACTTTTACTAAGTAACGGATACCTCTGCCTGTCACAATCCCCAGCAAATGTCTCAGCTGGCATTTGGCCATCATGTCCTATTAGACACTGTGGCACCCCTCTAGAGACAAGATTCTGGCCCTAAGTATAACATAAACACCTTAGACTCCAGTTTCCAGTGCAAAATAGTGAGCGTATGTTGTGCATTCTGAATGAGCAACAGGCACTAGAAATCCCAAACTGAACTCCTCACCCTCAGAGAATTGCAAATAAGGTAAGACTTTTGGCATTTCCAAATCACCAATTTGCACTGTTAGTTGTCTACTGCTCACTCACTCATACAGAAATCAAATTCTTGTGAGATGTTACCTTTAAAAAATCCTTGTTTGTATGCTATGATTTCTTTCCGTTCTATTGTGAAAAAAGCAGTTAAGATTACTGGAACATTAATACAGGCGGCAAAACTGGAATATTTGTAGCTGCGCAATAAAAATAAATATATAAATAACAGCATGACTAAGCATGACTGGAAGATAAAAAACACATGCATAATATATGCATAGTTATTGAAAATTCACAATTATCAACATCATGTGTTCTAATACAATGTAGTCATTATGTGTTTGCTAATACTAACACAGTCGTTATTCCTAGCCTGTAATATTAAATATGTCTTCTTTGCAGCCAGTGTCCTGATGTATGTTTGCTTGTCAGTTCTATCATTTACATAGTTACATAGGGTTGAAAAAAGACCAGAGTCCGTCAAGTTCAACCCTTCCAAGTAAACCCAGCACATACAACCTATACTTACCAATCTATACCAACACATACATAACTATATATACAAACATTAATATTAACTGTAGATATTAGTATCACAATAGCCTTGGATATTCTGATTGTTCAAGAACTCATCCAGGCCCCTCTTAAAGTCATTAACAGAATCTGCCATTACCACATCACTAGGAAGTGCATTCCACAACCTCACTGCCCTCACTGTGAAAAACCACCTATGCTGCTTTAACTCTTTTACTGCCAACGACGTATGGCATACGTCATGGCAGTAAAAGGGCTTAAATGCCAACGACGTGTCCCATATGTCGTTGGCATTTAAACGCAGCTCTCTGCAGCGGCAGCAACGTGCCAGGGGGGCTGTCATGAGGGTCCTGCAAGACTATCGCTCGCAGGACCCTCCAGGAAGCAGCAGACGCGATCACATCGCGTCTACTGCTTCCTCCTTCCCCCAGGAGCGCCGGCCCACTGAAGAGGAGGCGATCGGGTCTTCAGGACAGTTAAGGACTTTTTTTTTTTTTGCATTTACACACTTACACACACACTTACATACATTTATACACACTTACATACATTTACACACACTTACAGCACACATTTTAGCAGTTTTTTTTTTTTTTCATTTTTCACACTTTATACACTTATTTACACTCATATACACACTTACACACTATAACACAACTTTTACACATGTACACACATGTATACACAAACACTTTGGTTTTTTTTTTGTTTTGTTTTTTTGTTGTTTTGTTTTTTTGTTGTTTTTTTTTTCATTTTGCCACTTTGTTTTTAGTTTCTTTTACCTAAAAACTGTTTATTTTGACAGCGTGACTATTGGATCAGATATTCTGACCACTAATTACACTGTCATGTGACTTATTTTGTTGTTTCACTGATTTGCACAATTTTTGTGGTTTTATTGCATTTTATCCCTGTATAAGTGTTCCTAATCTATTTTTAGCGTAGCTTTGCCAGGTGTAACTTTGGTGTACAAAAATAACTTTGCCTATTTTAAATTCATCAAAATGTGTACTTTCCAAAAATATATGGTTTTGTGGGGGTCTCTGTATAGTTAGGGGAAGTTTCGGCACATAATACACTGACAGGGGGCTCTGTGTGCAAAAGCTGAGCTGGCAGGCGAGAAATCCTTATGCGCTATTTTCATTTTGGGGTCAGTACATACCGCAGACTTTGGTATATCTATGCATATTGGGCATCAAACTGTTCAGTAGGCCTCTGGTGTTCCTATTTGGGGTGACTTGCCTTTATCTGATCTTTATCAAGAAATTGTGAGAGATAAATGCGGCAAATTGCAACATTTTTATGCGATTTTCTAAATGTCATATAAATCTGCAAACTTAGGAAAGCTTTACAGCTTGGTACTTTGGAGCAAAAAGAAATGTTTACCCATTATAGATTCGGGGGGATGTGTACTTTCCAAAAATATATGGCTTCCTGGGGTGAGTGTACTTTTTTTGTAGCATTATCCCACATAAAGGATGTAAATGTGTTGATTTTGCAGGAGCTGAAATGATACATCATATGGGGGTATGTTCCCATTGGGGCCCCTACATGCCACATACTTAGGTAAACCTATACATATTGGGCATCAAACTGTTCAGTGGATCCCTGGCATTCAAATTTAGGGTGTTTTATCTTGGTACCTAACACTATGTGGGAGATAAGATGCTGCGAAGTGGAAGCTTTGAGGGAATTTTTGGAAATGTCTAAATTTAGAAAAGCTGTGTGGCTTGGTACTTTGGAGTAGAAAGACATGGGTACCCATCGGGGGAATGTGTACTTTCCAAAAATATATGACTTACTGGGGTGAGCATACTTTTTACTAGTTTTATCCCACATAAATGATGTAAATGTGTTGATTTTGCTGGAGCTGAAATAACAGAAATGATTGATCATATGGAGGTATGTTCACATTGGGGCCTCTACATGCCACATACTTAGGTAAACCTATACATATTGGGCATCAAACTGTTCAGTGGACCCCTGGCGTTCATATTTAGCGTGTTTTATTTGGTTACTTTATGACCTGTAGGAGATAAGATACTATAGACTAGAAGCTTTTTTTTTTGGAAGCAATTTTTAAAAAAAATCACAAATTTTGATAAAAACCAATAACTTTAGGAAAGCATTGCGACTTGATAGTTTGGAGTAGACAGACAGTTCTGCCTATTCTGTATTCCCCAGAATCTGTTCTTTCCAAAAATGTACAATTTTCTGGGATAAACCTTCTGTTAGTGGAAATTTTGTCCTTGAAATCTAAAGTATGCAGCTTTCTGGAGCAGTGCTTTGGAAATTTGGTATTGTACTGCTGGGAGTTTTTGACCTATACAAGTGACAAATCTCCATAAAACTATATATATTTGGTATTGGCACGTTCAGGAGACATGGGACTTTCCAAATCAGTTGTATATTCGTGCATAAAATAATTTTTGTTTCTAGTATGTGTGTTTATATTATGGAAAATTAGATTTTTTTTTGCATTTTTAGACATTTAGAAGCCTATATCTTGTTACAGAATTGGAATTACACAAAAATTCTATTCTATATTTTGAAAGCTTAGGTTGTTCTGAAAAAAACGATATATTGTTTTCCTGGGTAAACTAAAAGTCCCCCCGAGGAAAGGCCCCTAAAGTGAAACAGTGCAAAATGTTCAAAAACTGTCTGGCAATACAAGTTCCGCTTTGACTAAAATAGCTGGCAGTAAAAGGGTTAAATGGAAGCTCTGTTCCTCTAATCTAAAGGGGTGGCCTCTGGTGCGTTGATTGTTTTTATGGAAAAAATGAACATCCCCCATCTGCCTATAATCCCCTCTAATATATGCATACAGAGTAATCATGTCCCTTGCAAGCGCCTCTTTTCCAGAGAAAACAACCCCAACCTCGACAGTCTAACCTCATAGTTTAAATCTTCCATCCCCTTTACCAGTTTAGTTGCACGTCTCTGCACTCTCTGCAGCTCATTAATATCCTTCTTAAGGACTGGAGACCAAAACTGCGCTGCATACTCAAGGTGAGGCCTTACCAGGGACCTATAAAGAGGTAAAATTATGTTTTAATCCCTTGAGTCAATGCTTTTTTTTATACAAGACAGCACTTTATTTGCTTTAGTAGCTACCGAATGACATTGCCAGGAATTAGACAACTTATTACAGGTACGGGATTCCTTATCCGGAAACCTGATATCCAGAAAGCTCCAAATTACAGAAAGCCTGTCTCCCATAGACCCGATTTTAATCAAATAATTCAGATTTTTAAAATTGATTTCCTTTTTCTCTGTAAAAATAAAACAGTGCTTTGTATTTGATCCCAACTAAGATATAATTAATCCTTACTGGATGCAAAATAATCCTATTGGGTTTAATTAATGTTTTATTGATTTCTTAGTAGACTTAAGGTATGAAGATCTAAATTACGGAAAGAGCCCTTATCCGGAAAACCCTTGGTCCCAAGCATTCTGGATAACAGGTCCTATACCTGTATCTATAAAAACCCCTAGATCCTTCTCCATTAAGGATACCCCCAACAAACTACCATTTAGTAGATAGCTTGCTTTTATATTATTTCTACCAAAGTGCATAACTTTGCACTTGTCCACATTGAACCACATTTTCCAGTTTGCTGCCAAGTTTTCCAGTTTTGTCAAATCGCTCTGTAAAGCAGAAACATCCTGCATGGGACTTATAGTTTTGCACAGTTTAGTTTCTATGCCCACCGCCAGGTCATTAATAAACAAGTTAAAAACAAAGGACCAAGGACTCTGACCCCTGCGGTACTCCACTAACAATACTGGTCCAATTAGAAAATGTGCCTTTAACACCACTCTTTGTAATCTATCCTTTAGCCAGTTCTCTATACAATTACAAATATTATGTCCTAGGCCAATATTCCTCAATTTGATTATTAACCTTCTGTGAGGTACTGTATCAAACGCTTTTGCAAAGTCCAAGTAGATGACATTAACTGCCATTCCAGCATTGAGGTTCTTGCTTACCTCCTCATAAAAGGTGACTAAATTAGTCTGCCAAGATCTGTTACGCATAAAACCATGCTGGAACAAACTTATAGTATTGTGAACTGCAATGTATTCAAGTACCCTATCCCTTATTACCCCTTCCAAAAGCTTCCCTACTACTGATGTCAGACTAACAGGCCTATAGTTTTCAGGCTGAGAACGGGATCCCCTTTTAAATAACAGCACCACATTAGCAATTCGCCAGAGTCTTGCCACCATGCCAGACCTCAACGAATCCTAAAAAAATTTGTGAAGAGGCTTGACAATCACAGCGCTAAGCTCGTTTAATACCCTGGGATGAATACCATCTGGTCCTGGACCTTTGTTTACCTTTACATGTTCAAGTCTCTTTTGAATTCCCTACCGAGTGACCCATGCGTCAGTAGCTATATTACTAGAACTGGGCATATTAAAAGGGAAGCCTTCATTAGCTGGCTCCTCAGATGTATAGACAGCTGAAAAATAAGTGTTCAAAATTTCTACTTTTTCCCTGTTCTCATGAACCAATGTACACCCCCCATGTGATAATAAGGTTCTCACCTCTTGTTGCTTAATTTTTTTTACTATTCACATAATTAAAAAATAATTTTGACTCCTAGCTGGTTTGGTTAACAGGATGTTTTAGTTGGCTTGACATTTTCTTTAATTCTGTTGTGTAGAAAAATCACTGTTTTATTGTATAATGCTAGGGGGTCCTGACTTTTGTGCAGTTTCAATAAGTGTTTAGAACAGACCATTATCCAAAGGTTTAGGAACGTTTAGGAATCTTAGGATCAGAGATCAGAGATCAAATTTCTTAAGCAATACACACTTGCCATTGGCATTAAAATTTTGGTGGCTTCTTGGGCATTTTGACATCCTAGACATTACAGCCATGCTGCTACTATCCCTTCTTTTACCTGTCCTTACTATAATTCCTGAACAGAAATTGGGCAAGTTTGCTTGTGCAGTTGTAGTGCTATTCAAAGTAGGATCTGCCACACCCATTATACGTGTATTACACAAGCTCAGCCTGTTCTGTCTGAGACCCACTGTTTTCTTTTGAACTTTACACAGTATACATATTCCGTTAATAAAAGTGTTTGCTTGCAGATTCAATGCATGGTGTAGATAAATGCCTCTAAATCTTAAAATTCTCACAGGTCATGTCTTACCTTGAGTGGTAGACTTGGTGCCATGGAGATCTGATCGTCCCCTGTGATATCTGCATCATGCTGGGATCTAGTTGGGACTCCAGTATTTTGGTAGAATGCCAAGAATGTGGATTATTGGCTCACTCTCTCTAAAATGGAATGCAACAAAAATTAATTTCTCCTGTACAATGTAGATTTTGATAATATCCTGTATATCCTTTTTAAGATTCTGTAGAATCAAAAGAATGATCTCAGACACATTATAGCATCCAATCACTTAAGAATGGCATGGTTAAGGGCTAATGTAAAAGTAAGGCCTGGGGCCAGAGGTAGGGATATACTACCAAACCCGTTAGTGGCATCTCAATAGTCTGGTCAATTATGCAACCATGTATTTATGACCACTAGGGAAGCTGTTACACTGAAGTCTATGATATCTCAGTGAGCCCACATTAACATTTTGCAACAATGTGTCAATATTGCTTTAAAACTTCCATTTTTACAGAATGAACTATAAACTCGTAATTGTTGCTGGGTTCTCAATCAGTTAGGCATGACATAGATTAGTACTGGTTGCTTTTGTGAGCAATACAAGCTTCTGCAATGGTTGGAGCTGAACAGGGTGAGGTTTTTTTGGCTCCTAGATTTTCGGGGTTTCACACATTGCATCCTAAGGGTAATCACTAGCGTTTCCTGTTTTAAAAAAAAACAAAAAAACCCCACTTTTATTAAATTAAATTTTTCTTTGTTGTTTTAAGAAATCATTTTATTTTGCAAAGAAGAAAAAAAGAAAGGTCTACGTATTTCAGTAGACAATATAGATTTACTTATCTCAGTAGACAAGTATAATGTGCCTAAAATTATTCCCTGGGAGCCTCCTATCAGTAAGAAACACTTCAGGGTTTTGTCTATGAGGAAGACAGATCAATTGGGAGGTGCTGCAGAAAACATAAGCAAGTAAGTGGTGGTAGTGGTAAGTGTAAGTGGTGGAGTTAGATGGTTGTTGGGGTGTCACATGGGAGAGTCAGTGCAACTCTAAAGGGTAGGGGCAGGAAGTGCATAAAACAAGTCTATTTAACTAACAAACACTATTCCTGCAGGAAAGGTAGAAAGAGGTCTTGAGAGAAGAATGTGTGAAGCTAGTGTTGATTGGGAAGCAAAAAGAGAGTGCACTGCTTTATGAAATAAGGTGAGAACTAGTTCAAAATAAATATATCTTTGATTGACCATTCTTTCCAAAATTCAGAATTTACTACTTACAGGTTTTTAACCTGCAGTGTGGGTTCTTCCGCAGAGCATACTGTTAAGTTATGCAGTGGGTTCAAGAGACTGCCCTTTGGATATGGAGGTATAGTACCAGGGGAAACAGCTAGGTTGGTATTAACAAATATTTCCTCGTGAAAACAGAGAAGGATATTTTTGTGAGGTTAGGCAAGATTAGGACACTCTTATCTCTATATTACTTTATATTAATTATTTAATAGATATGATATAATTTATATTGTATAGTTTTAGTTTCACACCAAAAGGAAGTGAAGCTTTAAACTAGTCTTAAAATAGGATTCCTAGCATGTGAAATCTAAAACTTTTTATTTTTTTTAGTCTATATTAGACTTTTAGATGGATTTTAGATTTTTATAATTGGTTATTAGTGTATTTTTTATTGTTTACTTTTATGCTCTGGTGGTCTCATGTTTTCCAGCCTGCCATAAAACCGTAAACCTGCATAAGGTGGCTATGCTCAGGCTAGCATTAAAGTTACCATCGAGGTCAGACAGATTGCATACTACTGGTTATACATGTGAATTGGCATATTCTCTTCCTGTCAGTTAAGATGACAGCAGGCCCAGACTGGCAATCTGTAGATTCTGACAGGGGCTGCTTTAAGATGGAATACATACCTCCCAACATTTGAAAAATGAAAAGAGGGACAAAAAGATTTGGAGCGCGCAGCGCAGCAAATTTTTTGACCATGCCCACTTTTGTGACCACACCCCATCCATTTTTTTTTCAAAAAATACTCCTTTTATATAGTTGAAATGGTGGGATCAGACACAAATGTGCTATACCCTCATACTGTACTACCTAAGGAAAACAATATAGCAACTCCTACATATAAAATACAAATATAGAGAGAAGGCAGTCAATTATAAGTGAGTTATAACTATGTACCAGTTTTGCCCCAATACACAGTGCCCCCATAGACAGTACCCCCCATACACAGTGCCCCCCATACACAGTGCCCCCATAGACAGTACCCCCCATACACAGTGCCCCCATATACAGTGCCCCCATATACAGTGCCCCCATATACAGTGCCCCCATATACAGTGCCCCCATACACAGTGCCTCCATAGACAGTACCCCCCATAGACAGTACCCCCCATAGACAGTGCCCCCCATAGACAGTGCCCCCATAGACAGTACCCCCATAGACAGTGCCCCCATACACAGTACCCCCCATAGACAGTTCCCCCATACACAGGACCCCCCATACACAGTGCCCCCATAGAAAGTACCCCCCATACACAGTGCCCCCATAGACAATACCCCCCCATACACAGTGCCCCCATAGACAGTACCCCCCATAGACAGTATCCCCCATACACAGTACCCCCCCATACACAGTGCCCACAAATTGCCCCCTTAGACAGTATCCCCATACACAGTGCCCCCATAGACAGTACCCCCCATAAAAAGTGCCCCCATAGACAGTACCCCCAACTGCCCCATATACAGTACCCCCCAACAGAAAGTGCCCCCAATTGCCCCCATAGACAGTACCCCCCCATAAAAAGTGCCCCCATAGACAGTACCCCCAACTGCCCCCATATACAGTACCCCCATACACAGTACCCCCCATACACAGTGCCCCCCATACACAGTGCCCCCCGTACACAGTGCCTCCTTCTTCAGCGGCTCCTCTCTGTATGTGGCTTCTTATACGGCGGCAACAGGCCCTTTTATAAGGTTGCGCCCCATGCGTACGTGTGACGTCAATACTCACGGGGCGCAACCTTATAAAAGGACCTGTCACCGTCACGCAAGGAGCCCCATACGCAGCATCCCGAAAAGTGGGACATTCATTGAACTATCCGGGACAGCGGGATGCGCTATTAAAACCGGGACAGTTGGGGGGTGTGGGAATAGATAGTTACTATATTTTGGCCTGCATGGGGCTGTTTGGGTATCTGTATATTGAAAGTTCAGGGTCTATTTTTGATCTCAGTCCAGACTTGGGTGACAGCCTAAAAAAACAGAAAAGTAGGTAGCAAAGAGGAGCTTATTTGGCCTTGCAACTAACAACGTGTTACAAGCGCATTAAACTTGCGTTAATCTGCAAACCAACAAGATCTCAGTATGGTCTGATATATAAGCTCAGATGATTCAGCTATGAGGAAGCTACAGGTTACTACTCTTTTTGGCCATTCCCATAATTCAAACAGCATTGATCTACTTGGCCAGGGGTAGGGAACCTTGGCTCTCCAGCTGTTATGGAACTACCAGTCCCACAATGCATTGCAGGAGTCTGACAGCCACAGTCATGGTTAATTAAGGAAAATGCTTGCTGGGATTTGTAGTTTTATCACAGCTGGAGAGCCAAGGTTCCCTACCCCTGTACTTGGCCGATGGCCTGAACAAGCAGAAAAAACCTGTGGCATTTTACACTTATGCCTATCCACCTACTGAAAAGGAGCATGAACAGGTAAGATTTTTCATTTTAATCAACCAAATTACATTTAAATTGTTTTGTAGGATGCTGGTCCACTTATTATGGCATTACATACATCACTTAATATACTTTAACCTTGATAGCTGTCTGTATAGTACTCCCTAAAAATGTTCCCTTAAAAAAATACTGACCAGAAGTTTAACTTTTTTTTACATCTATTATAACATTGTCTTTGCATGCTATTTATAATTTTGCCTTAAAAGTATTTCCTCAATGCTGTTATATTACCTGATCCCCCATGTTCTGATCCCCCCATGTCCCTCTATGAGGGGGCTGCCACATTTGTGCAGCAGGAGTCTGTTAGAAGCTATACAGTAACTGACAGGCTGAGAAGGGACAGTCATGTTAGCAAAACGGTCAGGTTTAGGGACTTCAAGTAAAAGCAAGTAAAAGCAAACCTATCAGTGAAAAATGATCAACATGACATATAGGTAACTTTTAATGTACATTCATATTTTGAAGAGTAGTTTTTCAGTTTCAGTATCACTTAAAGGTAAAATTACTCCTGCCATAGAGTAGACACATAAGAACCTATGGCAAACTGCTGTAATACAATAACATGTAATATAAATGTATATCATATATGTTTAGCTTAGGAATAAATATTTTTTAAATGGGCCTATGAAACCACCCCTCAATATCTGAGAGTAGCAGGTATATCCAATAGTTGCATTTACATAGTAGCAACATAGTAATATAGTAAGGTTGAAAAAAAGACGTACGTCCATCACATTCAACCATAATGCCTATATATAATCCGCCTAACAGTCGGACCAGTCCCTGGTTCAACTTGTACTAAGAGCTATCTCCCATAACCTAGTATTCCCTCACTTGCTAAAAAGCCACCCTGCCCCTTCTTAAAGCTATATAATGTATCAGCCAGTACGACTGATTTGGGGAGGGAATTCCAAAACGTCACAGCTCTCACAGTAAAAAATCCTTTCCGAATATTTAAACGGAACCTCCCTTCTTCTAAACAGAGTGGGTGCCCTCATGTCCGTTGGAAGGACCTACTGGAGAATCCTGGCTCTCTTTTTTTCTATGCTCTGACACCCCTGCAATTATTTTAGGCGATTTCAATTGTCATATAGATGACCCCTCTCAGCCCTGGCACTCTCGCATGGGTCTCCTTCTACTAACGCTCAGGCTAAAACCCTGATTCGCAACACTCAAAGGGTTAATATAACTGTTCTCTCTAACTCTCTTAGCTCTAGCCTCTACTCCTTCTGTGCCTCCTCTGATCCTGAGTAACTGGTAAATACCTACAACTCTATTTTATCATCCCCAATAGACACCCATGCCCCCTGCAGCCGCAACGCAGTTGTGCCCGTAATCCCCGTCCCTGGCTTAACCCTCAGACGTGATTTCTGCGTTCCTGTGCACGATCTGCTGAACACATTTGGAGGAAATCTCGTGCGAAAGCTGATTTCCTCCACTATAAATTTCTTTTGGTGAGTCTCAATACTGCCCTATCCCAGGCCAAGCAAGTATACTATAACACACTTATAAATAATAATAAATCAAACCCACGGCGATTATTTTCCATATTTAACTCGCTACTTCATCCTTCACCTAATGAAACCATTGTATCTGAACATACACCCCAGGACTTTGCTGACTTCTTCAAAAGCAAAGTTGATTCCATCCGCAAACAATTTTCCCAACCTTCACATACCGGTAATCTCAGCCTTCCAGAATCTCGTCTTTCCGTATTCAGCTCCTTTGATCTCGTAACAGTGCTGAAGTTTCTCGGCTTCTCCGTTCCTCTCCGCCTACTACCTGCTCGCTGGATCCTATGCCCTCATCGCTACTAAAACAGTGTGCCCCTGCCCTTACTCCAGCTCTTACCCACATATTCAATTCCTCTCTGGCTTCTGGTACTTTTCCCTCTCTATTTAAACAAGCATGTGTCAAACCCATTCTTAAAAAGGCTACTCTGGACCCGTCCTGCCTATCTAACTACCATCCCGTCTCTCTCCTGCCCCTAGCCTCTAAACTCCTGGAACGTCTTGTCTTTTCTCGTGTCACTAACTGCCTCTGCACCCATAATCTGCTGGACCCTATGCAGTCTGGTTTTCGGCCTATGCACTACACTGAAACAGCCTTATGTAGAGTGGCAAATGATCTCCAGGCTGCCAAGGCCAAAGGACACTACTCAGTCCTCATTCTCCTCAACCTTTCCTCTGCTTTTGATACTGTCGACCATTCTATCCTTATGCAAATTCTCCTCTGCAATATAGCCAAGATACGCCCCTTTCTTTCACAAGTAATAGCTAAAACACTAATCCATGCCCTTATCCTTTCCCGCTTAGATTATTGCAGTCTCCTACTAACCGGCCTCTCAGACCCCCACCTCTCTTCCCCTGCAATCAATCTTAAACTCTGCTGCCATGATCCTCCTGCTCTCTCCGAAGAGGGATAGCTTACAAAATCCTCCCTGCACGTTCCTGGTCATCTACTCCACTCCTCTCAGAGCCTCTGTCTTTTTACACCATCCACACCCACTGCGCACTCTCAGCTTAAACCTTTCTATCTTGCTGCTCCTTACCTCTGGAACTCTATCCCTGAATCCTTCCGTTCGGAACACTCACTAACTCTCTTTAAGAAAAAGCTCAGCTGTTACCTTCTGGAGCACTAAAACACTGTTTTGCCTAGTCCTGCTCTTAATGGCAAATGCCCATACCTGGTGCACTCTTACCTTCCAATTTGTGCCTGTATGTTACGCAACCACTTCAATTGTAAGCTCTATGGGGCAGGGACCTCTTTCCTACTGTGTCTCGCGTAATCGCGGACCTGGTCTAGGCCGCGACGGAGGCGTGAACAGTACCACACGGCCCTGCACCAACACAAGCAGCCTGCCAAGGTGCCCTGCTGAAGATTTCCCTGGGGGTAAGTGTTTTCTGGACCCCGGGGGCACCCTCTTACTGGGAAAGTAGTGCAGAAAGCACCCACGCTAGTGCCCCATATGCAGTCAATAATGAGGCAAGTCACTGCCATGTAATATTACTATTGCACACTGAGCAAACGAACTGAACCTGATTCAACCCCATCTAAAGCTGCTCAACTTACATTCTCCAGTACTAAGATGTAATTCCTTACTGTGGTAAGGGTATGCTGTACAGTTGATTTAAATCCTTCAGACAAATGCACCCCGGCCTATGCTGGCCCTCCGGCCCATAACTATCCTCTCCACCTTACAGGAAGCCCACCACCGCAATAGCAATACTACCACCTTGAAAATGGGGAAAAATACACAAACTCAGAACAGATGCAGCTTCAAGACTGGAGAAATGCGCTCGCAGCAACAGTCAAGAGGCAGTTTCACCCTCTCCTCCCACCCCAAGTGTATCTCCCCCACTCTCTGCAGCCCCTGAAAAGCCACAGACTGCAGACCCTCCCTCCGCACCAACCCCTGCAAACTGAGGAGCTGAAAATTGATCTTTCCTTAATTAAGCAGGACATTCAAAATATACGGGAGAGAACGGGTGCACTAGAGGAAAGAGTGGGGGGGTGGAAGACCGCACTGCTAACCTACCCCACGAACTAAACCAGGTTAAACTGCAGCTCCAAACAGTGATGGACTGCATGGATGACCTGGAAAACAGGCAGCGCCGCTCAAATATCAGAGTGTTGGGACTCCCTGAAAGATCCGAAGGCACCCAACCTGAACCATTTGCGGAAAAATGGCTTAAAGAGTTACTTGGCCAAGATATATTCTCTTCACAATTTGTGGTAGAATGGGCACATTGAGTACCACTAAGACCTCTCCCTCCTGGCGCTCCGCCAAGGGCATTTTTGATCAAGCTCCTCAACTACAGAGACAGAGATGCCACCCTGAGAGAGGCTAGAAGGAAGGGGGACCTACAATATGCAGGTACCAGAATATCCCTCTACCCAGATTACTTGTCTACAGTGCAGAAAAAGCATAGATCTTACATGGGAGTCAAGCGCAAGCTCAGAGATCTCGGCTTGGAATATGCAATGCTATACCCTGCTAAGCTTAAAGTAATGGAAGGAGACAGAGCTCACTTTTTTGAACGGCCGGAGCAGACACAGGAATGGCTTGAACAAAGGCCCCGCAATCCCCGGAGTCCGCAGAGAGAGCAGCATTAATGCACAGGAATTGAAAGGATACCTGCTTTGAATTTTGCATTGTTGTGATTCTCCTTGGTCTTTGCAGTAGTGCCACTGACTGTTTTCCCTCAATTCTTGACATAATTTCCCGCAGGAATATTGTGCAATTCACTTTAAAGAGGGCACACTACTTTTCATTTGTCATCCTGGGAATTAAACAAACACTGGAGTAGAACCCCAGACCACTGGATTTTAAGTGTGCCTGGAACCAGTTGGAGCCATAAATCCTGGGCCAAGCACAGTTTCTCACTACCAAGAGGAGTTTGCTTCCAAAAGTTAAATTTACTTGCTATTTTTGTACTACTACCAGGCCGTGTACTTATACCCCTTTTTGTCCACTTAGCTCCTCCAATGTATTGGATAGAGTTCCTGGTGGTGCATCAAAATTATTACAGCACCCTTTATTTTTTGGGCTCAATTGCCTGTGTTCGGTTTATCTGTTCCCCTATGGGACTGTATTGTTTAAGGAAAATGTGTCTCCAGGTTGGGTGGCGGATACCAGGTGGGGGGTATGATGTTGGGGTGTGTATTCTATGTTCTCTTATTTCTACCCTTTTCTCTCTTCTTTCATCTCTCTTGGTGAGGCAAGGACAAACAGCTGATAACCCATGCTTACTAAAGGCACCTCCTTTGCTTAGGTATGAGGGATCCCAAAGGGCTCTCCCTTTTACCCTTTTGTGTACTATAATATCCAGGTTTTCGGAATGGCTCAACACGGCCTAAAAGTTTTATCCTAGAATGTGCATGGGATTAATGACAAGGTCAAACGGTACTAGATACTGTTCGAAAGTCAGGGGCAGACCTTATACTTATGCAGGAAACCCACCTAGTCGGACAGAGGGTCCGGGCCCTTCAGCAAAGTGGACTGCTGCAGTTTGTCATGCCGATTTTTCTACCTACTCCAGGGGAGTTGCCATTTTATTAGAAAATCTCTAAACTTCCATTTCGAGGCACTTGTCTCAAACAGATGGGGCAGGTATATAATTTTAAAAGGCCAAATTGCAGGTACCTAATATATAATTGTTAATGTCTATCTTCCCCCACCGGTAGATATTCAAATTTTGAACAAGATCCTACAGAAGGTGGCGGTATTGGGAAACTTCCCCACGCTTTGGATGGGCGATTTCAACCTAGTCATGGATTCAGCTATGGATAGGCTACATCCCTCTACTCATGACACTAGAACATTTGCTAACTGGGCGGAGGCCACAGGGCTGGTTGACATCTGGAGGTGGAAACACCCTCAGCGTAAACAATATTCATGCTATACCGTGGCCTCTTCGGCAATGTCTCGTATTGATCTATGTCTAGGGCTGAGAGACATATTACCACAAGTGACTGAAATTGAGTTTTTGACCAGGATGTGTTCCGATCATGCCCCTTTACTATTATCTTTAAGTAGGCCCAATAGCAACCCTCCAAGCCATTGGAGACTTCCCGCAAAATGGATAGTGAATCCCAAAGTAGAGGAACAGGCTTTTCCCCAACTAACACAATACTGGGATGTTAACCAAGGTACGGCAGAGGCTCAAATAGTCTGGGATGCCGGAAAGGCTTTTATCAGGGGTACCTACATCTGCCTAATTAAATTCGCCCGGCAGGAGTATGATTCAACCATCTCCCTTGCACAGGATGTGCTAGCTAAGGCAGAGGCAGACTTAACTCTAGCACAATCTGATGAAACCGAACTGGGTATGCAGATAGCACAGCGAGATATAGACTTGCTTCTAACAGAGAAGTATTCACAATGCAAGCTATACAGGACAGCAGCCTGGTATGACAAAGGAGACAAAAATGAGTAAAAAAAAAAGTCATACTGGCCTATATCTCTATTAAATTCTGATATCAAGATATTTGCTAAAATCTTAGCCAATAGACTCAAACTAGTTATACCGGAGCTGATCCACCCAGATCAAACAGGCTTTATGCCCTCCAAAGCCACAGATATCAATATAAGGCGCTTATTCACTAACCTGTCTATTCCACATGTGAACCCTGGGAATAGTAGTGGCATTGGACACAGCCAAAGCCTTTGATATCGTCCAGTGGCAATACCTTTGGGAAGTACTGAATCGATATGGCTTTGGTCTTAGATATAGAAACTGGGTACAGCTGTTGTATGCCTGCCCACGAGCTAAGATTCTAGTCTATGGCAGGCTCACAGAGGACATACCTCTGGAAAGAGGTACTCGCCAGGGGTGTCCTCTCTCCCCAATGTTGTTTGCCCTGGCCAGTGAACCCCTAGCTGTGCGTATAAGGGCAAATGAGGCAATTGAGGGCTTACGCATAGGAAATGTTACAGAAAAAATATCACTCTATGCAGACGACATGTTGCTTTATTTGGCAAACCCACATCAAGCTTTGGCAAACCTCCTGGCAGTGGTCTCTGAATTTGGTCAGTATTCTGGTCTTAGAATTAACCACTCTAAGTCGATTATATTTCCTATAGACCCCTATATCACAACTCCAAGTTGTGACCTCATTCAAGTGTCTCGGTATCACTGTACATAAGGACCTAATTATGTATGAACAATTAAATCTAAACCCAGTGGTGCAAGCTTTAACCAACAAATATCTGTATGGCAAGACCTGCCTCTCTCCCTCCCTGGCAGAGTTAATATTTTTAAAATGATTTTTCTCCCTAAGTTTTTATATGCCCTACATAACTCCCCGATAACTCCCCAAGCAAAATGGTTCAGTGGAGTAGACAAAATAATTAGAGAATTCCTGTGGGCAGGAGACCATCCACGCCTCAATATTGAAATACTGCAGGCACCTTCCTCCGGAAGAGGCCTGGCTTTACCAAATCTCAATCTTTACTTCTTAGCTGCCCAGTTAGTTTTTGCCCACTGGTGGATGGTCCCCAACATTAATAATCCAGCAGTGGTCCTGGAGGCTGTGACAGTGGGTTGGTACGAGGCCCTATCAAAGCACCCCTACCGTGGAACCTCCCCTTTCTATGCCACCCCATGGCCACAGTGGTATGGGCCTTCCAGAAAGCACAGAAGCTGGCTCATGGTGCACTCAAGATTTGGTCGCCACGAACCCCACTCTGGGGTAATAATCAGCTCCCACACTTTCACGCTCTCCCAGACATTGCAAGATGGGCACAGCTAGGCATTAAAACTTTAGGTGACATTGTCACTGGGGGTGAATGTAAGACATATGACATACTAAGACAAGAGGTGCACCCCCCTCCAGACATGAACTTTAGATTCCTGCAGCTACGCCATGCCTTTAACATTCAATTCTGTGTGAGGCCTTTAAGGGTTGCCCAGACAACCATGGAGTCCTATCTTCACAGACAGGACCTGTCCAAACCACTCTTGGTTTTACACTATACTGTCTGCCTCAGGCCCTTCCCCTCTACAGAAAACCAAAATCAAATGGCAGAGGGATATTCCTGCACTTGTTGAGATGATGAGATGTGGTCGGATGCCCTTAAGCAAGTGACAGAAATATCAATCAGTATGAGGGGCAGATATATTCAGATACATTTTTTTAATAGAACGTACCTAACCCCCCACTGCCTGGCCAAAATCTATAAAAAATGCCTCTGACCAATGCCCCAAGTGCAGAAGTGATGCAGGTACTTTATTTCATATTTTTTGGTCCTGCCCGGTGATACAGAGATTCTGGGGCGAAGTTCTACAGTTCCTTACTGAGAAGCTTGCCCTCCCAAACATACGCTCCCCAGAATTTTGTTTGCTAGGACTAACCAGTGACCTGCAACTCTGCTCCTACTCTAGACTAGCTATCTGCAGTTGCTTTACTACGCTAAGAAATCAATTCTAATGCACTGGAAGTCACTAGATCCTCCTCCTTTTTAGTTTTGGTGGAAATTGGTGGACGATTCCCTTTCCAGTCAGAAACTGACTTATCTAGCAAGGGGGTGCCCGGAGAAATTTAACGCTGTATGGGGTACGTGGCTGAACCTATAAAGTAGGTGAACATGGATAACTAGTAACTCTGTACAACTAGAACTGCTACCTTAGCCTCACCCTCCCCTCCCCCCTCTTTCCTTTTTCTCCCTTTCTTCTTTACTTTGTTTTTCTCTTGTTAAATTGTTTGTAATATAAAATATGCAAAATAAAATCTTTAAAAAAAAAAAAAAAAAAGTTATACATACATACATAAAGCATTAGAGAGGTTAATATATGATCCCCTTATATAATTTATATATAGTTGTTAAGTCACCTCTTAAGCGCCTCTTCTCCAAGGTAAACAGAACCAACTTGGCCAGTCTTTCTTCCATACACAGAGACCTTCCATACGCTTTACCAGCTTAGTTGCCCTTCTCTGGACCCTCTCTAATTCAATAATGTCCCGTTTGAGCACTGGAGACCAAAACTGAACAGCATATTCTAGATGGGGCCATACCAGTGCTCTGTAAAGGGGAAGAATAACACCCTCCTCCCGTGAATCTATGCCTATACATCTATACAGCTCAAAACCTTGTTTGTCCTAGCAGCTGCTGCCTGGCATTGCTTGCTACAGCCAAGTTTATTATCTACAAGGACTTCAAGGTCCTTCTCCATTATGGATCTGCCTAGTGCAGTCCCATTAAGGGTATAAGTGGCTTGCATATTTTTACATCCCAGGTGCATGACCTTACATTTTGCCACATTAAATCTCATCTGCCACTTAGCTGGCCAGATTGCCAGTTGGTCAAGATCCTGCTGTAAGGATGTTGCACCCTGGATGGAATTGACAAGACTTAACAAGCCTTCAAATAACTTGCCCACCACAAATGTCAAACTTACAGGCCTATAATTGCCAGGCTGAGATCTTACTCCCTTTTTAAATATAGGAATGACATTAGCCTTCTGCCAATCCATATCAGAATATCAGAAACAGAGGCCACTGTAAATCTGACCCTAGCTCTCCAAGTACCCGAGAGTGTATTCCATCTGGCCCAGGTGCCTTGTTCACATTTATCTTGAGTTAACCAGCTGGGGCTCAGATGCTTCACATGGGTTGCATTCCATTAATGCAAGGAGGCAGGCCCTATACAGGCATTTAAATACCATGCAGGTGTCAGACTGGAATTTTTGGTTGTCTTTCGTTGTTTGTGTTTTTAAAAAAGGAATGTGGCATTTCATCTTTGAGCATTTTAGTGATCATTATTATATTACAAAAATGTGTTTTTACTTAAAATCACTTAACAAGCACTTAATCTGCTAGCTGTTTCTACATTCTTGAAGGGTAAATTACCCTCTTTAGGTTTACTTAGAGTTACATATGGGCATAGGTCATTTTGTATGTGGAGTCTTATTTCTATATTTATTTGAAATCTCATTTATAGGTTCAAATTTAACATATGACATTTACCGAATACAGGCCAATGTAATATGTTCCACAAGCAGATTCATCCACATGTCAACTGTAGGTGAATCTCCCACCATTTAAGAGCAATTCATCTGCGGGCAATGAACATGGACTTACTGATAGTTATTTGAAGATAACTGGGTTAAGTAAGATGTGTTATTATCCCCAATGTAAACGTTTTCAGTGTGTATTGTGCCTGTAGCGTAAGGAAAACAGTTAGTAGACAACAGATTTTAGTGTAAAGGGGAGCAACTTCAGGGCAACTCCACATAAGGTGGAAGACATTTAGGACAACTGTCATGCAGGCTTATTTTGGCTCTGTATATTATGGAAGGGGTGATGTAAACTTGATGGATTAAAGTATTTTTGAAAATACTTTACCACTCCTTATCCACTAGACCTGCAATACATAATTCCCATTTACTTTTAAATTTACATGGTTTTTGTTTATTTATTTTTGTAGGGAAGAATAAATCCATGTTAAAGACTGAGCTCTACACACATCTGTCAGGTAATCCAGCTATTTATTTCCTTTAAACAGACAGTAAGTAAGTTTTATGTGAACATGCCTTCTTTGCATTTATTAAGAAGCCAAACTATACTGCTTTGCCAGTTAAAGGAAATCTATCATTGCATTCTTTAAAATGTAAGTCTGCTTCTGTGTAACAGCTAATTAAAGAGTCAGAAACAAATGCCTGCAGAAGTGAATCTCAGCAATAAACAATTAGACCCAGACATGAATTGCCAGGGAATTGCAGAGACCTCGAATAATATTTAGACTGCAGTAATCATTCTTTGCTAATTAATTCATAGTTAGTGATGAGCGAATCTGTCCTGGTTCAGTTCACTTCCCCAAAAATTCATTTTTTTTGTCAAGCAGTTAATTATTCCATGGCAAATTTTTGCACCAGTTTTGTGAACAATCCACCAGTGGCGAAACGGAAATTTGCCACAAATCCAGGACTGCCAAAAATTTTTGCTCATCGCTATTCATAGAAATTTCTGCCAAGTTTACATGAATTCATTTTTACACTATAAAAAATGTACTGACTAGACAAACACAGAATCAGGTAATACAAGGTACCATTGTTCTAACCAAGGAATCAATTTGTCATTAGTCAATCCAGGTGCCATGTTTGCTCTGGATATCAACAGGAGAAGGATTATCATCCTGGTTCATACAATTTTCTTGGTACAAAATCAGGAATGAATTGCACTATAGGTCAATAAGAAAAAACATTAAGAAATACATGCAAACACTTTCATTATGCACAGATTACTTTATTTCCTCCAGATCAGAGGGAAGCAGTTGCAACACAATTTGCTTAATGTTATCAGCAATTTGTTCCAATAGCCAAGTTCAAAACAAGTCTTCCTTTGTTAGGGCTCTGAGTCTTTTTCGGCGATTTGCGCGAAATCGCGCCGCCGCGTCTGCCATCCCGCCGGCGACTTACATGTTCGCCGGTGGGATGGCAGAGGGAAGGCAACTCGGGGAGATTAGTCGCCCGCGAGCAGGGAGTTTTGCCGCGGGCGACTAATCTCCCCGTGTACCAGAGCCCTTAGAAGAAAATATTCCGAAAGCACCCATTTGTTATAATATTCCTTTTACCTGTTCTGCCTTTGCTGCAGTCCACTATCTCATAAGCAATACAGAACCCTAGTAACCACAGGAATGGCAGTGAAAACTTGTTACTATTTGTCTTAGTCACAAATCAAATCAAATCACTTTTATTGTCACATCATATTACTGGTACACTGATAAAGTACATGTGAGTGAAATTCTTGTGTGCAAGCTTCACAAGCAGCAGTGGAGTAGAAAATATAGGATAAATATGCACGAGTAGGCATGTATAAAAATATAAGAATGAGTGCACATGAATAGTGTTGCTGAAGTGTCTATGAAGTGTTAGTGGTCAGTGTTCAGCAGTCAGATGGCCTGATTGAAAAAGCTGTCCCTCAGCCTGCTGGTTCAAAACCAGATGCAACTATATCTCCTGCCTGACGGAAGTAGTTTGAACAGTCCGTGGCTAGGGTAACTGGAGTCTTTAATGATCCTCTCCGCTTTCCTCAGGCACCGCTTCCTATAGATGATGTCCTGGAGGGAGGGAAACTCACCTCCAATTATCCTTTCGGAACACCGCACCACTCTCTGCAGAGCTTTGTGGTTGTAGGCAGTGCTGTTGCCTTACCAGGTAGTGATGCATCCATTGATGCATCTCAATGGCACAGCGGTAGAAGGTCCTGAGGATGAAGGGGCTCATGCCGAATCTCTTTAGCCTCCTGAGAAAGAAGAGGCACTGCTGCGCTTTCTTCACTGTTTTGTCCATGTGAACTGACCGTGTGAGATCCTTTTCCGCTAAATGCAAACCCAGGAAATGGAAGCTACTCACTCACTCTCTCCACAGCAGCTCCACTGATGGTGATGGGGGTATGTACTCCTCCACCCCTCCGGAAGTCCACTATCATCTCTTTGGTCTTTGTAACATTAATCCCTGCTTTACAACGGAGGATTTATAGTGTTTAGGATGCTTGCATTTATCCAGTGCTAACATTACACCAAGCCCACTGAAGTGATAAGTAAAGGTAAAGTGAGCAGATTTCTAGACATTGGGCTTTTGGACTATATGGGACATACTCATTTCACAGCTACATTACAATATGTTGACTGTACTTCAAACTGAATTTCTAAAGCAAAGGTTAAAAGTACTCTTATCAGAAGCAAACAAATACATTAGGGCTGATTCACTAAAGTGCATTAAAACGTGCGCTATTTATAGCATGCGGTAAAAATTTTTATTGCGTCTAAATTTTTGCAACTTAATGCACGGTTTACTAAAAGCATACTTGCGTTAATTTACGCACGATACTGCATGCGTTATTTTAGTCGCAAAGACTATTTTCGTGCGGTATTTGACGGTACACCCCCCCATGTATAAATAGTCGCCGCATATAAACAGTAGCCGCATATAAATAGCAACCACATATAAATAGTCGCTGCATATAAATAGTAGTCGCATATAAATAGTTAATGTTAGCCATACATGCCAATACTTGTGGAAAATTACTGTGCTGAAAATGACCATTTCCCTGCAAACTGGAGGCTGCATCACTCTAGGGCCAACACATACTTGAATAAATAACACTGCAAAGTCCATATTTTATTGCCAAAAGTTGATTAACTGTACTACCGCCTGCCTCAAGTAGGTGTTAATTTTCGCATAGACTAATGCAATATTTAGCGCGTCTAAGTGTTTGTGAATCATATGTTATTGTTATTTCGGCGTGCAAATTAACGCATGCGGTTGCATGTAAATTAAAGCATGCGATGTGTGACTTAACACACACGGTAATACTGCAGTGAATCGCTCGTTAATTTTCGCGTCTATTTTTACGCAAAAAAGCGTGCAATAAAAATTAACACACTTTAGTGAATCAGCCCTATTGTGTCTTAAAATGATCCAAAAGCAAACGGATAAGGAATGAAAAAAGTTGTTTCTGACCCATCTAGGGTTATACGTGCTACTCTTGCAATAGTTATAACTGATATTTTTAGCATTTAGCACAGCCTGTATCCCACCACCTGATGTTGAGCTCAATCTACCAGCATCACATTAGGGGTTAAAAAATATTTTCCATAATATAAACACATACACCACAAACAAAAAATATTTTATGCACGAAAAAGTCCCATGGCTCCTGAACATGCCAATAGCAAATATATATAGTTTTATGGAGATTTCTCACTTGTATAGGTCAAAAACTCCCAGAAGTACACTACCAAATTTCCAAAGCTCTGCTTCAGAAAGCTGCATACTTTAGATTTCAAGGCCAAAAATTCCACTAAAAGAAGGTTTATCCCAGAAAATTACATTACACAATTTGTGATTTTTTTTTAAAAATCACTTCAAAGCATCCAGTCTATAGTATCTTATCTCCTACAGGTCATAAATTAATCAAATAAAACACCCTAAAAATGAACGCCAGGGGTCCACTGAACAGTTTGATGCCCAATATGCATAGGTTTACCTAAGTATGTCCCTATGTACCCTCATATGATTTATAATTTCTGTCATTTCAGCTTCTGCAAAATCAACACATTTACATCATTTTATGTAGGATAAGGCTACAAAAAAGTACACTCACCTCAGAAAGCCATATATTCTTGGAAAGTACACATTCCCCTGAATTCAAAATGGGTACCCATGTCTTTCTGCTCCAAAGTACCAAGCCCCAAAAGCTTTTCTAAATTTGCCGATTTTTTTTGACATTTCCAAAAATCACCTCAAAACTTCCAATATGGAGCATCTTATTTACTACAGGTCATTAGGTAGCTATATCAAAAAAAACCTAAATATGAACCGCAGACATGTACTGAATTGTTTGAGGCCCACTGTACATAGGTTTATCAAAGCACATGGCACTTATAGACCCCAAAATATACCTTGTCCACACTAATTTCGTGGCTTACCTTGAACACATGGTAGTTTTACGTGGGATAGAAGCTGCAGAAATGTAGGGTGACCCCGGAAAAGCATATACTTTTGGAAAGTACACATTCTGACAAATCCAACATTGGTAAAGAAGCCTTTCTACACCAAAGTACCAATCTGCAAAGTTTTCCTAAAGTTAGTGGTTTTTATGACTTTTCTGAAAATGCCTAAAATTTTGCATTTTGCCACATGTATCTTACAGCATTTCTTACATACAATGACACATCACCCTCAATATGAATGCCAGACATCTACTGAACAGTTTGATGCCCAATATGCAGAGATTTACCAAAGTATGTGGTGTACAGAGGCACCAAAATTAAAATAGCGCATATGAATTTTCGCAGCTGGCAACTCAGTTTCTGCAAAAAAAAGCCAAATGACCGTGTATTATGTGCAGTAACGCCCCCTAACTATACAGAAAAACCCCAAAAACCATATATTTTTGGAAAGTACACATTCTGACAAATCCAACATGAGTAAAGAGTCCTCTCTACACCGAAGTAAGAATATGCAAAGTTTTCCTAAAGTTTATTTGACATTTCACAAAATCACCTAAAAAGTTAGCAATTTGCCACATTTATCTCACACAATTTCTTGCATACAACGGCAAATCACCCTACATAGGAACACCAGTGGTCTACTGAACAGTTTGATGCCCAATATGCATAGATATACCAAAGTCTGTGGTGTGTACTGACCCCAAAATGAAAATAGCGCTTATGAGTTTTTCGCCTGCCAACTCAGCTTTTGCATACAGAGCCCCCTAAAAGTGTATTATATGCTGTAAGGCCCCCTAACTATACAGAGACCCCCAGAAAATGATTTTTTGGAAAGTACGCATTCTGACAAATCCAACATGGGTAAAGTAATTTTTCTACACCAAAGTACCACATGGCAAAGCTATACTAAAACAGATTAGGAACACTAAAACAGGGAAAAACCACAAAAAATGTGCAAATCAATGAAACAACAAAATAAGTCACACAACAGCGTAATTAGTAGTCAGAATATCTGATCCAATAGTCACGCTGTCAAAATAAAAAAAGAGTGTTATGAGTGTTTGTGTATACATGTGTGTACGTATCTAAAAGTTGTGTGACAGTGTGTATATGAGTGTATTTAAGTGTGCTAAAGTGTGCAAAATGAAAAAAAAACAAAACTGTGCTAAATTATGTGCTGCATGTGTGTGTAAATGTGTAATGTAAGTACGTGTAGACTACTACTACTACTGCACTTACTTGTCCTGGTGGTAGAAGGTTGCAGGGATTGCACAAAGGGTCCTTTCTGCAGAGTCCTTGCGGCACAGGAAGTGAGTGGGCGGTGCTGGGGAGCAGGGGAAGAAGCAGACGCAATGTGATTGTGTCTGCTGCTTGGAGGTCGGTCCTGCAACGATTAAGTCACAGGACCGACATGACAGCCCCCTGGCTCGTTCCCCAGGGGGCTATCATCGCAGCAAGGCGACACATGCCACCTCTATAGAGAGAATGCTTTATCTGAAAGCACGTACGCCGTACGTACTTGGCAGCTACAGGGTTAAATGTAACCTCTCTAAATAGGGCCCCTGCTTATGAGACATAAATTTTAGATTTGATGACTACAGCTCTGATGACTACCCATTTAAAACAGCAGGATAAACATCCACACTCATCCTAATAATCCTTCAGTGAAGGGCTAGCCTGACACATCAGCTATAGACCGATCACAGAAATGACTAGGGAAATTAGACATGATATTCAATATCATCCACAGCTCAACTTCTAAATTGCAGTAAGAACCTTTTAACTGCTATCCTTCATCCTTCACAAACCAGTCAGGCATTATAATAACTCCCTCAGCCAGTCACAATGGTATTTCAAGATCCCTTCATTTATCTTTTAGGAATTTCCAATGAGCCATGTAATTCGCAATATCTCCCCTTTGTGCTTTAGACTCAAAACAGACACTTGCTACCAGACTCATGATTTTGACCTATACAAGCATTCTAAATTTATGAGATAGTTTAACTGTTGAAACAGCTATATTTATTGGATAAGCTTAACTTAAATGCAGAACACCTTAGCTGCGGCACCTCACAGCATTTTGTGGGGTTTGTATGTTTTTAATATGGATTTTCAAATAAAAATGTGATTTTTTTCTTGTGTTGAGTTTGTGATACGTTTGGATACTGTTGCTTGATTTGCCCTTTAAATCTTTGGACTGTGTCCAATTTACTTTGGCCCTTTTTGACTGGCCACTGAGGATCATCATTTTTTGATAAAGTATAGACTGGTAAATTTTGGCCTTGATACCCAACTCTTTGCACTTGTGTGAGCTGGGTGATTTGTTTTAATAAATCACAATCATTTATTTATATAGCACCAGCAAGTTATACAGAGTATACTTTTACATTAATTTATAACAAACAAGGGTTATTCAATAACTTAGCAAATAAGGGTCACACAGTAAAACTAAGAAGGGAAGTTTGAGAACAAACTTTACGTTGGTTTGAAAAATGTGAAGTCACTGAATGAAATCTGATTGGCTGTTGTTGGCTCCACCCAGTTTTTCTAACCTTATAGTTATATAGTAAACTGTGGAAAGTTTGGGGACCCTGGTTTTAATAGTGTCTGAATGGCAGCAATTCAAATTTCCCCCCTGAAAGTCAATGAGTGACATCTGATTGGCGGTTGGTGGCTCTGCCCACTTTTTCTAACCTGGAAATGCAGTTACCCAGTTACCCAGTGACTAACTCAGTGACTACACTAAAGGTGCAAACACACTTGTTAAAGCCGCACACCTGTCGTTGCTATAGTCACTGCAATAGTTACAGAAACAGTTCTACACTAAAGGTGGCCATACAGGTAGCAATAATGATCTTTCCTACGACCATTGGTCGCAGGAAAGATCGTTCCCACCCACCATTGATGTTCAGGGC
The DNA here is from genome assembly GCF_000004195.4 of Xenopus tropicalis. Taxonomy (NCBI): domain Eukaryota; kingdom Metazoa; phylum Chordata; class Amphibia; order Anura; family Pipidae; genus Xenopus; species Xenopus tropicalis. The sequence continues at coordinate 88,002,542 of NC_030677.2, read as the reverse complement.
TGAATCTTCTGATATGGCGGTAGAAAAAATAGAAATTCTACCTCCATTTGCCGATTCAGCCCTAAACGGCGCCCGATCAAAATCTTTTAACCTGCCCGATCGACAAGGCAACCAATATCTGCAGCCTTTGCGATATCGGTTGTCTCTTCGAGCCACCATACACGCACTAAATATCATATGAAACCTTGTAATATCGGTGCGTGTATGGCCAGCTTTAGTTCTCTGGATAGACAATGGCCAAACCTAGGGGATAGTTTCTTCTGTATTTTTGCCTCGTCAGGTCTAAATTTAGCATTTGTAATTTTGTAATGAGCCAATGAACAGAACCCAATATGTGTTTGTTCAGCCAAGATGTATGTTAAGGAGGACATTGTTTTGACACCATATATGGGCCATTACATTACATTACATTAACATTTATTTATAAAGCGCCAACATATTCCGCAGCGCTGTACAATAAGCTTCTAAATTTGTCAGAATATGGCAATATGAGAGTTGGTTGGCAATATGACCTGTGTATGGTCAAGTTTACACAGAAACAAGGATAAGCAACAATCATAAAGTCCCAATCATAAAATAACATGATGAATATCTATTAACAAAAGTTGTGTGTTAATATAATAAGATTCATCTCTGATGTAACGCCTGTGTACATGGGATTTTAAAATTGCCAGCTCGTTTTCCTAGTTATCTCCTACTGCTGATGTTAAGGGACTGGCGTACCTGGACCCTGTGCCGTTTTACTAAGCTACTGACCACAGTACAGCTGGTGAAAATATATATTTTATATGAGATATGAGTTTTTACCATTTACTGCTTTTCTTTTGATTTGTGCCAGAAACTCTATCTTTGCCTGATATTTGACTGAATATATTGTGTACAGGTATGATCCAAAATGCTCGCAGCCTGGTAGGATTCCTGTGCTTTCTCAGAAGCAGCTGCACTTCAATCCCTCAATCTTTAGGGCAACATACAGTAGCTGGTCCTTGTTACTAGGCCATCCACCTCTGTGGACAAATATTCCTCAGGCTCTCAGAGGTACAGTACTGTACAGTCCCCAACAGGTCCCACAACAGGATAAGCATACCTCCCAACATTTCATTAAGAGAAAGAGGGACAAAAATATATGACGCTGGTAGTGCGGCAAAAATGTTTTGGCCACGCCTGCTTTGTGACCACATCCACATTCCACACCCACTTTACATGCCCCAGATGTGCCAGTATAATCACTAAATAAAAAGAATAAAAGACATATTAACTTCAGAGGTACCAGTATGACTACATTAAATTGATAAAGGGCATATTAACCCCAGACATGCCAGTAAAATTAATAAATGAAACTGATAAAGGGCATATCAACTTCAGACAAGCCAACAGTTCTGTGCCATTTTCCAAAGTTATAAACAGGTGGTACATAAATTTATGTTATTTCCTTCCATTCTTAATCAGTTGAAAGCAAATTAATATTAATGTACCACTAGAATTTCTAGCCATATAAACAAAGCCTAAGGTTCCCAGACTTATAAGGGCCCCTTTATATTTTATGAACGAGCGATACCTCTTCCCCTGCATGCTGTGCTCTGCCAGAGATTCCCAGGAGTCAGAGATATATGTTAGGGGTGGGAAGGTGAAACTGCCCAGCACACAAATAAAGACAGCAGCCTCATCTGCCTGATAAATGACAGAGCGCACCCTCAGCCCCTGACCCAGTGAGCAGGAGAGGAATGCAGCCAATGCTGATAGTTGACCCTTGCCTGTCACAAATGCTCCTCTTAAGACAATTAAACATCAAGGTAAACCTGCTCAAACTTGTTGGGATGAGCACACTTAGCCACCAGACAGTGTACTCTAGAGAGAGCATCGGCATTTCCCTGCTGACTCCCTGGTCAGTGCTCTACCACAAACTTGAAATTTTGAAGAGACAAAAACCACCCGCACAACATTTTTGCCGTTTCGTGTATTTTGAAAGATTTGCTAATTTTTCACTAAAGATAACCAGAACACATTTGCTCATCACTAGTGGCTATTATTTATAAGCATCTACTATTTATATAATACCATTTATATGCTACCATTTATATGTGGCTAATATTTATATACACCATTTATATGCGGCGACAATTTTTATACACTATTTCTAAGCTACCATTCATATGCGGCGACTATTCGCGGGCGTAATTTAGCACATGTACCAGCAAATACCGCATTGAAATAGTCTTCGCGAGTTAAATAACGCATGCAATATCGCGCGTAAAAAAGCGCGAGTATGCTTATAGTGAATTGTGCGAAAAATCGCCAAAATTAAGCCGCGGTAAAAATTTTAGCGCACAATAAAAAGAGCGCACGTTTTATCGCCCTTTAGTGAATCAGGCCCATTATCTTTCTGCTAAGGTAGGCCACTGGATGTTTTTCCCCCCTGATCAGCTATGACAAAACAGCACCTAGACCCAGATCTGAGGTATCTGTTTGGACTATGAATTCACTTTTAAAATCAGCGATGATCAAAACCGGGCATTTACACAGTACAGCTTTTAGATTTTAAAATGCTGCCTCTGCCTCGGGGTTCCATGTAATCATGGTAGACTTTCCCCCTCTAGTTAGTTCAGTGAGTTGGGCAGCAATAGTGGCAAAATTGGGCAAAAATCTCCTGTAGTAGTCCACCATTCCTAGGAAAGCTCTTACCTGTTTTTTTGACAGTGGTTGGGGCCAATTTTGTATATCTGGGGTTTAATTACCCCCTTCCAATAACATATCGTAAGTAACGGGCCTCTTCGAACCCAACTGCACATTTCTTGGGGTTGGCTGTTAAACCAGCCATCCTGATAGAGTCAAAAAAATGGCAGTTTAACAAGGCAGTTCATTGAACTAACTCACATCTCTTCTCACTTCTATAGGTAATTCACATCTGTGTAAACCTCTGCTGTATACTGCTATATAAGCCTCTATATTGCAGCCTCCTTATTAATGGTAATTTTCATCTATCAGTCGTATCTGCTATGCCAATAACTTTTTCTGTTAGGCCTACCTTGATTTAGTACTTGTGATAGCTGTGTCAAACTCACATCTGTGTCCACTCCTCAGTGAGCAAGAGATATATTTACAGCCCCAAAACTTGGTTCTGGTGCTTGTAAAAGTCTCCTCCTCCCTACACAGCCTATTTACTTTGATCCCTGATTGATTAATTGATTAATTAGTCAATCAGGTTCTGGCTTTCCCCAATCAGCTGCATATAAATTCAGATGCAGCCATGGGGATGGCACTAGTGTCAGGGGCAGGCACTAGTGCTAACATTTCCTAAGTGCTAATATTATAATGGCAGATAAACAAGGCAGTTGGACAAGGCATTGACAAGGCTCCGAACTATCTCCAATCAACACTAAACAAAATGGAATCGCAAGAAAACAACTTTGCTTGTTCCTGGTAGTTTGTTATTTCCTACCCCAAAAATGCTTTATCCTGCCTTCCTCCTCTTGGCACTTTCATTTTTCTTAAAACATCTCCAGCCACATCCTCCATCCAGTCAGAAAGGTATAACAATCTCAGCCCCTCTTAGCACTTGAAGTTTTTAAAGTGCTTTGCTCCATAACTCCAGTTAACCCTTCTTCCTCACATAAAACAAAAACTCTCAAAATCCTGTGCCCTCTGGAATTCCCGCTCCATCTGCAACAAACTCACCTCCATCCATGACCTTTTCATTGCTAAATCACTTAACTTATTTGCAATAACTGAGACCTGGCTTTCCTCTACTGACACTGCCTCACCTGCTGCTCTGTCCTTTGGGGCGCTACACCTTACTCACACTTCCAGACCTGGGAACAGGACAGGGGGTGGGGTAGGACTCCTTCTCTCCCCCCGCTATTCATTTAAAGTCCTTCCACCTCCTCCTTCTCTTTCATTTTCCTCATTTGAGGTTCACTCTATTAGGCTCTACTCCCCTGTCTCACTTCGCATTGCGGTCATATACCGACCTCCTGGACCAACCTCACAATTCTTTGACAACTTTTCTGCCTAGCTTTGTTACTTCCTTTCCTCTGATTCCCCATCCATTGTACTTGGTGACTTTAACATACCTGTTAACAATCCTAATGCCCCTGCTGTCTCTAAACTCCTCTAACATCCTCCTTTGGGTTATCTCTGTGCTCTGACTCCTCCTCTCACTCTAAGTTCACTAACTCCCCTTTCCCCTCTCTGATCACAATATGCTCACATTTCAACTCTTGCTAACTCCCTCTACACCCTCTGCTGTCCCCCAAACATGCACATACCGAGACCTGCAATCCCTAAACACGTCACACCTCTCTTCTTCCTTTGACTCTCTTCATTCTAACACCCTAACTGTCTCTTGTCCTAATCAGGCTACCTCTGTCTACTACAGCACACTCGCCACTGCCCTTAATCAGCTTGCTCCTGCCAAGACAAAACGTATGAGGCCCAAACCACTCCAACCCTGGCACACTGCTCATACCAAATACCTCCAAAAACGTACACTTGAGTGCCGCTGGCGCAAATCAAGGTCAGAGTCAGATTTCTGCAGCTACAAATCTGCTCTGCTCTTCTATAATACCACCCTCTGCCAAGCTAAACAAACCTACTTCACTGCACTCATTAACACCCCCTCCGTGTGCTACAGTCACTGCTCAAACTATTGCAGAGCACTTTAAAAATAAAATTGACACCATCCGAAGTGACATTGCACAACTTAATCCCCATAACCATTTACCTCCCTCCCTACATGCAACCCAATCTCTTCTTGGCTCCTTCTCCCCAGTGACTGAAGAGGAAGTCTCAAAACTGTTGTCTTCCTCTCACCTTACTACCTGCCTGCTTGATCCCATTCCTACCAAACTTCTACGCAATGCCAACCCCTGTCTTATCAAAGCTTTAACTCATCTATTCAATCTCTCGCTCTCTATTGGAATCTTTCCCTCCCAACTGAAACATGCACTTGTAACCCCTATTCTTAAAAAACCCTCCCTTGATCCCTCCAATCCTACAAACCTCTGACCTATCTCTCTGCTCCCATTCACCTCCAAACTGCTCGAGTGCCTAGTCTACAACCGACTGACACTATTCCTCTCTGATAATAACCTCCTGCATCCCCTACAATCTGGTTTTAGACAACAACACTCCACCGAAACTGCTCTAAACCGACTAATAAATGACCTCCTATCGGCTAAAGCCAAAAAACACTACTTGCTACTAATACTTCTCGATCTCTCTGCTGCTTTTGACACTGTGGATCACCCTCTTCTCCTCCAGACTCTCCGCTCTCTTGGCCTTCGTGACACTGCCTTATCCTGGTTTTCATCTTATCTTTCAGATCGATCCTTCAGTGTCTCTTACAATGGGGAATCGTCTTCTCCCTTGCCTCTTTCTGTCGGGGTTCCTCAAGCCTCTGTCTTGGGCCCCTTACTATTTTCTCTCTATACCTCCTCACTTGGCAAATTAATCAATTATTTTGGCTTTCAGTACCACCTCTATGCTGATGATACTCAGATCTATCTTTCCTCTCCTGATCTCAACCCAGAGCTTCTAACTCGCGTCTCTTCCTGCCTGTCCACTATCTCCACTTGGATGTCCAAACGTTACCTTAAATCAAACCTCTCTAAGACTGAATTGGTTCTCTTTCCCCCATCCAACACCCACATTGTTCCCGAGGTATCTATAACGGTTAACAATTCTACCATCACCCCATCTTCCCAGGCCTGGTGCCTTGGGGTTATCCTTGATTCTGCCCTGTCCTTCACTCCTCATATCCAATCACTTACCAAATCATGCCACTTTCACCTAAGAAATATTTCCAAAATACGATCATTCATCACCCAAGATGCTGCCAAAATTCTTATTCACTCTCTTATAATATCTCGCCTGGACTACTGTAACTCCCTGTTAATTGGCCTTCTCCTCCAAAGACTGTCCCCTCTCCAGTCCATAATGAATACTGCTGCCAGGCTCATACACCTCTCCAACCGCTCCTCTGCCATGCCACTCTGCCAATCTCTGCACTGGCTTCCCCTACCATCCAGGATAAAATTCAAACTAATGACTCTCACATTCAAAGCAGTTCATAACTCTGCCCCACCCTACATCTCTGAACTCATCTCTAGTTACCATCCAACCCGCTTTTACGCTCCTCTACTGACCTGCTCCTCAACTCCTCTCTCATTCCCTCCTCACACGCTCGCATTCAAGACTTTGCAAGGGCTGCCCCCCTTCTCTGGAATTCGCTCCCACAATCAGACTTTCTCCCAATCTCTCTGCCTTCAAGAGATCTCTAAAAACACATTTATTTAGAGAAGCTTACCCTAATCTAGTTTAGCAATACCCTGTGCCACACCTCTCACAACTCTGGTCATGCCCATTCCCACACCTTGTGTCTCAACCCTTTCTCCTTGTAGATTGTAAGCTCTTTTGGGCAGGGCCCTCTTCACCTCTTGTATCGGTTATTGATTGCTTTATATGTTACTTTGTATGTCCAATGTATAAAACCCACTTATTGTTCAGTGCTTCAGAATATGTTGGCGCTTTATAAATAAATGTTAATAATAATAATAATAAAAGCCTGAACCCTGGGTAAGTGACTTTTCCAGTCTGTGCTAAAAATGATCACGTCATCAAGGTAAGAAAAGCGTATTTAACATGGGGCTTAAGAATGTGGTCCATCAGCGTCTGAAATGTATCTGAGGCCCCATGGAGACCAAATGGTAGCACCTCATCCTGAAATAGCCCTTCTGGGATAGAAAAAGCTGTTTTCTCTTTTGCTCTGGCGGTCAGCGGTACCTGCCAGTAACCTTTTGGTCCATGGTGGTGATATACAGTACCTTGATGGGACAAATCTCTCAAGCAGCTCATCTACCCTGGGCATTGGATAGGCGTTAAATTTAGAGACTTCATTTAACTTTCGGAAGTCATTGCAAAAACGGAGACTGCCATCTGGTTTAGGGATTATGACAATGGGGTTAGACCACTCACTGCAGGACTCTTCTATTACTACAAGCTCTAGCATCTTCTTAACTTCATCAGAGATTGCCTGCCTGCGAGCCTCAGGAACCCTATAGTGCTTCAAGTTTACCTTTACACCAGGCTCAGTCACAATGTCATTTTTCATAACAGTAGTGCACCCTGGTAAGTCTGAAAACACATTCTTATTTTGCTGCAAAATTCTTTTACCTCCTGCCTATGACTTGGCGACAGGCTCTCAGATATTTTTACCTCTGGTACTGAACTAACTGTGGTTTCCAAAGGAAAATTTACAGCAGCAAGAGACTCACAGTCTTTTCCAGGGCTTTATCAAATTGACATGATATTTTTGGTAGGGTTTCCACTTCCCAGGTTGATGCACCCTGTAATTGACTTCTCCTACCTTTTCTACAATCTCATAAGGTCCTTGCCATTTTGCTAAGAATTTACTTACTACAGTGGGAACAAGAACCAGTACTCTATCCCCTGGATTAAAGTTTTTCACTGTAGCCAAACAATTATATACACAGGACTGGGCCTCTTGAGCCTTTTGTAAATGATCCCTTACAATGGGCATAACCCTTTCAATTCTATCTTGCATTTGGCTAATATTCTCAATTATAGTCTTAAAGGGAGTGGCTTCCTGTTCCCAGGTCTCCTTGGCAATATCCAGGAGTCCCCTCTGGGGTCTCCCATACACCAGCACAAAGGGAAAGAACCCGGTGGAAGCTTGGGGCACCTCTCTTATAGTGAACATGAGGTAGGGTAACAGGCAATCCCAGTCCTTGCCATCGGTGGCCACAACTCTCTTTAACATTCCTAGTAGGGTTTTGTTGAATTTCTCTACCAGCCCATCGGTTTGGGGTGGTACACAGAGGTACGCAACTGGGAGATTTTTAACAATTTACATAATTCTTTGGTAACCTTTGCCATAAATGGCATACCCTGGTCAGTAAGAATTTCTTTTGAGATACCCGTACGTGTAATCATCAGAAATAACTATCTTTGCTGAAGCATTCCTTAGGGGGATGGCCTCTGGATATCGAGTGGCATAATCAAGAACAACCATGATGTATTGGTGTCCCCTAGCAGATCTGACTAGAGGGCCTACCAAATCCATGGCGATCCTCTCAAAGGGTACCTCAATTATGGGTAACGGTACAAGGGGACTTTTGAAATGGGGCATTGGGGCAGTTAATTGACAAATAGGAAAGGAATCACAATACTGTTTCACATCTTGATATATGCCAATCCAATAAAACCTTTGTAGCACCCTGTCTTTGTTTTGTCCCTCTGCAAGCCCCTTCACTTTGCCCCATAAGTCCCAAAAGACAGGGAAATCACGTCCCAATATAACATTATGCAGTAAGTTTTTTACCACTCCCACTTCATGAATGCAGATTCCCCCCACAGTTTCAAAGGATAGAGAGCGCTGAAATACTTCATGAAAGTGCGGAGGGACTGTGGAGCTAGCTTGGGCTCAATTCCCTCCGGCACAAGAAGGGTTACGTTAGTATTTGAAAATAATCTAAATAATATTGATAGAGAAATAGCAGATAGGAAACAGAGGAAATTTGAGAGAGATAGAAAAGATTACACAGGTGGGATAGTATTTAACTGGCATCAACAAATAGCCAAAGTCAGAAAGGGGGAGAGAGGAATGGAGGAGGTAATAAGAAGGGATTTTTTAGAAGAGAGAAATTCAAGGGATGGAATAGAAATAATAGTAAAATAATTTATTCCACTAACAATAATAGAAAATACCAAGAAGAAAGAGGGAAACCTAACCATAGAACTGATACTATTGGTGGGGGAAGAAAGAAAGAAAGAAAGAAAGGGAAAACACAACATATATACCAATACAAGGACCTAATAGATTTCTCCCTCTTTCAGATAAACCAACAGGTCCATCCCAACACTCGACAATGGAAAAAACTACGCCGGTTCCTTTTCAGGAAAAGAAAAAAACACCAAGGAGAGAGAATTTAGGAGGAATACAAGACACACGATGGAAACTGGGACCCCACCCAAAAAGAATGAGAAAATGGGAGAATTTTTGTCGAGACCTAGAGGAAAGAGATCGGGACAAAGAGCTAGATTACGAGAACTGAAAGAACATGTGAGAAATATCAACCCTGAAAATTTATACAAATATGGAATTTTTAATCTGTCAGGGGTATGTCTAACATTAGGACAAATTAGCCTATAAGGGTTTAAACTATTCACCGAGATCATCTATCGACAGTTTTGAATTTTTTGTTGACTTTGGACTTTTTATTAGGAAACTTACGGTTAAGCGATTTTTTAATATTAAGGACTCTAAACAGCCCCAGAAGAGTGAACCATATACTCTGAGTAGTACCAACTTAGTGAGTAATGATATGAGTGGACTGATTACAATGCATAGCCCTTTGAGTGAATCCCAACCTATGGATGGTTTTAAAATAGGCACAAATGTGCGAGGGATCTCTAAATTTTATCCTTACGAATCGAAGGGCCCTTATATTTCCCTCTTTGAAAGGCTAGTAACTAGGGAACTCTTAGAAATGCGAAATCCTCCTTGGAAAGATAATTTAGCCCCCCTGGAAAGGGAGGCCATTTTGTCTATACAACAGAACTCAGAGCTAATCATTAGGCCCGCAGATAAGGGAGGGGGGGTGGTAGTTCAAGATCGGGCGGAGTATCTTAAGGAAGCATATAGACTACTAGACGATAGTTCAACTTATGTGAAACTTGCGAAGGACCCCACAAAGGAGTTTCGGTTAGAATTATTTATTATTTTGAGGAAAGCTGTCTGTAGTAACACAATACAACAAAAAGAATTTGACTTTTTATGGGTGAGGCACCCGAGATTGGCAATCTTTTATCACCTTCCGAAAATTCATAAGAAACTGACTAATCCAGAAGGCCGCCCGATTATTTCAGGTATTGACTCCCTAACTTCCTACAACCAGTTGTACCATGTATAAAATCTTATTTGAAAGATTCTGGAGCGGTAATGGAGTTACTGCAGGATATCACGTGGGAAACAGGATACATATTGGTGACAGCAGATATTTCAGCCCTCTACACCTCTATAGAACATCATAGAGGTGTAGAGGGAGTAATTAGAATCTTGGAGAAGTTTAATTTTCCGGAATACAGACAAAGGGAATTCTTAAAAGAAACTATGTTATTTATTTTACAACATAACTACTTTAGATTTTGGACAGACTTTTTTCTTCAGATTAGAGGGACGGCTATGGGAACGCGGTTCGCTCTCAGTTACGCTAACTTATTTTTAGGAGACTGGGAGGATAAACATATTTGGGGTCAGGACCGCCCCCTGGCTTTAAAAACATACCGTCGTTATATCGACGATCTATTGATAATATGGGATACTAATTTCTTCTATAGATAAATTTTTTGGGACTCTTAATAAAAATAGCGAAGGTCTCAAATTTTCATACAAATATAGTGAAGTTAGTATAGAGTTCTTGGATCTAGAGATATTTGTGGAAGGAGGCAAATTATGTACAAGAACACATTTCAAAGAAGTAGACAGAAACACCTACATACTCAAAAGTAGTCATCATAGAGATATCTGGCTGAATAATGTACCAAGGAGTCAATTTATGAGAATACGTAGAAATTGTAAGAAAGATTGTGACTTTCTTGAACAGAGTAGTTTCATTTATAAGAGATTTCTGGAGAAAAAGTATGATAAAGATCACTTGATAAGGGGGTTTATGAGGGTGGCTGGATCAGATTTTTCTGTTTTTCTTCCGAGGTTGGGAGGTACCTATAGGGCTGACCAAATAGAATTGATTTCCCAGGGAGATGCCCGTAATCTGGAGATTAGGGATGATCTTGACCTTTTTCTTGAGAATGAGTCTGCTGTGGGGATACGCCGGTGTGCCAGCCTCTGAATATCATCAAAAAGGAAGTAGGACTAAGACCACAAAACGGGAAATTAAGTTGAGAAGTAAAGAATTAAAAGAAAGGAGAGGTGGAGAGGGCTTAAATGTGGAAAAAGAAAAACCGTTTGTGAAAGTGAAACAAAAGAAATATTATATAAATAAAATAGAACAAATGGAGGTGTTACAATCCACCGTCAATGAGCCATCCAAAGAGTATGGCAAGTTGGCTATGGTGGTAAGGTATCACTGTAGTTTAGGAGAATTTTTACGTATACTTGAAAGATATTGGCCAATATTGTTAAATGATCCATTTCTTAAAGAGACCCTACCCAATGACCTACCGGTGATCTATAAGAAAAACAAAACGTTGAGAGATATCTTAGCACCAACAGTTTTAAGACAACATAGGGAGAGATGTAGTGATAAGAAGGAGTCCATTTTAGACTATATTTGTGGTGAACAAGGGAAAGTAGGAAGGGTAAAACAGGAGGTATCCAGAGGCTGGCATGTACGTGGCAAGTGCTCCCAGTGTCACTTTTGTCCCAGGAAGGTAGTTAAGATGGAACATCTTAAAAATGGCAAGGAATATACCATTAGAAATCACATCTCCTGTTGGTCACAATATGTGATATATGTAGTCGAATGTAGCTGTAGTAAAAAATATGTTGGACGTACCATTAGATCCTTTCGTACGAGATTGTACGAACACATTAGGAAGATCAGACTAGGATCTACTGAAATACCACTGTATAGACACTTTAAAGAGACACATGCATCTGATGTAAGACACCTTAAAGCCTGGGCTATAGAGCAAGTAGAGGAAGATTATAGAGTTGGAGATAGACTAATGACATTGGATAGGAGGGAATCATTTTGGATGTTTACTTTGAACACCTTTGAACCAGTAGGTTTTAATGAAAATTGGAATATTAAGTCCTTTATAAATTGATAAGTAGAGCATTGAGCTCTCTATAAGTTTGGGTCCATACAGGATGATGATGTTGAGTACTTATTCTGAAATTTATGTTGATCTGGTATTTGGAAGTCTACTAGTTTTTAATATCCATCTAGAAAATTTGTTGGATATGTTATCTAGGTGCTAGTATAGAACATCAAGCCCCTTTAAGTTGTATTGGTGAGTGATATGAGGTATGTGCCTCTAAAGGCTATGTAGTGTGGCCAATACAGTATATGGATATAAACTTCCCCTTTTTGTATATATATATATATATTTTTAAAAATATTTACTATCCTTTATTGTATTTTTTGTTTTATTATTTATTATTTATGTTAGATATTAGGTATGAGGATATTTATAGGGATTGATTTAAGGGAACCTTAGACCCTTAGTGAATGTGTGGTCAGTGAACCCAAGAGAGGGTTAACTGGAAAGAAAGGGTTAACTGGAAGAGGGGGGTTAACAGGAAAAGGAGTAACAACAAGGGGTATATAAAAAGGTGGAGCAGCCCCTAAGGAAAAATTGCAGTCCAGGAAGAAGCGCACGAGCGCGAAACGCGTCGGCAGGAAGTGTGGTTGTAGAGAGGACCCGTAGTTAAGAGCTTGGCTTCTGTGGTGACGTCACCGGAGGAACCGGCGCGAAGCCGAGCACACGGACTTCGTGCTCTTTTCCACTAGCTACCCTAAAAGTAAGTTCCCGGCCGGGACTTAGGAGATTATATGCAAGTAAACTTTTTTCTTGGGGGATATATATGTGAATAGAACTAGCAGTGACATTTATCAGCACCTCTTTGGGTGGTGGAGCAGCAGGGCCGTTTTCGAGCTAAAAGGTCCTGTTGCTAGTAGATGAGCCATATTACCTGTGTAAAACTATAATCAAGTAGCGCTAAGTAGCGCTGTACGGACTTATATAGTCTGATAATAATAGGATGGTCTGGCCTGAGTGAATATACCACCCAATTTGATTAAGTGCCCTTGTATGTGCAACAAGGCTGTAGTAAGTTTAAAGATACCGATACGCTTGAGATAATTCCCTCAATTCTATATAATCATGTTTTATTGAGTAGGCTATATAATCATGATCTATTGAGTGAATTATATGCTATACTAAGTTATTTCTCTCCCCCATATATATACACATTAATTCATTTCCCTCCCCCATATGTACTCTGAATTGATTATCCTTGTATACATTCTGAATTGATTTCCTCTACTAGATTTTTTAAGTATTTTTAATCCTCATATGATTACGTATTAACAGTACAGGTATAGGACCCATTATCCAGAATGCTCGGGACCAAGGGCATTCCAGATAAAGGATCTTTCCGTAATTTGGATCTTCACACCTTAAGTCTACTAAAAAATCAATAAAACATTAATTAAACCCAATAGGAACCTTTTGCATCCAATAAGGATTATTTCTATCTTAGTTTGGATCAATTACAAGGTACTGTTTTATTTCTACATAGAAAAAGGAAATCAGTTTTAAAATTCTGAATTATTTGATTAAAATGGAGTCTATGGGAGACAGGCTTTCCGTAATTCGGAGCTTTCTGGATAACGGGTTTCCGGATAAGGGGTCCGATACCTGTATTAACTTGTATTGTAAATATACTTCTCTACATTTAAATTGTAAAATAGTTAGTGTTCACTATAGGTGTTTTTTATTGATATATTTTTAATGTATGAATTGTTCACTATTTGTGCAATAAATAAATTGATTAATTTTACTATTGGGAGTGATTTATGAGCGCCAACTATTTAAGGGTTAAGCCATTGGGCAGGAAAGTATTAGACCCCACACTCACCCCTCCCCTGTTGCCTGTCAGCTCCCAGCGCAGCGTTGCAGCCTCACCTCCTGCTACACACGGAGCGGCATCTCCCTCCCCCCTCCCTGTTTAAGCGCATTTAGCTGGCGACCGGTAGGTCAGTAATTTCGCTCAACCTAAATGTATATGTCTTCATTTCAGGCTCTGTTCATGTTTTGCGGGTGATAGTCCTTGGCCATTTAATCTCTGGTTGTTTGATGGTTTCCACATGCCCACTGCGTTCGCAGTGGCTGGCATTTGTTATAAAACAATCTTTAAGATGTTTGGTAAAGTTTGAAATACATGGCAAGGACTATTCTGATGTTGGATTCTTTAATAAAGCTGTGGCCGAACTCCACCCACAAAAACAGTGTCGTGTTTTTCTCATGTCAGTTGGGCTTATCGGGGGGGGTAGGTTAGAAGGAAGGGAATAAGTCTCCGCAGTCCAGCATAGCTGTGGGATAATTTAACTTCCCATGAATGCAAATAACCCCCATATGGTATGACTGTAACTTCCGGATGTCTACCAGGCTGTCATGAGCCAGCAGGGGCGGGCCAAGCCGACCGGGCGCCCTAGGCAACCCGGTTGGCCAACTCCGCCCACCTCCCCGCCCCCCCTGAGTAAATATTTGATTAGGTGAGCCAAAAGTGTGGCGTTTTTACTAAACAATAGGAGGACTATTGGGCAGTATGCTTTTTAAATTTTGACTTGCATTCTCCTTTAAGGAAGTTTGAGCAGCTTCAGCAAGTATTTGATTAGTCTTTTGTTGATAAGCATTGCTTGCTGCTGCTGAGCATTGGCTTGCTGCAGGCCAGTATTGATTTGCTGCTGCTGAGCATTGGCTTGCCGCTGCTAAGTATTAGTCTGTACCAGCTGTTTTATAACTTCTTCCATCTTGGCAATGCCTTGGGACATCACCCCAGACTGCTTAACGGAATATCCCTTTAAGAACACTGTCTCTTTAAGACTACTGTCTCTTGTTGCCCACATCTGAGCACCAAATGTGGGGATTTAGCTCTTTAGGTAGAAGCGGCAGCTCCTTACTAACAGGCTGTTGGCTGGTTGAATCAACTTGCTTTTCATTTCAACAAAAAAGGGATAAGTATTCTTTATTAACTTTTATCAGTTTTTTAACTGTTGGGTTTAATTTTTTTTTCAAAAGTAATTGTTGTTTTTGGTGCTAATTTACAAAGTTTGGTTGAACTTTAAGGCTTACAGCAGGTTTGCCAGAAGTTACATTCCTTTGTAATTACCCTCAGTTTGAGGTGGGTGGGGTTTGATTAGTTGACCTTTACAGACTGTATAAATAGAACCACTGGCACTCCAGTGAGCTTGCTCTGTTGGTAGGTGCTCTGTAAGTGCTTGCTCTTGAAGTGGGGGCTCTGTAAGTGGAGTTATAAACTCAGGAGTTACAAACTAAGGGAGTTAAAAACAAGGTACTAAGTTTGTATTTACTTAAAGTCCTTTCACCTATTTTTGTTTAACTGTTCCTGTAACTGGGAGAATAAGTGGCAGCAACATTGAAGGTCTGACACAGTGCACAGCCTGCCACATGTATGCAGTTGTGGAACAACAGTTCCTAAGTGCATACCTCTGTTGTGGATGTGAGCGAATTGCTACTTTAGAGGCTCGCGTTAGAGCACTAGAGGACAGGGCAGTAAGCTGGGTGACAGTTAGAAAATCTAGTGTGGGGAAAAGGAAAAGGGATGCTGCTCCAGGGTTTGTGCATCCCAACAGATTTGCCAGATTGTGTGAAGAAGATGGGAGTGTGAACTCTGGACTGGCGGTTCTAGATGAGGCTGATCTCTCTAACAGCCGGGAGACCAGTTTCTCTAGTAGTGGTGGGGAGGAGAGCAGAGCTAGGCCTAAACAGATGGTGGTTATAGGGGATTCAATCATTAGGAAAGTGGACAGGGTAATCTGTCAAGCGGATCGCTTCAACCGGACAGTTTGCTGTCTTCCTGGTGCCAGGGTTCGGCATGTGGTTGATCGGGTTGATACATTATTGGGAGGGGCTGGGCATTACCTGGCTGTCCTGGTACATATCGGTACTAACGACAAAATGAACGGTAGGTGGGGGACCTTAAAGAGTGAGTTCAGGGATCTAGGCTCTAAGATTAAGGAAAGGTCCTCCAATGTAATTTTTTCGGAAATTTTGCCGGTGCCACGTGCAAGTTTAGGGAGACAGCGGGAGCTTAGGGAGCTAAATGCGTGGCTTAAGTCTTGGTGTAGGAAGGAAGGGTTTGGGTTCCTAGAGCACTGGGCTGACTTTTCCTTGGGGTACAATCTATACAGCCATGACGGATTGCACCTCAATGGAAGGGGGTCTGCTGTGCTAGGGGAGAGAATGGTTAAGAGGTTGGAGGAGTGTTTAAACTAGACAAGGGGGGGGGGTGAGCTAGAGTTCTTTAGGAAAGTTAGTGTAGACGGGGCAGGGGGACTAGCAAAGTGTTGTGGGGGAGGAGTGAGCGGAGCATATAGTTCATCAGATAAGGAGCTTCCGTTACAAGGAAAACAGTCTAATATTTGCCTTAGCTCTAACTCTCCGTTAGCTAATGTAAACATCAGAGGGAGAAGTAGTAATCTCCGCTGCATGCTGGCTAATGCGCAAAGCTTGTCGGGTAAATTAGGGGAGCTGCAAGCTATTGCATTTATTGAAAATTATGATTTAATTGGTATCACTGAGACCTGGTGGGATGATAAATGCGACTGGACTTTAAATTTAAATGGTTATACACTTTTAAGGAGGGACAGAGAGATTAAAAAGGGTGGAGGGGTTTGTCTTTATGTAAAGTCAGATTTAAAGCCATGTAATAAAGACATTACCAATGAAAACGTTGAATCTCTATGGGTAGAAATTTCAGTAGGGCTGAAGGTCACAAAGAAAATGATCATTGGTGTATGCTATAAACCACCCCGTATAGATGAGGGGGATGAGGCCCAGCTATTGTTGCAAATGGAGGAGGCTTCAAAACTGGGTCAAGTTGTTATTATGGGGGACTTTAATTATCCGGACATTGACTGGAGTAATGGGGGGGCTAAGTCAGAAAAAGCTAGTAGGTTTGTAAATATTCTAAATGACAACTTTTATTTCAGGCGGTTCAAGAACCTACTAGGAATGACTCTATTTTGGACCTGGTAATATCTAATAATAATGTAATAATGAACTCATCTCTAACATTTGTGTGGGTGAGCATTTGGGGAACAGTGATCACAACATGGTCTGCTTTGAGATAATGCTGCAGAGACAACTCTATAAGTGAGTAACTAAAACGCTCAATTTTAGACGTGCAGACTTTGCCAGTATAAGGGCATCTCTGCAATGTGTCAACTGGGAAAGGCTTTTCATGGGGTTAGACACAGAAGGAAAATGGAACATCTTTAAAACATTGCTTTGCAGGTATACACAACAGTATATTCCCCTTGTAAGCAAGGAGAGGCATCGCAAAGCAAAACCTTTATGGCTGAATAAAAGTGTTAGTGTCGAGGTTGGTAAGAAAAAACTTGCTTTTAAAGCATTTAAGTTAGCTGGGACAGCAGAAACTTTCATCAGGTACAAGGAAGCAAATAAAGCATGCAAAAAAGCTATCAGGCAAGCTAAAATAGAGATGGAAAGGGATATTGCAGCTAGGAGTAAAATTTAATTATGTGAATAGTAAAAAAATGAAGCAAGAAGGAGTGAGAACCTTATTATCACGGGGGGGTAAGTTGGTTGATGAGAACGGGGAAAAAGCAGAAATTTTTAACTCTTATTTTTCATCTGTCTATACATCTGAGGAGCCAGCTAATGAAGGCTTCCCTTTTAATATGCCCAGTTCAAGTAATTTAGCTACTGACGTATGGGTCACTCGGGAGTACATTCAAAAGAGACTTGAACATGTAAAGGTAAACAAAGGTCCAGGACCGGATAGAATTCATCCCAGGGTATTAAATGAGCTGAGCGCTGTGATTGCCAAACCTCTTCACTTAATTTTTCAGGATTCATTGAGGTCTGGCATCATGCCGAGAGACTGGCGAATTGCTAATGTGGTGCCGTTATTTAAAAAGGGATCCCGTTCTCAGCCTGAAAACTATAGGCCTGTTAGTCTAACATCAGTAGTAGGAAAACTTTTGGAAGGGGTAATAAGGGATAGAGTACTTCACAATACTATAAGTTTGTACCAGCATGGTTTTATGCGTAACAGATCTTGCCAGACTAATTTAGTCGCTTTTTATGAGGAGGTGAGTAGGAACCTCGATGCTGGAATGGCAGTCGATGTCATCTACTTGGACTTTGCTAAAGCGTTTGATACAGTACCTCACAGAAGGTTAATAATCAAATTAAGGAATATTGGCCTAGAACATAATATTTGTAATTGGATAGAGAACTGGCTGAAGGATAGATTACAAAGAGTGGTGGTAAATGGAACATTTTCTAATTGGACCAGTGTGGTTAGTGGAGTCCTTGGTCCTTTGCTTTTTAACTTGTTTATTAATGACCTGGAGGTGGGCATAGACAATACTGTTTCTATTTTTGCTGATGACACAAAATTATATAGTTACACAGTTACATAGGGTTGAAAAAAGACCAGTGTCCATCAAGTTCAACCCATCCAAGTAAACCCAGCACACAGAACCCACACCTACCAATCTATACACTCACATAAATAAACTATATATACAACCACTAATACTAACTATAGATATTAGTATCACAATAGCCTTGGATATTCTGATTGTTCAAGAACTCATCCAGGCCCCTCTTAAAGGCATTAACCAAATCTGCCATTACCACATCACTAGGAAGGGCATTCCACAACCTCACTGCCCTCACCGTGAAAAACCACCTACGCTGCTTCAAATGGAAGCTCCGTTCCTCTAATCTAAAGGGGTGACCTCTGGTGCGTTGATTGTTTTTATGGGAAAAAAGAGCATCCCCCATCTGCCTATAATCCCCTCTAATATACTTGTACAGAGTAATCATGTCCCCTCGCAAGCGCCTCTTTTCCAGAGAAAACAACCTCAACCTCGACAGTCTCACCTCATAGTTTAAATCTTCCATCCCCTTTACCAGTTTAGTTGCACGTCTCTGCACTCTCTCCAGCTCATTAATATCCTTCTTAAGGACTGGAGCCCAAAACTGCACTGCATACTCAAGGTGAGGCCTTACCAGGAACCTATAAAGGGGCAAAATTATGTTCTCATCCCTTGAGTCAATGCCCTTTTTTATACAAGACAGCACTTTATTTGCTTTAGTAGCCACAGAATGTCCCAGGGGACACACACACAGGCACTTGGGCAGAATAAGCCAATATAGGTAAATGCAGGTTACACTCACAGTCTTTTGTAGGATTCCTGTGCTCTCTCAGAAGTGGCTGCACTTCAATCGCTCAGTCTTTAGGGCAGCATACAGTAGCTGGTCCATGCTACTAAGCCATCCACCTCTGTGGACAAATATTCCTCAGGCTCACAGAGGTAACTGTACAGTTCACAACAGGTCCCAAACACTTTTCCCAGCGCCGGATTTCAAATCCCCGCCCCCCATTTGAGCAACCCCCCCTGCGAACAAACCTCTGCCCCCCCCCCCGGCGCAGCCGCAAGCGCGCATGCGCAGGCTTTCCAACTCCAGCAAAATGTTACATTTTCATTGCGGTGGGGCGGCATGCCACCGCCGGCCTGGGCCTGGGCCTTTGTGGCCTCACCACAAATCCGGGCCTGACTTTTCCCCAAACAGGATAATTTCCACAGTGCAGCTCCAGTGTCTCACCTCTCTCCCAGAACAGAGCAGACTCTATCCTTGGAGCACACGTTTTAACTACAGGTGAGGCTAATCAGCCCTTACAGCTGCACAGGCCCTTCATTTCACAGCCCTTTGTGCTGCTTCATAGAGGATTCTGGAATGGATATACTTTCCTTCTATGATTTTTCCCAACCATGCTAACTGATTAAATCTAATTGCTGATTGGTACAATTCAGCAACCATGTCATTAAATCAGCCCCAGTGTTTTAAAGACTAGTGGAAATTCAAAAATGAAAGCAATAGTCTACATTGCACCAGAGTGACCACAAACTACAATGTGCAGCTAAACAAGTGGAATCCTTCTTTATGCAGTTTGGAACATAAGAAGAAAATAGCATCTTTACTGAGGCAAGGCTGCACATGATCTACCAGCAGATAGATACAAAGATGGTGGGAGAAAAGATAGGGTTTTGAACATAGAAATAAAGATAGATAGAAAATAGATCCCATCCACACACAAATTACAGATTGACATGCCAATAATCTTGACAAAGTGACAATATCTCAAGATATGAGGCCTTTTTTCTTTTTAGAACCCATTCAGCAAAGATTTTTGTTCTGTTATATTCTGCATACCAACAAGAAAGGCAGCTTTTCTATAAGAGATACAAGGGAACCAGAGGTGGGGTTATCTGAAAATGGTTGTAGAGTTAACTTTACAGAATAAACATTAGATATCACTTATTAAAGACAGAAAACCCTACTGTGGAGTGGACACATAACATTGAGTTATGCAGGATGATATTCCATTACATGAGAGATTGTGCCAATATATTGGCAATGTGTTTTTGCAGAAAAGACACAGAAAAATACCTTTGTACTTATCAGAGCTGTTTTTTTAACCTACGGCAGTGCTGTCCAACTGGCGGTCCATGACCCCCTCTGTGTGGCCCCCCACCTGTCTGGCTGCTTTGATGGCTTACCTTTGAGTAAGCTTTTAATGGCATCAGTACTGAGATTAACTGGCCCCCTGCATGGTTTTCACCTCAGATTCAGGCTGTGGATAAATGTAAGGTCATGCAACTGGGATGTAAAAATATGCAAGACAACTTACACCCTTAATGGGACTGCACTAGGCAAATCCATAATGGAGAAGGACCTTGGAGTCCTTGTAGGACTGTAGCAAGCAATGCCAGGCAGCAGCTGCAAGGGCAAACAGGGTTTTGAGCTGTATTAAAACCCATAAGGATTCAGCTCCCTCTGTTACCCCATCACTTCCTCTTTAATAGATTCACGGGAGGAGGGGGTTATTCTTCCCCTTTACAGAGCGCTGGTAAGGCCCCATCTAGAATATGCTGTTCAGTTTTGGTCTCCAGTGCTCAAACGGGACATTATTGAGTTAGAGAGGGTCCAGAGAAGGGCAACTAAGCTGGTAAAGGGTATGGAAAGTCTCAGTTATGAAGAAAGACTGGCCAAGTTGGGTCTGTTTACACTGGAGAAGTATATAAGGGGATCATATAATAACCTTTCTAATGTTTTATTTACCAGTAGGTCCTTCCAATGGACACGAGAGCACCCACTCCGTTTAGAAGAAGGGAGGTTCTGTTTAAATATTCGGAAAGGTTTTTTTACTGTGAGAGCTGTGAAGTTGTGTAATTCCCTCCCCGAATCAGTCGTGCTGGCTGATACATTATATAACTTTAAGAAGGGGCTGGATGGATTCTTAGCAAGTGAGGGAATACAGGGTTATGGGAGTTTTTTTCTCTAATTTGCCCTTCTGTGGCAAATTAGAGAGGCTTCAGGTGGGGTTTTCCGGATCAACTAGAAGTTAGGCAGGTTATATATAGGCATTATGGTTGAACGTGATGGACGTATGTCTTTTTTCAACCCAACTTACTATGGTACTATGTAATTCAGTCTTAGAGAGGTTTAATTTAAAGTAAAATTGGGACATTAAAGTGGAGATAGCGGACAGGCAGGAATAGACATGAGTTATAAGCTTTGGGTTGAGATTAGGAGAGGAGAGATAGATCTAAGTATCATCAGCATAGAGGTGGTACTGAAAGCCAAACGAATTGATTAAATTGCCAAGTGAGGAGGTGTAGAGAGAAAATATTAAGGGGCCCAGGACAGAGCCTTGAGGAACCCAGACAGAAAGAGGCAAGGGAGAAGATGATACCCCATTGTAAGAGACAATGAAGGATCGATCTGAGAGATAAGATGAAAACCAAGATAAGGCAGTGTCACAAAGGCCAAGAGAGCGGAGAGACTGGAGCAGAAGAGGGTGATCCACAGTGTCAAAATCAGCAGAGAGATCGAGAAGTATTAGTAGCGAGTAGTGTTTTTTGGCTTTAGCCGATAGGAGGTCATTTGTTAGTTGCGTTAGAGTAGTTTCAGTGGTTTGTTGTCTAAAACCAGATTGTAGGTGATCCAGGAGGTTATTGTCAGAGAGGAATAGCATCAGTCAGTTGTAAACTAGGCGCTCGAGCAGTTTGGAGATGAATGGGAGTAGAGAGATAGGTCGGAGGTTACTAGGATTTGAGGGATCAAGTTTTTTCAGAATAGGGGTTACAAGTGCATGCTTCAGTTGGGAGTGAAAGATTCCAGTAGAGAGCGAGAGATTGGATAGATGAGTTAAGGCTTTGATAAGACAGGGGTTGGCATTGTGTAAAAGTTTGGTAGGAATGGATCAAGTGGGCAGGTAGTAAGGTGAGAGGAAGCCAAAAGTTTTGAGACTTTCTCTTCAGTCACTGGGGAGAAGGAGCCAAGAAGAGACTGGGTAGCATGTAGAGAATGAGTGCAGTGAAGTAGGTTTGTTTAGCTTGGCAGAGGGTGGTATTATAGGAGAGCAGAGCAGATTTGTAGCTGCAGAAATCTGATTTGGGCCTCATGCGTTTTGTCTTGGCAGGAGCAAGCTCATTAAGGGCAGTGGTGAGTGTGCTGTAGTAGACAGAGGTAGCCTGATTAGGACAAGAGACAGTTAGGATGTTAAAGTGAAGAGGTCTCGGTATGGGCATTTGGGGGACTGCAGAGGGTGTAGAGGGAGTTAGCGAGAGTTGAAATGTGAGCATATTGTGATCAGAGAGGGGAAAGGGGAGTTAGTGAAGTTTGAGATAGAACAACATTTTGTAAATATAAGATCCAGGGAGTTTCCATTGGAGTGAGAGGGGGAGTCAGAGCACAGAGATAACCCAAAGGAGGATGTTAGAGAAAGGAGTTTAGAGACAACAGGGGCATTAGGATTGTTAACAGGTATGTTAAAGTCACCTAGTACAATGGATGGGGAATCAGAGGAAAGGAAGTAAGAAAGCCAGGCAGAAAAGTTGTCAAAGAATTGTGAGGTTGGTCCAGGAGGTTGGTATATGACCGCAATGCGAAGCGAAGCAGGGGAGTAGAGCCTAATAGAGTGAACCTCAAATGAGGAAAATGAAAGAGAAGGTTGAGGTGGAAGTACTTTAAATGAATAGCGGGGGGAGAGAAGGAGTTCTACCCCGCCCCCCGCCCTGTTTCCAGGTCTGGGGGTGTGAGTAAGGTGTAGCCCCCCCAAAGGACAGAGAAGCAGGTGAGGCAGTGTCAGTAGAGAAAAGCCAGGTCTCAGTTATTGCAAATAAGTTAAGCAATTTAGTGATAAAAAGGTCATGGATGGAGGTTTGTTGCAGACAGAGCGAGAATTCCAGAGGGCACAGGAAATTTGAACAGAGGCTTTGGGTATAGGGGTAAGGTTTCTGTACTTTAAAGGGGTACAAGGTGGGTTTGGTGAATGTGACCCTAACTAAACAGGGATGGGGTAAGGGCCAGGGTTGGGGGAAATGTCACCAGCAGCAAGTAACAGGAGAGAAAGGAATGCAAGGTGAGAGCGGTATTTGTATGTTCTTGTTTTGTGTGAGGAGAAAGAGTTAACTGGAGTTATGGAGCAACTCACTTTAAAGACTTCATGTGCTGAGAGGGAAGGAGAGGAGAGTAGAGAGGCAGTGATTGTTATACCTTTCTGACTAGATGGAGGATGTGGCTGGAGATGTTTTAAGAAACAAGAAAGTGCAAAGAAGAGGAATAAAGCATAAGTGCCTGCCCCTGACACTAGTGCCACCCCCATGGCCGTATCTAAATTTATATGCAGCTGATTGGGGAAAGCCAGAACCTGATTGACTGACTAATCAATTAATCAATCAGGGATCAAAGTAAATAAGCTGTGTGGGGAGGGGGAGACTTTTACAAGCACCAGAACCAAGTTTTGGGGCTGTAAAAACATCTCTTGCTCACTGAGGAGTGGACACAGATATGAGTTTGACACAGCTATCACAAGTACTAAATCAAGGTAGGCCTAACAGAAAAAGTTATTGGTGTAGCAGACACAAGATGAATTACAATTACCATTAATAGGGAGGCTGCAATATAATGACTTATATAGCAGTATATAGCAGATGCATGTTTGCCTGCCACTGCCCTCATTTGGTGGATATTGGCAAACATATGCCCCTCACTGCCTGTCTCAGAATATTACTGAATGAATACAGGCCTACTAAACACACACGGAGGAATAATGCTTAAAGGGATGTTTAGCTCTGTGGTCTACTGTATCTATCACTGCTCCATGTGAGTCAAATGGGGTGCTTATTATTCTGTAGTATTTGAAGAAATTACAGAGAGTGATATTTGTCTACTGTTCTCTGCTTGATGGAAGTGGAGGACAAAACATGCCAGATTTCCTAGTTCTGATCATCATAATTTTCGAGTTAAGAACTCTCTTCCCTTGAGACAACTGAATGCCAGCAAAATAGGCAGTCTTTTTGTATTGATTTTATCTGTAATTACTCTTAAATAATATGCAGGTTAATTCATATATCATTATCTGTTAATGCTAGGCGATTAAACTGCTGCACCTTAGACTGCATTTGCAGGACATACCGATTTTTTTTAGCATTATTACTTTAACAGAAATCTGGAAAAAACCTTGAAAAGGGAGAACTTATAATTTAAGACATATACTGTATAATTTACTTTTGCATGAGATATAGAAAATCCTATCTTTTTCTGGTGGATAGGATTAGGATAAAAGAGTCAGTAGGGCCCATTTAGCATGACCATGGACACAAAGGCTAGGGCTCATGCACAAACAACTTGCTTCCATGGCAGTGGTAAAGTTTGAGGTGCACGGCACAGAACTGTCAGATGCAAATGAACCATACAGTTAACTACCATAGGTAGGAAGTAAATTCAGGGCCCACCTACACTGGCACTACACCAACCTGTAATACTCTAGCTGCTGGTCTAATGCAAGATACTTCTCTCTTGAACATTATTAGGGCTGAAAAGAGTTGTAGCAAAGCATCAGGTTATGTGCCACAGTGCATGAAAATGGGTGCAAATTTGCTCATATAATTGCACCATACAGAATGCACTTGCCCTTGGAATGTAGTATTTGTGATTTAGGCTCAATGCACAATGCACAGAGCTATATTGCACAAAGAAATCCTGTTCTTTGCACCTGCCATCAATAGAGTGTAAGTACCAGGTTCCCTTTGCATATTGCATCTGCATCCTATTTTTTTCACACGTGTAACAGCCATAATGATACGGATGCTACTTGTACAGGCTTTACAAGCAGGAACAAGAATTGCTTCGGCAGAAAGGACATTTGCCTCAAAGGAACCCCTTGCTGGGAAAAAGGTAGATAGATGTACAAAGGATATGGACATGTACTAAGTGCCCTTCATGCAGTTCTCCAGCTTTTAATTCACTACTGGTGAATGTCAGGAGGATGCTGGAAGTTCTAAAGTTGGCTATCCTTTCCCACAGGCCCTAGTCTCTCGTGCCAAAATGGGCACAAGATTCGCAAAACTGGGCACAACTGCACGTTCTCATCATTGCAAATGATTGTTGCATTGGATATTTACAAAGTTTGTCTGGTGTTTGCTGGTGCCATTTCTAGGGTTTAGCCTGCGAGGGACATGTGCACCCAAATTCTTTTGATCCACCTGACACGGGGTGCTGAGGAAACCCTAGAGCTGATACAACCTAGTCCGGAGGTGGCAGTAGTTCCAGAATTCCCCTTCATCAATAGGCACAGAAGTGCTCAATTTAGAATGAAAGGTAAGTGCTGGCTACATACAATGCAACAGAAGTATTATTTGCATGAGTACACTAGTGCCTAAAGTTAAACAACCCAAGTGGCTGAAGTAGTGCTACTTCAGGTGAAATCGACTATATTGAAAATAAGGTTACATTAAAAGCTGTGCCGCAACAAAATTTCTAAAAATCACATTTACCAACCTGACAACATGATGCAAAGAACTAAAGAAAATGCAGAACCTGCCAAACCCTTCTTGAATATTCTTTTGTATAAAACTTATGTAGGGACCCATAGGGTTAAGCTCCCTATGGCTTTACACCTTTATTGTTATTGGGTAAGAGCCCCTGTACTTAAAGGAAAAGTAACACTAAAAATTTTTTACTAAAAAATCTATTCTACCCTCCCCCAATTATTGCCCTATCCTGAAAACCATTTGTTATTTTGAATGCTTTAGAAGAAAATACCTGTTAAACTCGGCTTCCTGTAATTTGAACAAAGGCGATATGGCGATGCCGGGGAATGTATCAGGAGATGCACCAACTATACGGCGATCGAGCCTAGCCTGACTCCTTCCTATACAGAAGTCAGGCTAGGCTTGATCAATCGATCGCCGCATAGTTGATGAATCTCCTGATACTTTCCCCGGCATCACCGTATCACCTTTGTTCAAATGACAGGACGCTTTTACAGGTATTTTCTACTAAAGCATTCAAAATAACAAATGGTTTTCAGGATAGGGCAATTATTGGGGGAGGGTAGAATAGATTTTTTAGTTAAACATTTTTAGTGTTACTTTTCCTTTAAGTTACAGTTCTAAAACTATTCCCTATAGGTTTAGCCAGGTTGTACACGCCCCCCGCAGACAGATATAGTGTCTGGCAGGAGGGCGTGACTTCCTCTTTTGGCTGCATGCTGTCTTCCAAGCAGAGCTCCATCTGAGCCTGGGAGCAGATAGAAGGCCCCAGAAGCAATTGTACCCTAGAGGACACTATACCTCTAGTGAAAGTCGGGGACAGGGCCCCTTGAACAAGGAATTAGCAAGCACAGTCAGATTGTTTAATAGCACTTTCTAGGAAAGTGAAGGTAGTCAGCTCTAGCTAGAAAGGGTAGCCACTAGCCCCACCAAAGGAGTGATTAGATCCAGGAGTATTTCTCCTATCCGGAAATGTTGCCTCAGTGCAGGGCCAAGGAGCAGAGAGAGTGACAGGCAGGATAACCCCTGATCCCTACTCACCCGAAGGACTCATCCACTAGAGGTTATTAAACTGAAGGAGTTCCTACTACTTGGACTACCTCCCAAGGGGTACTGGTTGAAAGGTGTGTTTCCCTGCCCAGACCCTACCAAGAGGTGGGATAAAATGGTGCATACCCTCTCTTCTGCAAAAGAGCATTTCCTTATTGTACCATCTCAATCTGCATGGCTGTAAGTATGATAACCCTGCGTAACATTTGTGTCTTGGACCAATAAATCTGTATTATAGTTCACCATAAGAACCTCTCTGGCGTCCATATATATCTATTGCACTACACAGCCTCAGCAGTTGTAGTTCAACTACACCCTTAGCTCCTATTCAGTATTCTTCCACATAGCAGAGGCCCATCCTGGGAAAGGGGGTCGATTGTAACACATGCTCTACATCATCTACTAGCCTGGATTTACCCCTTTATAGCCAAAATAGTGTTACACTTAATAAATAGATGTTAATGCTGACTTGTTATGCTGCATATAAACACAAAATAGTCAAGCCATATGAGGCATGGAAAGATATATGGAAGCAGTTCTTACCATCCCAGTGCCAAAGGTGCATGTAAATAAATACCATTTCACAATCCAGTTCATTCCATTCCCAATACCCTTAGATCAAAAGTCATGATGTGGCCGTGAGCTGCAGCAGGAAGAACAACAGAGGAGATCTCAGTCTTGCCTCCAGTACAGCAGCGAAAGCTTCAGATTCTTTAACAGCAAAAGTTCCCAGACAGCGGTCTGTTCACACAGCTTGGGAAGTCCACAGCGCAGCAGCACCCTTCTGTCCAAGGCTCCCTCCAACATAGGCTGGTTGGCAGTCTTACACAATTCCCCTGAATATGCATCTCCCAGGCACTTGTTGTGGCAAGACTGGACCCACTCTACAATTGGAACTGCAAAGCAGTTAAAAAATCCTCAGCACTTTGTCACAAATGAATGATCTCTTCTCCTCCCCCTCTCCCACATCACTGGCAAAACCAGGTAATCCCACAAGGAGGTGGCTCTTGATAGGCTGCAAGTCTCAGAGGGCTACATTTGCATTACAATGGAGATGCAAAGCCCTTGTAAAGTTGGAAAATGCATTCTGGCACTCAAAAGTCATGGGCTTCCCTCCCCCTTCCGGTTGTTGTAGTACACATGATTTTCAGCCAGAGCAATTCCTATGCCCACTGCAATTCCAAGTCCAAAGCAAAGGGCTTTTCATTCCTTGAAATCCAAGCAAATGTGGTTTTCTACTGTATGTGTAGAACTGTGTAAATTCCAGCAGTAGCCCTCTGAGACTTACAGCCAATCAAGAGTAATTTTTTACAGGGTAAAAAGTTCACACCTATCAAGATATTTACACTCTAAAAATCCCTCCAAAACAAATAGAGAAAGGAAGGTCAGATTACAGTGTTTTGCTAGGACACTGTTGTTAAACTGTTACTGGGAAGTTTAGTCATTGTTGCCCCATTTATGCAAACGGAGGAGTATTATCCACTGTGCTTAAACTTAGGGAGTTTGATTACAACAAAGATAATTAAATAAGGATTTATATTTTGCATTGTCCTTTGTAATCAAAACACATAATAGGCAGGATAATAATAATAATAATAATAGCAGTTGTTAATGACTTGTTGATGGCACTAAGAAAATACTCAATGTGTCCCAGCTATTACTCATAACACTAACTGCGGCTCTCCAACTGTTACAGGAGTGCAACTCCTATCCTATAGTATAAGCTAGCAGAGCCCCCCCCCCCATTGGGGCCCAAATTATTGGCCAACAAATAAAATGGGGAACTAATGGGAAAAAAATCTTCTTCTATACACAGTTATGCCCCTAATCTGTCCTGTCCACTCTCAATTTATGCCTAAATTTCCCCAACAATCAACCAAAACTCCACAATGCCAATCCCTTTTGCAACCCACAAATCTTTCCATCTTGCGACGCGCCTCTGCCATGGGGCCCCTGACTGCAGTGCCCCCTTTACCACCCTGATGGCAACTCTCTCACTAGGCCCTCCAATTCTGGCAAACAAGGCAAAGGCCTATGCGGGACGCATTGATGTGAGTGTCTTCTGAAACATCTCATCCTAAACAGATCATCCCTAGTTGGCTCACTTTGTTGGAGGTCAAATTGGCTAGGGGCAACAACACAGGGAAAATGCCTCCTTTCTCATTTTCCTGAAAGTTAGTCGGATTGCCACAAGTAGCACGAGTAGTTTAACGTGTGGTGATCCAAATATTTAGCAATAGAAAGGTGTTTTACTGGGGAATCTATCACCCATAGTAATAACTAGGGATGTAATGAACTAGGGATGCGGGCGAACACACCCTGACGGATTCTGCCGAATCCCGAACTGAATCCTAATTAGCATATGCTAATTAGGTTTGGGAAGCGTTAACTTAACCCTTCTGAATGTTAATTAGCATATGCTAATTTATGCGGTTCAGCCGGGACTGTGGATTGCTGGATTCGGCCCGAATCCCCGACCGAATCTGGGATTCGGTACATCCCTAGTAATAACAAATCTCCTTGTCTGCCAGGGTCCTAAAGTTTGCTTGTTCAATGATCTTGCCAAATAATTACAGGTATAGGACCCATTATCCAGAATGCTCGGGACCAAGGGTATTCTGGATAAGGGGGTCTTTCCGTAATTTGGATCTCCATACCTTAAGTCTACTAAAAAAACAATAAAACATTAATGAAATGCAATAGGATTGTTTTGCCTCCAATAAGGAGTAATTATACCTTAGTTGGGATCAATTACAAGGTACTGTTTTATTTTTACAGAGAAAAAGGAAATCAGTTTTAAAAATCTGAATTATTTGATTAAAATTGAGTCTATGGGGGAGAGGCTTTCCGTAATTCGGAGCTGTCTGGAAAACAGGTTTCCGGATGTATCCCATACCTGTACCATGTAATGCACAGTGAACAGCATCACATAAGCATTAAAATTCATATAACATTTTATTTTTTGCATGCTTCCTTAAGTTTTCTGCTTGGCTTGATAACTTTATTAATGACTGTTTCCTGCAAATCAGAATATGCTATGATAATAACTTCTGCACCACCAGCCTAGTGTTACTCCTCTGCTCCATGAAAGCCAAATGCTTTATATGCCACGCTTTGTGAGAAAATAACTTGAACTCTGTCTCCTTCTACTGGAAGATCCTTTCCTTCATCCCAGTGTTTAGCATTTGACATGTGACAATCAACCTGATGATTTGCAGAGGGCATCTTAATTGGGTAAACTTTAACTAGCCAGACAGACATAAATCAAACTGAGCAAAAAGCTATGCTGGCATGAATTTATCAAAGCCACCAATGATAAAAATAGTTTTGGTTATTAATGTGGTTCTGACAGATTTCAAAACACAATAGCCTGTCTGTACTATGTTATTATCAGACTTCTCCCTCATGAAGGGACTGGTAGGGATTTTCCCTAAAGACAGCAATCGAAGCTCCCACAGCTGAAACCACAGAACCCTCTAGAAGTGTAAAGCACTTAGGGATAAGGATTGCATTTTCACAGTCCCAATTGCATGGGAACAATTGGCTTTCAGCACCAGTAAGGCAATTTGTAGAATCAACAGACTCAATCCAACACAAACTTTAATCTTCTAAATGCACCTAAAAACTATAAGCATATTGCTGTCAGGATCAGCCAGGATTCAAACACCACTTGGGGGGTTCCTGGCGGCATGCATTTGCCTCTGTAGCCACTGGAGGCATTTTGGGTGGTCTGTCTGATTATTCTCTTGTCTGTCTCCTACTTTCTGTCTGCTCCCTTTCCTCTGCCCACCTCATTAACCTCATGTGTTTCCCATCTCTTAATCTTCACCCTTAATAAGGCTGATGCCACACCGGGCGTAGGGCTGATTTTTTCGGCAAGCGGAAAAACGCTTGCCGAAAACTCAGCCCTACGCCTGCTACTTGTGCCTGCACCCGAATGAATGGGATACGCTCGGGTGCAGGCACATGTAGCCGATATACGCACGAAAACGCGAGAGAATGCAAAGTCTCGCGTTCTCATGCGTATATCGGCTACATGTGCCTGCACCCGAGCGTATTCCATTCATTCGGGTGCAGGCACAAGTAGCAGGCGTAGGGCTGAATTTTCGGCAAGCATTTTTCCGCTTGCCGAAAAAATCAGCCCTACGCCTGGTGTGGCATCAGCCTAAGCCTTTCCCTGACCATTGC
Organism: Xenopus tropicalis; assembly: GCF_000004195.4. Taxonomy (NCBI): domain Eukaryota; kingdom Metazoa; phylum Chordata; class Amphibia; order Anura; family Pipidae; genus Xenopus; species Xenopus tropicalis. Next base: position 87,971,697 of record NC_030677.2, on the reverse strand, counting down.
CCCTTGCTTGGTCATTAATTGTTTCTTGTGACCCTGCCTCCATGTTCTCTGTTCCTGTGACTGTTCTTGTTTTCATGCTGGTTCCAAGCTCCAGATTTCCTTGTCCTGTTCTTGCTTTCTGCCCTGTTCCTGTTGTCTGTGCCCTTCCTAGTTCTGCCTTGATTTCCCGGTTTTGACCTTGGCCTGTCCTCGACTTCGCTTTACTGCCGCTTGCCCTGAACTTTTGCCTGTTTTTGGATTCTGCCGTTCTTTATTCAGTGTGTATTACCATTGTGTGCACTGTTACGCCTCTAGTTATTAAAGATCTTCACTATATCATGGCCTCTGACACCAGTTCTGTGATTTATGGATACACTCCGGGTTACCGAGTCTTCAGGCTCCCACCTTCCTGGTACTCCACGGCGTCTCCTCAGGGAGATCGTGACAATTGCATTTGGATACAATCTAAACAGGCCAGTATATTCACAGAATATTACCTTGTTTAATGGATATTGTAGGCCTTCTGAACATTTTACTGTATAAGGTTAAGTAATTTAATGGAGACACGTACAAGATACTAGCTAATAATGAATTAAATATCAACACGTCTTCTCTAATAGAAGGTTTTGATACCCCTAGAATATGTTATTATCGTACCTACACCTAGGCCTTATTGTATTAAGCAGAAGCAATGAACTGCTGATTAGATGGCCAAGGATACAAGGATATGGCAAACTTGCTCATGTTGCCTAACAGTTCAGCAGAAAGTCCCAAGCAGTATATTCTGTGCAGTACAGGTAACCTTTGCTTGAGTCAATCTGAATCACAAAATTCTGCTGAGAAAGGGAAGCATTTGGAGTGGAGAAAGTCCCTTCCTGAATATTTTACTTAGCCCTGGTATTGGCACAGATTGCACTTTTCAGTTGAGCTGGCTATACATGTAAATATCTGGCCGAAATAAGTTGTCCTGTCTGCCCATGTATTGCCAGCTTAAGAAAACAATAAAATAGAAAGTTAAGAATATAGTTTGAACTAGTACTGATTCAGTACTAGTTAATTCTAGGTAGAAGGATCAGTTGGCTTGGGAAGTCAATGGGCAGTCCACCTGGAGGGCTATTGGCTAAATGAGACTCAGTTGTTGACCTATCTTTACAGCAAATTCAGTACAGTCATCAGTGCATTTCAGTGCAGCAGGAAGCTTTCCAAACGTTCTTAGATCTAGTGCTACATACTGACTACATGTTGGATAGCGTGTTCTCCTATGTTTGCCCTGACCTAAAACAGGCCTTACCATGAGAGTTGCCCTTTGGATATATCTGCTTGGAGTCCCCAATAATATTACTATAAAATGACAACAGCACAAAAAAATACAAAACTTTCATAAAAATGAACTAATAAATAGAGAATAGTAATCTAATCTAGTCATAGTCTAGTCATAGTAATATAAGGGGGATTAAGTCACCTCAGGTTCTTTTCAAGAGTAAAATGGACACTATGCAAAAGCAAACACTTATGTTACTAAGAAGTCTCCCATTGCTCTACAAGTATTTGTAATACCGGTATGTATTGGGCAGCTATCTTATAAATACAGCTTGACACAACACAATTGGGTTTGTCAAAGTCAAAGACTGGGCCTGTGGCCCAATGGGTCGCTTCTGTGGTTAACCGAGATAATTCAGCAAAGCTGAACAAAACCCTGGACCTGAGCAAAAAGAGAGATGGCAGCAACTCTGCTTCTCTTTAAAAGGAAATGTACAACAGTTAAAAAACCCACACTGACCCTCCTCATAAAGTTGCCAGACTATAGTTAGTCTGTTTTTTTAACAAGCCTGCTTACAGAGAATGAAAGTACATTGTTCATGCAAAGTTTTTATAAGGCTTGGCTTCTGCCAGCAAGGCAAGTAGGATGCCAATCTACTGTGTGCTCTTTCAGGTAAGTGGTGCTGCATCCCCATATAAAAAGTAGACAACCCTTCTATGTATCATTACAACAATCTGGTCTTCTATAAAATTAGTTTGTCAAGCATATTAATATTGCTACAGTACACAACAGGGCTATAAAAAAACAGCTTTAATGAAGAACTACACCCCCCTCCCAGGTATAAAAGCCCCCATAACTGGCCTGCACCGACCCCCCTCACCTCTCCCTTCTCGCATAGTCTATAACTCTAAAATTTGGCCCTATAGAAAAACCCAACCTAAAAAGAGCAGAGAGGTGAGGGGGGTCGATACAGGCTAAGGTTGGCATTAATAAATATTTTTAATGTCTCCTTTACAATACTACTATAATAGACAAGAGTTATTAGAGCTATTATAGGAGAAGGAAAGGTAAAACTAAGTAAGCTTTATCAGAAAGTTCTATGTAAATACAGCCATAAGCACTTACAGAAATGCTGCTCTATCAAAAGAAACACAGGATTTCTTGTTTTCTTTTTTGTGAACGTGCTCTTCGGGATCAGACTTCCTCTCTTTCAGGGCTCTTTCAGGTTTGGGGCACGAGTCTGCTCAGTTCTCTCCTCTCTCCCTCTCCCCCTCCCTTCTCCTGTTTCCCCCACCCATAAGAATGCATAAGAACTCACAGCCCCCTCCCTTAGGAATGTGTGATCTGAGCTTCCAACGGCTATAACTGCAGCAGGAAGCTACCAAGACCAAGCTAAAATGGCAGTTGCTATCAGAGGGAGCTTCTAGGGCTCTTTAATGACTTTCCTTCTCCTTTAATATCCTGTAATATTTATATATATAAGGAGAACTAAACCCTAAAGATAAATATGGCTAGAAATGCCATATATATATTGTAGCATGGTTGGGAAAATCATAGAAGGAAAGTGTATTGCTCCCAGAATCTTCTATGAAGCAGCACAAAGGGCTGTGAAATTAAGGGCCTGTGCAGCTGTAAGGGCTGATTAGCCTCACCTGTACTTAAAGGGTGCTCCAAGAGTAGTGTTGGGGGCTGCTCTCTCCTGGGAGAGAGGTGAGACACTGGCGCTGCAGTGTGGAACTTTTCCTGGTTGGGGAAAAGTGTGTTGGGAACTGTTTTCCTCTGAGAGCTGGAGGAATATTTATCCACAGAAGTGGATACCCTAGTAGCAAGGACCAGCTACTGTATGCTGCCCTGAAGACTGAGGGACTGAGGAAGCGCAGGAATACTACAAAAGACTGTGAGTGTAACCTGCATTTACCTGTGTTGGCTCATTCTGCCCAAGTGTGGCTGTGTGTGCCCCTGGGAAGGACAGTTTTTGAGTTTTTGATATCAGCTGTATGAACTTTTATTTGCTGCCAAGCCTGCTGTGTTAAATAAATTCACACCAGAATTCAGCTGAAATCCCTGTGTCTCTGTCTCTTACTTGTGTGAAAGGAACTGCCACCACTACCTAAAGAGCTAAATCCCCCACAATATTATATATATATATATATATATATATATTGAACCTATTAAACCAGGCTAAAGATTCTGCATCTCTATAGTAGTAATGATCCAGTACTTCAAAATTGTCATACTGGATTCTGTTAGAAGTGTCTGCGACAGTCAGATGTTCAGTGTGCTCTGAGCAGCTTTTGAAAGACTATAGGGGTATATTTATCATGCTGTGTAAAAAGTGGAGTGAAGCATTACCGGTGATGTTGCCCAGGGCAACCAATCGGCAATTAGATTTTAACAGTTAGAAACCAAAGCAAAGTATCTGATTGGCTGCTATGAGCAACATCACTTGTAATGTTTTACTCCACTTCTAACACTGCATGATAAATATACCCCTAAGTTTAGGGGTTGTAGCAAATTATCAAGCAGAAAATTAGGTTTGTCTGTCATAGAGGGTCATTATACAGGGCTGATGATTAATTTCCGATTCTAATTGCACTAGTTTTAGAGCTGTCATCAGGCCCGGATTTGTGGAGAGGCCACAAAGGCCCGGGCCTAGGGCGGCAGAAGTTTAGGGGCGGCATGCCGCCCCGCCGCAAGAACATTTTTTAATTTTGCTCCCATACGGAGCAGTCGGGACCTCTCCCCACTGCTCCGTATGGGAGTTAAAAAGAGCGTTCGCGCATGCGCTGGCGCTTTGCACATGCGCAATGGGGAGCTGGCGATTACGCATGCGCACCGGGGGCGCATTTGTGCATGCGCATGGGGGACTCCCACAGGGGCGGCCTCGGGGCGCACCGAAGAGAAATCCGGCCCTGGCTGTCATGCAGCAATAATCTGTATTATACACTCAGCCTTATATTGTGACATTTCTATTCTATCTACACGGTATATTGTGAATTGGTCCCTAAGAATAGGTAACTGACAGCAGCACTGCGCTTGAAGAACATGTGCAGTGAATCAGCAGAACTAAAATGAGCTACTGGGGGCATTTTTTGAGATCTTAACTACTAACGGGCTATGGTTGCCTTAGGCTGGTACGGAAGCTTAATTCACAACATTGCTCGCTACTTCATTAGTTAAAGCTTTAGTTCACCTTTAAAACAGTGCTTAGTAATATGATCACTTGCAGATAGTTTGCAGGATAGTTTGAGAATTGCGTATTACTTACCTCATTATGCAGTGATAAGAGAAGTAAACTATTTAAACTCGGCATAGTTTCCCATGCTTCTTTTCATGAAAAGGTGCAAGTATCCCTGAATGAGTGCCTACTGACAGGACCAATTCTTAATCCTGACCTTCTTTTAAAATCCTTTTAGATAAGATTGCTTTAATGTCTGATACTGCAAAGGCCTTTTTGCAAATTAGCACTGCAGAAATGGATAGAGACTTTGACTGTTTAAATCAAAGGCCAAGGACTGTCCAGGTTCTTTTCCTGGATAAGTCACGGGGTCCTCTCACTTTGACAAATCTAGGGTTGATTTTGCAGGTCATCTGTGCTCTACATAAAATATCTACAAGAAATAATTACACAGCAGTGTTTATTTGTCCACTTACAGGGAGATGTTAACCTAGAACCCCACAACTGACATCTTTTTACTAGTCTTAAAGAAATCTATTTCCAGAAGAGGGCTATGCAAGATTGTACTAATTCAACAAAAAAAGATAAGTATATTTTATTTACTTTATTCAAAATCATTGTGTTGTTTAACTGTTGGGTTTAATTTTTCCAATAGTATTTGCTGTTTTTGGTGCTAAATTACAAAGTTTGGTGAACTATAAGGCTTACAGCATGTTTGCCAGAAGTTGCATTCCTTTTTAGTTGCCCTCAGTTTGAAGTGGGTGGGGTTTGATTAGTTGCACCTGAACAGACAGTATAAATAGATCCACTGGGACTCCAGTGGAGCTTGCTCTTGTGGTTGGTGCTCTTTAAGTGATTGCTCGTTAAGTGGGGCTCTGTAAGTGGAGTTATAAACCACAGGAGTTAGTGGGGCTCTGTAAGTGGAGTTATAAACCACAGGAGTTAGTGGGGCTCTGTAAGTGGAGTTATAAACCACAGGAGTAAGTGGGGCTCTGTAAGTGGAGTTATAAGCCACAGGAGTTAGTGGGGCTCTGTAAGTGGAGTTATAAACCACAGGAGTTACAAACAAAATGAGTTTCAGACAAGGTACAATGTCATGTCTCCAGCATAGCTTCCATCATCTTTTTGTTTATTGTTGCTCATTAGCAGTGAACTCTCTCTGCTGGCTGTTTGCTGTAAATGCAGGTATTCATTTTCTGTGTAGCCTATGACCCTATGGAACCACCATACTTCCTGAGATGTGACGTCCTTTGTGGGAGTCCAGACTCCATTTTGTAGCCCATGCTGTGGAAGAAGCACACTACATCTACCTTCTCCCCCATGGAAGCATCGTTGTTTCACCACTATTATTTTCCACAATCACCCAGTAAAGTTCTACAGATTTAACCCTTGGTCTCTTTATTGGAGTGTGGGGAGGTTTAGCTGTATGTCAAGCTACACACTACCTCAGGGTAACACGTGGTGAGGACAGAACAGTGAAACAGCAGCTATCCAGTGGGTAGAGCAGTTCAGAAGCTTCACTACAGGCTATAAAACAAGCACAGCGGGGGCGCATGCGCGGACCGGAATGAGCTAGACGCAACCTAAGTGAGCTCCGTCCCACTGCCTGGGTAAAAGCCGGCATTTGAGCTTTTCTACGCTACCTACTAGCGCCGGATAATAAGAGACCGGTGGCAGATCACAATGGGGAAAAGAAAACCCAAAGACACAGCAGGCACAATGTCCCCTTACCTTAGCAAATATCCGGGAACGGCCGCGTCGCGCACAGTCCAAGATGGCGCTGACAGAGAGGAAGCAGGAATACGTTCACCCGCACCCTCATCTCCTGCTGCTTCGGCAATCTCAGGCTCGCGTAGTCCGAGTCCCCAACCTATAACAACACAAGAGACATCCCAAAGGTCAGTTGACATGATTCCAGTAACGGAAGGAATTCTGTTGCAACACCTAGACACCTTAAGGGACTCTCTTACGGCCACCATAATGGCCACTGTGGCCCAAGCACTCTCCACAATACGAACTGAAATCATAGAATTGGGAGAGAGAACAGAAAAAGTAGAGAGCACGCTAGATGACTTGACTGCCAACTACAATAATTTAGTGGATGAGCATAACGCTTTACAGTCAGAACATGGCCAACTTAAACTGCTCTGTGAAGACTTAGAAAACAGAAACCGCAGGTGTAATCTGCGTATCAGAGGAATACCAGACGGAGTTAAACAAACAGAACTTAAAAGCCATTTACTAAACCTCTTCAGCACACTGGTCCCTGACCAGCCTCTAGAATCGTGGCGCATGGATAGGGCTCACAGAGCCTTGGGAGCCAGACCACCAGACGCTAAATTACCAAAAGATGTTATTACCTGCTTACACTACTATGAGAGTAAGGAAAAAATCATAGAAGCAACCAGGAACTGTCAATTTATTGAATACCAAGGAACCTCACTCCAAATATTTAATGATATATCTGCTATCACTTTGGCAAAGCGGAGAGCGCTAAAACCACTCACACAACAACTACGGGACAATGGCATCCCCTACCGATGGGGATACCCCTTTAAGCTAATTGCAACTAAGAATAACAGACAATATATTCTACAAGACCCAACGCAAATTAAACAGTTCCTGGCAACAATGGACTTACCGCCGAAAGATCACAGATCACAACCAACAGGACGACTGCAGCCTACCAAGGTGCAACCAATATGGGACAAAGTTCCACTGACCCACAAAAAAAGACCTAACAATGAAGACACAGAACATCCCCTACCGCCCAGAGCAGAAGCTGCAACGCCGTCGGCCAAGAGGGATCCTCGCAGACACCAAGACGCCACCGGACGCAGCGATCACCCACCCTAGGCCGGGACCGGCTCAGAAAGGAGCAATCTCTGTTTTAGGACATTGAACTGTCCACACACCACAACCGAGCCCGACTGAAACCCCGAAGCTAAATCTGAGGACAACACAACAACTTCCTCAGTCAGACTTTGACCCACAGGAGTAAATCCTAGAAGTTCAGAAGGATAACATTTGAGTGGAACCAGATATAATTAAACATCAACCTGCCCTTAGCTCTCTTCAATAAAAGCTGGAAACACTCGGCTACAAGGGCAGATGAGTATAATATGCTTCCACGCTTCCTTCATATTATGGTTAATCTTTTTGATTTTAAATGTTACATTTTTATATGTTATTGTTGTTATTTTGGCTGCATTGTTAAATGTTAATCCCTTATATATCATGTGGTACCACTATTATGTAAACCCAAATTGGATGATTGAGTTACAAATCCCCCTTTTTAATGGGAACCTCTATCCACGTTTCGAATGCATTAAGAGAGTAATTGGTGATAGGATCAATGGTTAATATCATTACACTAAATGTTAAAGGGACAAACTCCCCTTTGAAGAGAAGGCTGATTTTTAAAGAACTAAAACAACTAAATGCAGATGTAGCACTCCTACAGGAGACACATCATAAAAAAAGCGAAACTTGGAGACTAATAAACAATGCCTATTCAAAACATTATTTTTCTTCCAATCACCGAAAAAAAGCAGGAGTTGCAATCTTAATACGCAATACTACCAATTTCTCTCTTGGGCACAAAGAGGTGGATAGAGATGGCCATTACATTATACTGAATGGGACCCTAGAAGGTACACCAGTATCAATAGTAAATGTTTATGCCCCCAAACAAGGTCAGACCCAGTTTCTGAACAGAATCAGCTCCAAGCTCCAGAAATATCAGAACAACCCTATTATCCTAGGTGGAGATTTTAATCTAGCCGCCTCTCAGCTACGAGACGTCCTGAGATTAAAAGAGGCCCCCCCCCCAAAAGAAGCAGAGATGTCCTCAAGAAGATTTAGGCAGCTTATACGTAAAATTCCGCTCCTTGATATTTGGAGGATAAGACACCCAACGCAAAAGCAATATACTTTCTATTCCCACCCCCATAAAACATATAGCAGAATTGATTACATTTTCATCTCCCCCCAGTTATGCCACCCAAACAGTAGAGCTAACATAGAACAGATAACTTGGTCCGATCATGCACCGGTCATAGCGAAAATTCCCCTAAAAGAGCTGATAAGGAATAAGACATGTCAGTGGAGACTAAACGAGACTTTGCTATCGGCCCCCGAACATTTGAAACTACTAGAGGACAAACTAGAAGAATTTTTTAAACTAAACATAGAATCAGTACAAGACTTCTCTATAGTTTGGGAAACTCATAAAGCGTTTATCAGGGGAGAGTTAATATCACTTGCTAGTAGGCTGAAACATAATAGATTAGCTTTAACTTTAAAACGCTCCCTACACTGAATAGAACAGCAATTCGCAGCTCGGCCAACTGTACACAAGCTAGCTAGAATTACTCAACTGAGAAATAGTATCAAAGATATTCAGATCCAGGAAGTAGAAAAATCTATGCAATGGACTAAACAAAAGTACTATGAATTCGGAAACAAAGCCCACACAATGCTAGCAAATAAAATTAAGGAACGCAAAACATTAAACAATCCTATAATGATTCAAAACAAAGATACTATAGAAGCTAACCCAGAAAAAATACTAGAATGTTTTAGAAGCTACTATGAGAATTTATACAACCTACCTAGTCATAAAAATAATAACCCAAACAGACATCGACAGGCAAGCAAAGACTTTCTAGCACAATGCGGTCTCCCTACTCTTACAAATAAGGAATTAGAATTCCTAAACGCAGACATAACTGAAGAAGAACTTAGTAAAGTTATGAAGGAACTCCCCTCAAAAAAAGCACCAGGGCCAGATGGCCTAACATACAAATATTATAAGAGCTTCCTCAAACAACTATCCCCGAGAATGTGTAAACTATACAATAGCTACATGCAGGGTAATGCAATTCATAAGGAAACACTAAAATCATATATTACAGTAATACCCAAAGAGGGGCGTGATCATACGAAATGTTCTAGCTATAGACCGATCTCCTTATTAAATGCAGACCTCAAAATTTTCACTAAAATCTTAGCGAATAGATTAAACAGTATATTGCCAGGGTTGATCCATAAAGATCAAGTAGGGTTCGTGAAGCATAGACAGGCGGGAGATAACACTCGAAGGGTTATTGATTTGATAGATATAATAAATAAAGAATCGACTAGCGCATTGATACTGAGTGTCGATGCGGAGAAGGCGTTTGATCGTCTAAATTGGACCTTTATGTTCTCCACTTTAGAAATAATGGGCTTCACCGGGCCATTTATTCAAGCTATCCAGGGTTTATACTCACAACCAACCGCCTTAGTAAAATCCGCAGGACTACTTTCTAACCAATTTGTCATTAACAACGGCACAAGACAGGGCTGCCCCCTGTCGCCATTACTGTTTGTACTGAGCATCGAGCCGCTGGCAGCCAGGATAAGAAATAATCCTGATATACACGGAGTACAGATAAGAGATAAAAATTTTAAAGTATGTCTTTATGCAGACGATGTTCTCTTTACATTGACACGCCCCCTCACATCTCTTCCAAATCTACACCAGGAACTGAATCTTTACGGACTATACTCAGGCTATAAGATTAATAGTGATAAAACTGAGGCACTCCCTTTAAATCTACCTCCTACCGCCCTGAAACTGCTTAAACTGAACTATGATTATAAATGGCGAACAGAATGCCTTAAATACCTGGGTATCCACATAACACAGAGATATGACACACTGTATAAAATAAATTATGCACCGCTGTGGCGATCAATGACAGCAGATATAAACAAATGGGGGAAAATGAATCTTTCATGGTTTGGCAAAATTGCCACACTCAAAATGACAATCTTACCTCGGTTATTATATTATTTTGAGACCCTGCCAGTAGCGATCCCCCGACCAGCTCTTCAAAGCTTCCAAAACCTATGCTATAGATATATATGGGGTGGAAGGAGGCAAAGGGTACGTAGACAGGTACTACAACGACACCGCTCGCAAGGAGGACTAAGTGTACCAGATTTCTATAACTATTATTTAGCAACACAGGTGAGGCAGATAATTCAATGGTCCTCTAAGTTTGCATATACTAAATGGATGGAAATAGAAAAACTGGCCCTAACACCGATACATCCAAGCTCATTGGTATGGGCGCAAAAAAGCGTAATTTCTGGTAAAATTGCACCATCTACAATCCCATTTACTGTCAAAATATGGTCCAAATGCAAAAATAAATTGACTCCTCCGAATAGAATATCCCCACTTACCCCATTTTTGTATAATGAGACATTTCCCTTGGATCTAGAGGCGCATTTCGCCCAACTCTGGAAACACACAACAGCATTTCAACTTATCCACCTATTTGATCCAAGAACAAAGAATTTTTTAGAGAAACAAGCTCTAGAAGAGAAATATGGACTAGCAGGTCTCCCAGTGTACATGTATTTTCAGCTGAGGCATTATACGAAATCGGTATGCCCAACCATGAAAGTACTAGACCTCACTGCATTTGAGAAGCTATGTTCTAGGGGGGACGAAAGGAAGGGACATATATCCCAAATATACAACATACTTAACTCTTACCCAGTGGAAGAAACCCCTCACCCATATATGCGGCAATGGGAAAAAACCCTCTCTATCTCTATAGCCATGGAGCAATGGGACCGTATCTGGTCCAATGCGGCAAAGTCCTCCATATGTACCACCATAAAAAAAAATATTTATAAAATTTTGTTTGGGTGGTACCACACACCGGCTCTCCTACACAAACTCTTCCCAGAGACTACACCAAACTGCTGGAGGTGCGATGCAGTACCTGCAACGCTGTACCACGTTTTTTGGACATGCCCGAAAATCACCCCCTTATGATCCATGGTAAATCAAATAACTATACGAACCCTATGCTTAGACCTACCAATTGATCCTCTGACCCACTTATTGGGCTGCCCAGTCCAGGGAGTGGGAAAGAGAACACAAAAAATACTGAACTGTATATTTACAGCGACCAGATGTTTAATTGCTGCCCACTGGAAAAATACTCTGACCCCCTCCTTCCAAGATCTAGTTAATAAAATTGAGCAAGTAAGGAGAATGGAATACCTAACAGCTTTATCGCATGGCAGGTCCCTAACAGTAGAAGAGGACTGGTTTATGTGGCAGGCCTACTATGCTGATTTACAGGGCCAAGACCGACAGGAAAGCCAAAATCTAGCTTAAATAAAAACGAAAAGGGGCAACTAAACTAAGCATATGGCACTCCTGCAAAGAAATACCTATAAGTATCCCGAATAAATACACCATGAACCTGGTACCACACACTCATATCGAATTTTTCTTGTCTTTTCTCTCTAATGATACGAAAGTTTACTGGTTTAATTTTTCTAAAGAAAGCACAATTTTGAATGTCATTGAATATAAATATGTATGCTTTATTTTCTGGAAACAATGTACCTGTGTTTAAAATGTGAAAAATAAATAAAAATACAGTTGGAAAAAAAAAAAAAACAAGCACAGCAAGAAGGCAGCTACATAAGTGTAGTGTACACCTACTAAACTGCGATAAGGCTCTAGGCCCTAAATACACTGAGGCCTGCTATTTTGCAGCTACCTGCATTCGTCTATACAACACTTCCTACAATAACAAATACCTTGCATCAGCATAATGTCCCAGAAATGGACACCTTCACTTATAACCAGGTCCCAAGTCTCTGGCTCTTCCCAGCACTCATCTGTCATCAATGCGGCCACAATTGGCCGTGCAAAGGCAGAAGCAGCCAAGGCCTGAGTCTCCTTTGCAGAAAGGGAAGATGAAGGCAAAAATAGAGAAAGCACGCCTAGATGCAGAGAATGCACATTTAGAAGCATATTTAGAAAAGCTGGCCATAGAGAGGGAAGCTGCAACAGCCATTGCTGAAGCTCTAAAGACCAATGATATACCCTGACAGCGAAAGACACAGCAGGGCATCAGATCTAGAGATTGAGGGTCAAGACCCACTGCAGCGCACCTCTGAGTATGTCCACCAGCACTCCAAGCAGGATGCAGATTCTCTTTCAGCACAGGAGCCAGACCAACAACGCTATGTGACCCAAAGAGTCAGCGGCCATGCACATGTGTACCAGAGAGACAATGCAGAGCAAAGTGATCCTGCTTATGGCACCCACATCAGCCAGGTACCCAAACTTACGGGTAACCCTACAACTATTTCCTCTGCTATGTTAAGGCAGTATGTCACAAATTAGACTAAAGGAGAACCTCCAGACAGGTATGATTATACAACACCTTCTCACTATAACACTCATCCACCTACCTACCCTGGTGCCAACCAGGCCACAATGGACTGCCAAGTTCTTTGCCAGGTGTGAGCTAATCACCAAAGGACTTGTAAAATTTAATGACCGCCCAGAAGGTTTCAGAGCCTGGCGATCCTCCTTTCAACAACCAGAGACTTAGACCTCTCATACAGTGAGGAGATAGACCTCCTTATCAAATACTTTGGCACTGAGTCTGCAGAGCATGCCAAAAGGATCAGGGTGATCAACATAAACCACCCACAGACTGGTCTCAAAATGATCTGGCACAGACTTAATGAGTGTTATGGCCCAGCAGAGGTAATAGAGAATGCACTTTTCAAGAGAATTGACGATTTCCCTAAAATATCTAATAAAGGTAACCAAAAACTTAGGGATCTAAGTGACTTGTTAATGGAACTTCAGGTTGCTAAAGCTGAAGGGGACTTGCATTCCTTGACACAGCAAGAGGTGTTAACCCCATTGTGCAAAAGTTACCTTACAACTTGCAGGAGCTCTGGATGACACACAGATCTAAGTACAAAGAAAGGCACAATGTCCCATTTCCTCCTTTCATTGTGCTTGTGGACTTTGTATACCAACAAGTCAAGATGGGAAATGACTCCAGTTTTGATTTTAGTCTGCCACACACCACTCCTTTAGTACTTAACGCTCGCAAAGCAGCAGTAACAGTTCATAAAACTAATGCTTCCTTTTTAGATTCTTCCCACAGATTTGCTGTTCCTACGCATGAAGAGACAAAGAGCAGAGACCCTGGTAAGCAGTGTCCCCTACATCAAAAGCCTCATCCTCTCCTGAAATGCAGAGCCTTCAGGGAGAAGTCCATAGAAGACCGCAAACCTTTCCTAAAGGAGAACAACATGTGTTACAAGTGCTGCTCATCAACAGCTCACCTTGCTAAGGACTGTAAGGTCAGTGTAAAATGCACAGAATGTGACAGCACACATCATAACACAGCTTTACACCCTGGGCCAGCCCCGTGGGTTTTGCTTCACAACAATGGTGCCAGCAAGCATGGCGGGGAGGAAGGTGACACTGCTACAGCTACACCAGAGGTCAGTTCACAATGCACAGAAATTTGTAAAGGATCAACAGGTGGCAAATCCTGCTCTAAAATCTGCCTTGTCAAAGTATATCCAGCAGGCCACAAAGACAGAGCAGTTAAGCTTTACACAATCCTGGATGACCAGATCAACAGATCTCTAGCCTGTTCAGCCTTCTTTGACGCATTCAATATCTAAGGCCCAAGCACTCCTTACTTCCTAAAAACTTGTGCAGGAATCATCGAGACAACAGGGAGAAGGGCATCTGGTTACCAAGTAGAGACCATAGATGGACAGGTACACTTACCTTTGCCAACCATAATTGAGTGCAACAGAATTCCTGACAATAGATCTGAAATTTCTACACCAGATGTAGCACAGCACCACGTGCACTTAAAACCTGTAATGCACTTAATCCCTGAACTTGACCCTAAGGCTCAGATACTGCTTCTCCTTGGCAGGGATATCTTACAAGTCCATAAAGCGAGTGACCAGATTAATGGTCCAAACAATGCTCCTTATGCACAGAAGTTGGACCTAGGATGGGTCATAATAGGAGACGTCTGTCTTGGAAGTGTGCACAAACCAGCCTATGTAAACAGCATGCTCACAAACACACTAGAAAATGGGCGTCCCTCCATCTTCCAACCATGTCACAATAACTTCCTCATAAAAGAAAGGCCTTTCAATACAAACCTGACTCACTCTCTCTTAAACCCCTTTGATGACAACAATGCTTATGACAGTGATCAAGATCATCTAGGGTGCACAGTGTTTCACAGATCAAAAGATGATAATTCGATAGCAATGTCTATTGAGGATAAACTCTTCTTAGAAATAATGGAGCAGGGGCTAGTTAAAAATGATGCCAACAGTTCTAAGTTCAAAAGTGTCTCCCTAAATAATGTTCTCCTAACAGGCCCTGGTGTAAATCTTACACTGGCCTCAATAACAAACTTCTGGGAGTACTCCTTCGTTTCCACAAAGACTCTATTGCCTTTATTGCTGACATTCAACAAATGTTCCACTGTTTTGTTTTGAGAGAGAAAGATTTTTCTGTGTAGCCTATGACCCTATGGAACCACCATACTTCCTGACATGTGACGTTTTACAATGCTTTGTGGGAGTCCAGACTCCATTTTGTAGCCCATGCTGTGGATGAAGCACACCACATCTACCTTCTCCCCCATTGAAGCATCACTGTTTCACCACTATTATTTTCCACAATCACCCAGTAAAGTTCTACAGATTTAACCCTTGGTCTCTTTATTGGAGTGTGAGAAGGTTTAGCTGTATGTCAAGCTACACACTACCTCAGGGTAACACATGGTGAGGACAGAACATACAAAGTTTGTATTTATTCCAAATCTTTTTCCCATTGTTTCTGTTACTGGGAGAATGAGTGGCAGCAACACTGAAGGTTTGACTAAGTGCACAGCCTGCCACATGTATGCAGTTGTGCAGTTCCAAAGTGCATACCTCTGTTGTGGATGTGTGCGAATTGCCACTTTAAAGGCTCGTGTTGGAGCCCTAGAGGAACAAGTTGCACTGCGTTCGATTGACAATCTTGAGAGGAGTCTCTTGCTCACTGTGCAGGAGCTAGCGGGGTCAGATAATTTGGGGGGAGGGGAGCAGCGAAAGGATGATAAGGCAGTAAGCTGGGTGACAGTTAGACAATCTAGCGTGGGGGAAAAGGGAGGGAGGCCGCGCCAGGGTTTGCGCATCCCAACAGATTTGCCAAATTGTTAGAGATGTAGCGAACCTCACAAAAAAAGTTCGCGAACCCGTTCGTGAACTTCCGCCAAAAAGTGCGAACGTTCGCGAACTTTGCGAACCCCATAGACTTCAATGGGAAGGCGAACGTTAAAACCTAGAAAAGCCATTTCTGGCCAGAAAAATGATTTTGAAGTTGTTTAAAGGGTGCCACGACCTGGACAGTGGCATGCAGGAGGGGGATCAAGGGCAAGAATTTCTCTGAAAAATACGTTGTTGACACAGCGTTGCGTTTTGTGCTGTAAAGGGCACAAATCACACTACATTTCTGAACTTGTGTAATAAACTGCTTTTAAAATGTCCGGCGTCTACATGCCAATCAAGTCGTGTAAAGGTTACCAGCCGGTTCACACGCAAAGAAAAAACGCTGCGTTTACTGCAATGAAAAAAAACGCAATAAGCTTTAATGATACCGTCAAGTGAGCGAATAATAGTTTTTACTAGTTGCTTGTCACCTGACTGCTAAACACACCACTACAGAAATATTCCCACCGACGTCCTGTCGGTGGGAATATTTCTTTAGTGGTGTGTTTAGCAGTCACCGTGCTTGTGCGCACGTGCACGGTCAGGCAGAGGTAATTCAATGTACAGTGAAGTGAACCAAAAAACACTGGTTCTGCAGTGTGGGCCCAGTTTTGTCCTACTTTATTGATCACCTGTGGTGACCATAAAAAATACGATTTTGCCGCTGTTGCAGAACCCTGAAAAATCAGGAATGTGTACATTCCTGAAAAATTAGGGTTTTTTTTGTCGCAGCCACTAAAGCACAGAGGCCAGAAAAAATATGTTAGATAAATTTTGAAAATCTTTGTTTTTTTGTTGTTGCAGCCACTGAAGCACATTTTGCTCTGCAAACTCTTTCCAAAAACTAATATAGCGTACCAAGCACTGATCAACCATGTTTTAACAGCAACTCGAATTTCGATAGCTGCACATTGGAAAACTCCAACCCCCCCTACCTTAGCTGAGGTCAAATGAAGACGAGTAGACTTTAACAAGGTTTTTGAAGCTGGCATTGCCAGACTAGCTAATAGAACCCCCCAGTTTCTCAAAATTTGGACGCCCTGGGAACTGTACGCTAATGAAGGCTGAAACCCTATTGTAGCGTTGAAATATAACTACCTAATATGTGTCTTACCAACTACCTTTTTTCATCTTATCTTCAACAGAGACATCATGGAATGCACCACCGTGAAAACCTATATACACCCTTAATAACCTTACCATGCTGCACTGTTATTACATACATGTTTGCATTTATTACTGTCATTGTACAATTACCATTGTCGAAATCTAATAAAAAATATAAGTTACAAAAAAAAGAAAATCTTAGTTTTTTTGTTGTCGCAGCCACTGAAGCACAGAGGCCAGAAAAACTCCGGATTTACCTGTCCAAAAAGTTTGGCTTAAAATGAAACCAGTAGGATTTGCACCCTAGTTTGTACGGTGGCGGAGGAGGACGCTAAAGGACAGCTGTGTGTGCTGTCATGTGGCGTGTAGAGAAGGACAGCTGCATGGGTAGTCAGAACAAGTCTTCTGGCGTGCAGTAACCCTCCGAGATCCATGCCTCATTCATTTTAATAAAGGTCAGGTAATCCACACTTTTTTGACCTAGACGAGTTCTCTTCTCAGTTACAATCCCTCCTGCTGCACTGAAGGTCCTTTCTGAGAGGACACTTGAGGCAGGGCAAGACAAAAGGTTTATGGCAAATTGTGACAGTTCTGGCCACAGATCAAGCCTGCGCACCCAGTAGTCCAGGGGTTCATCGCTCCTCAGAGTGTCGATATCTGCAGTTAATGCCAGGTAGTCCGCTACCTGCCGGTCGAGGCGTTCTCTGAGGTTGGATCCAGAAGGGTCCTGGCGCTGCCTTGGACTGAAAAAACTTTGCATGTCTGACGTTACAGAGTGGCCAAAGTGCATTGTCCTTGCAGGTGTGCTCGTGGGAGGATTACCGGCACCTCTGCCCCTGGAATGTGGAGTGACATCACCCTTAAAAGCATTGTACAACATGTTTTGCAGGCTGGTTTGGAAATGCAGCATCCTTTCGAACTTGTGGTAAGTTGGTAACATTTCTGCCACTTTATGCTTGTAACGAGGGTCTAGTAGCGTTGCCACCCAGTACAGGTCCTTCTCCTTAAGCCTCTTGATCCATCTCCCCTTCCTCGTTATCAAGGACTACGTCGTCATCCACCACGGTCTCCTCCCCCCAGCCACGTACAAGACCAGGGGTCCCCAAAAGGTGACCACAAGCCCCCCGGGAAGCCTGCTCCTGTTGGTCTTCCGCCTCCACAAAGCCACCTTCCTCCTCTGACTCTGCTTCTGACACCTCTCCCTGCATTGCAGCAGGTGCCTGGGCTCATTCTGGTGATTCCGCCCAGAAATCATGCTCTTCATGCTCTGGTCTACAGCGTCATCTGTCACTCGTCACACGGCACGCTCCAGGAAAAAAGCAAAGGGTTTTAGGTCACTGATGGTGCCTTCGGTGTGACTAACCATATTTGTGACCTCGTCAAAAGGGCGCATCAGCCTGCAGGCGTCGTGCATAAGCACCCAGTAACGGGGGAAAAAAATCCCCAGCTCTGCAGATCCATTCCTACCACCCAGTTCAAATAGGTATTCGTTGACGGCTCTTTGTTGTTGCAGCAGACGTTCAAACATCATTAGCGTGGAATTCCAGCGAGTCTGGCTGTCGCAAATTAAACGACGCAACTTGTGCCGCCGCTGAATGTCAGCAAGGCGTGCCATGGCTGTGTAGGAACGTCTGAAATGGCCAGACACCTTCCTGAGAATGTCCTGCAATCCTGGGTACTTCGAGACAAACCATTGGACTTTAGAATTTAGAACATGCGCCATGCAGGGCACATGTGTTAAATTGCCCAGTCTCAGTGCTGCCAACAGATTGCTTCCATTGTCACACACCACTTTTCCGATTTTCAGTTGGTGTGGGGTCAGCCACAGATTGGCTTGTGAGTGCAGAGATGACAGGAGTGCAGATCCGGTATGGTTTCTGCTTTCCAGGCACGTCATGCCCAAGACAGCAAGACAACGGTGTACCTGGCACGTTGAATAGCCTATGGGGAGCTGGGGGTGCACAGGTGTGGAGGAGGACACAGCAGCAGAGGAGGAAGAAGCCAAGGAAGAAGCCAAGTTATAAGAGGAGTTAGAAGACGAGTTAGAGAGCAAAGGAGGAGTAGAGGTGGTGGCAGACCCGCATGCAACCCGTGGCAGTGACACCAACTCCACTGTTGTTGAACCACGCATTCCCTGCTTCCCAGCCATCACCAGGTTCACCCAGTGGGCTGTGTAGGTGACATACCTGCCCTGACCATGCTTGGAGGACCATGTGTCAGTAGTCATATGGACCTTTGCCCCAACACTAAATGACAGAGATGCGGTGACTTGGCTCTGCACATGCTGGTACAGGTGTGGTATTCCCTTCTGTGAAAAAAAATTGCGGCTGGGTACCTTCCACTGCGGTGTCCCAATTGCTACAAATTTGTGGAAGGCCTCAGAGTCCACCAGCTGGTATGGTAAAAGCTGGCGGGCTAAGAGTGCAGATAATCCAGCTGTCAGACGCCGGGCAAGGGGATGACTCGGAGGCATTGGTTTCTTACGCTCAAACATGGCCCTCACAGAAACTTGGCTGGGGGCAGATGAGCAGGAACTGGTGGTCAAGGTGGAAGGCGGAGTGGAGGGTGGTTGAGACGGGTCAAGGACAGCAGAGGTAGAGCAGTAAGATGCTGGAGCAGAAGGAGGGTGTCTTAGAGTTTGGCTGCTGCCTTTGAGGTGTTGCTCCCATAGTGCTTTGTGTTTGGCGTTCATGTGCCTTCGCATAGCAGTTGTACCTAAGTGGGTGTTGGGCTTCCCAAGACTCAGTTTCTGACTGCACTCATTGCAAATTACAGCACTTTTGTCAGAGGCACACACATTAAAAAAATGCCACGCTGCTGAGCCTTTTGATGCAGGCTTTCTAGCGGTAACAGTAGAAGTTGGCGGGTGCGTTGGCTGGCTGACCACAGGTGCCAATTCATGTTGTTGCCCTACTGTTCCCTACGAGCTGGCAACGTATACAATAGTGGATGTAGTATTGCCGGTGGAAAAACGTCACTCAGATGATGTTTCTGGACACGGAATTATTATTGTTATTTTTAGACAGAATGTCTAAATAAATATCTAAATATCTATATCTAATATATCTATATCTAATATATATATATATATCTAATATATATATCTAATATCTAAATATCTAATAAGATAAATAAAAAAAAAATAATAATAAAACAAAAGTGATCTCTGGTTGGTGCTGGTGGTGAACTACTAGGAGCAGCACACCAGTCCCCAACACAGCTAGACTAATAGCACTGGGCTCTATAAATTACAGTAGCAAAGTAAAAAAACACAAATAAAAAAAATTATGTGTTAAACGGTGGTTAGTGCTTAGTGCCCTACTCGGAGCAGCACACCTGTCTCCAACACAAACAGACAGAGCTGCAGACTCAGCAAAGCTACCTAAACTCTCCCTCAAATCCCTGCACAACTCTCTCCCTATGTGCTACTACAGAGCAGTAGAAAGTAGATCACTAGTCAGACTCAGCAAAGCTACCTAAACTCTCCCTCAAATCCCTGCACAACTCTCCCCTATGCTATCTCTTCAAACACACACAGGCAGAATGTAAAATGGCTGCTGGGCTTCAGTTTATATATGGAAGGGAGTGGTCCAGGGTTGGGGGGGGTGGTCCAGGAGGGAGAGCTGCCTGATTGGCTGCCATGTATCTGCTGACTCTGGGGTGAGAGGTCAAAATTTGGCGCCAGCTAAGGCGAACCCAAATTGCGAACATACGCCGAAAGTTTGCGAACTTCCGGACTTGCGAACACCTGATGTTCGCGCAAATTAGTTCGCCAGCGAACAGTTCGCTACATCCCTACAAATTGTATGAAGAAAATGGAAGCGTGAACTCTGGACTGGTGGTTCTAGATGAGGCTGATCTCTCTAACAGCTGGGAGACCAGTTTCTTTAGTAGTTGTAGGGAATAGAGCAGAGCTAGGCCTAAACAAATGGTGGTTATAGGGGATTCAATCATTAGGAAAGTGGACAGGGTAATCTGTCGAGCGGATCACTTCAACCAAACAGTCTTCCTGGTGCCAGGGTTCGGCATGTGGTTGATCGGGTTGACAAATTATTGGGAGGGGCTGGGCATGACCGGCTGTCTTTGTACAAAATCAATGGCAGGTGGAGGACCTTAAAGAGTGAGTTCAGGGATCTAGGCTCTAAAATTGAGGAAAGGTCCTCCAATGTAATTTTTTTTGTAAGTTTTGCCGGTGCCACGTGCAAGTTTAGGAAGACAGTGGGAGATTAGGGAGCTAAATGCGTGGCTAAAGTCTTTGTGTAGAAAGGAAGGGTTTGGGTTCCTAGAGCACTGGGCTGACTTTTCTTTGGGGTACAATCTATACAGCCGTAACGGATTACCCCTCAATGGAAGGGGGTCCACTGTGATAGGGGAGAGAATGGTTAAGAGGCTGGAGGAGTGTTTAAACTAGACAAGGGAGGAGTGGGCGAGCTAGAGTTTTATGGGAAAGCTAGTGTAGACAGGGCAGTGGGATTAGCAAAGGGTCATGGAGGAGGAGTGAGGCGGGCAAATAGTTTATCAGATAAGGAGCTTCCGTTGTTACAAGGGAAACAGACTAAAGGTGGCCATACACAGGCTGATTGTAGCTGCCAATATCGGTACCTTGGACCGATTCGTCAGCTTATCGGGCCATGTAGGGGCAGAAACGGCAGCGATACCCGACCAATATCTGGCCTGAAATTGGCCAGATATCGATCAGGCAGGTTAAAAGATTCAGTCGAGCCGATGCGGTTCAACGAGCCGATGCGGTCCCCGATCCGACTGAATCTTTTAACCTGCCCGATATGTTAACCGACTGTGCCATTGCCACCGTTAGCATTCGATTGATTGGCCCCAGGGCCAAACGACCGCATTAGCCTACATTTTCCCAATATCACCCACCTGTAGGTGGGGATTTTGGGAGAAGGGTCGACAAGCGAGCGGATCTTAACGTGTATAGGCACCTTTATATTCACCTTAACTCTAACTCTCCATTAGCCAATGTAAATATCAGACGGAGAAGTAGTAATCTCCGCTGCATGCTGGCTAATGCATGGAGCTTGTCGGATAAATCAGGGGTTTGTCTTTATGTAAAGTCAGAGTTAAAGCCATGTAGTAAAGACATTACCAAGGGAAATGTAGAATCTCTTTGGGGAAAATTTCTGCAGAGCTAAAGGTTACAAAGAAAACGATCATTGGTGTATGCTATAAACCGCCCCATATAAGTGAGGGGGATGAGGTCCAGCTACTATTGCAAATGGAGGAGGCTTCACAACAAGGTCAAGTTGTTATCATGGGGGACTTTAATTATCCAGACATTGATTGGAGTAATGGGGTGGCTAAGTCAGAAAAAGCTAGTAGGTTTGTAAATATGCTAAATGACAACTTTTTATTTAAGGCGGCTCAAGAACCTACTAGGAATGACTCCATTTTGGTTCTGGTAATATCTAATAATACTGAACACATCTCTAACATTTGTGTGGGTGAGCATTTGGGGACCAGTGATCACAACATGGTCTCCTTTGAGATAATTCTACAGAGACAGCTCTATAAGGGATTAACTAAAACGCTCAATTTTAGACCTGCAGACTTTGCCAGCATAAGGGCATCTCTGCAATGTGTCAACTGGGAAAGGCTTTTCATAGAGTTAGACACAGAAGCAAAATGGAACATCTTTAAAACATTGCTTTGCAAGTATACGGATCAGTATATTCCCCTTGTAAGCAAGGAAAGGCATCGAAAAGCAAAACCTTTATGGTTGAATAAAAGTCTTAGTGTTGAGGTTGGTAAGAAAAAAACATGCTTTCAAAGCATTCAAGTTAGCTGGGACAGCAGAAACTTTCATCAGGTACAAGGAAGCAAATAAAGCATGCAAAAAAGCTATCAGGCAAGCTAAAATAGAGATGGAAAGGGGTTTTGTAGCTAGGAGTAAAAATAATCCCAAATTATTTTTTAATTATGTGAATAGTAAAACAAAATGGAGCAAGAAGGGGTGGGAACCTTATTATCACGGAGGGGGGGGGGGGTAAGTTGGTTGATGAGAACAGGGAAAAGCAGAAATTTTGAACACTTATTTTTCATCTGTCTATACATCTGAGGAGCCAGCTAATGAAGACTTCCCTTTTAATATGCCCAGTTCTAGTAATATATTTGTTATTGGTTAAAGAAGACAAGATGCCATGATGCTATAACTGAAAAGTTTACCCAGTTAAAGACATTTGCATTAATTTATGTTCCTTGAGATTATCATCTTAAGGAACATGCCCTGCCCTGTTACATAGATTACTTTGATTTGAGGGACATGGAGTTCTGCCTAAGAAAGGATTCTGGCTGCTTGTTTTGAAGAAGCTTGATTATGTGTGCCCTCTTAATGGACTGATGTACTGTAAGTGACTACTGTTGCATTGTCTGATTGGATCTGTTGCTTTTGAATGGTGGCAGCGGCAAATTTTTAGTGGAAGGAGTCGTGCCCATAAGTAATGTGTTAAAGTCCTTCAACATATCTGCTGATTGGTAAGGAATTGAGACAGTGTGGGAGGAATTGAGACAGTGTGGAAGGAATTGAGACCGTGTGGGAGGAATTGAGACAATATGGGTAGCTGTGGCTTTGGCTCTCTAACCTTTGCCAGGCTGAGACGAACTGTTTTGAATATATTTTTTGTGAGACACTCCTGGATCTGCAGGAACAAGTTAGGTGGCAGAACTCTCAGGGTGCATATTAGAACACTAGTACAAAAAAAGTAAAGACGCTGTTAAACAAGACCACAAGTATGAGGGGAGGGAGCACCAGAAAACCCCTCATAACAGTAGTAGAGTAAGGAGGGTACCTGTGGGTAGGTATCAACAGCTCCACTGAGAAGTGAGCTGGTGAGAAGAAGCAGGTTGGTAGACATAAGAAGCTAAATATGTCCGGATGATGGCCATCAACAGGAGAAGTGAAAAGTGACATTACATTAATGCACCTGCTCGACTGTATTTTCCAACAGCAAGAGAAGGGAAACCAATCTCTGCAATATGGCAGGGCAAAAGCATGCCACAGAAGTGAGGTCTAAAGGTGGCTATAAAAATTACGATTGCTCGTACCCTCCACTAACGTTCAGGGCTGAATCATCATATATGGAGGTAGAAAAAATAGGAATTCTATCCCAATCTGACAATTCAGCCCTAAATGCAGCCTTTGCTCCGTCCCTTTAATGGTGCCCGATCAAAAGGGAAAGTTGTGCTCACCCACTACTTTTTAAACCATTAGGCGGGTAATGTCCTATATATATTGATAATTGGTGAGTGCAGAGGATTTCTTGTTGTTGTCTATATGTATGTTGTGGTCACAACCTCATTGCACCCCCGCCTAATGGTTTAAAATGTAGTGGTGGAGCACAACTTTCCCTTTTTTGCTATATATAGCTCAAAAAAATAAAGAGAACACAAAAATAAGACATCCTAGATCTGAATGAATGAAATATTCTTCGTTCTTTACATAGTTGAATGTGCTAACAACAAAATCACACAAAAATTATCAATGGAAATCAAATTTACATGGAGAGGGGGATTGATCAATGCACATTCCCTGGTCCTGGCAATCTCTCTCTATAAAAGCTGAAGGCATGGGAGTGACTAAGCCCTCTGACTCAAACCAGCCCCCAGGTCAAGAATGGCAACAGTGCACGGAAGTGCCAGTCTTTGAAAAAGACCAGAGGTAAATAGATAGGACCACCATACGGGGTTTACCTTGATGTGGTATGGTGGCTTACCAATTTTATGATCATAATTTTGTAACTAAAAACCCCTGTTTTTGTAAACACATGCACTAGCATAGATAATTTACTTATAAAACAGGGGACCAGGGAATGTGCATTGATCAATCCCTCTCTGTTTTTGTATGTTTGTAGTTAATTTGGCCAGATCAGTCGCACTTCCATTGTATTTGTATACTCTATTTAGCCTTTGAGTGCTCCCACAACCCCTTTCTGTGTATCTATGAAATTTTCATAGAGGTTTGGATTTGGAGTCACACTCAAAATTAAAGTGTAAAAAAAACACTGCAGGCTGATCCAACTTTGATCTTTTGTAGATGTACAGCAGGAACGCATATAGATCATGAAAAGATAAAACGAAAAAAACAAACTAATAGTGCATAACGTCTATAAACAATAACTCATTGAGCCTCATTTTGACTTGTTTTAAGGACATTACATCAAAGTTGGATCAGCCTGTAGTGTTTTTTCCCACTTTAATTTTGAGTGTGACAAATCCAGATCTCCATGGGTTGATAAATTTGATTTCCATTGATAATTTTTGTGTGATTTTGTTAGTGTGCCATTCAGTCCCATTCAGGGTGTGTGTATATTTATATATATATATATAAGACAAAAAAGTGTCAGCACTCACAGAATTATTTGAAATAATTCAAATCCTGTGAGTGCTGACACTTTTTGTCTTATTGTACTATATTTGCTCTTGCACCCAGGTATAATCATTGTTAGTGGTGTGCACCAACTGGCTGTCTATATATATATATATATATATATATTTTGTTGAAAATTTTTTAGGATTTTGGACTGTCTGGAACTGCATGAAGCTTCATTTCTGGGTGGATCCATTCAATCTGGCCCTTTCTATTACCCTGCTGATCTGTTGCTAATCTCACCATCCTCACCATATAAACGCAGGTTAATTTGAAAGGTGAAAATCACATAATTGATGTATCTAGTATTGTGTACAATTGTAGATATAAACTGTTCAACTGGATGAGCATAGGAACAGAAATATCACAGAGGAATTTAGGTCAGAACTACAGGTGTATCTCACTGTTTAATGAAATGCTATGGTGACCAAGTGAAATTCAATTATGTGAACAGATCATGTTCTATTAAAACCCCTCCTTTTGACAGGGCACTAAAGTATATTTCTATATATCCCTCAGCACTGTACAAAATATAATTTCCTTTGCTATGATCATATAGTGTACTGTTAGGAATTAGATGAGTTACAAACAGCAAGGCTTTCCTAATTAAATGTAAGGAAAATTATTTTTGTTCACTGTGCAATTACAGAAAAGCAAAGTTCTGATTTGTTGTTTGTAAAATTTATCATTCCCCTTTGCCCACCTTTGGTAGCAGCAATAACAAAGCAAGACTGAATGGCTGCTAAAATCATTCAGGCAGATCAAATGTTGCCCATGTTTTATCTCCCTTGAGACTTGAAACTTTCCAAGAATTAAGTTATGGGAGGGGATTTGGCACAAGGGTAAGCTTAAAGAGAGCTGTAATGTACAGTCTTAGGCAGACAACAACGCCTCAGTGTCAAAGCTACAAGACTAAGGACAGCTGGCTCAAATACAAAAAAATAAATTTAAAGATAAAAAACTTGACTCCTAAGCAAAAGAATTAAGCAGCAGAAGAGCAGTCTCAAAGCTACCCATACAAACACACAGGGCAGAGACCAAATTTTGGCGGGCTGCATGCTACCCATGCTTATGGTTCCTGCCTGCTGGGTGTGAATGTGAATTCCTAGACTGAAGGAAACACGATTTAAATCATTTATATTGTGCAAGTGAAGTTTATTTTGCATAACAAACAGATCAGAAAAGAATTTTGAATTGTTTCTTAGGGCGATGGGTCCCCTTTAAGTACAAATGAAGGTATGCACATTAACTTTCTTCCCCCAACATCATAAAGTTGGGTTTGGGAAAAGTTTCAGTTTTTTCCTGATAGTCCTCCATAAATGAAATAATACATTTTTTTAAATTAATTTCACTTTTCTCTGTAGTAATGAAACAGTGGCTTTACTTGATTCTAAAAAAGATATAGGCGCTGATTCACAAAAGATCGTTAACACTTAAAGGAGAAAGAAAGGTAAAAACTAAGAAAGCTTTATCAGAAAGGTCTATATAAATACAGCCATAAGCACTCACAGAAATGCTACACTGACTTCTCTGAAAAAAGATTAGTTGTGTCTGTAATTTCTGTGCCAGAGACATGCAGCTTTCTGTTCTCTGCTCTTTCCTGCTCCCCCCTCCCTCAAGAATGCCAAGAACTCACCCCCCCCTTAGGAATGTGGATCTGAGCCAATCAGCAGCAAGCTGACTCATAGGGGCTGATTTGCTAACCCATGAATCCGAATGGGAAAAATTCAGATTGGAAAACGAACATTTTGCGACTTTTTCGTATTTTTTTCGATTTTTTTCGTCGACGTTACGACTTTTTTGTAAATTGTCGTGACTTTTTTGTAGCCATTATAATTTGCTCTTATATTGTCGCGACTTTTTCGTATTGAGCACTCGTAAACGGCGGGCAAAACTTTCAGACTTAGCATGATTTTGGAAGCCTCCCATAGGACTCAATGGCACTCTGCAGCTCCAACCTGGCCCAAGGAAAGTCATGATACCGAAGCTTGAATGAATCCGAAACTTTCGTACTCGGCGCGATGGCTATGAAAAAGTTGCGACAATTTGCGCAAGTCGTAATGCTACGAAAAAGTTGCGTCAATTTGCGAAAAAGTCGTAACGGCTACGAAAAAGTCGCGACAATTTATGAAAAAATCGTAAAATACTGATCATTACGAAAAAAACGCATTCGGACACTTTTCGGACGTTCGTGGATTAGTAAATGTGCCCCAAAGTCTTACTAACTGAGCATGTTCGCTTGGTCTGCATGTCTGTGCAGGAGTGAGGCATTATGGGAACTTTCTTTACACAGCTCAGCGTTTTTTCTTCCTGTTTGGCTTCTGGTCATCTGAACGGGAGAAATATGGGGAGACTTAAGGGCACTATTGAGACAACTGAAGGTATGCCTGCAGCTTGAGATTAACTCTTTATTAGCCTTTCCTTCTCCTTTAACACAGTTTTATGCGTTAAAAAGTGTTCTTTAATCAAGTAATGATGCAGCAAAGTCATTTCCCATGTTACTAGTCATATCAAATGCGCAAAAGTTATCGCAAAGCATTATGTCCATTGTATTGCGATAATTATCTAATAAAAATAGTAACGCATAATTCACGGACATACTGTATTTTAAGCATTAAAAGCATAAAATATTGTGATAATTATTGTGAATATTAACACCTCCTAGGAGTGGGTGTTACTAACCAACATTGCGGTTGTGAGCGTTTATGAAGACAAGATGTAGTATGCAGTCGGATTTTTTCTTGAATGAGAAGAGAATCAAGTAGAGTGATGCATCCTTGAGTTTTCAGGGAAAGATCAACTCTAGATGGATTATCAGAGGTGGAAATATTGAGGCGCTATAGATTAAGTAGAGCAGCAATCTATAGCCTGTATAAGGTACTCGAACCTTATCTGTAGCCACTTACCGTATATACTCGAGTATAAGCCGATCCGAGTATAAGCCGAGGTACCTAATTTTACCTAAGAAAACTGGAAAAACTTATTGACTCGAGTATAAGCCGAGGCATCCATTTCTTTTAACACACCTGCACAAAACGCTATCATCATCATGGAAGATAGAGAAAACATTGCAGATGAAAAAATAATATATTAATAAAATAGATAAATAAATTGGGCATTTTATCCACCTGTGTATTTCGGCCATCGGAGAAACATCCAGAACCACCCTTGAGTTTGGCAAAAGAACATACAGTATATCCAGTCTCTCAAACACTCAAAATGACCGGCCATAAGAAAACTGGCTTGTGTTAAGCCACCTTAGTTTGTGCAACATTATTGTATTTAATTAGCCCTGGTAATGCAAAGACTTTAGTGAGACACAGTGACAGAAGTACTGTATAAAAAGACAGGACAGGCCAGTATAAAGGTCACACAGCAATAGGAAATAATGTACACTGGCGTATGGATCATACATTTCTAGGCTCTGGTGCAGTTGGTAAACTACAGATCTCGCCTTAAATGTCGCTGGGGAACACTGGGAGTTGTAGTACATATCGGCCGTAGCTTCAGGAAAGCCTGCCCCAGTAGCTCATTGCAAGAGTGAATACAGTAGGTGAATAACTTACATCCATGCAGTAGAGGGAAGGAAGGGAGGCAATGCAGGCTCTCCGGGAGATGGCTGCTAAGAATCCAGCAGCAAATCCGTGGCTAGAAGTTCTAGTAATAGGTTACTAAGTCAATATACTTTGGGCGCATGCAGTCCTCCTTTTAATATTGCAGCTCCCCCATTGCGTGCGCTTGCTGTTATTATCCGCAGTGCAGGGGAACGAGCCAAAACGCTGCGCATGCGCCCTGGCGCTGAGTGTGCGCGCGTCAGATTCCCGGCGCTGGATACACGCATGCGATCGCGCCCAATGGCTAGAAAGGTAGTGGATCACCGAAATAGAGATAGACGGATCTGCGAGCGCACAAACATACTTCCACGGGGGGTGCGAACATATGTCCAGGGGTGGCCGGTGCAAGCAAGGCCGGGAGAACGTAACTACCGTATATACTCTAGTATAAGCCGAGGGTGCCTTTTTGAGCACATTATTAGTGCCGAAAAACTCGGCTTATACTCGAGTATATACGGTACACACAAAAAGCCATGCTGTTCCTGGCATAGTGAAACTTCTGTGCTCCCTTCATTTTTTCAGAAACGGAAGTTTTCAGAAAGTTGGAATGATATATGGTGCAGTGTCACAGCCCACATTTTCACGTTGCCTTGAGGAGGTCCTGGATGCAATACATTCAGTGTCTGGGAATTATTTAAAGTTTCCCATCAATAGAAATGCCTGGAACACTGTAAAAAGAGAGTTCTATTGTGTCAGTGGCATCCCAAATGTCGTAGGTGCTATGAAATAACGCATAAACATATTGCATAAAAAATAATGAGTTTTGTTGCTCACATTTCTGTTCTTAATGTTATTTCCATCAAGAAGTAAAAAATATTTTATTGGGTATGCAAGACTTGTAAACTTTAGCAATATTGAGCTGCATTACTGTTTCAAAAATAATTAAAGACTTTTATAACAATCTCCTTTTTAAAACTAAATACCACACCCTGGAATTCTCTAAATCTCCATTTATTTAAAGTAGCATAAACATATCTCACCTAAACATAGTAGTTCTAGAAACCAGCTGCTGTTGTCAAGCCCCTGAGAGGGAAAACTGTGTTTACAGCCTGTAATTATATTACAGATTCCATCTACCGTGGACCATAATCTGTTATAAAGCCTTGAACATTTCACATTTATTTAAGTATCATATAAATACCAAGAAAATTGTGTGTCCTGTGCCAAGATCTATGTTTGCTTCAGCTAATGAAATGGAAAAAAAAGTGCTATACACTAATGTAAATTAACTTTGTTTTAAAGACATTTATACTTATTGTACAGCGCTGCGGAATATATTGGCGCTTTATAAATAAATGTTAATAATAATATATAAAAGTTTATCACATGGCATCTTAGGATAGATACCTTCATAAGTCTGAGCTGTTCTGAAACAGTTTATAAGGTGCAGGGAGTTGTAGAAAACAATGTCACAGCTGTTATTTTGGAATTGACAATTTATTGTATAGACCTTCTACAAATTTAAATAACCCCTAGACAATAATACATGCTTTTTAGTAGAAGATTGTTTTTTTCAAGTTTGTTTTACCTTTTCCAGTTAATAGCAGGGTACAGGGGGTGTGGCAACGGTCAGAGCACAGATGGAGAGATGGGGGGGTTGGAACGAGCAGAGCACAGTGAGAGAGGAACAATCAAAGGAGGGGGGCAATCAGAGGGAGAGTGGTAACACTCAGAGCCCAGAGAAAGAGGACTGATCAATGATCATAACAGGAAGGGGAAGGGAGGGGCATGAGCAGAGTAGTCTGGGAGGAATGCAGGGTGGGACAGAACACTTTACAGGAAGGGACTGATTATATCACAAAACGCCGCCCACCCTATGCATATTCACTGCACTTTCAATGATTTCCACCCCTTACTGAAGGGGTGAAGTCCTAAACCGGAAACTCGCAAAAGGGGTGGGTAGAGCACAGTTTTAAAGCTGTTATAGACATATTTGAACCCAACAGTATTAAAATAAAAGCACTTCCTTCTATTTTACATGGTTTAGTGCATTGCAAAAATTTATGGTATATGTCCCCTTTAAATCTTACATCCCTGTGCTGCCTAGGAAAAATCCTTTTGAGGGCCAGAACCAGTCCTGGGCCTTTAGATGGACAGCCCTGAATTAGTGAAAATAAATAAAATAAAGCTATTTGAAATCTTCAGAGACAATTCCTTTTAACTATTTAAACTATATGTTTATTCTCAATCATGTTTTTTTCTCAAATTGTGGGTAAATGCACTCTCAAATTTTGATAAATCTACCCTTAAGTGCCTGACAGAAACATGTACTAATAGCAACAAATTTGCTGTAGCCACTAATCTATATAATAGTTAAAATCCAAAACTGCAAAAAATCATTAAAAGAAAGTTAATATTTTAATATAATATTGTGGCCCTACATCGGGGTGGGCAAACTACGGCCCGCGGGCCACGTCTGGCCCGTTGGTCTTTTTAATCTGGCCTGGCGAGGATTGGTGTGTCTCGCTATGTCCCAACTCCACAAGTTTCATCACGCGACATATGGCGTCAAGACTGCATGTAAGCACTGGCCCGTCTGTCAAATTTTAAAAGTCAATGCAGCCCCTGAGCCTAAAAGTTTGCCCACCCCAGCCCTACTTGAATGAGCCTCCGCTCATCACTTTGAGTTCATCTTAGAATACTAACTTAGCATACCTAAAGCACCATATATGCAAGTCATCCATAGTACATATACAATAGGACGTACAGTACATTCATTCAGCAACTAAATGCGCAAACTAAGTGATTTAGTTCTTGGGAAAGATGTGGAGAAAACAGAAACTTTCCTAAGGAGTCATTTATTGGTTTTTCAAACTTACGTGTTATCTTGGCACGCAACAATCTAGGGAGGATTATCACTAACATACAAACATAGGTTTAGCCAGTTTTAGGTACACAGAAATAAAGCAAACATTGTATGACTTCACAGACACACAGCACATTCCACCCTATTCTTTTCCACACTTTAACGGCCTTCAGAACCTGTGCTGTGTTTATAATAAGTATCTGTACATCTGTTAAATGAATTACAATTGCTATGGATGGGTGAAAATAGTTTAAAGTAACTGTTTGCCAGCTATGTAATTTATGTTGCAAAGAAATTTTATGTTGGCCAAACCCTTTGAAAGCATTTCTTAGACATAAAGGGGGGTCATTTATAAAAACTTGGCAAATTGCACCATGGCAACAAATCAGATAATTGCTCTCTGTGCTCAACCTGCATCTAGCTGAAAAAGCTAAATCGATAATTGGTTGCTACGAATTACTGCCCAGGTGCAAATTTGCCTATGGTGCCTACTTTTTCAATTTCATAGTACAGGTATGGGATCCCTTATCCGGAGACCCGTTATCCCGAAAGTTCCGAATTATAGAAAGCCCATCTACCATAGACTCCATTATAAGCAAATAATTCTAATTTTTAAAAATGATTTCCTTTTTCTCTGTAAAAATAAAACAGTACCATGTACTTTGATCCCAGCTAAGAGATATTTAATCCTTATTGGAGGTAAAATAAGCCTATTGGGTTTATTCAATATTTAAATTATATTTTGAAGACTTACTTTATGGAGATCCAAATTACGGAAAGATCCCTTATCTGGAAAACCCCAGGTCCTGAGAATTCTGGATAACAGGTCCCATACCTGTATAGGTTTAGGGTTGAAAAAGGCTGTCACAAAAGTGTATTAGTATGTTAATGTAATAATTTAAAACTGTGTTGTTCTTACAGGTGTTGGTCACCATTAAATAAACTTTTTAATATGATGTATTAAATGCTATCCAGAAAAAATTTGCAATTAGTCTTGTCATGTTTTATTATTTGCAGTTTTTGAATTATTTAGCTTTTTGTTTAGCTAGGTTGCTGGGGCCCAATTTAATCCAGCAATCAGGCAGTGGTTTGAAAGAGATAGAAATAAGAATAGGGCCATAAGAGTAAAATAAGTAATACAAAGTACCAATATGAGATTGTAGCCTCACAGACCAATACTTTGGCTGCTGGGTCACTTTGACCATTTGACCCAATTGAAAGCTGAGTCAACAGAGGAGTGCCAATAATTAAGAAAAAAACTACAAATGAGATCTAAAATGGAGGACCAATTGAAAAGTTGATAAGTATACTAATGCACTATGGATGTCCATAAATAAAAACACTTTGGGGTGGGTTAATAGAGGGACAAAAGTTTTGACATGACCAAATAGTCATAGCAAGTGCAGGGACCCATATGGTTAATATTCCCTGTGGATGGAAATTACTTGTTATTCACACAGCAGCTTTAGGGGTATATTTATCATTCTGTGTAAATAGTGGAGTAAAACATTACCGGGGATGTTGATCATAGCCAATCAGATGTTTTGTTTTGGTTTTCTAACTGTTGAAATGTAATTGCTAATTGGTTGCCCTGGGCAACATGACCGGTAATGCTTCACTCCACTTTTTACACAGCATGATAAATATACCCCAGAGTTAAAGCCATGTAGTAAAGACATTACCAAGGGAAATGTAGAATCTCTTTGGGTAGAAATTTCAGCAGGCTAAAGGTTATAAAGAAAATGATCATTGGTGTATGCTATAAACTGCACCCTGTAAGTGAGGGGGGATGAGGCCCAGCTACTATTGCAAATGGAGGAGGCACCACAACAAGGTCAAGTTGTGGGGGACTTGTATTGCCAGA
The DNA here is from genome assembly GCF_000004195.4 of Xenopus tropicalis. Classification (NCBI taxonomy): domain Eukaryota; kingdom Metazoa; phylum Chordata; class Amphibia; order Anura; family Pipidae; genus Xenopus; species Xenopus tropicalis. The sequence goes on along the minus strand of NC_030677.2, from coordinate 87,938,390 downwards.
CAGGTTTTTGAATATTTTGCACTGTTTCACTTTAGGGGCCTTTCCTCAGGGGGACTTTTAGTTTACCCAGGAAAACAATATATTGTTTTTTTCAGAACAACCTAAGCTTTCAAAATATGGTAGAATTTTTGTGTAATTCCAATTCTGTAACAAGATATAGGCTTCTAAATGTCTAAAAATGAAAAAAAAAAAAAAATTTTCCATAATATAAACACACATACTAGAAACAAAAATTTTATGCATGAATATACAACTGATTTGGAAAGTCCCATGTCTCCTGAACGTGCCAGTACCAAATATACAGTGACTTGCAAAAGTATTCGGCCCCCTTGAACTTTTCCACATTTTGTCACATTACAGCCACAAACATGAATCAATTTTATTGGAATTCCACGTGAAAGACCAATACAAAGTGGTGTACACGTGAGAAGTGGAACGAAAATCATACAAGATTCCAAACATTTTTTACAAATAAATAACTGCAAAGTGGGGTGTGCATAATTATTCAGCCCCCTGAGTCAATACTTTGTAGAACCACCTTTTGCTGCAATTACAGCTGCCAGTCTTTTAGGGTATGTCTCTACCAGCTTTGCACATCTAGAGACTGAAATTCTTGCCCATTCTTCTTTGCAAAACAGCTCCAGCTCAGTCAAATTAGATGGACAGCATTTGTGAACAGCACTTTTCAGATCTTGCCACAGATTCTCGATTGGATTTAGATCTGGACTTTGACTGGGCCATTCTACACATGGATATGTTTTGTTTTAAACCATTCCATTGTTGCCCTGGCTTTAGGTTTAGGGTCGTTGTCCTGCTGGAAGGTGAACCTCTGCCCCAGTCTCAAGTCTTTTGCAGACTCCAAGAGGTTTTCTTCCAAGATTGCCCTGTATTTGGCTCCATCCATCTTCCCATCAACTCTGACCAGCTTCCCTGCCCCTGCTGAAGAGAAGCACCCCCAGAGCATGATGCTGCCACCACCATATTTGACAGTGAGGATGGTGTGTTCAGAGTGATGTGCAGTGTTAGTTTTCCGCCACACATAGCATTTTGCATTTTGGCCAAAAAGTTCCATTTTGGTCTCATCTGACCAGAGCACCTTCTTCCACATGTTTGCTGTGTCCCCCACATGGCTTGTGGCAAACTGCAAACGGGACTGCTTATGGTTTTCTGTTAACAATGGCTTTCTTCTTGCCACTCTTCCATAAAGGCCAACTTTGTGCAGTGCACGACTAATAGTTGTCCTATGGACAGATTCCCCCACCTGAGCTGTAGATCTCTGCAGCTCATCCAGAGTCACCATGGGCCTCTTGGCTGCATTTCTGATCAGCGCTCTCCTTGTTCGGCCTGTGAGTTTAGGTGGACGGCCTTGTCTTGGTAGGTTTACAGTTGTGCCATACTCCTTCCATTTCTGAATGATCACTTGAACAGAGCTCCGTGGGATGTTCAAGGCTTTGGAAATCTTTTTGTAGCCTAAGCCTGCTTTAAATTTCTCAATAACTTTATCCCTGACCTGTCTGGTGTGTTCTTTGGAATTCATAGTGTTGTTGCTCCCAATATTCTCTTAGACAACCTCTGAGGCCGTCACAGAGCAGCTGTATTTGTATTGACATTAGATTACACACAGGTGCACTCTATTTAGTCATTAGCACTCATCAGGCAATGTCTATGGGCAACTGACTGCACTCAGACCAAAGGGGGCTGAATAATTACGCACACCGCACTTTGCAGTTATTTACTTGTAAAAAATGTTTGGAATCATGTATGATTTTCGTTCCACTTCTCACATGTACACCACTTTGTATTGGTCTTTCACGTGGAATTCCAATAAAATTGATTCATGTTTGTGGCTGTAATGTGAAAAAATGTGGAAAAGTTCAAGGGGGCCGAATACTTTTGCAAGCCATTGTATATAGTTTTATGGAGATTTCTCACTTGTATAGGTCAAAAACTCCCAGCAGTACACTACCAAATTTCCAAAGCACTGCTTCAGAATGCTGCATACTTTAGATTTCAAGGACAAAAATTCCACTAACAGAAGGTTTATCCTTCTTTATCCCAGGTTTATTCTGGGGAATACAGAATAAGCACAACTGTCTGTCTACTCCAAACTATCAAGTCACAATGCTTTCCTAAAGTTTTTATCAAAATTTGTGAAAATTTTAAAAAAATCGCTTCAAAACTTCCAGTCTATAGTATCTTATCTATCTCCTACAGGTCATAAAGTAACCAAATAAAACACCCAGGGGTCCACTGAACAGTTTGATGCCCAATATGTATAGGTTTACCTAAGTATGTGGCATGTAGGAGCCCCAATGTGAACATACCCCCATGTGATCAATCATTTCTGTTATTTCAGCTCCAGCAAAATCAACACATTTACATCATTTATGTGGGATAAAGCTAGTAAAAAGTATGCTCACCCCAGAAAGTTATATATTTTTAAGTACACATTCCCCCAAATCTAAAATGGGTACCCGTGTCTTTCTACTTAAAAGTACCAAGCCACACAGCTTTTCTAAAGTTAGCAATTTTGATGACATTTCCAAAAATCCCCTCAAAGCTTCCACTTTGCAGCATCTTATCTCCCACATAGTGTTAGGTACCAAGATAAAACACCCTAAACACCCTACCCCCATGTGATCAATCATTTATGTTATTTCAGCTCCTGCAAAATCAACACATTTACATCCTTTATGTGGGATAATGCTACAAAAAAGTACACTCACCCCAGAAAGCCATATACTTTCCTAAGTTTGCAGATTTTTATGACATTAAGAAAATCGCATAAAAATGTTGCAATTTGCCGCATTTATCACTCACAATTTCTTGATAAAGATCAGATAAAGGCAAATCACCCCAAATAGGAACACCTAAGGTCTACTGAACAGTTTGATGCCCAATATGCATAGATATATCAAAGTCTGCAGTATGTACTGACCCCAAAATGAAAATAGCGCATATGGATTTCTCACCTGCCAACTCAGCTTTTGCACAGAGCCCCCTGTCATTGTATTATGTGCTGTAACACCCCCTAACTATAGAGAGAGTGTATATAAGTGTATAAAAGTGTGAAAAAAAAAAAAAACGCTGCTAAATTGTGTGCTGTAAGTGTGTGTAAATGTATGTAAGTGTGTATGTAAGTGTGTACGTGCAAATAAAACCCACCACCTTACCTGTCCTGAAGCACTCGATCGCTTGCTCCTGTCCTCCAGGCTGCAGTGGGCGGTGGCATTGGAGGGAAGCAGGAAACAGCAGACGCGATGCGATCGCGTCTGCTGCTTCTAGGATGGTCCTGCGACGATCGATTCACAGGACCCACAGGGGGCTGTAATCGCTATAAACTTGCAGCGGCGGCAGAGAAACCATCAAATGCCGACGACGTATGGGCTAAACGAGCTTAGTACTGTGATTGCCAAGCCTGGTCAGGTGCAGCCACAGGTGGGTGGCTGGCAGGTAGGATCCTAATAATGCTGTGTAATACAGCAGAGTACAGAGTGGTGTACTTCACTTGTTGATAGGCCGGAAACATGTTGTTATGGTTTATTGCAAGGAGTGAATAATGAAGTGAGCAATAAATAAATACGAAAGTCCTTACAACAGGCCAGTGGTCAGAGGCAGGCAGCAAACAACACAATTCCTTATAGTAGGCAAAGGGTCTGGACTGGCAGTGAGCAAATGAGAGTCTGATAGACAGGCTATGATCAGGGACAGGCTAAAATAATAAATAGGTCAATACCAGGAGATCCAACAGAGGTCAGAAGCAGGAGAAGAAGAACAGGGTATAGCACACGGAACCAGGCAGGAATACGGGCAGGAACCAGGCAGGAATGAGGCAAGAACACGGGCAGGAATCAGGCAGGTACAGGCACTGGTTCAAGTTATAAGGCTTTGATGATCAAGCAACAAGCAACTGCTTGTAACAGGCTTATAAAGCACATTTATTGACAGATTGCAAACACCTGGTCTTACTTAGGGAGGAGAAGGTGAGCATAAACAAAGAACAAGGGAAGAGTGATTAACAATATGTGTAGGACTGGATCCCCAAGGTCTCCAGTGGCTCAACAAGGTAATGCAGGACCAGTTTGACATACAGCCCAGAGTTCGAGCACAGGCAGGTTCTAACAAGCCTCTACATTTTTTCAGGATTCATTGAGGTTGGGATGGTGCAGAGAGACTGGAGAATTGCTAATAAGGTGCCGTTATTTAAAAAGGGATCCCGTTCACAATACTATAAGTTTGTGCCAGCATGGTTTTATGCGTAACAGATCTTGCCAGACTAACTAGTAATTTAGCTACTGACGCGTGGGTCACTCAGGAGGAAATTCAAAAGAGACTTGAACATGTAAAGGTAAACAAAGGTCCAGGACCGGATGGGATTCATCCCAGGGTATTAAATGAGCTGAGTGCTGTGATTGCCAAGCCTCTTCACATAATTTTTCAGGATTCGTTGAGGTTTGGCATGGTGCCGAGAGACTGGCGGATTGCTAATGTGGTGCCGTTATTTAAAAAGGGATCTCGTTCTCAGCCTGAAAACTATAGGCCTGTTAGTCTGACATCAGTAGTAGGAAAGCTTCTGGAAGGGGTAATAAGGGATAGGATAGTTGAATACATTGCAGTTCACAATACTATTAGTTTGTGCCAGCATGGTTTTATGCGTAAAAGATCTTGCCAGACTAATTTAGTTGCCTTTTATGAGGATGTGAGCAGGAACCTTGATGCTGGAATGGCAGTTGATGTCATCTACTTAGATTTTGCTAAAGCGTTTGATACAGTACCTCACAGAAGGTTAATGATCAAATTGAGGAATATTGGCCTAGAACATAATATTTGTAATTGGATAGAAAACTGGCTGAAGGATAGAGTACAAAGAGTGGTGGTAAATGGAACATTTTCTAATTGGGCCAGTGTGGTTAGTGGAGTACCGCAGGGGTCAGTCCTTGGTCCTTTGCTTTTTAACTTGTTTATTAATGACCTGGGGGTGGGCATAGACAGTACTGTTTCTATTTTTGCTGATGACACTAAATTGTGCAAAACTATAAGTTCCATGCAGGATGCTGCCGCTTTGCAGAGCGATTTGACAAAATTGGAAAACTGGGCAGCAAACTGGAAAATGAGGTTCAATGTTGACAAGTGCAAAGTTATGCACTTTGGTAGGAATAATATAAACGCAAACTATCTACTGAATGGTAGTGTGTTGGGGGTTTCCTTAATGGAGAAGGATCTAGGGGTTTTTGTAGATCACAAGTTGTCCAATTCCAGGCAGTGTCATTCTGTGGCTACTACAGCAAATAAAGTGCTGTCTTGTATAAAAAAGGGCATTGACTCAAGGGATGAGAACATATTTTTGCCGCTTTATAGGTCCCTGGTAAGGCCTCACCTTGAGTATGCAGTGCAGTTTTGGGCTCCAGTCCTTAAGAAGGATATTAATGAGCTGGAGAGAGTGCAGAGACGTGCAACTAAACTGGTAAAGGGGATGGAAGATTTAAGCTATGAGGTTAGACTGTCGAGGTTGGGGTTGTTTTCTCTGGAAAAGAGGCGCTTGCGAGGGGACATGATTACTCTGTACAAGTACATTAGAGGGGATTATAGGCTGTTGGGGGATGTTCTTTTTTCCCATAAAAACAATCAGCGCACCAGAGGTCACCCCTATAGATTAGAGGAACAGAGCTTCCATTTGAAGCAGCGTAGGGGGTTTTTCACGGTGAGGGCAGTGAGGCTGTGGAATGCCCTTCCTAGTGATGTGGTAATGGCAGACTCTGTTAATGCCTTTAAGAGGGGCCTGGATGAGTTTTTGAACAAGCAGAATTTCCAGGGCTATTGTGATACTAATATCTACAGTTAGTATTACTGGTTGTATATATATAGTTTATGTATGTGAGTGTATAGATTGGTTAGTATAGGTTGTGTGCTGGGTTTACTCGGATGGGTTGAACTTGATGGACAATGGTCTTTTTTCAACTCTATGTAACTATGTAACTATGTAACTATGTAACTTAGTCGCCTTTATGAGGAGGCAAGCAGGAACCTTGATGCTGGAATGGCAGTTGATGTCATCTACTTGGACTTTGCTAAAACATTTGATGCTGTACCTCACAGAAGGTTAATGTTAATCAAATTGAGGAATATTAGCCTAGAACACAATATTTGTAATTGGATACAGAACTGGCTGAAGGATAGATTACAAAGAGTGGTGGTAAATGGAACATTTTCTAATTGGACCAGTGTGGTTAGTGGAGTACCACAGGGGTTCAGTCCTTGGTCCTTTACTTTTTAACTTGTTTATTAATGACCTGGAGGTGGACATAGAAAGTACTGTTTCTATTTTTGCTGACTATAAACTATAAAACTATAAGTCCCATGCAGGATGCTGCCACTTTGCAGAGCAATTTGACAAAATTTGAAAACTGGGCAGCAAACTGGAAAATAAGGTAGAACTTTGGTAGAAATAATATAAACGCGAGTTATCTACTAAATTGTAGTTTTTTGGGGGTATCCTTAATGGGGAAGGATCTGGGGGGTTTTGTAGATAAGTGCTGTCTTGTATAAGAAAATAGCATTGACTCTAGGGATGAAAACATAATTTTGCCTCTTTTTAGAGGTAAGGCCTCACCTTGAGTATGGAGTGCAGTTTTGGGCTCCAGCCCTAAGGAAAGGCTATTAATGAGCTGGAGAGAGTGCAGAGAAGTGCAACTAAACTGGTAAAGGGGATGGAAGATTTAAGCTATGAGGTTAGACAGTCGAGGTTGGGGTTGTTTTCTGTGGAAAAGAGGTGCTTGGGAGGGGACATGGATTACTCTGTACAATACATTAGAGGGGATTATAGGCAGATAAGGGGTGTTCTTTTTTCCCATAAAAACGATCAACGCACCAGAGGCCACCCCTTTAGATTAGAGGAATGGAGCTTCCATTTGAGGGCAGTGAGGTTGTGGAATTCCCTTCCTAGTGATTTTGTAATGGCAGATTCTTTTAATGCCTTTAAGAGGGGCCTGGATGAGTTCTTGAACAAGCATAGTATCCAAGGCTATTGTGATACTAATATCTACAGTTAGTATTAATGTTTGTATTTATAGTGTATGTATGTGTATAGATTGGTAAGTATAGGTTGTGTGTGCTGGGTTTACTTGGAAGGGTTGAACTTGATGGACTCTTTGATGGTCCTTTTTTGAACTTGATGGTCTTTTTTTAACCCTATGTAACTATGTAACCACTCACGTCTTATTTTTATTTCTACACAGAAACAGAGAGGTGTAGTTGTACAACACCATCTCCCTTCCTCCTCCACTTAACGAGGGCCCAATCTGAGTAAGAAAGTACAGTGTGACTTATGTTATATTATTCACTAGCTGGAACTTTACTTTCAAGCTACACATGCATACCTCTTTTTGTATCACCTTTGTTGGCTAACTAGCCATTGGACATTGCAACAGTGATCAGAAGTGAGCATAGTACAGTAAGGGCTGTCTCACACCCAGTTAACGGCCAATATGATTTAGTCACAAAAGCATCACTGTGTAATAATGCTCCTTGCAAATATTGTGACACCTAAATTATTTAGACAGAACAGTGATAGTTTTGTTGTTAATTCCAACAAATGAAGTTCACAGAAAAAAAGGAAGCATCTACATGTCGGAGTCCTTTAGGCATGCTAGTTGTCTCCTGAGATGATCTGCATGGAGGTGGCAAAGGTGAAACCTTAAAAAATTAGATTGTTAACTAAAAAGGTTTTATGTAGCAATGAGCAATCACAAAATGCAGGTGTTGTCCATCCTTTTTGACAATGTTTTTTGATGCACACACCTATTTTGCCGTGGCCATGCTATTTTTTGGTTGTGGAAACAATTCAACAATGGCAGAATTTCACTGCAAATCCATGCCTGGCAAAAAAAATTGCCCATCACTTGTTTGATGCAATTGCATCTGCTGCTTCCTTTGTGCCTTTCCCCCACTTCCAGCAATGCCACTCACTTCCTGCTGCTGTGAGCTCTGCACAAGGACCCTTCAGGACCTCTCTATGCTGATCGGTGTGTCCATCTAACTCCAGGACAGGTAAGTAGCTTTTATTTGCACTACTACACATACTTACATACATTTACATGCATTTACACACACATACAGCACACAATTTAGCACACTTATTTCTTTTACCCCCTTGTCTTTAGTTTTTCCCTAAAAATGGTTTATTTTGACAACGTGATTATTGGATCAGATATTCTGACCACAAATTACACTGTCATGTGACTTATTTTGTTGTTTCATTGATTTGCACAGTTTTTGTGGTTTTATTGCATTTTTATCGCAGTAGTAGTGTTCCTGATCTGTTTTCAGCATAGCTTTTCCATGTGGTACTTTGGTGTGGAAAAATAACTTTACCTATTTTGAATTCATCAAAATGTGTACTATCCAAAATATATTGTTTTCTGTATAGTTAAGGGGTCTTATGGCACCTAATATGCTGTCAGGGGGCTCTGTATGCAAAAGCTGAGTTGGCAGGCGACAAATCCATATGCGCTATTTTCATTTTGGGGTCTGCACATACTGAAACTGTTCAGTAAGACCTTAGGTGTTCCATTGCAACATTTTTAGGCGATTTTCTGAAGTGTCATAAAAACCACTAACTTTAGGAAAGCTTTGCAGATTGGTACTCTGGTGTAGAAAGGACTCTTTACCCATGGTGGATTTGTCAGAATGTGTACTTTTCAAAAATATATTGTTTTATGCATTTTTCTATATAGTTAGGGGGTCTTATGGCACATAATACCCCGGTCATTGGGCTTATTTTACAGCTGAGAAAATTCATATACTATTTTCATTTGGGTGCCTCTGTACACCACATATCTTTGCATATTGGGCATCAGACTGTTCAGTAGACCTCTGTCATTGTATGTAAGAAATGTTGTAAGATAAATGTGGCAAACTGCAAAATTTTTAGGTGTTTGTCAGAAAAACCACTAACTTTAGGGAAGCTTTCCATAATGGTACTTTGGTGTAGAAAGACTTCTTTACTAGTGATGAGCGAATCTGTTCCGTTTCGCTGAAAAATTTGCGAATCTTTCAAAAGATCCGCGAAACGGCGAAAAATCCGCGAAACGGCGAAAAATTCGCGAAACGGCGAAAATGTTGTGCGACAAAAAAAATTGTCGCCTGCGACTATTCTTTTGTCACCCGCGTCTATTCTTTTGTCGCCCGCGGCTATTGTTTCGTCGCCCGCGGCTATTATTTTGTTGCGTGGCTATTGTTTCGTCGCCCGCGGCTATTATTTTGTCGTGCGGCTATTGTTTCGTCGCCTGCGGCTATTATTTTGTTGTGCGGCTATTGTTTCGTCGCCCGCGGCTATTATTTTGTCACGCGACTATTCTTTTTTAACGCCGGTGACAATTTTTGGACGTACAGCAAATTTTTTCATCCGTTTCGCAAAACAATCCGCCAAAGGCGAAACGCGAAATTCACCCATTTACCCATGTTGGATTTGTCAGAATGTGTACTTTCTGGAGTGAGCATACTTTATTTTAGCTTTATCTCATAAAATTATATAAATGTGTTGATTTTGCAGGAGCTGAAATGACAGCATGCATGGGGTATGTTCACATTGGGGCCCTTACATGCTACATACGTAGGTAAATCTATACATACCCGTATATACTCAAGTATAAGCCGATCCGAATATAAGCTGAGGTACCTAAATTTACCTAAGAAAACTGGAAAAACTTATTCACTCGAGTATAAGCCTAGGGTGGGAAATGCAGCAGCTACTGCTAAGTTTCAATAATCAAAATAATTAACAATAAAATTACATTAATTGAGGCATCAGTGGGGTATATGTTTTGTTTTTAAATATTAATTTTTAAGAAAAACACTAAACTAGCTCTTTAGGTGGAAAAGAGGGTCAACAAAAACAATATGGTATCAACAGAGATACCAGTAACTACCCCCTTAGCTCAATCAGCAACCATTCAAAAACACAAAGAGTTAAAATCCTTCAAAACTACATATAGTTTATATAGAATATAAAGTATAATGCCTAGTGCAGAATGGGCCAGGTGAGGATGTTAGATGAAGATGAATTTGGGAGCAGGTGGCCTAATTTGCACACAAAGGACAGAGGGTGCTAGTCTGGAGGGACCCATGGCACCCAACTTGAGTATAAGCCGAGGGTGACTTTTTCAGCACATTTTGGGTGCTGAAAAACTAGGCTTATACTCAAGTATAAGCCTAGTTTTATGGTGTCAAACTGTTTAGTGGACCCTTGGCATTCAAATTCAGGGTGTTTTATCTTGGTACCTAATACTATGTTGGAGATAAGATGCTGCAAAGTGGAAGCTTTGAGGAGATATTTAGAAATGTCATCAAAATCTGCAAATTTAGGAAAGCTTTGCGGCTTGGTACTGGAGTAGAAAGACATGGGTACCCATTTTAGATTCAGGGGAATGTGTACTTTTCAAAAATATATGGCTTTCTGGGATGAGCGTACTTTTTTGTAGCTTTATCCTACATAAAATGATGTAAATGTGTTGATTTTGCAGAAGCTGAAATTACAGAAATGATAGATCATATGGGGGTATGTTCACATTGGGGCCCCTACATGCCACATACTTAGGTAAACCTATACCTATTGGGTATCAAACTGTTTAGCGGACCCCTGGCATTCATATTTAGGGTGTTTTATTTGGTTACTTTATGACCTGTAGGAGATAAGATACTATAGACTGGAAGCTTTGAAGCGTTTTTTGAAAAATTCACAAATTTTGATAAAAAATAATTACTTTTGGAAAGCATTGCAACTTGGTAGTTTGGAGTAGACAGACAGTTCTACCTATTCTGGATTCCCCAGAATATGTTCTTTCCAAAAATGTATAATTTTCTGGGATAAACCTTCTGTTATTGGAATTTTAGCCTTGAAATCTAAAGTATGCAGCTTTCTGGAGCAGTACTTGGGAAATTTGGTAGTGTACTGCTGGGAGTTTTTGACCTATACAAGTGAGAAATCTCCATAAAACTATATATATATTTGGTATTGGTGCGTTCAGAAGACATGGGACTTTCCAAATCAGTTGTATTTTCATGCATAAAATAAATTTTGTTTCTGGTATATGTGTTTATATTATGGAAAATATTATTATTATTATTTTTTTCTTCATATTTTTTAGATATTTAGAAGCCTATATCTTGTTACAGAATTGTAATTACACAAAAAAAATATATTTTGAAAGCTTAGGTTGTCCTGAAAAATACCATATATTGTTTTTCTTGGTAAACTAAAAGTCCCCCCAAGGAAAGGCCCCTAAATTGAAACGCAAAAAAAGTCTTGCTTTGACCAAAACGGCTGGCAGTAAAAGGGTTACGGGCAATTTCACCTTTTTTAGCCAACTATAATAACATTCCCTCTTTTCTTTTTGTTTTAAATATTGGGGGTATGGTACATAGGTATATTTTATATACACACATCGGTTGATAAATACGGAGACCAGATAGTATGCTGGCCTGACATCTGTACTTTTATCTTTTATTGAGCAAGTGTTATAGACTCTTACCTCATACACAGTTAAGAAGACAACAGATTGATTAAACTGAATAATCGCTACCAACTGTTTTGCATGAGGTTGTGCTTTAGTAGTTTTATCACTTCACTGCAATTATTCAGTGGGGCAAAAATCATATTTGAATAACCAATTGCTTGATATCCCTAGCAAAATAAAAGATAACAGATAATTTCACATATATGTACAATAGAGCCCTGGTATCTTAGGGCAATGACAGACAGGTTGCTTTGTTGACTGCAGGAGAGGAGAGATTTCCCATGGGACCTAAAATCAGATTATAACATGAGATGTCAATTTGTCAGTATCTGCTTTTATGGACCTTATTTGCAAAACAAAAAGTGCAATTGTCAGTAAACATGTAAGTGATTTACTATAACAAATCCAGCATGAAGTGCAGAGCACAGGACCTTTCCTTACCAGCTGCCATAGGACTGCCGCTTCCTAACTTGCCCACCTAAATGACTGCTGACTCAACGCAGGCAGTGCTGCATTCATGGGGGTGGCTACAGGTCTATCTGTTCTATGCTATCCTAAAACAGAGTTGGCGCTCTAACAAACTGAATCACCAAGTGTTGTGAATTAATTCAAACAATTTGTATTTATTAGTTAATTGCAATAAAAGCATATACACATAAATATATCTTACAATAAAATTCTAGATAAAATACACTAATACATAAGATGATATTCAAGAATTCATTTCCAGAACTAGAGTAAGTTGATGATAAAGGGCCTAATAGTACATAAGATAGTTGAGATAATAAAATATAAATGATCAAAGAAATAGATTTGGAAACAGCACAGTAAAATTAGTAATAATGCAAATATACAAATAATAAATTCAGAGAGAATAGGTGTAGGTAATTGCACACATGCCCTATTCGAAAATACAAAGTTATTGTGACTTCAGCAACATCTAATCGCCACATACAGCGAATAGTAAAAAGCAAGCCACTCCCTATAGGGAGCTCACTTCCCCATTAACACCCAGTAAGGGGAAAGGCTAGCAGATAGGAGTAGATGCTCTGTTGGGCACACGATTCTTGGCGTGTATAATTACAAATAGCGCTAAAAATTCGTATTAATATGCGCCCAAATACCACTCAAGGACTAACTTAAGTATAGTAAATCAATGATCCCCCGCACTTAAAAGTATATACCAAGAAATGCCCTCTGTCCCGGCCGGGAACTTACTTGTGGGGCACACAACCGTCGGAGAAACCCGCTCCTATACGCGGCGCAACGCCGTTACGTTCCTGTTGGTGACGTCACTATTGTGAGCCGAAAGTGGAACTACGGGTCCTCCTTGGTTACAAAATCCGACGCGTTTCGCGCACCTGCGCTTAGTCATGGATTACTAAGCCTCGGGGATCACTTCTCTCTTTTATACCTCCCCACACTAAAGAGAACCGCCTCCCTACCACAGATATTAACCCTTAGGTATATAAAAGGTTACACTGTGCATAAAGCTTATATACTCAAAACACCATCTAAAAAACTTATGTATAATATCTATACTAATAGTACATCCATATCTACGGGCTAAGTACTCAAGTGTAGACGTGTGTAGACGTGATACAAACCACTGTCAATGAGTCGTCCGTTAAGCATGGCGAGTTGGCTCTAGTGGTTCAGTATCACTACAAATTGTCTGAAATATTATCTATACTTGAGAAATACTGGCCCATTCTTTTACATGATCCTTTTTTAAAAAATAATCTACCAAAATATCTACCTGTGATATATAAGAAAAATAAAACCCTAAGAGATATCTTAGCACCTACTGTATTAAAACAACATAGAAAGAATTTTACGCTAGAAGGAGAGTCTATTCTCAATTATTTTCCTAGTACTGTAACAATAACAAAAGATAGGTAAAAAAATATGATCTCTAGGGGTTGGCATATATGTGGTAACTGCTCTCAATGCAATTATTGCCCGAAGAAGATCTTAAGTATTAATCATTATAACTCTGAGAAAAAATATCTCATCAAGGGTCATATCTCCTGTTGGTCTCAATATGTGGTCTATATAGTTGAATGTAGTTGTAACAGAAAATATGTGGGACGCACTATACGATCATTTCGCACCAGATTGTATGAACACATCCGGAAAATCAGATTAGGGTCTACAGAAATACCACTGTATAGACACTTTAAAGATGTACATGCATCAGACGCTAGACACCTTAAGGCATGGGCGATCGAACATGTAGAAGTAGATTACAGAGGGGGAGATAGACTCACTACCTTAGATAAAAGAGAATCCTTTTGGATGTTCTCATTGAATACTTTCGAACCAACAGGTTTTAATGAAAATTGGAATGTCAAATCCTTCCTAGGTTAACCACTAGGTGGCAGTATTCCCTGGGGACTGTTATATTAATTCCTTCTGGATGTGTATACTATATTTATGAGGTTGAATATTTTAGGTAAAATTAACTGTATGGTCAAACATATGGATATGACCTATATGGGTCGCAACATGGAGCGCAAAATGAAAAGGGAGGTACGTCTATGGTGGGATGTTTGTTCCTTGGAGAACTATATAAAATGTAATCGCATACCTCGGGGCCTTAGGATTAAGAAATTCCCCTCCTTTTCTGATGTGCCACGGGACTTTGTTACTGCATGGAATTTGGTATTATCTGATTGCTCTATGAAACTTATGGAGCTTATCTTGTCTTATGACAGGAAGGAACTTGATATTGTACAAAAAGAAATTGCTGACTTACATCAGAATGCTCGTCCACATGTAGACGCGCATGACGCGACACTCATAGATAAAATCACTGAGCAAGTGAAACAGTATGAGTTTGTAATAAAAAATGCTAAAAGGGAGAAATTTCTTAGAGATAAATGGGACTATGACAATGATACTGTATACATGTGGAATACGCATAATTATGACTCTTCTTTTTCCCAGAGATATTCTGGAAGAGTAAATAAGAGACGTGGGGGTTTGCCACGCCCCATACTAAAGTCAAGTAAGTCAGTCCAATTTGTGGAGCATGATGGGAGACCACATGGTGCCCAGGAGTCACGTTCAGTCTCCCCTTCCTCTTTTTTAATGTCGGATCCAGATCTATCTGGGAGCGATCCGGACGAAGGTCGAGAGCCCAATATACGGTCAGGCAAAAGAGGAAAGGTGTCGACACCGAAAAAGGAACCTTCGAGAACCTACAGTTATCGCAGCGCCAGAGGCGAGGTGGACGACGCGGTTGGGCAGCAAGGGTATATAAAAAGGTCAGCAAGGAACCGGAGACCGCCACGGTGGTAAAACCATTACAAACTAAGGTTATATATGAGGGGCCAGTAGTGCCTACATCTTTACCAGGTCCTGATGTAGTAACGACGGTATCTTCTGTATTATATTCTACTGTGACTTGTCATACAAACTTGACTCCTGAGGGGAATATTGGAGTTCCCTTATCTCGTAATGACTCTGATCTGATTACAGCTAAATATCTAGATGTAGAGGGGGATGCTCGGAGTCTGAGGCCATCCTCTAATGTGATAAACCTTTCATCTAAATCTCTCTCACTAGATGAAACCAACTTGTTATCGAAGGGTCTTAATTTTATTCCCGATGAGAAACTAGACATTTTTCCTATAAATCTTGATCTGAATAAGTTTATACGATTGTTAACTGTGAAACGTCATTTTGCTAATCAGGATAATATGAATGTTTCAGGAGTACATAATAATGTTGATATGGCTGATTCACTATTTCAGGAATCTCCAGATGTGGGACAATCTTCAATTGATGTCTCTGAGGGCACAGGTGTGCAGATGGCCCTTGATGACTTTCGGGACTTCTGTGCCTTGTCAGATTTACAAGACTTAGAAGCTGAGGGCTCTATCTCTAGTGGCGAGTATCCCCATAAGTTAGTGACAGTCTCGGGGATGAAAAAGAACTCAGAGTTCTATCCAATACATGCTAAAAGTCAACAATTATTAATGTTTCATAAACTAGTACAGAATGATATTGAAGCCTTGGGTAGCAAACTTGGCAAAAATAAGTCTAAATATGGCAATCTGACACCAGGAGAATATAAAGCTTTACATGCCTTAAGTCGTGACGATACGATTATTATCAAAAAGGCAAACAAAGGGGGATCTGTGGTTGTGTTAGATACTCCTGCCTATGTAGCGGAGGTTATGAGGCAGTTGACTGATGTAGAGACCTACACTTTACTGAAAAGAGACCCTACGGAAGGTTTTAAGTCTGTCTTAGTAGATTTACTGTCTGAAGGCTTTTCTAATGGTGTGTTGACTACCAGAGAAGTAGAAATGTTGAAATGTGAGTATCCGGTTATTCCAGTTTTCCATGTTCTGCCCAAGGTTCACAAATCCTTAGATAATGTAAAGGGACGTCCTATTGTAGCTAGTATTGGGTCACTAAGTGAGAATTTGTCCTGTTATATAGATAGACTACTACGTCCATTGGTGGAATCACTCCCGTCCTATATAAGGGACACTACAATGTGCATTAATCAGATACAGGATTTAAAATGGAAGTCTAGCTACCGTTGGTTCACCATGGATGTAGTATCTCTCTACTCCTCTATTGACCATTCTTTGGGGCTTCAGGCTATAGGGTACTGGTTGGATAAGGAGCGTATTTTTCCTAAAGCACAATCTGATTTTATTTTACAGGCAGTGGATTTTCTTTTAAGGTCTAATTATTTTTTGTTTGATGGTAAATTCTATCTCCAGAGGTGTGGAGCCGCAATGGGAGCTTCGTTTGCGCCAACATATGCCAACCTCTTCATGGGATGGTTTGAGCGGCTCTACATCTTTGGAGATCAGAACCCTTTCCGTTCACGGATTTTTTCTTTTTTTCGTTATATCGACGATTGTATTGGGGTCTGGGATGGGGATGACGACACATTTTCACATTTTGTTACCTACTGTAATGAACGTGTTAGCGGTATTTCTTTTACTTATGAGACTAATAAGGATTGTATTTCTTTTCTTGTCAATTTTTCCAGTCAGAATGGACTAATACACTGTGATCTCTTCAGGAAGCCCATTACTCGTAATACACTGTTACACTCAAAAAGTGCTCATCCGGCTAGCTGTCTGGGGGGCATCCCAGTTGGTCAGTTTCTACGCCTTCGGCGGATCTGTTCCACCTGGGATGCCTTCCAGCGGCAGGCGATGGCACTATGGGATCGTTTCCTGGAGAGAGGTTACACACCGGGTGTTATTAAGGCAGCCTATGAGAGGGCTGTTAGTAGTGATAGAAGTACCCTTCTTAGACCTAAAAGGCCAGATACACAGAACGTAAATGGCAAGGAGAAATCTAAGACTCGATTTTCTATGGTATACAGTAAAAATGCTCATTTGATACGTAAAAGTATTTGTAAATATTGGGGTATTCTTTTGCAGGATCCCATTCTAGCTAAAATATTGGATAAGGAACCATCTTTTGTATATAGAAAAGGTAGAGATATGGCATCCTGGCTTTCCCCGAGTTTATATACTTCTAAAAAGAGAACCATACCCTGGTTAAATTATATTGGTAATTATCGTTGTGGAAGAAAGAGATGTAAGGCCTGCCATTTTCTAAATGTATCTAAAAAGTTCAATAGTACACATACAGGGGCAGAGTTTCAGATCAAACAATATTTAAACTGTCTTTCCAAGGAGGTTGTCTATTTAATTACATGCTCCTGTGGATCCCAATATGTCGGGAAAACTGTGCGTAATGTCTCTGTAAGAATTTTGGAACATGTCTCAGCTATAGAGAGTGGGGACTTGAGATCTGCAGTGTCTAAACATACTATAGAGAAGCATGCTGGGAAGGTTTCTTTCACCTTCCAGATAATAGATAAGGTATCTTTACAAGCTAGGAAAGGAGACCTGGAGAAAAGATTGCTGAAAAGAGAAGCTTTTTGGATATATAATCTTCATTCCCTAGAATGCCAAGGTGGCATGAATAGGGAATGGGAGCTGTCTTGTTTCTATTGATATGTCATCTAGTAAAAATATATCTTCTCCTTTCTCTTGCATTTATGTATATATGGTCTTCCTAACTGTATTGATAAATTATATGTATATGGAAGAAATGTTTCTGATTTTATGATACTCTGGGGGTAACTTTGTGCTGTTCTATATAAGGTGGGAGGTAAGGGTTAATTGTATCCACTGATTCTAATTAGCACTGATGGGAGTGGCTATGTGGGCTATAAATATCTCTTTCCTTCTGAGGGCTGGTTATGCTTCTGATGAAGTGGCGGGAGCCACGAAACGCGTTAAGCGTAGGTCCTTGAAATGTACATGTGCTTTTAAATGTGAGTAAATAAAAGACTATTTTTAATTTTTCACGTGGTGCTCCGCTTGTTTGGATTTTTTGTAAAAAGTAGGGGCCATTGGGAGTTGGTCTGCGAGTAGCACACGTGTTTTTAGCGGTAAGTGCTCCCGTGTTTATATATTGTTTTTGTATGGTCAAACATTGAAATATTCCTGTATATATATATATTAGGTACATTATGGTACCTTCTGTTTAGGGGGCTTATTTACTGGCGTAGCTATGTTTAGTAATTTATATTTACATTGTACCTTGCATTGTATTTTAGTTTATTTTAGTTATTTTAGATCGTTTGTGGTTTTGATTTTATCTGAGCTTGAGTACTTAGCCCGTAGATATGGATGTACTATTAGTATAGATATTATACATAAGTTTTTTAGATGGTGTTTTGAGTATATAAGCTTTATGCACCGTGTAACCTTTTATATACCTAAGGGTTAATATCTGTGGTTTGGTAGGGAGGTGGTTCTCTTTAGTGTGGGGAGGTATAAAAGAGAGAAGTGATCCCCGAGGCTTAGTAATCCATGACTAAGCGCAGGTGCGCGAAACGCGTCGGATTTTGTAACCAAGGAGGACCCGTAGTTCCACTTTCGGCTCACAATAGTGACGTCACCAACAGGAACGTAACGGCGTTGTGCCGCGTATAGGAGCGGGTTCCTCCGACGGTTGTGTGCCCCACAAGTAAGTTCCCGGCCGGGACAGAGGGCATTTCTTGGTATATACTTTTAAGTGCGGGGGATCATTGATTTACTATACTTAAGTTAGTCCTTGAGTGGTATTTGGGCGCATATTAATACGAATTTTTAGCGCTATTTGTAATTATACACGCCAAGAATTGTGTGCCCAACAGAGCATCTACTCCTATCTGCTAGCCTTTCCCCTTACTGGGTGTTAATGGGGAAGTGAGCTCCCTATAGGGAGTGGCTTGCTTTTAACTATTCGCTGTATGTGGCGATTAGATGTTGCTGAAGTCACAATAACTTTGTATTTTCTGATAGGGCATGTGTGCAATTACCTACACCTATTCTCTCTGAATTTATTATTTGTATATTTGCATTATTACTAATTTTACTGTGCTGTTTCCAAATCTATTTCTTTGATCATTTATATTTTATTATCTCAACTATCTTATGTACTATTAGGCCCTTTATCATCAACTTACTCTAGTTCTGGAAATGAATTCTTGAATATCATCTTATGTATTAGTGTATTTTATCTAGAATTTTATTGTAAGATATATTTTTGTGTATATGCTTTTATTGCAATTAACTAATAAATACAAATTTGTTAGAGCGCCAACTCTGTTTTAGGATAGCTTTTTCTAATTGGGGATTAGTTTGGAGGAAGGCAGCTGCTCACTTTATTTTAATTCACATTATTGATGTGGTGTCACGATTGAGTATTTTTCTTTTTTTTTATTCTTTGTTTTTTGGTTTCTGGGTATTTGTTAAATAAAATTTTTTTTTACACTGGGTATATATTTCAGCCAAGCGCGGACAAGGTTTAGTATTTATCTGTTCTATGCGGCAATCCATACAGCGTGGAAGGCAGTGTGCCCCTTTTTTGCACTTCGCACAATCCTTTCCAAGTGGTTAATGAGCCCTGTATTGCTTAGTAGTTAGTTATAGGTGATTTGTGTAAACATGGCAAAAGTTTGTGAATGTAATGTATTTTACAATTTGACCTTATTTTGTCAGCAAATAGGTATACAAAATTTCCTCTCATCTTGCACAAAATTGGGTACCGTTAGCTCTGGGGCAAACTATAGCAAAATGAATCAAACATTGCTTTTAAGAAAGTGACTCACTATTCGTGGAGAAAACTTTGTACCTATCATTATAATTACCCCACCCACCCCAAACATAGACAGAGCATGTTTTTTGTTTTGTTTGGGAATGCAAGTTAAACATACATTTTCTACACAGAATACTTCCTAGTATTCGAGAGCCAATTCCACATATAACACCCCAGAATACATGCTAGGATAAAAGTTGCGGTTTCATGTATAATACTACTCAAAACAAGATACATAAAAAGAAATGTCAAATACCGTGGGCATTTCAGTTATAATACATCCTAGAACACATGAAAGGATAAATACAATGCAATTTCTATCATGTATTCCTCAAAGTTAATGGCAAGATAAATGCCAGTTTTATATATATATTACTTCCAAGGATACATGTCACAAAGTACAAATTTCATGTATAAAATCTTACTATGTCCCCAGAATGGATTATCTGTTGTACTATGCGGTGTCTCTTAAACCATAATAGGGGACTCCTAATGGCTATGTTTTACTATGTTCCATGTGTCCCACACCAATTTAGTAAGTGAGGTGTAAAAGTGTGTATGCTTTTGCTTGAGATATTTAAGTTGTTTGTTCTTCAGAATTAATTTAACCTTCCAAAACATTTAAAAAATGAAACATCTGAAGCTAGCCTTGCTACAGGTGACTGCAGGAACTGCAGTGACTTTAGGTATTTATCTACATGTCGGAGTCCCTTAGGCATGCTAGTTGTCTCCTGAGATGATCTGCATGGAGGTTTAAAGCTTACCGAGTGAGTGAAAGGAACCCTACATTAATGCTTTTGTCCTTAATTCATTTTTCTTTAAATAACACTCTATACACTCACATACATAAACTATATATACAACCACTAATACTAAGGGGCACATTTACTAACCCACGAACGGGCCGAATGCGTCCGATTGCGTTTTTTTCGTAATGATCGGTAATTTTGCGATTTTTTTCGGCGTCTTTACGATTTTTGCGTAAAAACGCAAGTTTTTCGGCGTCTTTACGATTTTTGCGTAAAAACACGAGTTTTTCGGCGTCTTTACGATTTTTGCGTAAAAATGCGAGTTTTTCGTAGCCATTCCGAAAGTTGCGCAAAGTCGCAATTTTTTCGTAGCGTTAAAACTTGCGCGAAACGTCGCACCTTTTACATTTTAACGCTACGAAAAAGGCGCGACTTTGCGAGCAAGTGTTAACGCTACGAAAAAATCGCGACTTTGCGCAAGTTTCATAATGGCTACGAAAAACTCGCGTTTTTACGAAAAAATCGCAAAAAATACGAAAAAGTCGCAAAATGTTCGTTTCCAATCGGAATTTTTCCAATTCGGATTCGAAATCGTGTCTTAGTAAATCAGCCCCTAACTGTAGATATTAGTATTACAATAGCCTTGATATTCTGCTTGTTCAAAAACTTATCAAGGCCCATCTTAAAGGCATTAACAGAATCTGCCATTACCACATCTCTAGGAAGGGCATTCTACAACCTCACTGCCCTCACCGTGAAAAACCACCTACGCTGCTTCAAATAGAAGCGCCATTCCTCTAATCTAAAGGGGTGACCTCTGGTGCGTTCTTATCGTTTTTTGATCGTTTTTATGGGAAAAAAGAACATCCCCCATCTGCCTATAATCCCCTCTAATGTACTTGTAAAGAGTATTCATGTCCCCTCGCAAGCGCCTCTTTTCCAGAGAAAACAACCCTGGCCTCGACAGTCTAACCTCATAGCTTAAATCTTCCATCCCCCTTACCAGTTTAGTTGCACATCTCTGCGCTCTCTCCAGCTCATTAATATCCTTCTTAAGGACTGGAGCCCAAAACTGCACTGCATACTCAAGGTGAGGCCTTACCAGGGACCTATAAAGAGGCAAAATTATGTTTTCATCCCTTAAGTCAATGCCCTTTTTTATACAAGACAGAACTTTATTTGCTTTAGTAGCCACAGGATGACACTGCCTTGAATTAGACAACTTCTTAACTACAAAAACCCCTAGATCCTTCTCCATTAAGGATACCCCCAATACACTACCATTCAGTAGATAGTTCGCGTTTATATTATTTCTACCAAAATGCATAACTTTGCACTTGTCAACACTGAACCTCATTTTCCAGTTTGCTGCCCAGTTTTCCAATTTTGTCAAATCGCTCTGCAAAGCAGCAGCATCCTGCATGGAACTTATAGTTTTGCACAATTTAGTGTCATCAGCAAAAATAGAAACAGCACTCTCTCTGCCCACCTCCAGGTCATTAATAAACAAGTTAAAAAGCAAAGGACCAAGGACTGACCCATGCGGTACTCCACTAACCACACTGGTCCAATTAGAAAATGTTCCATTTACCCCCACTCTTTGTAATCTATCCTTCAGCCAGTTCTCTATCCAATTACATGTTCTAGGCCAATATTCCTCAATTTGATCATTAACCTTCTGTGAGGTACAGTATCAAATGTTTTAGCAAAGTCCAAGTAGATGACATCAACTACCATTCCGGCATTAAGGTTCCTGCTCACCTCCTCATAAAAGGTGACTGCATTAGTCTGACAAGATCTGTTACGCATAAAACCATGCTGGCACAAACTTATAGTATTGTGAACTGCAATGTATTCAAGTACCCTATCCCTTATCACCCCTTCCGCCCCTTTCCTACTACTGACGTCAGACTAACACGCCTATAGTTTTCAGGCTGAGAACGGGATCCCTTTTTAAATAACGGCATCACATTAGCAATTCACCAGTCTTTCGGCACCATGCCAGACCTTAACGAATCCTGAAAAATTAAGTGAAGAGGCTTCGCAATCACAGCGCTCAGCTCATTTAATACCCTGGGATGAATCCCATCCGGTCCTGGACCTTTGTTTACCTTTACATGTTCAAGACTCTTTTGAGTCTGCTGCTTGATCCCACTTCCTTGTTCCTGTTTCCCCCCCCCAAGAGCCGCCCACTCACCAGGACTGCAGCAGGAGGGCCAGCCATGCGATCCAGATCTTCTGGACAGGTAAGTGTGTTTTTACTTGTTGTATTTACACACTTACACACATTTATACCTAGATACAGCACACAATTTAGCACTTTTTTTTTCATTTTGCACACTAATATACACTTATATACACTCATATACACACTTACATACTGTCACACTACTTTTACATATGTACACACTTGTATACACAAACTTTTTTTTGTATTTATTTTTTTTTTCCATTTTACTGCTTGTTTTTAGTTTGTTTTCCCTAAAAACTGTATATTTTGACAGCGTGACTATTGGATCAGATATTCTGACTGCTAATTACACTGTTGTGTGACTTATTTTGTTGTTTCGCTGATTCGCACAATTTCTGTGGTTTTATCGCATTTTTATCCCTGTATAACTGTTCCTGATCTGTTTTTTGGCATAGCTTTGCCAGATGTAACTTTGGTGTACGAAAATAACTTTACCTACTTTGAATTAATCAGAATGTGTACTTTGCAAAAATATATGGTTTTCTGGGGGTCTCTGTATAGTTTGGGGGTGTTACAACACATAATACGCTGACAGGGGGCTCTGTGTGCAAAAGCTGAGTTGGCAGGCGAGAAATCCATATGCGCTATTTTCATTTTGGGGTCAGTACATACCACAGACTTTGGTATATCTATGCATATTGGGCATCAAACTGTTCAGTAGACTTTAGGTGTTCCTATTTGGGGTGATTTGCCATTGTACACAAGAAATTATGTGAGATAAATGCGGCAAACTTCAAAATTTTTATGCGATTTTCTGAAATGTCATAAAAACCACTAACTTTAGGAAAGCTTTGCAGATTGGTACTTTGGTGTAGAAAGGACTCTTTACCCATGTTGGATTTGTCAGAATGTGTACTTTCCAAAAATATATGGTTTTCTGGGGTGAGCGTACTTTTTTGTAGCATTATCCCACATAAAGGATGTAAATGTGTTGATTTTTTGAAATGACACATCATATGAGGGTATGTTCCCATTGGGGCCCCTACATGCCACATATTTAGGTAAACCTATACATATTGGGCATCAAACTGTTCAGTGACCCCTGGCATTCAAATTCAGGGTGTTTTATCTTGGTACCTAATGCTATGTGAGAGATAAGGTGCTGCAAAGTGGAAGCTTTGAGCGGATTTTTGGAAATGTCATCAAAATTGCTAACTTTAGAAATGCTTTGCGGCTTGGTACTTTGGAGTAGAAAGACATGGGGACCCATTTTAGATTCAGGGGAATGTGTACTTTCCAAAAATATATTCTGGAGTGCGCGTACTTTTTGTAGCATTATCCCACATAAAGGATGTGAATGTGTTGAATTTGCAGGAGCTGAAATGACAGAAATGATAAATCATATGGGGGTATGTTCACATTGGGGCCCCTACATGCCACATACTTAGGTAAACCTATACATATTGGCCATCAAACTGTTCAGTGGACCCCTGGCATTCATATTTAGGGTGTTTTACCTGGTTACTTTATGACCTGTAGGAGATAAGATACTATAGACTGGAAGCTTTGAAGCGATTTTTTAAAAACGTCACAAATTTTGATAAAAACCCATAATTTTAGGAAAGCATTGATAGTTTGGAGTAGACAGACAGTGCCTTTTCTGGATTCCCCAGAATCTGTTCTTTCCAGAAATGTGTAATTTTCTGGGATAAACCTTTTGTTAGTGGAAGTTTTGGCCTTGAAATCTAAAGTATGCAGCTTTGTGAAGCAGTGCCTTGGAAATTTGGTAGTGTACTGCTGGGAGTTTTTGACCTGTACAAGTGAGAAATCTCCATAAAACTATATATATATTTGGTATTGGCATGTTCAGGAGACATGGGACTTTCCAAATCAGTTGTATTTTTGTGCATAAAATAAATTTTGGGCCTATATCTTGTTACAGAATTGGAATTACACCAAAATTCCACCACATTTTAAAAGCTTAGTTTGTCCTGAAAAAAACAATATATTGTTTTCCTGGGTAAACTAAAAGTCCCCCCGAGGAAAGGTCCCTAAAGTGAAACAGTGCAAAATGTTCAAAAACTGTCTGGAAGTAGAAGTTCCACTTTGGTCCAAAACGGCTGGCAGTGAAAGGGTTAAAAGGGAAGCCTTCATTTGCTGGCTCCTCAGATGTATAGACAGATGAAAAATAAGAGGTCAAAATTTCTGCTTTTTCCCCATTCTCATCAACCAACTTACCCCCCCGTGATAATAAGGTTCCCACCCCTTCTTGCTTCATTTTTTTTACTATTCACATAATTAAAAAATTATTTTGGATTCTTTTTACTCCTAGCTGAAATATCCCTTTCCATCTCTATTTTAGCTTGCCTGATAGCTTTTTTGCATGCTTTATTTGCTTCTTTATACCTGATGACAATTTCTGCTGTCCCAGCTAACTTAAATGCTTTAAAAGCACGTTTTTTTCTTACCAACCTCAACACTAACACTTTTATTCAGCCGTAAAGGTTTTGCTTTGCTATGCCTCTCCTTCCTTACAAGGGGAATATACTGTTGTGTATACCTGCAAAGCGATGTTTTAAAGATGGCAGAGATTGGCTAAATAGATGTGTGAGGTGTCACAAAACCATTTTTTTCTGTTCCTAATCACTGACACAAAGGCAGAACTGGCAAACTATTCGCTCTGCAGCAAAGCATGACTGTGTAACAGCTAATGCATCAACTTTATTCCTTTCCTGCCCCTCACCATGCTGAATAGAAGACCCACTCCTTTTGTTGTAGCAGACAGAAAGGGAAGGAGAGATAATCAAGTAGAAAGGCTGTTGAATTTGTAATGAGTCTAAGAAAATCAGGAATGTAGAGGGCACAGGGACAAGAACATGTATAGCCTTTCTTTCAATGCCACAATTTAGAGCCTGTACTGCAGAAGAAAAAAAAAAATTTGGAACAGTGTGAAAATTCAGTGCTCAGTAAAGTATACAGTATCCAGTCTTGGAAGAAAACTTGAAATACAATGTTCCTGGTACATTCCCTCTTGGCAAAAAGATTTTAAATTTTCAGTAGTTGCTAAGCAGACCATATTGATGTAATGTCAAGAGCTGGTACACAGGGCCGTTATAAGAAACTTTATCTCTGCACAAGTTATTTATATGGGGCCCCCCATGAACACAAGAGCGCAGTACCAAATTTTGGGCACGCCCCAATATAAACAGCTGATGTTACTCTAGTAGTTTATATAAAGTGTTCCATTGATAAATGTGCCAAAAAGTCAGTTTATAGGGGCTCAGTGTTATTTGCCCTAAGTTTAAACCCTTCCCAGCTACCTGCCCCTGCTCTGGAAGTTACGTAAGTTTTAACATAAGTTACATAGACTGTGTAAGTTTAGGAGCCCAATGATCTTTCAGTAGGGCCCAATAACTAGTCAGTAGTAGTTAATTAAAATATTAAAAATAATTAATGCGCTTATAAATCAGTATTCTAACAGGGGGTTCAGTGGAGTTTATGTTAGTTACGTAAATTTCTGAACTAGCGATGCACAGGCAGAGGAGGTACGTGCCCAGCACCCCTAACAGTTGTGCCCTAGGCATGTGCCTATTCTTCCTACCCCTAATTTCAGCCCTGTTGCAGACAAGAAGCCAAAAAAACACATCTGCAATTATATATCTTTTTGCACATGCAGAGTCTGTGAAAGTCATTAATCTAAAAACTTTGCTGTTTCTTTTACTGCCTATATTTTAAGTTTTTGTATTCTTCATTTAAGGGGGCGTTCTAACCTCTGTAACCATCTTAACCCCCGTTTCCACAAAAGTACCATAAGTATCATTGTGGAGTTTTTTTTCCCAAATTTGAGGGAAGATTTTGCACTGGTAAGTTAAATTCCTATAAATGGGACATGGGTACAGCATCCAAGACTGAGAGACAAATGTTAGGCCTAAAGCATTTCATGCCTTAAGCTAGTACTTCCTCAGTCTTTAGTCATTTTTGACTTTCCTAATGAATCAGGCTCTCTGCCAGAGTAGTGTCTGGAAAAAACCTGCAATGTAAGCAGTGCAGTGACTGGTTGTACGTTAATAGTTCTACAGAGAAATGTGCATAACTAGTACTGCTTTATAATAAAAAATATAACAGTGTTAAAAATGGCTGCTCCATTCATCCCCTAATTATGGTACAACCATGGGGACTCAGCAGTTAGCATGGTCTTATACAATATGGTTAGATTTCATTATGACCACTACTCTGTCTGCAATGCATGTGTATGTAATTTTTATACCTATGTGGGGTTCTTTCCACACTACAATAACATAAAAAATGTGTTTCTGGTGAAAATGACACGTGTGCATGGGAGGAGCCGTAGATTGCAAGCTCCTCTGGGTCAGGGACTGTGTAAGTGCTGCAAGACTGCAAGAATGTTGTTGCCATATATTTTATATTATATATAATGATATCACTATAAGTTGTCTTTATAGCTTTGTCTCATAGGGGGCGATTTACTGAAGGTCGATAACGCTTATTGTATGCTTTTTTGCGTTAAAAAGCATGTGATAAATAAGTACTGATTCATCAGTCATTTCGCATGCGTTATTCTGCATATCGCATGCACAAAAAAAACGCATCATCGCAAAGCATTATTTCTAACGCATTGCGTAAATGCAAAATATTGCATTAATCTGTGCGAATATTAACACCTACTTGGGGACTTGCAACACAACATGGAGTTTGCAGTCATATTTTTTCAAGTATGTGATTGTCCTAGAGTGATGCATCCTCCAGTTTTCAGGGAAATGGTAATTTTCTGAACAGTAGTTTTCTGACAGTAACGGTTACGTGCATAATATCGTGCGCTAAATATCGTACGCCGCAAAATATATCGCACGCGGCGGGAAATAACGCAAGAAAATTGCTCATCGCGAGTTAAATAACACAAAGAACATTGCTTCCTAATTAATGACACGTGTCCTTTTAGTGAATCGAGCGGTAAGTCGCAAAAAATAAAAAGTGATAACATTTTTAACGCATGCTATAAATAGCGCTCGTTTTATCGACCTTTAGTGAATCCGACCCATAGTATCAATAAGATAAAAGAATTTTGAAGGTCCTTTTTGGCTGCTTTAGAATGATCTGATGTACCTTATTAATCATTACAGAGATGCAAACTGTACAGTTAAAGACATTTAGTGGTGGGGGGACATGAAAGGGTGTGCCAGTAGGTAAGTCACATGAAATTAGTTCTAATGCAACTAAGGCAGCAACAATTTTCACTGGGAAGAATCAGAGTTCCAGCTGATGCTGCTGCTATGTGCTATCAGTTTAGAGATATCAGTTTATAAATGATAGATAATTTACACATGGGGTCACAGCAGTGCAGAGGCATGGTAAGGATTGATAAACAAAGTATTCAGACTACTCAGAATGCCTTTGCTCATCATTCATATAGTATATCCATCCTGTCTACTTAATTGCTCAATACGTACAAGCTAGAGATTAACAAGTAGAATGGTTACGGGAAAAACTTTCCAGCATAAATAAGGCACACAATTTTGATGAATTCTATTTACAATGCTAAGCAATAAACAGATACTTGTTGGGTAGCACAGCAAGATGCCATGGCGATTTTTGCTCACAAATCTGAGTGTGGGTGTGTATTTCACTCTTTTTGAATATATATCACTCCTGGCTGTATAGTGTAGATTTTGTCAGGTAACAAGGTTTAGACAGCAAACAGTAGCCCACTGAAGTTCCTGGACTATTGCAAAAACTATTTATTGTACAGCTACCTAAACAGAAGCCTTATGTAACTCATGTCATCAGTGGGATAAAGTTAGAGTGTTGAACAGCAGAGAAGGGTATAACATGACAAAATCAGGTTTGGATTATTATCTCACTGTCTAGCTGTTATCTGTCACTGTAGGGACTAGTTACAGAAAAGTGGATGACTAATTTACTGTAGACAAAAAATAATTACTTAACTTGTAATTTGTAGAATGCAGTTCCTTGAATAGGCTTTATTTTATATGAAGTCCCTATGAAGCCTTACACTACTGCACAACCACTTAAAGGGTGTGTTGAATAATGGAGAATTGTAGGTTTGTGCATTAAAAGAGGTCATTCACATAGTGCACTTCAGCTGTCATGAGAAGCCACTTGAGCTGTTGAAATCAGTAGAAAAGGGATTAAGCAAAGTTACATAGTTACATAGTTACATAGGGTTGAAAAAAGACCATTGTCCATCAAGTTCAACCCATCCAAGTAAACCCAGCACACAATCTATACTAACCAATCTATACACTCACATACAAACTATATATACACTGCCCTCACCGTGAAAAACCACCTACGCTGCTTCAAATGGAAGCTCTGTTCCTCTAATCTATAGGGATGACCTCTGGTGCTTTTATGTATGGTTAGCTGCTGTTTTTTGTTTTCTTCTCTACCAATTTATGCCATAGTTGGCAAAATATTTGTCAGGTGCAGCCACAGGTGGGTGGCTGGCAGGTAGGAGCCTATGAGCAAAGTAACCCCTAGAACTCCCTTTAAAGAAGAAAGAAAGTTAAAAACTAAGTAAGCTTTATCAGAAAGATCTATTTAAATACAGCCATAAGCACTTACAGAAATGCTGCACTGACTTCTCAGAAAAAAGATTTCTTGTATCTGTAATTCCTCTGCCAGACACACACAGCTCTCAGCTTTCTGCTCTCTCCTGCTCCCCCCTCACTCAAGAATGCTAAGAGCTCACTCCCCCCCTTAGGAACGTGGATCTGAGCCAATCAGCAGGAAGCTGACTCATAGTCTAACTAACTGAGCATGTTCACTTGGTCTCCGTGTCTGTGCAGGAGTGAGGCATTATGGGAACTTTCTTTACACAGCTCAGCGTTTTTTCTTCCTGTTTGTCTTCTGATCTTCTGAACAGGTGAAATATGGGGAGACTTAAGGGCACTATTGAGACAACTGAAGGTATACCTGCAGCTTGAAATTAACTTTTTACTGGCCTTTCCTTCTCTTTTAAGGGCTGGGCAGCCAAAGTGAGGTAAAGCAAAAGATATTTAATGAAAACAAAACAGAAGAAAAGAGTAAATGTACAAGCCTGTGATGGTAGGCAAGATAGACTGAGTCCGGTAACAGGCAATAAGGTCAGGGCAAGGTCCAAAGGCAGGCTGAGGTCAGTGGCAGGCAACAACAAACGAAGTCAAGTAACGGCCCGAAGGTCAAACCAGGGAGATCCACAAAAGACAGGGTACCAGGTGGGCACAGGAGAAGGGAGACAGGAATCAGGAGTCATGGAAGTTAAAATCTGAAATTTAAATGACTGTTTAAATTTGGCACTCATTCTTGGAAAAACAATAATGTATTTAAGTTCCATTTGAAACTGGGTAAAATAGAAAACAATGATGGGATTAACTTTACCTTGAAACTGGGTGAAATAGAATACACTGATAGGATTAACTTCCCTTTTGAAACTGGGTAAATAGAAAACAATGTTGGGTTTAACTTCCCCCTTGAATATGTGTCATGGATAGGCTGTCACTATTCTATTCCTCTACTATTCTAAGCCTCCATAGGACTCAGTGTTTCTTGAAAGTTTAACCCTTGACTGCCAGCCGATTTGGTCAAAGCAGAAGTTTTATTGCCAGACAGTGTTTTAACATTTTGCACCCTTTCACTTTAGGGTTCTTTTCATCGGGGGGACCTTTAGTTTACCCAGGAAAACAATATATATATATATATATATATATATATATATAAATATATATATATAGTTTTCAGAACAACCTAAGCTTTTAAAATATGCTAGAGTTTTTGTGCAATTCCAATTCTGTAACTAGATATAAGGCTTCTAAATATCTAAAAAATTAAAAAAAAAATCATTTTCCATAATATAAACACATATACCAGAAACAAAAATTATTTTATGGACGAAAATACAACTGATTTGGAAAGTCCCATGTCTCCTAAATGCGCCAATACCAAATATATATAGCTTTATGGAGATTTCTCACTTGTGTAGGTCAAAAACTCCCAGCAGTACACAAATATCGAAAGCACGCTTCAAAGCTTCCAGTCTATAGCATCGTATCTCCTACAGGTCATAAAGTAGCTAGATAAAACATCTAGTGGACCAGAGGCATATAAAAAACATTTACATAATTTTATGTGGGATAAAGCTACAAAAAAGTAAAGTAAGCTCACCCCAGAAAGCCATATATTTTTGGAAAATACACATTCCCCTGAATTCAACATGTCTTTTTACTCCAAAGTACCAAGCCATAAAGCTTTCCTAAAGTTAGTGATTTTGATGACATTTCCAAAAATCACCTCAACGCTTCCATTTTGCAGCTTCTTATCTCCCACTTATTATTATGTACCAAAATAAAACACCCTAAATTGGAACGCCAGGGGTTCACTGAACAGTTTGATGCCCAATATCTATAGATTTACATGTGAAATGTAGGGGCCCTAAATGAAAATACCGATATATGCTCTATCATTTCAGCTCCTGCAAAATCAACACATTTACATAATTTTATATGGGATAAGGCTTCAACAAAAGTATGCTCAACCCAAAAAGCCATATATTTTTGGAAAGTACACATTCTCCGGAATCTAAAATGGGTACCTATAAATGTACAGCAACCCCTGAAAACCATATTGATGAAACCAATATGGGTAAAGAGTCTGTGCTACACCAAAGTACCAATCTGCAAAGCTTTCCTAGAGTTAGTGGTTTTTATGACATTTCTGAAAATTGGCTACAAATGTTGCAATTTCCCACATTTATCTTACAAATTTCTTGCATATGTAACCCCTTTTTGGCTATATTAGACCAAATGTCAAGCTAGTAATAGAGCATGGGGTGCATTGGACTCCTCTTCCAGAGTTACTATAGTTACTATATGGAGGGTGTTGAGTAACTACACCATTCCACTGCCAAATGTAAGAATAAGGTTTAAATAAATGAATAGATGGACGCAAGAAGGAAGCTCATATGTGAAGAGCTCCTATGGACTTTACAGCAGGCTGAAGTACAAGGTATAAGTTAACTGTTATAGCCATGTTATATAGGTATAAGCAAAGTGCACACAGCAGGATGGCAAGTACTTGATACTTAGTAAGGCAGCTTCCTTAGCCTTCCCAAACTTGCCTGACAGTTAAAAAAAACAAACACCCTAGGCTTATACTCGAGTCAATAAGTTTTTCCAGTTTTCTTAGGTAAAATTAGGTACCTCGGCTTATATTCGGATCGGCTTATACTCGAGTATATACGGTAAATAAAAACACGGACAGGGCAAATATGTTCACTGTGTGAATAATTCTGCATTGTGTAAATTTTATAAATGGTCCCCTCTGCATCTGATTTACACCACAACTTTGGTGGCAGAAAAATATAAGCTGAACTTATTTTGCAAATCGTGAATTTTATATTCGCAAAGTGCAAATTGGTGCACAATAAACATGCACAGAGGGCATCCTCACACAAACAGCAGTCTCATTCTCAAATATTTGTGCGCAATTCACATTTGACTGCAATTTCCAAAAGAAGGAAAAATGGGCACAGCAGTGCAAAATTTTAAAATTTAGAGGAAAACATGCGCAAACAACCATTTGTGAAAAAAAATATGCACTATGCAAACTTTATAAATGACTCCCAGTGAGTCTTAAGCTGGAAAAAGCTATTTCACAGCATATTTGACAGTTTATACATTGTCATATACATAGATACACAAAAAAATTGAAATCTCCATTTAACAAAGAGTAAGCCACTTCTGAATAGAAGACATAAGAATAAGTATTAAGAAATGTGATAGGTAGATGAATTTCACCTAAACAGGCAAATGGCATCAGATTTGCTGATGTTGGCCTACATATTTAGACAAAATGATCTATGTATGTAGTTATCTACCAGCAACGGTTTCAAAATGTATCTAGTCATTTAACAACCATATCTGGGAATACACTGTTCAACTTTCAAAGTGGTCAATTATATATTGCCCTTAGCCGTTGAGAGGGACAAGGAGATCTGGGTTCATTATTAAAAGTGTGTATATTTCTTTTGACTAAAAACTAGGTTCACGAGCATGATTATACTTTTTTTCTCACATGTGCACTCTACCTATTCTAGGATTGATTTAATCCTCGCAGACAAAACTACATTATTTCAAGCGGTTAAGTCTTACATAGGGATTGCCACTTGGTCGGACCATGCCCCGGTTGGATGCTTCCTAGACTTTCATCAAATTCCTAGCCCTACTGCTAATTGGAGATTAAACAATACACTACTCCTGAACAAACAACATGCAGAAAAAATCAGAAAACTATCTGTAGAATACTTTGAACTAAACTCTACCCCAGATATTTCTGAGGACCTACTTTGGTGTTCATATAAGGCTTTTATTATAGGCCACTTAATAGCTATAGCGGTTAGCGAATCAAAAAACAGAAGGACCAAAGTGGTAGATCTATATGCAAAACTAGCAGTAGCTACTAGACAACACAATCTACACCCAACCGAGGCGCTGGCCCAAAAAGTGGCGACCCTAAACAAAGAAATTAATGTTGTAAATATGGAAAAAGTAACTTACCAAATTCTGCTGACTAAACAACGGTACTATATTGAGGATAATAAAAATAGACTGCTGGCCAGTAAACTGAAAGACGCAAGGGCGAATAATAGAATTTTGTCTATTAAAACAGTAGGACACTCCGTATCTAACTCAAAACACATAGCACAAGAATTTGCTAACTATTACACTAAGCTATACAACTTAAACTCCACAACCGGACCCAAACACTGTAACAAACTTTCTTACCAAAATATCATTACCATCACTATCAGAAAACCAAACTGAATCTCTCAATGCTCCTATAACACAGGAAGAAGTGACTTCCACAATTAAATCACTCAAAAATAACAAAGCACCTGGACCAGACGGTTTCTCAAACAATTTTTATAAACACTTATCAGGCCCAACAGCTCCCACGTTAACAAAACTATTCAATTCCCTACATACCTCTCATACACCTAGAAAATAACTTTTCCAGGCCACTATCCAGGCAACTATTCCAAAACCCAATAAGGACCCAACACGTGTTGAAAATTATCGCCCAATTTCTCTACTTAATTCAGATATAAACATATATGCCAAAATTTTAGCAAACCGTTTAAATCTTTTACTAAAATGTCTGGTGTCGAATGATCAAGTTGGATTTGTCCCCTCTAGGCAAGCCCCAGACAACACGAGAAAGGTAATTAATATTGCAATTCATGCTAACCAGACTAGATCCTTTTGCCTTTTGGTTGCACTAGACACAGAAAAAGCTTTTGATAGGGTTTCATGGCTGTACCTACAAAAGGTCCTGGAAAAGTTTGGCTTCTCAGGTACTTTCCTACAACATATTCTCACACTATACAAATTTCCATCAGCAGTAATCAGAACTAATAGCCAATCTTCCTCCAGATTTATACTTACAAACGGAACACGACAGGGCTGCCCACTTTCACCCCTAATTTTTGTTTTGCTTATGGAACCTTTGGCAGAAGCAATACGTCAAACATCCCCAAATCTCTGGTTTCCTGGTAAAAACGCATACAAACTATCTCTATTTGCAGATGACATAATTTTAACTCTCTCTAACCCAGCCAACTCGCTTCAGGCACTATTTCAATTACTTGCCCAGTTTTCAGAGATTTCATACTACAAAATCAATACAACTAAAACTGAATCCCTTCCAATTTGGATACCTCATAATACCTTAAAAGAATTGAAGGCGTCTTACAAGTTTATGTGGCAGCAGTCTGTTATTTCATATTTAGGCATAAAGGCTGGATTTTCAGTAACTAGTCTGTATAACTTAAATTTCAAGTCTATGTTAGGAAAACTCGAGCAATATTTTAAATACCTAAAATTTTCTACCTATTCCGAACAATTCCGATTAAGATTTCAAACAAATATTTTTCTCTACTGCAAAAAACAATCTCAAAATACATCTGGAAAGCTAAGAAACCCAGAACCCCAATTGCATCACTCTCAAAAAGTAAACTACAAGGAGGTCTAGGCCTCCCCAACTTTAAAAAATATTACCAGGCATCTCAGCTAAACTTTATTTTCACCACGTATTTTCACCACAACAACCCAACCTCAATGGGTTCTCCAAGAAAAGGACATAACTACACCACCTTCTCTCCACCTAGTTGAACTCATCTGGATTCCTCCAAAACTAAGGCTTAAAATGATTAAGCCTTTCCCAACATTTCAAGCCTCAATCAAGATATGGGACACAATCATCCATTCAGATCCACTTAGCCATGGCCTATACCCTAAATTCCCATTTTCTGCATTTAAAGGGATCATACCCAACTTTAACCTATACCCTTGGTCTCAAGCTGGAATAGATCTCTGGGCTAGCATCTTGGTGAACAACCAGTTACCTACATTTGAGACACTTCACACTAAATAGTCTCTTCCAGCTAAGTCATTTTTCATTTATCTGCAACTCTCAAGCTACTTTAAAGCAAACCCTTACTGTAAACTTAAACAACTTTCTCTCATCCAAAGAAAAATCACCTCTTTAACCTTGACAGGTGCACGGATCTCACATTTCTACACTGCCATCAACGATTATTCCTCTAAACCACCTGAATCATATGTATCTTTGAGACTATATAAAATCTACCCACATCCACATCCTGGAAATAGCCAGATTGTTAATTGCCCAACAGTGGAAAATAGACTTAATTCCAAATATGATGGAAATGACAAACTTTCTGGATTTAACCGAAAAATTGGAATTTTTTGATGCTAGAAACAGAAACTCTTTGAGAAACCACCATAAGAAATGGTCTTCTTGGAGAAGCTTTAATGTCACTTGAATGATGAGAGTATGCATGTCAGTACTATTAAGCTCGCCCTATTGCCATATTTGCCTTTATTCACTAGCGTCTCCATCTTCCCTTTCCTTTCTCCCTACCTCAGTTTTTTTTTTTTCTCTTTCCCTCCCTCCTTGCTCTTTCTTCCTTTCTTTCCTGCTTTCTGATTTTCCCTTTAAAGAGTGCAAGGAATAATTATTGTATAGCATTGGCTTTGAGGTAACATTTTGGCAGATAACAATATGTCTTGAGGCTATTTGATTATTGTTGTGTTTATTGCTGTGAATTTAAAAATAAAAACTGTCAATTTAAAAAAAAAAAAAAAATTAGGTTCACAGCAATTAAATTTAAAATATTCAGAATGTAAAGTGAAACATTGTCTCAAACAGAAAACATTATAACACCCTTTAAAGCAAGTAGTTCATCAAAAATTTACCCAAGCTGTGTAGTTTCTTAGAAAAGCTAAGCATTGTTATGTGCAGCAGATACTACTCGCTGTAAGCAATCTTATGTAGAATTATCTCTGTTCTACTGCTCCAATTGCAACTGAGCAGTTGTTATGCAATCAGATTGTGGTAAAATAACATTGTCTTTCACCTCTGGAGCCACAGTTCAGATCTGGGTCGGAGATCCAAGTGAATGAGTTTGGGTGGCCACAGTTCAGACTCTAGTTGGGAGGGGGTTTGTGATACATCTCATGAAGTAATTTGGTAAAATGAACTTTGTGACTACTGGTTCACAAAGACTTACAAGTGACATGGTGCATGCCATGAACTACAGCTCACCCTAGTAAAATGTGATGGCATCCGATGACTGGAGACTGAGGTCAATGGCAGGGCATCATAAGGACTGAATGCTCTGTGTAATCTGGGGTCAGATTAAGAATTTAGTGTGTTATACATTATCACTATTTAGAGTAATTAATTCTATATTATATACCAGTTTAATTTTCACCAGATTAATGCTACACGGTTCCACTTTCACATAAAGTTACAAACTTCATCTATCACCATATTTAATTACATAACTCATGATTGTTAGGAGTGGCTTACCGTATATACTCGAGTATAAGCCGAGTTTTTCAGCACCAAAAATGTGCTGAAAAAGTGGCCCTCGGCTTATACTCGGGTATATACGGTTAGAACCCCCCCCTGGACGGAGGGACGGACGGGCGGGTCCCGCCTGCGTGCATGGTGCTGGGGAAGCTCTTATGTGAGTCGCCGATTACTCAATTATTGTTGGGTTATGGGTGAGCGGGCGGGTCCCGGGTCCCGTCAGTGTGTGTGCGCGTTGTTGGGGAAGCACTTCTGTGAGGTGTGTACTTGCGTGTGGGCGGGTCCCGCCGGTGTGCGGGCGCGTTGCTAGGGTAGCGCTGTCTCGAGCATACACGGCATACGAGCGCTTCTGTGAGGTGGGTTATTACTTATGTTATGTGGGTTGCTGTTTACTAAATTATTGTACTTACGGTAGCACCACCACCCCCACCCGTGGACGGGCCGGTCCCGCTGACGTGCGTGAGTGTATGCGCGTTGCTGTGAGGAGCGACAGCACTGCTTGCTTTGTGCACAGCTTTCTTGTTGGTATTATCTCTCCTTAATGGTATTATCTCTCCTGCTTTCCCTCTAATGTATGTGTGTTGTGAGCTTGTCATTAATGCCCCCCACACTGTTAATTATGAGTTTCTTATGTTTCCCATTAGCTGTCTGTCTAGATGAGTGACCTTTCAGTTACTTCAGAAGTAACATTGGGGTTCTCCTTAAAAAGGAATGCATCTAACCATACGCACTGTATTGAGCAACTAGGTTTATATTGATTTTCTATGATGTGCACCATTTCCAGGCAAAAGCAACATAGGTTTTGTAGTCAAACTGTTGCATGTTCTCTTTTGTTCCAAGAACCTTGTGACCTAAAAACCACTTTAATGTAGAAAAGCTGTAGATCTTACTGTAAGCCACTTTGAGCTGTAAAATGTATTTAAAGGGGACCTATACTTTCCATAAGTGTTGCAGTACCAAATATCGCTGGATTTAGTTCTCCAGCATATTATCAAAAGTAAAAGCATTATGGAAGCTGAGGTTTAGCAACTCAGTAAAGATCACAAGTAGAAGTAGCTTTGCTGTCAGTTGTGCTGGGAGACATGCTGCATTGCGATGGGAGCACACACAGCAGGATGGCAAGTACTTGATACTTAGTATGGCAGCTTACTTAGCCTTCCCAAACTTGCCTGACAGTTAAAAAAAAAACACCCTAGGCTTATACTCGAGTCAATAGGTTTTTCCAGTTTTCTTAGGTAAAGTTAGGTACCTCGGCTTATATTCGGGTCGGCTTATACTCGAGTATATACGGTAAATACTGTAATCCATATAATTTAAACCCTAATTGGTTAGCCACCATTTTAACCATTGAGCTTTACAGTCTACCTCTGACACTAGAAATATCAATGTTGCAGTTGTATGTAAGTTCAGTAACAATTATACTTATGACAATGCTTTTTTATAGCTTTCAAAAACAAAGTGGCCATCAGATTTATTTATTTTTTTACTAAATATAGTAGTTTAGGCCTGCAATTTATTTTTGTAGCAATTCCACAAAATTTTTCTGAGAGGGCTAATGGAAAAACTGAAACTATATTTGTAGCTAATGAGTTGTTTTATTGCAATTTTAGATGCAAGCAAAGTAAATAAGGCATTAGCCTTAGCAAGGGAGCTCAAGTAATTCATCAAAAAGGCTCTTTCAATTGTAAAAATTTATAAATAATACCAGGAAGAATAATTACATTCTTAGGCCTTATCTTGCATCCAAAGCCCCATGTTTTTTGTACTTTGCACCTCGTCTTGATAGAAGTTGCCACTTGTGCCCTGAGAATGGAGCAAAAAGTTAAAGGAGAAGGAAAGCTAAAAACTAAGTAAGCTTTATCAGAAAAGTCTATGTAAATACAACCATAAGAACTTACAGAAACGCTGCAGTTCTCTTTCAAAAGAAACAGGATTCTTCTTTGTTTTCCTGTGCCAGCGTCTGTGTAGCTCTCTCTTCTCTCCTTCTCCCCTCTCCCTCAAGAATGCTAAGAACTCCCTCCCCTTACGAATGCATGATCTAAGCCAGTGCTGTCCAACTTCTGTTGTACCGAGGGCCGGAATTTTTCCGACCTACGTGGTGGAGGGCCGATAATGGAAGCCAGTTTTGACCACTCCCCTTTTTGAAACCGCACCCACTTGAAACCACACCCATGTTATCACATGATAACCATATTAATGGTTGTAGTACAGCAAAAACCTGCCATACTCTGCCTGCCCTACCCTGCCTGTGTGCCATACTCTGCCTACCCTACCCTGCTTTGTGTGTGCCATACTCTGCCTGTCCTACCCTGCCTGTGTGTGCCATACTCTGCCTGCCCTACCCTGCCTGTGTGCCATACTTTCACTGTGTGTGCCATTCTTGGCTGGTTTGTGCCATACTTGGCCTGTGTGTGCCATACTCTGCCTGCCATACCCTGCCTGTGTGTGCCATACTCTGCCTTCCCTACCCTGCCTGTGTGTGCCATACTCTGCCTGCCCTACCCTGCCTGTGTGCCATACTTTCACTGTGTGTGCCATTCTTGGCTGGTTTGTGCCATACTTGGCCTGTGTGTGCCATACTCTGCCTGCCATACCCTGCCTGTGTGTGCCATACTCTGCCTTCCCTACCCTGCCTGTGTGTGCCATACTCTGCCTTCCCTACCCTGCCTGTGTGCCATACTTTCACTGTGTGTGCCATTCTTGGCTGGTTTGTGCCATACTTGGCCTGTGTGTGCCATACTCTGCCTGCCATACCCTGCCTGTGTGTGCCATACTCTGCCTTCCCTACCCTGCCTGTGTGTGCCATACTCTGCCTTCCCTACCCTGCCTGTGTATGCCATAATCTGCTTGCCCTATGCTGCCTGTATGGAACACACAGGCAGCCTACAGTGACACAATGCTGGCACTGCTCCTACAGTCTGCACAATAACTATATATTAAAAAACCTTTTAATTGCAGTACCACCTCAGTATATGTTCTTTTTGTAGTGTGCAGGGATTATTTGTGGGTTTCTACTGCTCCTGAGGTGTGAACACGGGAACAATGGGGGTGATTACAGCCTGAGCCTGAGGTGTGAACACTGCAGGGGGTGAACAATGCAGAGATTAAAAGGTGTGAACAACACAGGGGATTACATATTTAAACAATACAGCCTGATTACAGCCTGAATCTGAGGTGAGAACCATGCAGGGGGGGAAGTTAATCACAGTACTGATACCATTTAAAGCTTACACAAGAGTAAAGGTGGCCATACACGGGCCGACTATAGCTGCCGATATCGGTCCCTTGGACCGATTCGGCAGCTAATCGGCCCGTGTATGGGGAGAGCAGAGCGGCCTGGCCGACCGATATCTGGCCTGAAATTGGCCAGATCTCGATCGGCCAGGTTAGAAAATCTGGTCGGATCGGGGACCGCATCGGCTCGTTGATGCGGTCCCCGATCCGACTGCCCCATTGCCGCCCACATAATCCGATCGTCTGGCCCCAGGGCCAAACGATCGGATTATTATTTTTTTTACCTAA
Source organism: Xenopus tropicalis (assembly GCF_000004195.4). NCBI lineage: Eukaryota > Metazoa > Chordata > Amphibia > Anura > Pipidae > Xenopus > Xenopus tropicalis. The sequence goes on along the minus strand of NC_030677.2, from coordinate 87,898,371 downwards.
ATGGTCCCCGATATCGCCCACGCCAAGCGAGCGGATCTGCTCGTGTATGGCCACCTTAAGCCATCAAAGCAGCCAGACAGGTGGAGGGCCACACAGAGGGGGGTCGCGGGCCGCCAGTTGGACAGCACTGATCTAAGCCAATAAGCAGGAAGCTGACTCATAGGGGCCCATTTACTTACTCACGAACGGGCCGAATGCGTCTGATTGCGTTTTTTTCGTAATGATCGGTATTTTGCAATTTTTTGGATAATTGTCGCGACTTTTTCGTTGCCATTCCGAATGTTGCGCAAAATCTGGCGATTTTTTCGTAGCGTTAATACTTGCGCGAAAAGTCGCGACTTTTTCGCAGCTTTCGCGCCGAGTACGAAAGATTCGGATTCATTCAAGCTTCAGTATGGTGACTTTTCTTGGGCCAGGTTGGAGCTGCAGGGTGCCATTGAGTCCTATAGGAGGCTTCCAAAATCATGCTAAGTCTGAAAGTTTCGCCCGCCGCTTACGAGCGATCAATACGAAAAAGTCGCGACAAGATATGAGCGCATCGTAATGGCTACGAAAAACTCGCGTTTTTTCGCGCAAATCGTATTGGTAACGAAAAAGTCGTAAAGGCGCCGAAAATTCACAAAAAATACGAAAAAGTCGCAAAATGTTCGTTTTCCAATCGGAATTTTCCCAATTCGGATTCGAATTCGTGTCTTAGTAAATGTGCCCCATAGTCTAACTAACTGCACATGTACACCGGTGTTGGTCTTGGTGCAGGAGTGTGGCATTATGGGAATTTTCTTTACAGCTGTTTTTTTTTTCCCCTATGAGGCTTCTGATTATATATATAATATATATATATTTGGAGAAATATGGGGAGATTTAAGGGCACTATTGAGAGAACTAAAGGTATGCCTGCAGCTTGAGATTAACTCTTTATTAGCCCTTCCTTCTCCTTAAATTGGGGTAAATACTCACTGGTAAATACTCTTTTAAAAATCCGATAGGAATGAATGGAGAGTAGTGGAATTTCATGGAATACCTGCAAACCTTTCTGGTTTTGTCAGATGCATGCATATGCTCAATATGCAAAGGGAAACCCTGAAAAATATACTTTCTGAAGGCAGTTGTTTCAAGGGCTGCCTTGTGTCTATGTACTCTGTCCTTTGCACATTGTGACATATGCATCAACACAGGCACACTTAGGGGCCCATTTACCAAACAATTTTGAGATAAAATCGTAATTTTTCTAAATTATAGAACATTTGGGAATGTAAGCGTAAAGTTTCGGTAAATTTCCACGGAAAAAACGTATTTTGCACAAAGAATACGAACATTTCGGAATATGTTAACGCTTTGGTTACACTTTCATCGGGACTATATTTTCACCAGGTTTAATCAATCGAGTGCCATTGAGTTCCGTGGAAGGCTTCCAAACATAGAAGGCGTTAACAAATTTTTTGGGCTGAAAATTTTGTGATTTGCGTTTGTGAACGCAATTGCGATACTTTCGTACGAATGATAAAAACATTGTCGAGACATTTTAAAACTATTGAAATTATTGTGGTTACTTTAACATTATACCATATCACGTTTTAAGCCCAGAAAAAAACGCATTTCAGTAAATGTGCCCCTTAGGGGTGTATTTATTATGCTGTGTAAAAGAACAGCAACAAAATTTGCCACACATCGCCAGGCTTCACCGCATAAAATTTTTGCAAGTTTTTTCTTCCACCATAACTTCCGTAAAGTAATGGCATAAAATATGGTGTTTGATGGAAAATTTCTCCATTTATTCTGCACAGCTTTTCAAGACGTTTTTTTTGCCGAATTTCATTTTACACAGCATAATAAATATGCCCCTTAGCATTTTTGTTTAATGTGCAAGTGAACAGAAGCATCTAAATGTGAACAGCATTTTAAAAGATGCAAGTTTGCACTGGCAGTAGTAAATTACCCCTCATAACTGCTGGCTGCACTTGGGAATACTAATTCTGCACAAACCTAAGACAATATAGCCAAATATAATACACAATAGCCATAAATTACCTGTAAATCATATACTTAATGATTATGTGCTTAGTGATGTTATAGTGAGCCAAATAAAACCCTGAGCAATACAGGCTACTCATACTGCTATGATATCGGTCCCTTAGACGGATTCGGCAGCTAATTTTTAGTGAGAACTAACAGATGCATCTGATCTCTAAATGCATTGATAGTTTATCTTTACTTAGTAGATAATATACTAGTACTATTGTTATAAGAGATCCAGGTCTATAGTATAACATTTGCTTTAACCTTTTTCTATTATCACCCTCTCTTCTCCCCCACCACTTTTCTCTTTCCATCACCCCAGGTGTATACAGGACACACCTCCCCAGTCATGTTCTCTACTCTCGTGTTATTTCATCCATCAGTTCCCAGTTCTGCCATTTGCATTTCCTTGTATTCTTATTTCTTTCCCTATTGCTTTCTACTTTTTTTCTGCCACTGCAATTGGCAGGAGAAAGATTAACACAGCTGGCTGAATCTTCTGCTGTCACTATGAATTTTAATCCACAGAAACTTAGTCTGTGGGCCACATTGGCCCACAGGCTGCCAGCTGGACATCCCTGGCCAATATAAAAGAATGCTGGCTGGTCTTTCAATTTTATAGTCATATTGCAACTTCTTAGTGAATTTCTATATCCTTTTATTTTACAACATTCCCTATGTTATTAAATAATATTAAATGTCTTGTTGCCAGACTTGTTGCCAGATATCGGTCGGCCAGGCCGCTCTGCTCTCCCCATACACGGGCCGATTAGCTGCCAAATCGGTCCAAGGGACCGATATCGACAGCTATAGTCGGCCCGTGTATGGCCACCTTAACCCAACTTCCATACAGGTTGCAGACTGTACCTTAGAAAGCAATTGTTCTTGCTTTCATCATTTTAATCTGACCCCAAAGCCTGCCTGTGCATGGGACAATTTTAATATGAACTATATGCAGTTTGGTCAACCAGTCATCATCAAATAACAAAGGATATAGGTTCCTAGTTTTTCATCAACAAAACATTTCCCACAAGCGCTAATGGTATTAGGAGGGTAACTTTTTTGACTTTCTTACAATACCATGTCATTTAACCATTCTATTCACCTGTTTGACTAAAATGCCCACAACTGCTACTATATTTTCCAGTGGCTCCATAGATTTATTTTTAGCCACTTCACAAAATTTGTAATTTGACAAAGTATAATACTATAGGTATCATTCTCTTCTTTAACCTGTAAATGTTTACGCATTATAGACATTCTTTATGACATTCAGATAAAGAAGAAAGAACATACAAAAATGCAAATACCTATGAAACTCTTACAACATAGACCGCGCTCCCTGAATTTACTGTAAAAAAAAGTTATATAAAAGTAGATTGTGTTTAATGCTCATTACTGTGTGAAAGGAATCTGTGGCCAAAAGGCTTATTCATGAGCATTTCTCTCTCTCTCCCTTTTTATTAATAAAAATCATTCTTGAGAGGCTGTTGCTATGAAACTCCATGGTTCACAAGAGATGTCAGTGAAGGTTGCTGGCCGTGCATGGCTCTGAAGCTCTCCACTCAAGCATGCCATTAACATTCTTCAGATGCTTTGGGCTATCCAGACTCTAAGACAATTCCCTGAGCATGCTTTTCTATCTAATCCAGTCATCCTAGTGACTTCCACTATTATACTGCACATATGCTATCACTGTAATAGGGCTAAAGGGTACAAGTTATCCCAGTCTCAAGGACAAAAGTAACCTTTTTGACTGGATGCTTGAACTGATCCAAATTATGTGAACTACTAAAGGATTCAATGGCCACATAGGAACAGTTGCAAATGGGAATTTTATTCCTAAACTTATTCCTTTAAGTGATAGTTGGTATATTGCTTGACAGTGATCTATTTTATGTGCTGGGAAAAGCTGAAATGGAGCAAGGCACATAGAAGCTTCCAATGGGATGCAAACAATAAGTCAGATGGTTTTAAATATTTGGGCTTTAAAGTAATTTTGTGTATGTTTTTCTGACTCCAAATAGCCCAAACAGTTAAATGTTTATGAAGCCATGTTTTTAACCATCACCCTGCTATAGTTTCAGTAGTAAATAAGTCTCTGTCATACATCTCAGTATAATTGTATTTCAGTCCGGGCCTCAAATCCACTACACTACTGTCCCACACCTCTCCACCTGTAAGTTAGGACCCACCATTTCTATGTTTTTGTATTAATGGGACTAGTTTACTAACACTGGTGGAAACAGTTCTGTTACCTTCTGTAACCAATACATTTTGTGTTTTCATTTTCTAGTATTGTTAAAGGACAAGGAAAAGTCTGAATCAATATGATCACAGCAGCAAGAGCACACTAAAAGTGAATGCTGAAACAAAAAGTGGCTATTCATGGCCAGATTTCAGCTGCCAATTCGGCTCCTTCAGATCAATTCAGCAGCTTATCTGCCCATTTATGGGGACCCCCAACAGGCCTACCCAACTGATATCTGGTCTAACATTATCCAGATCTAGATGGGGCAGATTTGATTTTCCTGCCAGATTCCTCACTCCAACAGGCCTTATTCCCATTGTTGCAATTCAAATTACTCCAGTATTGCCCACGTTAGGTGGGCATATGGGTGGAAAGATCTGCTTGTTTGGCAACCTCACCAGACGAGTGGATCTTATAGTGTATGGCCACCTTTATTGTATAGCTTTACAGTGTTCCCAGATTTTGCAACTACTTTGTTTAGCACTTTGTTTTGGATGTTCTACATTCTTCCTTAAATCTTCTCTCCTTAAATCTATTAGCTTACAGATACTATGCCAGAAGGGAAATTGGAAAATAACTAACTATTGGAGGTTGCTGGTTGGAGCAATTTTTTAAGAGCTGTATTTAATTTTCTAATTTGTAGTAGATTAATCAAAACGAATTGCTAATTGCAGAGGGGATCTAAAGGCTGAAATGGACAATAAGATTTTGAAAGCTGAATGAAGATACTAGGGGCTACTTACTGATGGTCATTCAGTGTGCAAAAAAAAACACAAGCACAATCCACAATGGGGTTTTTTTTCTTTACAACCTGCCTCGATAGGTTACAGCAGGGGTCCCCAACATTTTTGAACCGTGAGTCACATTTAAATATAACAAGAGTTGGAGAGCAACAGAAGCATTCAAATAAGGTCAATAAGCCCCCATAAGGGTTGTGATTGGCTATTTAGCAGCCCCAATGTTGACTAACAGCCTACAGAAGACTATTTGGCAGTACACCTGGTTTTTATGTATCAGGATCAGCCAGGACTTGAACACTGGTTTCTGGTGGTGTGTATTTGCCTCCTAAGCCACTGGAGGCACTTAGGGCTGGTCCTGACTAATTCTCTTGTCACTGTCTTCTTGTATTTACTCTGTCTCCTCCCTTTGATCCACCCACTTTATTATCCTCATGTGTTTTCCATCCCGTAATCATGACACTTTAAAGCCTGTCCCTGACCAATGCTCACAGTTTGGTCATTGAGCTTCATTCTGTGAGCATTATCAAGCTGATTTTTGTGCAGTTTGAGTAGTTTTCTTTATTTTTTTTATTTTTCCATCTGCTGGCTGTCTACTAACCCTTGGCCGTGGGGCATCAGTCTTTGACCTTCAGCTCCATGCTGCTATTGGGGGAGGGTCCTTCCAAGGAACCCAGACCAGTTATTTACTCTGTTTGTCTGGAAGTCTGGGCCATTTTGGTGAGGGAAAACAGGCAGTACAGCCATGGTGGCAGCCACAAACGCATCCATCCCAGGTTATGCGCAGGTGAATAATTCTGTGAGAATGGAGTTTGAAAAGGAGAAGAGACGAGAAAATGGATTAGAATATACTGTGAAAATGCTTCTATTTGCATTGTTCCAGCTGACTGCTGATAAGATCCTGTCTCTGCAAGATTATGACATTTGTGTATATGACGTTACATTTGTTAATAAGAAAACCTGTATTGATTTTGTTAACATACTTGAACAGCGTCACAACCATGAATACAACATGATGGGTGTTAAGGTGATTTCTCATTATGAAATGGAGGATGTTAAACCTTTGGTGGTTAAAATGTATAACCCCAATGTACCCCAAGAGGATATTACCACATGGCTCTACCTGCAATGTGAAAAAGTCAAGTTCTTGCATATTGTGGTAAACCAGTTTGGACTCTTGATTGGTTAAGCGCAAGTACCTGGACACTTTTTAAAAGGGGATTTTCCCATCAACTCATGTTAACATTGGAAAGTTTAATGGGGACTTGTTCTTTGACGGCATGGGCAGTTTCTGTCGTGTGTGTCATGAATATGGACATTCAACTAATGATTGCCAGCATGTCTGCAGATGCTCACCTTGCTCAATGATGGGAATATTTATGATGATTGTAGCACTGTTTTTAAAGTATGGCAGCAGGAAAATGTGCACAACACCGATATTTTAACATGGTAGGAAATTGTTAAAGAAATAATTAAGCGCTATTTTATAAAAAGTTTTATGAAAATGTAAACACCCTGTTGCAGACCCTCTATAAGTTTAACCCTTTATGTGCCAGCAGAATTTCAAATTTCGGTTCCCCTCAGTGTCAGACATTTTGTAAACATTCTGTGCTCTCTCATTTTAGGGGCATTTACTAGGAAGGGGGGGGGGTTCCGTTTAGGTTACATAGTATCATAGTAAGTTAGGTTGAAAAAGACATATTTCCATCACGTTCAACCATAATGCCTATATATAACCTGCCTAACTTCTAGATGATCCAGAGGAAGGCAAAACACCCCATCTGAAGCCTCTCTAATTTGCTCAGAGGGGAAAAAATTCCTTCCTGACTCCAAAATGGCAATCGGACCAGTCGCTGGATCAACTTGTTCAAGAGTTATGTCCCATAACCATGTATTCCCTCACTTGCTAAGAAACCATCCAGCCCCTTCTTAAAGCTATATAATGTATCAGCCATCACAACTGATTCGGGGAGGGAATTCCACAACTTCACAGCTCTCACAGTAAAAAATCCTTTCCGAACATTTAAATGGAACCTCCCTTCTTCTAAACGGAGTGGGTGCCCTCGTGTCCATTGGAAGGACCTACTGGTAAATAAAGCATTAGAGAGGTTATTATATGATCCCCTTATATATTTATACATAGTTATCATGTCACCTCTTAAGGTATATATTGGGTTTTTTTTCAGGAGAGCCTGGCTGACTTTTTGTGTATTTATACCAGAAACATTTTATTTTAAGGACAAAAATTCAAATGATTCGGAAAGCTTCATGTCTCCCAAACGTGCCAATACCTGACATGTATAGTTTTATGGAGATATCGGACTTCTATAGATCAAAAACTCCCAGCAGTAGATTACCAAATCTTCAAAGCATTACAACAGAATACTGCATACTTTAGATTCCAAAACCAAAAATCCTGGAACATTAGGTTTACCCCAGGAAACCATATATTTTTGAAAAGTACACATTCTGCCGAATCTAAAATGGGTAACCATGTCTTTCAACCCCTAAGAACCAAACAGCAATGCTTTTCTAAATTTGTCAGTTTCCATAAAAAAGGATGAAAATTCTAAATAATTGCCTCAAAGCTTCCACTTTCAAGCGTCATATCTCCCACATAGCATTAGGTACCAAGAAAAAAACAAACATCCTAAATATGAAAGCCAAGGGTCCACTGAACAGTTTAATGCCCATTGTGCATAGGATTACCAAAGTACTGTATCTGGAATTTAGAGACCCCCAAGAGAAGTAAGTGCATACAGACTGCCCCGGAGATCACTTCAGCTACTGAAAATTCAACACATTTACCCCCCCCCCACCCCAAAACCATATATTTTTGGAAAGTACACATTCTCGTGCATTCAAAATGGGCACCCATGTCTTTCTACTCCAAACTACAGAGTCACAATACTTTCCCAAAATTGGCTGTTTTGATAAAATACCTGAAAATCTTATCAAACCTTCCACTTTCAAGCACCTTATCTCCCACATAACATTAGGTACCAAGAAAACACACCCTAAATATTAAAGACAAGGGTTCACTTAACAGTTTGATGCCCACTGTGCATATGATTACCAAAGTATCTGGCATTTAGAGACCCCAAAAGGAAGTTAGTACATACATATTTCATGGCAGATAAATCAGGCGGTGCATTTTTTGGCAGTATAAATAAATGTGGTAAAAGTGGGAAATTAGTAATTTGACCCCAGAAAACCTAATTTTCTGAAAATACATATTCTGCTGAATGTAAAATTGGTAGCAGCAATTTTTATTTTTATGTAATTTCTGAAATTGTCACAAAGCTTGCATTTTACCCTATTCTATAGCCTACATTTCATAACATATCAACATAAAACATTCTAAATATGAATGCCAGAGGCCTACTAAACAGTTTGATGTCCAATATGCATAGATTTACCAAATTATGTGATGTACAGAGGCACCCAAATGTATGTATAGCAGACTAAATTTCCATGGGCAAAGACAAGTAATCAACAACAATGCGAAATGCAATAAAATCAATAAAATCCAAAAAACCTCACTAAAATCAATTTTTTTTTCACTTAGTCAGAATCACAGTTTGAGTATTTTGTCTTGGGCAAATTAGGACAAAATCAAGGGAATAACACCTATGCATAACTGAAAATGCAATAAAATGGCTAAAAATGCAACAAAATTAATAAAAATGCACTGAAATCACATAAAATGTAATAAAAGCATTGAAATAACATACAAAGGTATTGCACAGTGCGGTTAGCAAATATCCTATCCGAAAGAGCGATAAAACATTTTTTTCAGACAAAAAAAACATGATTTGATAAAAAACAAAACACAAAATTGTGTAAGTGTGTGTGTACACTTGGCAAAATGCATGCTGTGTGCATGTGCAAGTAAATGTGAGTGCTGTGAATGTGAGAAACCCCCCAACCCCCCTGAAATGTGTGTGTAAGTATAAGCGTATATTAGTATAATAAGTGTGTGTTTGTGTATTTTTATTTTTTATGGGGTTGGCAGGCAAGAAGGAAGATTGTCTTGGAGGAGGCAGGAGGGACCCAGGAACCAGAGCAGCTGTCTTCTGTGCAGATCCGGTGAGTGGGCGGTGCAGGAGGGGAGGTGGGAGAGCAGGAAATGACAGGCATGTAGTAACAAAGTGCCTGTTGTTTTCTATGAGCCTCCTGGAAAAAAGGGGTTATTTTTCTTCTCTATAAAAAAGGCAACAAGACCGACTTGAAAAACTGGATGCCTATTACCTTGCTTAACACTGTCAGGACTGGCCACTGGTGAATGACCAGCAGGTTGGAGCCTATGTGCAGAGTAACCCCCAGAAACACCCTTTAATGGCTGGATAGTTAGTGAAGGCCAGGTGAGGTGAAGAAAAGACATTTAATGGTATCCTAACAGAACAAAAGCAGAACAAAAATAAGAGTCAATATACAAGCCTCTGATGAGGCATGATAAACAGAGTCCGTAAATAGGCAAGTTGGTCAGGGCTGGCAGAAGACTGGTGAGATCTGAAAGGCAGGTTGAGGTCAGTGGCAGGCAGCAGGCAATCAAGGTTGAAAAAACAGGCTGGAGGTCAAACAGGGGGATCCACAGAAGATGGGTACCAGGTGGGGGACAGGAAAACGGAAGCAAGGAACCAGGCAGGGCACAGGCAGGGAGCTAGGAACCAGAAATCGCAGAATCATAGGATGTCAGAATCAGGCTCAGCAGCAACAATGATCCAGCCCTGGGAGTTACCAGGAGCAAGTTTATAAAGGCTGCTAATTACAAGACTAGCAACACATGCAATCAACAAGATGGGTAGAGACAAGAGGGAAGCAGGTAGGGTTGCTGGATGCACATCAGGGCAACTTATCCCCTTAAAGAGCCTCCTGTGGCTCAATAGATAAGTGCAATAGAAGTTCAGGACAAAGTCCAAGGTTTGACTCCCCACAGATCCTGACACACTGATTATAAAATCCTTGCCGAAGTGTTTGCGAAGGTTTTTTTATCATCCTTATGAGCCTTTTATGATAACTGCACTAGCCAGGTGTTAGTAAATAGTTTTATGACTGAATGTTTTAACTTAAAATCTGGTGTAAAACAAGGTTGTCCTTTGTTCCCACTGCTTTTTATCCGTGCCATTGAACCGCTTTTATTTTATATAAAACATGATATATTCATGGAGTCTATGTACTGTGTGGTGGAGGGTTGCAGGCAAAAGTGACAAGGTACATGGTTGAAATTACGATATAATGTACAAATACATTATCCATAAAAATAGCGGTTCAGAGGACAGAAAATTTTTGCACCACCTCTGGCTTGAGATTACATTTTAAGAAAAGCTGCAGGCTGAGTTGTGGACTGGGACTCCTTGTCGGACTGCCCGATATAGCAAAGGGAGTCTGTCAAGACTTTAGGCATGGTTTTTAATTCACATTGATGAGAATGATGGGAAAGAATCATGGCATATGGTGTTAAAAAGGTAAATGGACTAGTTATGTCATGGACCATGAGGCACCTTACTATGGAGGGAAAGGTTTTATTGATTAAAGCAAATAATACGAACATGTTTTTTTTAAATTTTTTATGATGAAACCCCCTGAGAAAATTGACAAACGGATGGTAGACATAAAACATTTTTTATATGTCTTAAGTATTATCATTCTGAGAATTAACGGTCCTTTTTTATCCAATACTCTGCAAGTTTTGTTTTCAAGAAACATGGATGGTGCATTTTATCTCTTAAAAACTCTGTTTGTTTTAGCCCTTCCTGGTTTTATGAGATTTTAAGAGCCACCATAAGTGAAAGTGATACTGACAGCCACTTAAAATTTTTTTTACACCTGCTGTTGTGTTTTAATTTGTTTCAGCTTTAAATTCCTTTTTTCGCTTTATAATTATGGTAGCACGAATTACAGACCCATGGGGCAGCCATGTTTGTTCCCCTCTTCCGGGTTTAAATTTAAATGCCTCCCAAGTGAATAAATATGCTCAGTCACAAACCTGCAACGCCCCTTCTGCTTTCAGCCGGTGTGTGACAAGCTCAGCTCCATTGTCTATGTGTAATGGGGGGGTGGGGGGTGGAGGGAGAGCCCTTAGAAGCAGGCAGGCACGGAAAAGCTTAAGCTGGCCTGCTATTTAATTCTTCATGGGAAGAGCAGAGAGGGGACACATTGCCTGCCTTTGAAGTAGGCAGGCAATGGAAAGATCAAGTCTGCTTGCTGTCTAGTTCAAAACTCCATGCAATGATATGCGAGGAAGGGAGGGAGGGGGAACTCATTGAAGCAAACGGCAATCTGAATCCTCCCAGTTTATGATGTAGTCCTTTTCACAGATTGAGAAGTTACAGTCGGGTTGCCAGACAGTCGAGTTCAGGATCTTCAGTAGGATTTATGTAGAGAAACAGGACTTTTAGGAAAAAACAGTCAACATGACCTATAGGTAGGTTTGGAAGTAGGTTCATATTTTTATAAGAAATTTTTTGGTGTCAGTATCACTTTAACCTGCAAAATAAAAGTATTTGGGACCTTTTAAATGAAAGAATTCTTTTATGTTTCAGAGAGTGTGATCCCAATTTTAAACTTAAACGTGAAAGACACTGAATGTGTATGGGGGCCAGGGTGTGCCACAAAGAACTTTTTAATAGCCAGAAAGACTTGGCTTGGGCTTGTGTGCATGACTGTCTCCCTACCAGGGAAAAGTGTGACGGCACAGCCTAAATGCCCCAGATTGACTTGCTTTCAGGAAAAGGCTATTACATCTCTTTTTTGCACTATGGAGAAAAGTAAGCCCTTTATTAAAGCTGGTAGGGAGACTTCGGAAAATGGACTATAATGTCCTTCTTTATGGACACATGTAATGTGCATCACAGGCTCATTTTTATGGTTTTATGAAAAATAGTTGTTTTAAAGAAGAATTTGGAATATGATGAATAGAAGAGCTTTTAATACGTCATTGCATAGCCCTGGCTTTTAGCATAATGCATTTATATTTTTTAATTGACAAGAAAAAGGGGGGGACAAAACATGAACTTTTATGGTGCTGAAGTGAATAGTCACAAATTTTAAAGTAAAACTTTACTTTTATGCAAGTTATTTTTAAATTTTGCGTTGATCTGTGCCTTTTTAGAAAAACTGTGTTCCATGATTTTATGTTTATGTTCTGTAAAACAAATGTTATTTAAGATTTTACTATGAATTTGGTTTCAATAAAGCTCTTTGAAACTCTGGTACCCTGATTCGATCCTTGTTTCCTGCCCACTAAGGTTCTGTTCCTGCCTTCCAAGGTTCTGTCCCTGTGTTCCAGTTCTGGGACCCTAGCCTTGTACCTTTGCTCCTGGCCCTTGCTTACAATTATGACTGCTGGTTTCTATTAATTCTAGCCTATATATTTGGTTTATATTTGGTTCTGCACCTGTTCCTGTTTTGTTATATGCCTTCATTAAAACCTTGCACATTAATATCATATCCCTTCAGCTTGGTTCTACCATTTACAGTTATATCTCAGGTTGTCCACTCTTCAGGCTCCCAACTTTCTGGTACTCCACAGCATCTCCTCAGGGAGATTGTGACATTATGTAACCAAAACCTTCCTCCAAGCCAAGAATTCAAATATAAGCACTTGCTTTGAGGCCACTGGGGGCAACATCCAAGGGGTTGGTAAGCAATATGTTGCTCCTGAGCCACTGGTTGGGGATCACTGGGTTACAGAGAGAAAAAACATTAAACTTAAATAAACATTAACTAAATTCATTTCATGCAGCTTAGTAAGGATAAAGTGAAAGACACTGTTTTATTTTTACAGAGAAAAAGGAAATATGTTTTATTTTGAATTATTTGATTAAAATAAGTCTATGGGAGATGACCTTTCCATAATTTGAAGCTTTCTGGATAACCGGTTTTCGGATAACGGATCCCATATCTGTACCACCAAGGTGTACAATTTCCGGAAAAGTAAATCTATAAATGGTCATCACTGCCCAATGAATCGACTGGTATGCTGATTGGCCTAAAGCTTAGATCACTGTCAAAATCAGCTCCTCTGAAATCTGGTTTTGTTAGACATTTATATTAGTGATATGTGGGTTGACCCACAGATCCAGCAGGTTATGATTGAAACTTGGGCCACCATTGCAGGTTTGGGTGTGAGACAGACTAGAGAAGTACACTCTTCCTCTGCTTCCCTGTCTTGGAACCTAGGGCACACACAGAAGTAATGTACAGAGCAGAAAGCCACAGTTACAGGTTAGGTCCTACAATGGCAATATTTTACAGGTTCGGGTGGGGGTTAAGGTTTTGCTGGTAAAGGATGGGTGTGGGTTCAATTTTTCCTGACCCGCACATCACTAATTATGTTGGTTTGAAAAAACCAACATACTGTTCTTCAACTTCATCTTATTCTTCCGCTTCTTAATCTTCTTTCTCTTTTTTTTCTTCTAAGTGCCCCCCGTTTTGTAAATTCTACTCATCCTAAAGTTTTAGCGGTACAACACCCAGACTCTTTACACTTCTTTGTCCTATAGCGGCGCAGGTTGCTTGTGCTTTTCTAAGCGATCCTGTCCCTCGTCTTTTTGTGGCGCTGCTCCAAACTCCATATTTTCATTGACAGGGAAGATTTTCAAACTGCTGCCACTCTTAAAGCTTTGAAGCTACACTCCTCAAACTTAAATAACATAATTCTGGGGTCAACCTGAATGAAAATATGATATTTGTTGGATGCCCAAAACTGGGTGGAGCTACGAACAGCCAATCAGGTTTTACCTTTTGACTTTCAGTGGAGGAAATTCAACCTGCTGCCATTCTCACAGTATTAACACCAGGATCCCCTATCTCTTCACAGTTGGTCACTTAAGGTCCCCATACACGGGCCGACTATAGCTGCCGATATCGGTCCCTTGGACCGATTCGGCAGCTAATCGGCCCGTGTATGGGGAGAGCAGAGCGGCCTGGCTGACCGATATCTGGCCTGAAATTGGCCAGATCTCGATCGGCCAGGTTAGAAAATCCGGTCGGATCGGGGACCGCATCAGCTCGTTGATGCGGTCCCCGATCCGACTGCCCCATTGCCGCCCACATAATCCGATCGTTTGGCCCCAGGGCCAAACGATCGGATTATTTATTTTTTTACCTAAATGCTCCCCGATATCGCCCACCCGTAGGTGGGGATATCGGGGGAAGATCCGCTCGCTTGGCCACCTTAAGGGTTAGGTTTGAAAAAGTGGGCAGAGCCACCAACAGCCAATCAAAGTTCACCTATTGAATTTTATTCGTTTAATGCCAGGTTTCCAACACTTGGGACGTAGTCATCCAGTGACAAACTGTGCAAAGTTTAGAAAAGTGGGTGGAAAGAAAAGTTTAGATTTCACCTAAAGATTTTCATTGGTTTAAATTTAACCTGCTGCCATTCAGTCTCCAAACTTTGCAGCGTTAGTCACCAGGTAACTGTGGTTCAAGATTAGAAAAAGTGGGTATAGCTACCAACAACCCATCGGGTTTCATCTATTGAATTTTTTTGGTTTAAATTTAAAATGATGCCATCATTATACCATTTATGACAGTTTCCCAAAACTGTTCACAGTTGGCCACCAGGGGACTAAGCTTAAAGGAACAGTAACACCAAAAAATCAAAGTGTATAAAAGGAACTACAGTATAATGTACTGTTGCCCTGCACTGGTGCAACTGGTGTATTTGCTTTAGAAACATTACTATAGTTTAGTAAATGAAGCTGCTGTGTAGCCATGGGGGCAGCCATTTAAAAGAGAAAATGCACAGGTTACATAGCAGATAACAGATAAGTTCTGTACAATACAATGGTGTTTTATCTGTTATCTGCTATGTAACTTGTGCCTTTTCTCCTTTTTCCAGCTTGAATGGCTGCCCCAATGGCTACACAGCAGCTTTTTATATAAACTATAGTAGTGTTTCTGAAGCAAATGTGCAAATTTTACCAGTGCAGGGCAACAGTGCATTGTATTATGATTACTTAAAAACATTTTTATTTTTTGGTGTTACTGTTCCTTTAGCCCTTTCACTGCCAGCCGATTTGTCCCAAAAACATCTACTGCCAAGCCATTTTTAGACATTTTGCACTCAGTACATTTTTGTTTTGACAAGAAAACCTACATGAAATAAAGCATACTATATATCGTTTTTTCCAGAATGAATTGGGCTTGAACATTGTAATAAAATTTTGTACTTTTTCTGGAGATTTAACACATTTTTTGAGTGAAATATGTAAAAAAAAAAGTGAAATAAGGAAAAAAGTATTTTTATTTTGTGTTTTTTTTCCAAGAACGATTACATTAACTTACAAAAATTTTACTGGAATCCAACAATACCAAATATGTATTGGTAACCCACTTTTCTTGTCCAGAAGACACCCCAATAATAAAACAGTATTTTGTGCAATTTTACATTGAAACGAAAGTGAAAAGGTCATCTTTATTTTAACATGGCATATCTTATGACAGAAATGGAATACCTCCATAAGTCACACATTTTTAGAAACTGCACACCTCTAGATTTTTAGTTGTGGTGTAGTTTTTGCTCTAAATTTAGCCCCTGTCATACAGATACAGATTTCTGAAACACTATCACAGTCACAAAGTCCAAAGTAAATTAGAGAATTAAAAACCAACAAAAATTTTGAAATGAAGGCAGGATATGAAAGAACAAGTTATCCCGAGTAAAACAATACCCCACATGCATGGGTGCACATAAAGACACGGCCTCCAAACAGCCCAAAACAGGGGCAATACATAAGAGCAATTTCAGCTGGAAAGTCTGGAGCTGCGCTCTAAGTGCACACCATGCAGCTTTTCAGTCTAAACACCCTCTTACTTGTGAAATACCCCCACAAACTATATGTTTTCTGAAAGTGCACATCTGTAGCTATTCAGCAGCACCATTCTTGTTTTTCTACATGCAGAATTGTGGACACAGTTCCCCATAGAAGTTTGGGTTTGGCCGGAAATAAAGAAAAAAACTGATCCAAAGTTAGATTTCTCCCTGAAATTGCCATAACACTAAAATATCAATCTGCAACTTGTCCTGAACAAAACGATACCCCACATGCATGGGTGCACCTAAAGACACGGCCTCCAAACAGCCCAAAACAGGGGCAATACGCAAGGGCAATTTCAGCTTGAAAGTTTGGAGGTGCGCTCTAAGTGCACAACCATGCAGTTTTTCAGTCTAAACACCCCCTTACCTGTGAAATTGCAAAAATGCAATAAAATCACTGAATATACAAAAAAGTGATTATGACCTAATTACTACTAAAATAAAAGTAACACAAGCAAAGTTCTCTAAATACAACCAAGAAGAATAAATAAGCAAGAACAGTAAATGAACAGCAACACAAATCTAAAAATGCAATGAAACCACTGAAACATGCAATAAAATGCAAAAAAAGATATGTGATTATGCCGTGTGACTTGCGTTCAGGGTACCTGATCACACTGCAAAATCAAGGTAACAAACAATATAACAGTAATAAAAGTATAACGCAGAACTTAAAAAACAGAGTAATAGAGTAAAACAAGTAATAAAACAGAAATAAAGCGCAATGCAGAAATGAAAAAGCAATGAAACAAATAAAATCAATAATACAAAATAAACATTTCACAGTTTGTCACTGGTTGGACTAAGGTTAAAGGTTAGGAAAAGTGGTTGGAGCCACCAACAGCCAATCAAGTTTCATCTATTTACTTTCAATAGTGAAATGTAAAATGCTGTCAGTCCCACAATTGGGACCACAATTGGGTCTGCAGTTCAAAAATAGATAAAGTGGTTGGGCCACTAACTGTCAATCAGATTGCATCCATTGAATTGTATTCACCTAATGACTTTTATTAGTTTAAATTTAAACTGCTCATTTACCATTCTTTAACTATTAATCCTAGGGTCCCTAAACTTTGCAGGGTTAGTCACTGGGTAACTGCAGTTTCAGGTTAGAAAAATTGGGGCGGAGCCACCAACCGCCATTCAGATGTCACTCATTGATTTTCAGAGGTGAAATGTAAATTGCTGGCATTCAGACACTATAAAACCCAGGATCCCCAAACTTTGCACAGTAGCTTTTACTATATAACTGTGGTCCAAGGTAAGAAAACCTGGGTGGAGCCAACAACAGCCAGTGACATCTTGTTTTTCAAACCAACATGAAGTTTGTTCTCAAACTTCTCGTTCTAGTTTATATTACAATTGCTTTGTCTAAGATAATCCTCTCCACTTTTGTGATAATGTCTGTGTATTTCATATACCCTGCAAGGCTGTATTTAGGTCTGCTGCCACCCTAGGCACTGGATCTAAATGCACCCCCTAATTGTCATGAGCTGTCATTTCCATATGTCCCACCTGTGTACCCTCAGCTCTATTGCCAGATTTCCACAGTGGCTGGGTGGATTTTTTCAAATTTTTTTTTTCAATTTTTTTTTTAAATTATATAGGCGCCTGAGGGCAACTCTCCAAAAGCTGCCACCCTATGCACAGGTCCTCAGGTGCCTATATATATATATATATATATATATATATATACAGTGGCTTGCAAAAGTATTCGGCCCCCTTGAACTTTTCCACATTTTGTCACATTACAGCCACAAACATGAATCAATTTTATTGGAATTCCACGTGAAAGACCAATACAAAGTGGTGTACACGTGAGAAGTGGAACGAAAATCATACATGATTCCAAACATTTTTTACAAATATTACAAATATTTACATATTTACAAAAGCCCTGGTGATTTCTTTTGACCTTTTATGAAAATCCTAAAGAGTGCTGACACTTTTTCTGTGTATATATATATATATATGCCCCTGATGTATATTATATTATATCACTTCTATGTAAACCTTGTGATTTCTTCCAAGATTGTGTAATGATGACATTAGCTTACTGATAATTTCATAAGGACTGTTATTTCAGCCTTTAGGGAGGTGGCAGGCGGGAAGATTAGTTGCCCGTGATATTATAATGGCACCTTTGATCTGAAATAAAATGCAGTCTGAGTTGTTTACAGTTCTGTGTAGTTTTCTGGCTTTTACCTTTTGTCAACAATACGATAATCTTATGTAAACAGCAAGCCAATTTTATGCTATCCTCAAAAGCGGAATAAGGAATAAATTAACCATGATATAGAGATATTGCTGAAGCATGCAAAATCTTTTTAATTCCTACTGAGTCAGGAAATAAAGGTCACATTTGTGACCAATATATTATTTAACCATTTGATTATCACAGTGGCAAACTCAGCAGTCAGATGCACATTCTTCTGCTGATATTTAAAATATAGTAAAGCGATCCCATTTATTTAAAATGTTAAATGTGCTATAATATGTGGAGCATTTCTTTTTTAGCCACAGTTTTGTTTCATTAATTTAATGTAAATCTCTCCATGCTGTAGCACTCAGTTAAAACACTACTATTGTCACATGGCAACATGGCATGGCAGTTTGTTAGAGTTTAGCAAGCATATAAAATAGCTCACTTGTTAATCTAAAAAAGATATAAATTGTGCTCTTCAAGTGTACACAGCAGCCAGATTACATTGGTTTATGTTTAAAGGGGACATATACCATAATTTTTTGCAATGCACTAAACCAGTGCTGTCCATCTTTTGTGGTACCGAGGGCCGATAAAGGAAGCCAGTTTTGACCACTCCCCTTTTTTAAACCACACCCATGTTATTGCATGGCCATAGCCATATTAATGGTGGTAGCGCAGCAAAAACCTGCCATACTCTGCCTTCCCTACCCTGCCTGTGTGTGCCATACTCTGTCTGCCTTACCCTGCCTGTGTGTGCCATACTCTGCCTGCCCTATGCTGCCTGTGTGCCACACTCTGCCTGCCCTACCCTGCCTGTGTGTGCCATACTCTATCTGCCCTACCCTGCCTGTGTGTGCCATACTCTGCCTGCCCTATGCTGCCAGTGTGTGCCATACTCTGCCTGCCCTACCCTGTCTGTGTGTGCCATACTCTACCTGTCCTACCCTGCCTCTGTGTGCCATACTCTACCTGCCCTATGCTGCCTGTGTACCATACTCTGCGTGCCCTACCCTGCCTTTGTGTGCCATACTCTGCCTGTCTTATGATGCCTGTGTGTGCCATACTCTGCCTGCCCTATGCTGCCTGTGTGTATGACACACCGACAGCATAGGGCAGGCAGAGTATGGCATACACAGGCAGCATACAGTCACAATGCTGGCACTGCTCCTACAGTTTGCACAATAACTATATATTAAAAAAACTTTAATTGCAGTACCACCTCAACATATGTTCTTTTAATAGTATGCAGGGTTTATTTGTGGGTTTCTACTGCTGAGTAGTCTGGTGAAAAAAAAAACAAACAAACACAAAGACTAATGTCAGGAGGTCAGGAAGGAATTTTTCCCCTCTTGAGACATAATTGGCACAAGCTTCAGGCTGGGTTTTTTGCCTTCCTCTGGATCAAAACTGTGGATATATGATAATGTATTTTAAGTTTTATTTGTCACAACAGCGGTAGGACTTTGCCAGAGGCACAGGAAATTTTAGAAGAGGAAGAAAGGAGGTTCTCTCCTTTGACTCTATGGTGGGTTGATTTATACAGACACTACTACTGCTTGTGACAGCTTGCTTGGATTTCCTATCATAGAGAAACTGTAGATTCAGGAACTTCTCTCATGGTGGGAGTTGCAGCTTCTGCTGGTAGAGTTTGGGGCCATCCTCTCTGTAGGTAGAGGCAGCCCGATACTCAATGGTGGGTATAATGAGATAGTGCTGATCTCAAGTCTTCACTAAGGAACAACAGAGCATAGGAGTGATCTATGGCTTTGAATATTGCCTTGGGGTGAGGTTGGCATGGTCCTATTTATTTGATAAAATGTTAATAAATGCTGTGGCCAGGGATTTATACCAGAAACATATTTCATTTTATGGACACAAATTCAACTGATTTGGAAAGCCTTATGTGTGCCAAATGTGCCAATACCAGATATGTATAGTTTTATGAAGATTTCTGACTTCTATAGATCAAATACTCAAATTTTCAAAGCGTTACAGCAGAATATGGCATATTGTACATTTAAAATCCAAAAATCCTGGAACATTAAGGGCCACATTTATCAATGTACCATTGGGTCCGAATGGGAAAAATGTATATTTTTTCTAATTTATAAAACCGCGTATTTTCCATGATATTTTCGTAAATTTTCGTGACTTTTTCATGCTTTGGGTCAATTTTGCAACAAAATTGTATTTGTCGCAACGACTACGACGGTTTTGGAATTCATTCAATCTTCAGAATCATGACTTTCTTTTGGCGAGGTTGGAGCTGCAGAGTGCCATTGAGTCCTATGGGAGGCTTCCAAATTCATGTATTGAAGGTTCAAAGTCAGAAAGGTTTTCGCACCGTTTACGATCGTTCAGATACAAAAATGTCGTAACTTTGGGATTGTACCATGATATTTTTTACGACCACGATATGAATTTCCGCACAATTAGACATCCAAAATTATCGTATTTACTTCGCTTTTCTTCCAATCATACTTTTACCTCAGGAAATCATATATTTTTGAAAAGTACACATTCTGATAAATCCAATATGGGTAACCATGTCTTTCAACTCCCAAGTACCAAACAGCAATGCCTTTCTGAATTTAGTAGTTTCTATAAAAAATTTAGTAGTTTCTATAAAAAAATCACCTCAAAGCTTCCACTTTCAAGCATCATATCTCCCAGATAACATTAAGTACCAAGAAAAAATATCCTAAATATGAAAGCCAAGGATACATGGAACAATTTGATGCCCATTGTGCATAGGATTACCAATGTATCTGGCATTTAGAGACCCCAAAAGCAAGTTAGTGTATACGAATTGCCCCGGAGATCACTTCAGTTACTGAAAATTCAACACAATACTTTGACCCCTGAAAACCATATATTTTTGGAAATTACACATTAGGGCGAATCAAAAATGGGCACCCATGTCTTTCTACTCCAAACTACATAGTTTCAATGATTTCCAAAAATTGGCGGTTTTGATGAAATACCTGAAAATGGCATCATACCTTCCACTTTTAAGCATCTTATTGTCCCACATAGCATAAGTTACCAAGAAAACACCTATGGGCTTGGGTAAATTTGTTTTACAGGCAAAATCAAGCGAACAGCACCTATACAGAACTGAAAATGCAATACAGGTAATAGGACCTGTTATCCAGAATGCTCGGGACCAAGGGTATTCCGGATAAGGGGTCTTTCTATAATTTGGAACTTTATACCTTAAGTCTACTAAAAAAACAATAAAACATTATTTAAAACCAAAAGGATTATTTTGCATCAAATGAGGATTATTTATATCTTAGTTGGGATCAATTACAAGGTACTCTTTTATTATTACAGAGAAAAAGGAAATCAGTTTTAAAATTCTCAACTATTTGATTATAATGGAGTCTATGGGAGATAGGCTTTCCATAATTCGGAGCTTTCTGGATAACGGGTTTCCGGATAAGGGATCTCATACCTGTACAATGACTAAAAGTGCAATGAATTACTAAAAATGCACCAAAATCACAGAAAACGTAATAAAAGCACTGAAATAACAAACAAAAAGGTATTGCACAGTGCGGTTGGCGAATATGCTATCCACAATGGCAATAAAACATTTTTTTCAGGCAAACCCCCACCCAAAATTGCGTGTGTACACTTGGCAAAATGCATGCAAGGGGGTGCCGCTGGGGGGAGGCAGGAGACTAGGAAACGACAAGCAGGTAGTAACCACATGCCTGTCAATTTCTATGGGGCCCTTGGGTGATTGTGCCCCAGGGGCCACTTGTTCTCTCTCATCTCATTGCCTAGGGGCTGGGGAACAAGCGGGGAGCAAAGAAATGACTTTAAAAGCCGCTCCTCCGCTCACCTAACCTGGAAGTACTGCAGAGCGTAGATTCTATGTTCTGTGGCACTTAAGGGTTAAATAAAGCCATTCGCAACAGTCATTTAACGATGATGATCTGTGCATCCCATATCTTTGTTTTAAAACTGATATTTTTAAACCTATTTGACTGTAAGAATAATGTGGTCAAATTAGTGATGAGCGAATTTTTTTGTCAGACATAGATTGTCAGCGAATTTACACATTTCGCCATTAGCAAATTGTTTTGTGAAATTTTCGGGAAAATTTGCAAATGCGTTTTGCGGATTTTTCGCAAATTTTCTTGTCGTTTCGGAAATTTTATAGCGAAGCAAAACAGGACAGATTCGCTCATCACTAGTCAAAATAATCAGAAATTTGGAGATTGTTCACACCCTTTCAATGTAAAAAATAGGTAGAAAATGTTATTGGATCAAACTAAAATCTTTCCACAGGATAAAATCTGCCCAGATATCAAATGTACTGGCCTCTATCTGGCAGACTGAGATCATACTCCCTTTATCCCTTTTTAAATACTTGAATTATATCAGTTTTCCTACAATCTATACGTAACATGCCAAATAAATGAGGTAAAAGTCTAAAATCAGTAAAAGTGTTCTAGCTAAAACTGAACTAAGTTTGAAGGTGTATCTCATCAGGCCCTGGGGCCTTCCTAACATTAACAACTTTGAGTTAACATTTAACTACCATATCATGCCCAAAAGCTAATTAGAAAATTAAATATTTGTTTATCTTTTGTGTTCCCTGAATCTCTTAAGCCAGTTTTCCTCTGGATCCTTTAAAGGAGAAGGAAAGTATTTTTAACATTTTACTGGCAATAGCCAATTAGTGCCACTTAGAATGCTACATTTATTCTGCAGGAAACTTTATCATACCTGAGTAAAGAGCCCTAGAAGCTTTCTCTGATTGCAGCTGACATTTTATTTTGGTGTTCATAGCTTCCTGTTTGCAGTCTAGTAATTATAGCTCAGATCACACATCCCTAATAGTAAGGATTTTTCTGAGAGAGGAAGTCAGATACCCTTGCAAAATGTTTACAAAAAAGGAAACAAGAAATCCTGTGTTTCCTTTGATAGAGGACTCAGTGCAGCACTGTAAGTGTTTATGGCTGTATTTACATAGACCTTTCTGATAAAGCTTAGTTTTTACCTTTCCTTCTCCTTTAAATGACATGTAAATCCTAAATTTTCCTACCATGTATATAAGTTGGTCACATCTCCCCCACCAAAGTGACATAATTTGTACTGCATATATCCTCTCTGTTTGCCAGCACTAGGGGGGAGCACTTCTCATGTGTGCGCATGTGCTACTGAATATCTGGTCGCAGAGTCTGTGCAGGAGTGTTGCATTATGGGAATCTTCTATACACAGCTCCTGTTCTTCCTGTTTGGCTTCTGATCTTCTGAACAGGTGAAATATGGGGAGACTTAAGGGCACTATTGAGACAACTGAAGGTATGCCTGCAGCTAGAGATTAACTCTTTACTAGCCTTTCCTTCTCCTTTAAACTGAGGATACTTAAGGATTTAAAATTAAAAATTTAGCCTAGATACAAAACAGGAATATCACGAACGCCACAACAGACGTAAGTGACCAGACGGGCGTCTGTAAGGGTTAACACATCAACTACACAGTTTCTCGCTAACCCTTGCAATCAAACCCCAAACAGCCCCAACCCGCCTAAACTTAACAACTGCCACCACCGCATTTAAAAGGCTGCCAGCACCCAAGTCTAGGTTTTCTATTGCACACTGACGCTTCACAGAGGCAAATCACCCTAAACACTCTAACTAAGCACTCTAGCAGACACTCCAACAGACAATACACAACTTTCCCGCAAGCAAACAAAGGGTTAAGCAGACACACTTTCTTTATAACTAGCAAGGGGTTAAAACACATTTAAAGGAACAGTAACATCAAAAAATTAAAACTTTTTTTAATTAATTAAAATATTATGTGCTGTTGCTCTGCAAAAAACTGGTGTTTTTTGCTTCAGAAAAGCTACTATATAAATAAGCTGCTGTGTAGCCATGGGGGCAGCCATTCAAGCTGGAAAAAAGGAGAAAAGGCACAAGTTACATGGCAGATAACTAGTAGATAAGCCCCATATAATGGGGGTTTATCTGTTATCTGCTAAGTAACCTGTGCCTTTTCTCCTTTGAATGGCTGCCCCCATGGCTACACAGCAGCTTACTTATATAAACTATAGTAGTCTTTCTGAGGCAAACACACCAGTTGTAGCAATGCAGGGCAACAGTACATTATATTGTAATTACTTTTATACACTTTCATTTTTTGGTGTTACTGTTCCTTTAAATTTTAGTAAATCTGCCCCTTAATCTCTTTT
This sequence comes from Xenopus tropicalis, assembly GCF_000004195.4. Classification (NCBI taxonomy): domain Eukaryota; kingdom Metazoa; phylum Chordata; class Amphibia; order Anura; family Pipidae; genus Xenopus; species Xenopus tropicalis. Next base: position 87,874,122 of record NC_030677.2, on the reverse strand, counting down.
CACCTCAGACACAACACCTAGACAGCAAATTTTATGGGGCATGGATTCAGTCCCATTGACTTGACAAAACCCTTGATCCTACACTGTAACCCATAGCAACCAATCAGCATTTTGCTTTATTCACTTACCCTGGTGCTCTGTATTAAACCATAGCTGTGCCATCCTGCAAAGACTCCCAGTGTTCTACTGTTGCATGAGCAGAATATTTCCTGTGCCAGTGCTAAGCTTATGGTAGCACATTAAGCACAGAGAACTCAGGCAAGATGGAGATGTCACAGTTCCCTGCCCAGGTAGACCAGGTTAGTGAGTGAGATCATGGGGGAAGGGGAAATGAGCCTTAATAAATCGGCAGATTTTAGTTTTGACTTGAAATATTATATAATGGTGTAAAATAGAGATTTGTTTCCAAACTTCTAGAAAATGATGAACCAGACTAGCATTTAAGTGCCGATTTCTCTGATATACCAGCCACTGAATTTATTTACACAACGATCTTATGAATTTACAATTTACATTTGATAATGCTGAATAGTTTCATGTGCAGAGCACTTTTATACTGCCAGTTAGATATTCTTGTTCTCTCTTAATGTAAAACCAGTTAATTATTAAATGACTAATAAAGTTCTCACACAGTTCTACCATTTTCCTGTAGGATTCAATGTTCCATCAGCCTACAGTTAAACAAAAGTTAAACAAACTTGAAGATATTATCTCAGTATAATCTTATCCAATGGTCCAAAAGTCATTTGTTTATTGCTTGGCAGGGTAATTTAGGAACAACAGGTACTGGCAATGCAGCTCAGAGGAAGAGGTGTGTTACAGAAGAAATATTGCTTCTTTATAAGTAGTGTTGCTCTTCTATTAACTTTCCCTTAAATTGAAACTAAAAGTTGAAAAACCATACAGCAAGACAGCAATGCAGTTTGTCTTTTTTTAAATGCAGAAATAACTGGGACCCTCCCCAAGGGCCAGGCCAAATCACAGCAGGAGCCCCTTGGTCTCTAACGCTTTTAGGTAAGTAATACAATATCTTAACCTCCACTGCTTTTTTCAGGAGTTAGGGCCACTTTGTATTATGGAGCCCCAAGATTTATAAAGGCCTGATTATAAAACAGTTTTTTCTTCCATGTACATTTGCAGCTATGACAATTATTGGAAGTTTTCACAATTCTTGCCTTATAAACAAAAAGGACAGTAAATGAGTAGGATCCCCTCTACTGTATGTGGCAAAAAATGATGAGCACAACATATCAATTAATAGATTATAGTAATAAATGTAAGCCCTCAATCCAACTGTTGTAAACTTTCAGTCTCAGATTTGTAGATGCAAATATATATATCTTATATAGCATGCAAATAATAAAACTTTGCTAAAAGTTATAGAAGGGGTATATGCCTAGTATTTTGTGCCCTAGACAGGTGCCTCTTCTGCCTGCACCTAGTTCTGGCCCTGATATTAGGTAAAAAGGAGGTTAACCATCCACATTCCTCCTCTGCCAGAAGCCTCAGTTACAACTGTATTTCAGAAGCAGCTTTCTCAAGAGGAAAGGGGTCAGGCACAGTCATAATACAGGTGACAAGCACAGGTCAAGGGAAGTAGCAATCAGGAGTAGTCAAAAATTTTGTCCCAGGCATGGAGTTGGGATGTCATTGTGGTGCCCCATTACCTGCACAAGTCACAGTGAAAAGACTGTTACACCCATATAAGTAGGCATACTACTTTTATATACTGAAAAAGACCAAAGCATTTAAATTGTGGAATTTCAACTGGCGAATCTCCAACTATTTCTGAATTATTTATTATGCTTTGCTTGTACAGGTATGGGATCCATTATCCGAAAACCCAGAAAATTCTGAATTACGGCAAGTCCATCTCCCATATACTCCATTATAAGCAAATAATTTCAGTTTTTAAAAATTATTTCCTTTTTCTCTGTAATTATAAAACAGTACCTTGTAATTGATCCCAACAAAGATATAATTAACCAATATTGGAGGCAATACAAGCCTATCAGGGTTTATTCAATATTTAAATGATTTTTAGTACACTTAAGTTATGAAGATCCAAATTACAGAAAGATCCCTTATCCTGAAAACCCCAGAACCTGAGCATTCTGGATAACAGGTCCCATACCTGTATAGTCCTGCGATACAGCACTATCTAGAGATTGTCCTTTACATCAGTCTTTGCCCCACACTGTTATCAATTTTTATCATCAGCCCATTTTTCTGTATAGAGCGCCATAAAGATTTTAAGAACTATTGTTCAACAGTATCTATAGACTAAAAACCTGTTGTTTAACATTTTATTTGAATTAACTTTCAGTATGTTGTAGAGAGTGATACTCAAAGACAATGTGCAAATAGTCTTCATTTTTATTTGCAGCTTTTGAATTTTTTAGGTATTTGTTCAGCAGCTCTCTAGTTTAGGAATTCAGAAGCTATCTAGTTACTAGGGTTCAATTTACCTAGCAACCAGGCAGTGGTTTAAAAGAGAGACAGGAATATGGATAGAGGAGGGCCTCTAAATAGAGAAAGTTAAGTAATAAAAACAAGCAATAACAATAAAATTGTAGCCTCACAGAGCAATAGTTTTTCTTACTAATGGGTAAACGGGGAAACAGTCAGAAGAAGCAAATAATTTAGAAACTATAACAAATGAAAAATAAAGACCATTAAAAAAGTTGCTAAGAATAGGTCATTTTATAATATATAAAAATTAACCAGAAGGTGAACCACCCCTTCAAGTAAGGCAAGTCTAGAGCCACCATTTACAAAGGTGAAATTTGGGATACCGGTCTCACAATCCTCCAACATTCATTTCCCTGAGGGACTGACTTTTTAAGGGTAAACTTGTTAAACCAGTGTTCCTCCCCCATCAGCACACAGCATATGGTTTAAACAGTAAAGATTCAAGAATTAACCACCACATTTAAAAATTAAACTGCTAAAACAACCGCTAATATTTACTAGATATAGGTAATGATTTACTTACATTTATCCCACCTGGTAAGAACTAAGCCCTAACTGGTAGGATAATGCCCAACACCACCAACATACTATATCCATAACTAAGAACTTTTTTCATTGTTATGGGTCTATTATTTGATTTAAAATGCCTTATTTACCATGGCTGCATGTGCAACTGCTGAAGGGTTAAAAAGTACATTGGCCTTTTGGAACCCCAAAGTGCCGTTTGTACAGGTGCAAGGGAGCTCTTTATTAAAAGCCTGCCTTTACATTGCTTCCCCAGCACTCTTGAATAAGGGGCATGGAAGGGGCTACTACAAGGCCACATCCTAACCATATTTTTAAGAGTACAGACCCTACATTGGCCAACTTAATCACATATTTATTGACCAGTCAGTTGCTCCCCTGTTTTTCTTCTGTTCTCCAAAGCACAAAGTTCTTAAATCCATTAGTCCCTGGATTCTTGTAAAGTATTGCGACAAAGCTTTGACATTCCTAAAACACATACATTTACTAATATAAATAACCAGTAAAAAAAGTAATGATCAGTATAGATTAGAAGTGTAACTCAGTTATAGTGAATGGTGGTTTGCCACTTGATCTATTAAATCATCAGATTCCTCAGAATTATCAAATCTCTCATGCTTTCTGTGCTTTACCTATTCTACAATGCAGATTACCTGAGACACAAGAAACCATAGTGCATATCAAAGACAAGGAGCAATATTATGAATATGTTGCTTACACTGGGGGAATGCCCAAAGCGACTGCAATTACCAGTCTAATAAGGGTTGTAAAAACACAGGCACTCCTCCAGCTAAGAACAAACTGTGACACACAATCCTCACAGGTAACCAACAGCAGCAAGAATATAAGCACTGTCAGGTATGGTCCCAAGAGGGAGGCATAAAGCACTCATTTCTTATTTATAGGAAGAAAATCATCAGGACACAATTAACAAAGTCTGTTTGACTATATGTATTATATATATGCACAGTATTATAACCATATTAGGGCTCAATTTTCCTAATGAAAGGTCTTAATATTTGTATGTAAAATCAAACAATAGCCTTCTCACAACAGAGCACAGCAATTAAATTCTGCACATTTTTACCTAACATCATCCTCTATCCATATTAAAGGTGGTCCCTTCTATCAGTCAGTAATATCACCCTCTATCACTGGAGGGGGGCTCACGTCTACATTTAAAGGATGACATGTAAATAAAAATATATCGTAAAGGGCACAAATGATTTGAATATACCAACCTACCTGTGTCCAGGTCTGCACATGAAGAGGATTCAGCATTTGCTGTAATATATTTGACATGTCCCAAACTGACTCTGCAGTGGTCTAAAACAGTTCTGTATTTCTCTCACTAAATCCCAGCATCACTCCTCTATCCTACAGGTAAAGCCATAAGAATCAGATGTCTTACTTTAGAAGAAGAGTTGCCACAAGTATCTCTCAAGCCGCCTTCTGCATGACAGTCAGCAACCCACTCTTTCTGATCACAGCTACTCCATAGCATGTACTGGAGGAAAAGTACTGCCCAATAAAACAAACATCAGTGACGAGAACACACAGACACAAGGCGCAGGTGTCTAGCACCAATGCACCTCCGGCACTGAACCAGTAGCAGCAAATCAGGCAGGATCAGCAGAGTACAAAAGGCAGTTCAAGTTACTGCTTAGCTACCAGCCAATCCTCAGAAAGCTTTGCCTCAGCTACTGCTGAAACCATGACGTAACGGGAAGCATGCTTACAGATAGGATCCTACAGCAATATACTGTTGCAGTCAAAGAGAACCCCGGAAGCAAACATGTTATGAAATTCTGTATATCTAACCAGGGTGTTTCAGCATTGTGTTTAATTTTCCCATGTTACAGAAAAGCTTAAGTACTGTGAGAAGCCCCAATGTGCCTCTCATGTGCAGCTTTAGCTACAAGGTAGTGGTATTTTACCTTCAGGTATGGTTGTTATCATGTTCTTGTAAGGAGTCCCACTCATGTAATCTTTTAAAGAGAAATAAATAATACTAGTCTTTCCCTTGAAATTTTGGGGCTAAACTAAACAGGAGATTTTGATTAGATAATGTGGGCCAGATTTTTATCTGATCTTGTAATGCAACACCACTCAACAGCAAGTGTTGGATGGTGTGTTTTGTTTTTATTTTATCTCGTCGGATGCAGCATTCAGTATACCTTTCTGATAGGCTTGTTGTGTGAGATGGCAGTCCTTTCATGTAGGTTACACACCAGTTTTTTCTATCAGTCCCATTATATTTTAACCTGTGCAACTACATCCAACGTGTAGGATGCGTTCTGTTGATCCGACACCATCCTACAAAATCTCCCATGGAGTTTAACCATAACATATATAGCATTGGGTCAGAAATGTAGAGAGTTATTATATCACTATATTTTACAATAAGGGGTACATTATTCCCTAAGTTAAGCTTGCAAGGCTGTGCAAAACACCAACATATATGTGTTACATGTGTATACATAAGGGTACAGCCACACAGGGCTGATTCTCAGCCTGCGGATAAATGGAGGCTGAGAATCAGCCCTTATGCTCGGATTTGATTTCTGATGTGCCTGCACCTAAAGAAACTGCATTGGCCCTGGTGCCGGCACATGGAGCGATTTTCCACACTAAAACATGCGAGTATGCATCAGCCCTGTGTAGCCGTACCCTATAATTGGCAACACATGGTGAAGAGACCAAACAGTGTTCCCTCTAAACTGTGTTCTTACTACGTCTTGATCCCTATTTTCTTTTGCCCTGGAATATGTGCAAACACTATCAACAAAAATTGTAAACCTGTAGCTGGGGTGTTGACCTTGATCAGTGATCCCCAACCAGTGGCTTGTGAGCAACATGTTGCTCTCCAACCCCTTGGATGTGCTTATTTTTGAATTCTTGGCTTGGAGGCAAGTTTTGGAAGCATATATCCGAGCTTCAATTTACACAGTATTTATAAACATGTCATATGTATAAAACAGGATGTATACAAGTTATGTTGCTCCCCCTTTTAGTAATTACAGAAGACATTGTCAAGGTGACAATGTGTCTCAAGCCAAGTGCTTTTCCACAGGTCATGGAACTATGGGGTTACTTCTAACTGTTTTATTCTATCTTAGTTGTACATGAATTTTAAAAAAAAACTATTTGTGTGCCATAGATGGGATAGCCAAGATCACAGCTGTCCAACATATTACATGTTGCTGACTGATTACTTCTTATACAGAGCATCCGAGGGCCAGATTATATTAAAATATCCATCAAGTTCAACCTCAATGCCTATATATAACCTGCCAACTGCTAGTTGATCCAGAGGAAGGCAAAAACCCCCACCTGAAGCCTCTCTAATTTGCTGCAGAGGGGGGAAAAATTCCTTCCTGACTCCAAGATGGCAATCGGACCAGTCCCTGGATCAACTTGTACTAAGTGCTATCTCCTATAATATTCATTCCCTTGCTAAAAAGAAGCATATGGAGTGCCAGAGAAAACTGGGGGCCATAAAAACCCTTTAGAGGGCCACATCTGGTCCACAGGCCTTCAGTTGGACAGCTCTTATCATTCAGATTATGGCATGCAAATGTAACAGCAAAAGTAACTAAATGGTAGATTATATCATCATGGCACTTATTTATCAACCCTAACTGTGGAAGAAAGATAGTTTCATAGTTTTCTCCAGTGTGCAGTGTATACAGTATAATAAAACATCTTACTGAAAAAGTCATTATAGCACCTATAAGCTGGCCTGTGCCCAATGAAAATTCACAATGCAATAACTAATTAAAAATGTTACATTGCAGAATGTGCATTTTTGGTCTTATTTGTGCAATTTTTTCATTTTATTACATTCTATTTACCAAGGCTAACTGAATGCTAGTACGAGATCAACATAGCCCTTGACATAACCTGAGATCAGTGGCAAAACTTTAGAGAAAGCAAAAGTATAAAAAAAGTTTTAAAAAAAAAACCCTCCCCAGCCGCAGATGGGGAGCAGGGTCACAGGCAGGTGGAGGGCGGGCTGTAGGCGGACAGGATACGGCTTGAGAAGCCAAATAAGAGTGGCTGTGTGCTGGGCCACTTCAAAGATTTTTTCCACAGGGGAGCCCAGCACATTTCTGTGTGGGCCCATATAATTTTTTGTGTTTGCAAAAATTTTAGTTAAATCCACTCACAGTTATCACCTTACCTTACCAAAAATGTTCAGTATGTGAAGTCTTGTTTTATCATAACTAAACTAGTTGCTACCTTAAAAAAAATATAAAAAAAGATATCAGTCAGTTTGACTATGATATGTTAAGAATAGTATCACATTACTGGTTCATTCACATATCAGCACAGAAAGAAACCAGACAGTGCCATGAGAAAAATGGTCACACCTTCAGGTGGTTGAATACTTTAATAACATTGTGTTTTCCCTTTTTAAGATTATCCACTGACCTCAGTTAAATCAAGCGCATGGCAGTGGGGCATTTTAACTGACAATGGCACAGGGTCCACAGTAGCATGCTTATTTATTTATTATATAGGTATGTGGCCAAAAAAGGCAACAGTGTGTTTCCCAAGTTAATAAAGCCGTTTACATGCTTGGGGCATGTACAAAATGCTAGGCAGGCCCATCTGCAAAATAATTGGATTTGTATGGTTATAGGAACATTCCTCAGTGAATTGAGAATTGTTTTCTCCTCTGGGACCAAGGCCAAACTCTTTTGGTAATTTTATTAGCTAGTACATAAAACTCACCTACTTTCTATTCATTCCTATGCAATTTTTAGAATTGTATTTATCAATGGGTGAAAGTAAAAACTCACCATTTGATAAATGCGCTTCTAAAAATCCCATAGGAATCAATAGAACGTGGGTGAGTTTTTATGTATTAAGCTCTAAGCTCACATTTTGATAAATCTGCCCCTAAATGTTTCAGCTACTCTGCTTACACTAATAATTTAAAACTGTATAGTTTGAAAATATAAAACAGAAATGCCTTCTAGTTTCTTATTTATACAAAATTATTCTATTTGATTATTTCCTAGTCAGAGTCAGTGATCTTCTTCAAATAACATTTGTCACAAATATATTTGTAACATTTGCTACCAGTGGTTTAACTAGTGGGATCCTGCAGTCAGGTGGGACCAGTAAAGATTGTAATTCCTGCCCCCTTGTTGGCCACCACAATGCTTGCATAATATCTAGTGCTGCTACTGTAGTTGAACTAAGGCCAAGAGACCAATTTATCAAAATTTGAGTTTTCCTTGAAAGATAAAAAAACGCAAAGCGAAAAAACCCAAATGGGAATATACTCAAGTATATTCTTAAATATATTCTTATTTTAAAGGAATATATTTAAAGGAAAGATCTGCAAAATCTCACCATAAAAAACTAAGTAAGATTGATAAGGTTCAAAAGATGTCCTTGATATAGCCAAAACCATCACCACTTTTGAAGCTAACAATTTGGGCCTGTACTGGCAAATATTAGGACAGTTGATTGGTGTAACCATTTTAGAACTAAATATGAACTGAAATCCATAGTGATGTGTTGGACAAACACTGCCCATCCAGGCTTAGCATTTTTTAAAGAGATGACATGCATAAGGTCATATATGTAAACAAAGCACAAGTGGGGTTTCACATAATAACTTAAAACTGCAGCTTAATTAAACTTAAACAGTCAGACACAATTCACTAGTGCAGCCATGCTGGACCAACACCCAATTACAAGGTTCACAATGAAGATCTTAAATCAATGTGATCCTGTTTTGTTTGAAAATATTATTAGTGTTGCAACTTTATAGTACAAGTGCCAAGTAGTAGCAAAGCAGGTGGGGCACCACAATGAATTGCTTATAACTTGGTGACCCAAATACCCACAGTGTATTGAAGAGAAGACTCATCAGTTTAATCCAAGATTAGTTGACATGGTAATACGGGTATAGGACCCGTTATCCAGAATGCTCGGGACCAAGGGTATTCCGGATAAGGGGTCTTTCCATAATTTGGATCTCCATACCTTAAGTCTGCTAAAAAATCAATAAAACATTAATTAACCCCAATAGGATTGTTTTGCATCCAATAAGGATTATTTATACTTAGTTGGGATCAATTACAAGGTTCTGTTTTATTACTACAGAGAAAAAGGAAATCAGTTTTAAAATTCTGACTTATTTGATTAAAATGGAGTCTATGGGAGACGGGCTTTCCGTAATTCGGAGCTTTCTGGATAACGGGTTTCCGGATAAGGGGTCCGATACCTGTATTACAAATGCCTTATTTAGGTATTAAAACATTTTCTCTGTCCTGTAATCACACATACCTTTTTTTTTACCTCTAAGGTTACCATCAGTCCCCATTTCAGGGAAAAGGTTTCCCGCACAAAGTTTCTACTTGCAGCTACTCAAGAGTGTCCTCATTCTTTGGGTCACAGCCACACAGTTTTGCTAAATGAAACTATGTGGCCATGACCTTGAGTGGGAATGGTCAAAAAACTTGCATGGGATAAAGAAAACATTTTTGTGACTCTCTTTGCAATATGGACTTTTGTGGGTGTCCCCACATTTCACTTGTTAAATTCTGGTAACCAGTAACCAGACAATGGCTTAAAATGTCAGTCTTTTATATTTCAATCTTTTTTAAAATTTCAATCAATTATATGCACTTTTGAATCCTGTCACCTATTCTTAAACTATTAAAGTAACAAATCTAATGCATGTTTAGCTTACCATGCATACCGCCAGAGAGAGTTGCTGGCACACAGACTGAATTTGTACTCTTATGCCTCTCAAATTTCTTAATAGAATAGGATACCTTTTGATTAACTTTTTTTTGTTATGTAGCTAGTGATATTCTGGACAATTTACATTTCGTCTTCTTTTTTCTAATTCATACTTTTTTCTTTCAGGAGCTGACCAATCTTGAATTCTTAACAGCTCTCTGGTTGCTAGCATCTAGAAGAACTCAACTGGCCTCCATTGGCCCTCCCCTTCCCATTCTCTCATTGCAGAGTTTATTAAACTCAAACGTGTCCCCTTTGCTTTTAAAATGCAGACTTGTACAGCTGAGTTCCCAAGTTGCCAACACAGATCCTGCAGGAGCTTGTGCAGGTAAAGCTAGGTCTGAGACCAGCTTCAACTGCGCATACTCTGGGAGACTCATGGCCAGCACAGTGACTGAAAAGGATCCAAAGATTGCACTTGTGATCGCTGCATTCTTATAGCCGTTTCAAATGTAGGGGTTTACCAAAAATGGGCCCTTAGGACAGGAACCCCTAGGACAGGCCTAGGGTGGTGCTGGGAAACAGGGACACTGGGATGACTGGGTTGCTAAATAGTTAATAGGGTGTATACCTGCAGTTCGGGTTATGGCCACAGGGTGGTGCATAGGCCCATATAAGGGGATGCAGCCATGTGCTGTGGGTCAGACATTTTAGCCCAGGGGCTACTCAGGTAGTGTGCACCCCTGGCACAGTTAACATAGTAGTTCTATAATAGGTCGCTCTAGGAGTGATATGTAGGACACCAGGAGTTTAGAATGGGCGGACATTGCCCCTCCAGGAGTGGAAGTGAGGTTAAGACCTCCCGGCATTACATCAGCCGGAGTGCAGGGCCATAAGTGGTTAGGTAGGTGGACAAGGTCACCGCTAGCCCAGGAGGCTGGATCTGAGGGGGCTTAGGTGTGAGTACCGGGGTGGGCTGCCTGTGGTGATGCTGCCTAGCGCGAGTACCAGGAAGGACCCCAAGAGGGGGTGCCTTCTGGCGTGAGTACCGGGGAGATCACCTAGAAGGAGACACTTGGCGTGAGTACCGTGAGTTGCCCAACAGGAGAAAGCTCTCAATGAGTAGTAAGGAGGTAAAGCCCTGCATGCTGTGTGAAATAATATGTGCCACTCCTGGAGAGGTCCTGCCCTAATAAACTGACTCAACTGATTCATCATACTGATTGTGTATCTGACTCATTCCTGCCACAAGGATCACCTACCTGCCGGTAAGCAACTACCCCAGGGAGGGGCAAGGTACTGGGGGCTGTGTGTGGATCCCAGGAAGAGGTACTAGAGACTGTTAAGTTCCCAGGGGGTGGATTATAGTTCCACAACACCATCCCTGGGTGGAGGCACGCCTTTAAGGGAGAAATCCCTGTTAACCCCCATAGTAAGCGGGGGCTCAGGACTCCTGTAGCGCCAAAGAACAAGTAATCAGCAGGTAGCAGCACAGAATAACCAAAATTGGGCTACACATAAATATGGAAATTTTCAAATTTTAAGGAGGGAAAGGAGAGGGGGGCTGATGGAGGCCAGTTATGAGGGGCTGGGGTTTAGAATTGAGTTCACCTTTAAATTAAAGACTGGAATATGAATAGGAGAGAGTTAGAAATACAAAATACAAAGTAACAATGACAACAAAATTGCAGCCTCACAGAGCAATAGCTTTTTGGCTGCCAGGGTCAAAGCACAAGGAGGCAACTAATTCAAAAACTATAACAAAAATGGAGATTGAAAAGATGCCATATTCTATGACATACTAAAAATTAACCTAAAGGGGAATGATCTTTTAACCGGTCTGAGCTTTTATGGATGTAGATTAAAGAATCTACTCATTTGGTCCTTTTATAGTCAAATTATACTGAAGTTATTATAGCTCAAATGCTCACAAATAGTACTGTGGTACAATGCTTTGACTGGTTATGTCTACCTCTAAGACACCTTCAAACAACTGATGGTAGCTATGAGTTACTAAGCCTGGGCAATTTTTGCACCTTTTTTACATTCCAAACAAAAATCAAAACTCAAAGTAACTATGTAGCTATAAGCAATGAAACATTTTCAAGATTTCTCAGCAGGTTCAGAAGAATTATACTTGCCACAACTAGATAATGTTAGAACTGTTTTATAGCACTATTAACCTCTTAACTGCTAGTTACTGCCCCCTGATATCAGTATTGAGCTCATAATCTACAGTTAGTACTAGTGGTTGTATTTATAGTTTATGTATGTGAGTGTATAGATTGGTAGGTGTGCTGGGTTTACTTGGATGGGTTGAACTTGATGGACACTGGTCTTTTTTCAACCCTATGTAACTATGTAACTATGTAACTATAAAAGCAAAAACAGATGGGGTGTATGCCGCCCTTGGGCCAGTTAACTTCCAAACGGCTGTGTCATTGCCGAAATGTAAATTACTTAAACTGTGTAATCAGACAAAGCGCTGTACAGGGGGTAGGAAGAAGAGGCAGCTGCCTAGGGCCAATTTGGGGGATCTATTATTCAAAATGCTTGGGACCTGGGGTTTTTCAAATAAGGGGGTACTTCCATAATTTGATCTCCATAAACTAAAACCTAATTATAATTATAATTATACTAAGAATTGTTTTGCCTCCAATATGGATTTATGAAGCTTAGTTAGGATAAAGTACAAGATACTGTTTTATTATTACAGAGAAATATAATTTTCTAAAATTAAAAATATTTGCAATGAAAGATGGCCTCATAATTTAGAGCTTTCTGGATAAAGGATCCCATTCCTGCATGGTATGTTGTGCTCCCACTGACATTAACCCATCATAGTTCCTGAAAAAGTGAGCAGGAGCTGGAGCAGCGAGTGGGGGGACTAGAGTTTGTGAGTGGAAGTGGGAACTGTTGTGGCAAGCGGATGGATGGCAAGTGACCAAGGGGGTTGGTGAGCAAAAGGGTTTACAACAGTTACTTGCCTTAGGCACCAGTGCATCTTGGCCTGTCTTTGATCACATAAATCACTGCCAGAGCGCAAAAGGTAAGTACAAGACCCATTGTGCCAACATCCATTCCCTAAATTGCACATTGAAAATGGGACAGTCAAAAGAGCTAAACACAGGCAGCACTGTAATTATGGGGGTGGCTGTTGGTCTCTTTAGCAAGGAAGACAATGTGCCAAGAAATGGTGTATTTCACCTGTATTTTTGCACTTTGCAAACTACACATTAATCTTAACTAAATGCAGCGCCGCCTTAGGGGTTTTGGCCAACTGAGGTGGCCAAGTTGATGCCGCTCCCCCCACACGTAGCTTTTTCGCATCAGAATCGGGGCGAGGGGGGGGACCGCATAGCTTTTGCAGAAAGTGTAATAGCCAATAGTGGTTAGCAATTATTTTCTCTTTTTTTCTCCTTTAATGTCTGGTTTTGTGCAACTATATAAGACAACACAATGAGATATAGGGTTTCACTACTTTCCACAAACTCATGATTCACAATGACACAGCACACTTCCACACCACATGGAGTCACACCCTTACTTTCAAGAGCCTTGTGTACATCTTTGGAAGCTTCCTGCAAAAAAAAAAAAAGAAAAAAGTCACAGGGCTTATTTACAACCACAGTCACAGTTGCGGTCACGCAAAAATGGACATTGCCGTACCTTTTGTTAAAGTTACCAATTTTTTTTTTTTTGCTGGAAGACTAGGACCTTTAAATGAGCGCCTCTGTATTCATTCATAAAATACCAGTATATTCTGCTGCATACATGCAGGGCTGGAACTATATGTAGGCAGTAGAGGCATGTGCCTAGGACACAATGATGGGGGGGGGGGCGCACTAGGCATTATAACCCTTCTTTCACCTATCCCAAGTACCCTTATTCACATGCTTGTTTACCATGAACAAGCGCACTCGCATGCACAAATGAAAGCACACATGCTGGCTGTGTTGGGTCCCCATGTAAATTACTAACATGGAGAACACATGATCACATGAATGGTGTAACTGGCTTACTTACTAGGTGATCAGGCCACACTCATTGCTCAGTTCAGAGACTACTGTTTTGCTCTGTGCACTTCCCACATATGAAAAATATTTTTAATAATAATGTTTGATAATGCCCAGATTTTATTAAAATGAGTATGTCATACAACAATATCTATGAAGCGGTTTATGTATAGAAACAACATCATAAATATATGACCAAATACTGTAATTCTTGAAATCAGTATTTTAAGTGATTTTTTCTCATCTATAACTACATGCAACTGTTATTCCCTCTAAATATTATGGGGCAGATTTATCAAAACACGAGTTCGTATCCCGAATGGGAAAAATTCGGATTGGAAATGAAAATTTCTGAAGATCGCAAATATCACGAAAATGCTTACGAAAAAATTGTATTAGTCACGATAATATCATATTGGTGATCCGAAAGTCACAAAATTTTCGTACCGAACGATTGTAAACAGCAGCAAAGCCTTTCCGAAATTTTCGCGCAAGTGTCTGAAAAAGTCGCACAGGCGTTCGAAAAAATTGCGCAGGCGTTCAAACAAGTCACGCGGGCGCAAAAAAAACGGCGTAAACACGCTCAAACGGATGAATGCTCCGAGCGTTCGTGTCTTCATAAATCTCCCCCTAAGTGTAATGCTCATACTTTGTTCCTGTTACGCCATGCAACAATTAATGTGTTTTAGTCTAAAAGGAAGTGCTGTTCACAGTCACTTAACATAGCAAGTCAATGTCACGCACAATGATTTTAGTAAAGCCGGAACACACTGTATGTCCATGGACACAGAAGGAGCATATTTCACATAAGCATTATACTGTATCATTTTTACCCCAAAGGGTGGAGTTCATTTTTCACAGAACCTTTTGTGCAAAGATTTGGTGCGGGTGTTTCTAGTTTTGGCTGGTTCTGCACTCCCAGTTCATTTCATCTCTCTGGCTGCTATTGTTATGAAAGTACTGAGTGAAAGACTTCTGTAAACAGTGTAATACTAGGCCACCATTCTGGTTTAATGGTCTGTGCAAATAAGTTTATTTTTAGCCTTAACTGCACTCCATGTTAAACATTTCTAAGTTTGTGGAGCTTTGGAAATTAACTTCCTTTAAAGTAAAATCTTTTTTCTTTGAAATGCATCATTTGTAAGGAGGAATGACTTAAAAACACAAACACTGATAGACTTTGGCTGCAGAAGACTTCACAATGTCAAAACAAATTGGGTATGCAAATGCATACTTAATTTTGTTTAGGTTTTAACCTATTAAAAACAGTAGTTTAGAGCTAAATAATCAATACTTATGTTGCTAATTATAATACTCAATGCTTATTTTTAATTACATTTCCACATACTTGTTGACATGGCAGCATGTAACACAGATGTAAAAACTAAGCATCTGCATTGAAAGAATTAAAGGAAATGAAGGGGTTCTTAGTTGCAACACTGCCCTTTTGGGTACAGGCCCCCCATTTTCTCCAAACATCTGGTAAGGGCCCATTTGTCTCACAACAAGGTTATATCACATGCATCACTTGACTAATGCATACTATTTTCAAACAGCTTTTAAAAATTATTTATAACACAAACATAGAAAACCGTGCTGATTTTTTTAAAGCAGAGTGTTTATTGGAATTAGTTTTTTATGGACTCTAAGGGGCACATTTATCATAGTACAATTGTTTCTGAATACAAAAAAAAAGTTTTCATACTGTGCGTATTTTTTGCGACTTTTTGCGTTAATTTTCCCGCCGTTTACGATCGTTTGTATATAAAAATATTGTGACTTTCGGATCGCCAATATGATATTATCGTGACTATTACGATTTTCTCATAAGCATTTTTATGACATTTTCGGTCATCAGAAATTAACGTATTTAATCCAAATTTTAGCCATTTCAGAATTCGAACTCGTACTTTGATGAATCTGCCCCAAGTAAACCGCTGTTACTTTCTCAGTCATATTCTTACAAAGCCCAATAACATTGTAACATAGTAACATAGTAAGTTGGGTTGAAAAAAGACATACGTCCATCAAGTTCAACCATAATGCACGACTGATTCGGGGAGTGAATTCCAGAACCAGCACGACTGATTCGGGGAGTAAATTCCAGAACTTCACAGCTCTCACTGTAAAAAATCCTTTCCGAATATTTAAATGGTACCTCCCTTCTTCTAAACGGAGCGGGTGCCCTCGTGTCCGTTGGAAGGACCTACTGGTAAATAAAGCATTAGAAAGGTTATTATATGATCCCCTTATATATTTATACATAGTTATCATGTCACCTCTTAAGCGCCTCTTCTCCAGTGTAAACAGACCCAACTTGGCCAGTCTTTCTTCATAACTGAGACTTTCCATACCCTTTACCAGCTTAGTTGCCCTTCTCTGGACCCTCTCTTACTCAATAATGTCCCGTTTGAGCACTGGAGACCAAAACTGAACAGCATATTCTAGATGGGGCCTTACCAGCGCTCTGTAAAGGGGAAGAATAACCCCCTCCTCCCGTGAATCTATACCCCTTTTTACAGCCAAGTTTATTATCTACAAGGACTCCAAGGTCCTTCTCCATTATGGATTTGCCTAGTGCAGTCTCATTAAGGGTATACGGGGCTTGCATATTTTTACATCCCAGGTGCATGACCTTACATTTATCCACATTAAATCTCATCTGCCACTTAGCTGCCCAGATTGCCAGTTGGTCAAGATCCTGCTGCAGGGATGTCACATCTTGGATAGAATTGACTGGTCTGCAGAGTTTTGTGTCATCTGCAAACACTGATACATTACTCATAATACCCTCCCCTAAGTCATTTATGAACAAATTAAACAAAAGTGGACCCAGTACAGAACCCTGAGGGACCCCGCTGAGAACCTTATTCCCAGTAGAGAATGTGCCATTAACAACCACCCTCTGTACCCGATTCTGTAGCCAGTCTTCTATCCATATAAGATAAATAATCCAATAAATAATGGATTCGTAGCAAATTTCAGCATTTCGCCATTGACGAATTGTTTCGCGAAATTTCTGTGAAAATTTGCAGCAGAAACAATCATTGCGTGGAATTTTTCTTTGTTGTGGGTCAAATTGGGTGCGGTTGCAGCAAAAAAGGCGCGGGCGACAAAAAATAGACACTGGTGACAAAAATAAACATGAGCAACAAGTGCGTTTCGCTAATTTTTCGCCGTTTTGTGAATTTTCTTGCCGTTTTGCGAATGTTATGGCGAAGCGAAACAGGACAGATTCGTCACTCATCACTCATCACTACCAATAAACTACCTTTATTTTATAGTCCCCCATTTTTTTTTCTTCTTACCATTTCATCCATTTAAATCCACATCTGTGTAACATCTTTCTCTGTCTGTTTCCTGGATGAAACCTTCTCACCTCATGCAATATCACAGAGGAGGAAATTTCTGTCCTTGGACCCCTACTGCCTTGTCCAGGGTGGAGATAATTCCACTGTTCCTTAGCGTCATTAGGTCAACTTATTCGTATTTAATTTAGAGAAGGCTGGGTAGGTACAGGAATGTGCAAGTACTGGAAAGTGCAAGTGTGTTTAGAGGTAAGGTACCTTTTATGACTGTCATCAAAATGTGCACTTTGCATCAATGTCTGGGAGTTGCTCTTATAGCTGTAAATGATTATTAAGCTCATTTGCTTCAAATAATCTCTTTGTTCATGGAACTCAATTTTATTTCTGTTGTCTGTTGTCAATTTTATTTTGTTCTGATCTCCCCTGTTATATCCACAGTATATTACTGCTTCTCTGTCATGTGCCCTTTAATACTGATAAACTACTCAGCCCATCACTAGCATCAACACTGTGAGGCATATTTTTCATAGTGTGTAAGCCAACAGTTTTTATGTAAAAAGCTCTAAACTCACATTTTGTTAAGTCCATTAGGATTATGTTGTCCCCAATAAGAATGAATTATATCTTAGCTGGCATCAAGTACAAGGTAGTGTTGTATTATTACAAAGAAGGGAATAGTTTTTAAAAATTTGAATTATCTGATTAAAATGGAGTCATAAATGGAGTCATTAAAATCATTCCATAATTTGGAGTTTTCTGAATAACAGGTTTCCAAATTATAGATCCTATACCTGTACTACTATCTGAAAAAATAAAGAGAAAGTATACAAAATGTTGGGGAAATTGACAGTTATACTGACATTGTTCCTGTAATTTCTAGGAACATATCACTAGTAATAAAGGGCTAGACAATTTTTTGCTGCATGCTACCACAGGAAATAACAAGAAGCAAATTGAATCTGATCTATACAGAAATAATAAAAAGTATATTAAAATAAATAAAAAAATTTAAAAAAAGTATACCGCTACCAGTTTGTAGCATTTCTATATAATGCAGCAGTGCCATTAACAGGAACTGATATCCTGGTAATGGCACTTTGCTTTTTTTTTTTTTTTTTTTTTAAGGCTTCATATTTTCAGGGTCACAACAGCCTAAAAATACAAGACTGACTGTCTAAGCAGCAACTTTACTTTTGTTTCTCCTTGGTCTTATGGTCTTGCAGGCTGACTCTGTTCTATATTTTCAGGCTGCTGCAGCCTCTAAGTGAATCACTGGTTAAAAAAAATGCCATTGCTTCACTGTGCTGGATTATTTTAAAAACTTGTGTCAGTACATATTTTCATGTATATACAGATCCATGTTTATCACCCCATGCTATTTTTCATCACTGAATCCTCTGACAAAATGAGTACATTTTCAGTCACATGACTGGAACCACTGGGAAAAATATATATTTTTGGCACCCAGACTTCCTGAAGGATATCTTTGTAACAGGACACCATTGTTTTGATAGAATCCAACCCACTACACATAAAACTAGCTGACAGGTTATCCTCCTTATAAGAAAAACTGGACAGAACTGCTTTTAGGGAACAAAAACTTTTAACAATGACATATGGATAAAACCCTTTGTGATCCTTCCCTTCCAAACAATAGTGTCACGGTCGGTATCCCAAAACTCAGAACAGTTTCCAAGGGCTTGGTCTCGGCTCACGCTTCTGCCTATAACCGCCGCCTTTCACGTCGGGAGGAGCCCTTCGCTACTCGGATGCCGCCAGGTCTTACAGTGAGGAGCCCAAGGAAAGAGTTCTGAGCAGGCAAGGGAGCCAGAACCGTTCTAAAGGGAGAATGGGCACAAGAAAACACAGTCGGAGATCAGGCCAGGGTCAGCAACGTTCAGAGAGTAAAGTACCAAATCAGAGTCCAAAAGGGTAGTCAGAGGTCAGGCCGGGGTCAACAACAATAAGGCTGCACGGTACCAAACAGAATCCGGAAGAGTAGTCAAAATACAGGCAAGGGTCGGTTCAGGCAGCAGTACAGGAAGGTCAAGGACAGGCAGAGGTCAAAACAGATCAGCACACACCCAGGAACTCACAGGAGGAAAACCTACGTTGGGCAATGATTCTGCTACAGGAAGCGCTTTATATATTCAAATTTGGCGCCATAGTGACATCACACGCCGAGAAGGATCATAGACGCAAGTGCGCATGCGCGCGCAACCCGGAAGAGGAACGCGCATGCGCGCGCATCAAAGGGAAGGAGAAGATGCGCGCGCGCCTAGAGGAAGCAGCTGGCGGGCGTCCCCGCACGGGAAGCGGCGGGCGTCCCCGCCGACCCCCAGGTACCCTCACATTACCCCCCCCTCCAGAGGGGGCCACCGGACCCCTAGGTTTATGAGGAAACCTGGTATGGAACTGTCGTACAAGACGATCAGCCTGAACATCAGATGCTGCCACCCAAGACCTCTCCTCTGGACCATACCCTTTCCAATGCACCAGGTATTGAAGTTTACCCCTTGAGACGCGAGAGTCCACTACCCTTTGTACTATATACTCAGATTGACCCTCCACCGAAATAGGAGGAGGAGGAGTTCTCTGCCGAACTACTCTAGCGGGCTTTAACAAAGAAACATGAAAAGAGTTAGAAATTTTGAGTTCAGGAGGAAGCTCTAAACGGACAGTGTTGGGGTTTATAACTTCAGACACAGAAAAAGGACCAATAAATTTGGGACCAAATTTGGAGGATGGAACTTTTAAGGGAACATTTTTTGAGGAAAGCCAGACTCTATCACCAACCTGATATTCAGGCGATGCTTTATGATGCTTATCAAAGGCTTTCTTTTGAGCAGCTATTGCGGTGGATAATGATTCTTGAACCTTTTGCCAAATGTTGGAGAACTGACCGACTAAAGAATTAACCGCAGGCACATCCGAAGATGCGGTAGAAAAAGAGAATGCCCTGGGATGGTACCCAAAAACAATAAAAAATGGGGATTCCCCAGTGGATGAGTGAGTGGAATTATTGAATGCAAATTCAGCCCATGGAAGGAAATGTGCCCAAAGGGATTGGTTACCAGAAACATAACATCTGAGGTACTGTTCCAGAGACTGATTTGTCCTTTCCGTCTGCCCGTTGGTCTGTGGATGATAGGCAGAGGAGAAGGACAAATCTGTACCCATCAAAGAGCAGAAGGCCCGCCAAAACCTGGAAACAAACTGAACCCCCCTATCAGAGACAATATTCAGCGGGGCACCATGGAGCCTAAAAATATCAGACAAGAAGTGTTCAGCAAGGGACTTGGCAGATGGGAGGGCGGGAAGGGGAATAAAATGCGACATTTTACTAAAGCGGTCTACTACCACCCATATGACCGTATTCCCATTGGAAGGGGGTAAATCTACAATAAAATCCATGGAGATGTGAGTCCATGGCTTTTCAGGAATAGGAAGTGACTGTAGCAGACCCTGGGGCAAAGACCTGGATGGTTTGGAACGTTGACAGACTGGACAGGAGTCAACATAATTACCAACGTCTTGTTTCAAAGTAGGCCACCAGAGGGTACGGGATAGGAGAGAACAGGTTTTGTTGCGACCCGGGTGCCCGGCCACCCTAGAATCATGGGTCTCCAACAAAACCGCCTCACGAAGGTTTTCAGGCACAAATAATTTTCCTGGAGGTAAATTAGGAGGTGGATTACCCTGGGCTTTGGACAAGGAAGAATGTAAATCCGGACTCAGGCCTGCAATAATCACAGTTTTAGAGATAATAGGACAAGGGTTCCCCTCTTCCCGTGGGTTGGAGTCAAAACTCCTGGACAGGGCATCTGCTTTGACATTTTTGTCCCCTGGTCTATAAGTTATGATAAAATTAAAACGAGAAAAGAATAGAGCCCATCTGGCCTGCCTAGGATTTAGGCGCTTAGCAGACTCAATATATAGGAGATTCTTATGATCTGTAAACACTGTAACCACATGTTTAGCCCCCTCCAGAAGGTGTCTCCACTCTTCAAATGCCAACTTTATGGCCAATAACTCCCTATTACCAATATCATAATTCATCTCAGTAGGAGAGAATTTTTTAGAAAAGTAACCGCAAGGATGGACCTTATTGGTGACTGGGTGACGCTGGGACAGAACTGCTCCTGCCCCAATCTCAGAAGCATCCACCTCTACCAAAAATGGGAGAGTAGTATCTGGATGCTGCAGTACAGGAGCAGAAATGAAAGCTTCCTTTAGTTTTTTGAAGGCAAGCAAGGCCTCCTCAGCCCACATAGTCGGATCAGCACCTCTCTTAGTAAGGGCAGTGATTGGAGCCATGATGGAGTTCTTAATAAATTGTCTATAGTAATTAGCAAAACCCAAAAATCTTTGTATGGCACGCAAAGACAAAGGTTGCACCCAATCTAGAATAGCTTGAACCTTAGCAGGATCTATTTCCAGACCCCTTTTGGAAATAATATACCCCAAAAAATGAACTGACGAGACCTCAAAAACACATTTTTCAATTTTAGCATACAGATGATTTTGTCTCAATCTTAATAAAACTTCCTGGACATGGGCACGATGATCAGACAAATTGTTAGAATAAATCAGAATATCGTCCAAGTAAACTACCACAGTTCGGCCTAAGAGATCACGGAAAATGTCATTTACTAATTCCTGGAAAACTGCGGGAGCGTTACATAAACCAAAGGGCATTACTAGATATTCGTAGTGCCCATCACGGGTATTAAAGGCCGTTTTCCACTCGTCCCCCTCCCGAATTCGTATTAAGTTGTAAGCTCCTCTAAGATCAAGTTTAGAGAAGATAGTGGCTCCCTTCACCCTGTCAAAGAGTTCTGAAATCAAAGGAAGGGGATAACGATTTTTGACTGTGATTTTGTTTAGACCCCTATAATCGATGCATGGCCTGAGCGAAGAAGAAGCCTGCGCCAGCAGGAGAAGAGGAGGGTCTTATGAATCCTCTTTCTAAGTTTTCTTTAATGTACTCTTCCATAGCCTGAGTCTCGGGAAGAGATAAGGGGTAGGTTCTACCTCTAGGGGGAGTAGAACCAGGAACCAAATCTATGGCACAATCGTAAGGTCTATGAGGGGGAAGGGTTTCGGCTGCCTTTTTAGAAAAGACGTCCGAAAAAGGGGAGTAATGAACTGGTAACCCCTCAATAGAGGTAGTAGCAAGCATTTGAGAAGGCTGGGTACAAAAATACTGGCACTTATCTCCCCATTGGAGTATTTTATTAGTTGGCCAATCGATTTGCGGATTATGCTTACGTAACCAGGGGAGACCTAAAATCACGGGGGTAATGGGACAATTAATGATGAAAAAAGAGATTGACTCTGCATGGCAAGGGTTCAAAGACATAGAACATTCTACTGATTTGGAGGAAATAAAACCGGAGCCTAGAGAAGGTCCGTCAATAGCAAGCACCTTAACTGAAGGGAATAAAGGAACCATGGGTATACTGCACCTATGAGCAAAATCACCATCCAGAAAGTTCCCTTCTGCCCCAGAATCAATGAAAGCTAGGGTTTCCACAGAGCGCGTACCCCATCCCAAAAGGACCGGAACCATGACTTTAGAAGAACATTGTTGGGGAGTAGAAATGACATTGCCCAAGCAGAACTCCCCAGACCTGCTTAGGCTCTGTCGTTTCCCGGCCTTTTGGGACAGGTACCACGGAAGTGACCCCTATCCCCACAGTAAAGACACAACCCATTAGACCGCCTGCGAGCTTTTTCCTCAGAAGATAAACGGGTTGAACCCAACTGCATAGGCTCTTCAGAGGACCTAGAGAAAACCGCTTCAGGTTTGGGCATATACTCTGTAGGAATGGTGTGGGGAGTGACTACTGGGACCCTCTCTTGACGTCTCTCCCTATGTCTCCTATCGATCTGAATGACAAGATGCATCAGGGAGTCTAAAGAGGGTTGAGCAGGAAAATTTACCAGACTATCTTTTACAGCATCAGATAGCCCAATCCTAAACTGACTACGTAAGGCAGTATCATTCCAGCCCGTTTCAACTGCCCAGCGGCGGAACTCAGAACAATAATCCTCAACCCGTCGTTTGCCTTGTCTGAGGTTACGAATAGCCAAATCAGCAGAGGCAGTATGATCGGGATCATCATAGATTATTGCCATGGCCTTAAAAAAGGAGTCTAGGGATGTACGGGCTGGATCAGAAGGGGATAAGGAGAATGCCCATAATTGAGGATCCCCAATAAGAAGAGTCATGACAAAGCTAACTTTAAGCTCCTCAGTGGGAAAAGAGCGAGGGAGGAACCCAAAATACAATTTACAAGCCTCCTGGAAGGCAAAAAATTTACTTCGCTCCCTGGAAAACTTTTCGGGGAACGGTACCTTTGGCTCCACTACTTGCATCCCTGGAGCGGGAGACGGGGATCGGCTTTCAGGAAGAGCAGGAGTAGCAGCGGACGGCTGTTGCTGGAGCTCATCTAACCTCGCAGAGAGTCTCTGAAGGCATTGGATGATTTGATCCTGTTGAATCTCTTGTTGCCCAATACGCTGAAGGAGGCTCGCCTGAAATGCCTTGGAGGAAGTAGGAGACCCAGCAGGCCCTTCAGCATCCATATCGGGCCCAACGTAATGTCACGGTCGGTATCCCAAAACTCAGAACAGTTTCCAAGGGCTTGGTCTCGGCTCACGCTTCTGCCTATAACCGCCGCCTTTCACGTTGGGAGGAGCCCTTCGCTACTCGGATGCCGCCAGGTCTTACAGTGAGGAGCCCAAGGAAAGAGTTCTGAGCAGGCAAGGGAGCCAGAACCGTTCTAAAGGGAGAATGGGCACAAGAAAACACAGTCGGAGATCAGGCCAGGGTCAGCAACGTTCAGAGAGTAAAGTACCAAATCAGAGTCCAAAAGGGTAGTCAGAGGTCAGGCCGGGGTCAACAACAATAAGGCAGCACGGTACCAAATAGAATCCGGAAGAGTAGTCAAAATACAGGCAAGGGTCGGTTCAGGCAGCAGTACAGGAAGGTCAAGGACAGGCAGAGGTCAAAACAGATCAGCAGAACAGGAATAACACACCCAGGAACTCACAGGAGGAAAACCTACGTTGGGCAATGATTCTGCTACAGGAAGTGCTTTATATATTCAAATTTGGCGCCATAGTGACGTCACACGCCGAGAAGGATCATAGACGCAAGTGCGCATGCGCGCGCATCAAAAGGAAAGAGAAGATGCGCGCGCGCCTAGAGGAAGCAGCTGGCGGGCGTCCCCGCACGGGAAGCGGCGGGCGTTCCCGCCGACCCCCAGGTACCCTCACAAATAGCCAGTTAATCAAGCCAGACCTATAACATGGGAGCAGATTTATCAAAATGTTTAGTTTAGAGTTTAGTTTAGAGTTTAGAGCTTAATACATAAAAACTCACCCATGTTCCCATTGGATTCATAGAAGCTTATTTATTAATGTGTGAAAGTTAGAACTCACCATTTGATAAATATGCTTCTAAAAATCCCATAGGAATGAATAGAATGTGGGTGAGTTTTTATGTATAAGTTCTAAACTCACACAATATAAATCTGCCCCATGATGAGTAATCAAGTGATCAAGTGAACAGTGCTAAGGAATTTATAATGAGCTGAGCTAAATGATTAAAACAAATATCATTAATTGCTTGACACCATTTGTCTGTTGTCAGTGTCCCAAGAGCTTTAAGTGAACATAAAGAATATGAATACCATTTTAAGAAAATAATTCAATATCTGTGTAGGGACCCATAGGGTTAATCTGCCCCTATGGCTTTAAACCCTACTATTTCCTTATTTCTGCTGTTACTGGGCAAAGACCCATGTATCTAATTTACAATTTACATATTGTGCCTATTGGTTTATTGGTTGATCACACCCCTTGCACGCCAATATAGTGTTTAGCAAGGAGGTGTGGCTTCCTCTTTTGCTGCGTCTGTGTCTCAGGTGAAGGACCACTGAGCCTGGGATCAGAACATGGGCCCTAGTAAAGCCTTATTGCCCCAGAGATTAATACCTACTCTGGTGAAGTCGGGGACAGGGACCCAGTGAACGAGTTATTACTCTTGTAAGAGCACTCTCTAGGAGAGTGAGATAGAGAGGGAAGGAAGCAAGAGCAAGAGCTCGGCTCCACTAAGGAAAGTAGCAGTAAGTATAATTCCATACAGGCAATGTTGCCTCGGCATAGGGCCACAGTTAAGACATAGGACACAGGCAGTATCTCAACCCTGTTCCACAGTTGACTGTAGGACTCTCAAGCTAGGGGTTATCAACCTGAGGACTGAGGTATCTATCCTGACTGCTTCCAAAGGGGTGCCAAGCTGACAAGGTGCATTTACCCTGCTCAGACCCTAAAGGAGGTGGGATAAACCAGTGTGCATCATCTCTGTGCTGCCCTCAGAGTGTACTATCATTTACCATCAGCATTTGTGAGTATTTACTTATCCCTACATCTTCATTGTCTTTGACAATAAATTGTGCTATAGTTCAACTGCAAGAACCTTCTGACGTCCATCTTTGCTAATCTGCACTGGACACAGCTACAGTGAGTTGCATGTTCCCCATGCCCTAAAACCATACTACCCTGGGTTTTGTCGATTTTATAGCCAAATAGGGGTTACATCTGTAATCATAAAACAGTACCTTGTACTTGATAGTAACTATTTATTGGTGATAAAATAATCCCATTTAGTTTATTCAATGTTTATTTTTATAGTAAACAAGGTATAGTGATCCAAATTACGGACTAATTATTCAGAAACCCCCAGGGCCCATGCATTACAGAAAACAGATTCCATACCTGTATAAGAAAGCATTTAATTACATCTCAACAAATATTTTGTGGTAAAGACACATCTATCCACTCATTGTCAGCCATTAGTTATAATGCCTGAATTTAGAGCATATTTCATCTACCATACTACTTATGTCTTATAAGTGGTATTTTTGTTGGATTTGATGTGTTGCAAACGTAGTGCTGCAACTTAACCTAGCAAGCTAAAATTAGTGATTTATCAAAATGTGAGATTAGAGCTTAATACATAAAAGCTCACCCGCATTCTATTCATTTCTTTTTTAGAAACGTATTTATCAATGGGTGAAAGTTAGAACTTGCATTTGATAAATATGCTTCTAAAAAAAATCCCATAGGAATGAATAGAACATGGGTGAGTTTTTATGTATAAAGCTCTAAACTCACATTTTGATAAATCTGCCTCTAGATGTGAAAATGTCATATGTACATGCACAATAATGAGCATTTGATTTACTATATAAGATTATTTCAACATTAAGAATGATATGTTATAGCCTGTCCTATTCCCATCCCTGTGAGAAGTGAATCAACAAGCAGTTTACTCACCCTTCAATCCCCACACTGTATAAGTTTTGAACTTGTTTAATGATGATTGTAGTAATATGTTTGGGGACTATGCATTCATATCTGCAAGTGTATGATATTAGTATCATTTAATTATATGAATGTACATAGTGCACAAGATATCTGTATAGATTTAAACAATGAGTCAGTCAGATGTTAATTAAGTTGCTTAAGTTGGGAATGCTTTGAAGTGCCTTTGTGTTGGTTACCTTGGGATTTATTATAGGGGGGGTGATCAACACCAAGATATCACAGGAAGCCAACTGGAGGGTCTTTTGCATTTCAAAGTTGAATTGTGTGTACAGTTGTTTATGGTGAGACGGCTCCTTATGGGAACTACCCGACTAACTAACACAATAAGATTCTGATACCTGATTATCTGTTCAGTGAGATTCTAAGAGTATAACTAAGGAAACTCTGATACTCACATAGTTGGACAGTAATGTAGAAACACACACAAAGATAGAGAGGTTAGGTTAGAGAGAAGTCCTGAAGGCTGATCCCTATAGAACAGATCCTGTGGGCATATTTAAAGGAACTCTGTATCATTTGCTGTCTCTGGGCTGGATAATCGAAATAAATTAGCTTCATCTCTGGAAAAGAACCGTGGTTGTTTCCTTTTACCTGGCTGTGGTAAATATTGGAATATCCAGTATATTTGTAATAATATACTACATCTACACTATACACAACATTTTGGTGCCGTGACCCGGATTGATTGAAAATCGCAACATTTTGGTGCCGTGACTCGGATTGATTTAATATATCACAACATTTTGGTGCCGTGACTAGTGACCAGAAGAAGCGTGGAAGATTTGTGACCCAAGAGTCTGCAGTGAAGCCCTGGAAGGAAGTGTGGAACCCTAGGACGGTGGTCTGGAAATCTGTGACTGTGAACCTAAAAGGGTTGGTAAGAATATTGTTTTTTTTTTAATTATATATATAATTTATTTTAAGTTAGCACTCTTTTATATATACAATGGCTTTAGTCAGTGGTAATAGCACTAAGGGAGAAATGGTCAGCACCTGGTTGGTTAGTTATATTAAAGATCATGGGGGACCATATGAAATCCCTCAAGAATGTAAAAATTCATGGGATTTAATGAAAGATTTTATAGCTGACAGTGTTTTTGATAAGAAAACTAAGGAAGCAAAACGCAAAGGACTTATCATACAGGGATTGGTCTCCTGCTGTTTAAAAATGGCAGAAATTATTAAACAAAAGGAGACTGATATTACAGAACAGGCAGATAAGTATACGACTTTACTGAGAGAGTCAAATGAAAAGATCTCAGAGTTAAGGTTACATGCCATAACCACTGGGGAGGCATTGCTTGAGAAGGCCAATCTATGTGACCACTTAAACGGTGTAAATGATGAATTGTCAGTAAAAATACAGGATGTAGAAAAGGAGCTGGAGGAGCATAAACATGCAATAAATATTGCTTTTGATAAGGTTGGGAATACTTCTAACCAATCTTGTGAAAACAATATTTCCAAATTTAACACAGAAATTAAAGAACATAAACAACTGTATCCTTGGAATGAATTAGATCCAGCGTGTAGTTTCCCAGCAGCTCCTGTTGTTACTACAACTGTATTAAATACTGACAATACAGGGGAGGTACAGCTCATCTCAAAACAATTAATACCTCAAGAGATGGATGCAATAGTTAGAGAGATTGGGCAGGTACCAAGATATGATATCAACAGATTCATGAAGTGGTTCTGTGAGTTGCAAAGGGTCAGAGAGACATATAATTTGAATCCTGAGGATGTAGATAGAGTGTTGCAGAGAGTAGTTGGAAATGGTTTATGGGTAAGGATTGTACAGAACTGTGGACAGCAGCGCAGGACAAGGGATGTGTTAAAGGAAATACTTAGGGCATTGTATGGTATCACATCAAATGTGTCTTTGTCCGGTAAGATAAAGCAGATGAAGCAGGAATGTCCTTACGAATTATGTGATAGGATAGCCACAGTAATGGGGCAAGTAGTAAATGGTAATCCAGGATTAGAACATGGTGGTTTGATTCATAGGGTTATGTTGTTAGAAGCTTTAGAGGAGGATGTCAGGGAAGGAATATTATCTATCACTCCTGATCCTACGGATCTAAAAGACATTCTGTTGAGGGCAGATAATTTGTGGCGAAAGAGGAATAAGGAGGAAAGTTTTGTAGTGGATGCTGCTAGAATTTTTAGAGTAGAGGGTCAACAAAGGAAAGAGTATGTTGGTTTTAAATGGCCTCAAAGAGGAAAGGGGGTTTACAATTCAGACCGCCAGAAAGGAAAATATGAATCTAGATGGCAGAATAGAGAAAACAATCAAAATGATCGTAAATCTAGAACTTGGATACCCTTTCCCCAACTAAAAAGGGAACATGAAAAACTTAAATTTGAATATGATAAGATCAGGGCTGAGAGGGATCTTTTAAAACAACAAGTTTCTTTACTGGAAACAGAACTTTCTAAATTAAGGCGTGCCCCTCTTACACATTCTGGTGTTAAGGACCATGGGGGAGGAACTTTAATAGAATTCTAAACCCATACATGCCACATAAATGTTCAATTGCACTTTCCTTTAATTTATCTCGAGACAATGTAATTTATGTAGAATATATGAATTAAGATTTTTCTCTAAGTTTTATCTTCCAGGAAAAGATCTTCAAGCAGAAGGATAAATGTGTCTGAATTTTGTGGTCATGTTTAACTTGTTTTTTTTTTTTCATCTCACACTTAAGCAGCTTTTCAAATTTTTTTAATGACAGTAGAGCATTGATAGATGAGACCTAAAGTTTCCAAGTGGGGGTGTGAAGGAATTTGCATGACACAGAGGGAGAGGTGTTGGATGTTGACACCACAGAAGTTTTTTTGACTGGATGCAGTAGTGCAATGGGCTGGATACTGTTTGATGTCAAAATATATTCTTCAGACTTCTTCTATAACTTATGTTCTCCCACAAATATAATAGGTCAATGGGATTTTTAAAGGAAAAAATGAATGAACTGTTCTGATGTTTGTCAGTGTCTAAATCAGTCTTAAGTGGGAAGATGGAAATGCAATGAAAAGAACTCATTAACATACAAACAGGACATTATTTACAAAGTTTCAGGACTTGAATGTCTACTTTTAACTAAGTAACATCCACCTTGTTATTATTCAGTGTTTTGTTTTATTCAGTGTCTTTCTGTATACATGTTTTTGCTTTTTAATGTAAAAAAAAAAAAAAATCCAGAGAATGGCCCAGAGAAAGTGCAAATATATTAATGTTGCTATACATATCTGTCTAGAGATGCTAAACAAGGGCTCATATTTAGCATATAGTCCATAGGGGGTGTTGGAAGCTAAATGTACAGACATGGGTGGATTTATAAAGAACACATATACTCAGAATATTGATGTTTTAGCTGCATATTTGCAGGGATATATCCGTTAATATTCTGACTAGATCAGGTAAGGGTGATATTGTGTCCAAAGCTAGAGTTTGTGGCTAAATGTGGGTTTTCTGAGAAAGAAAAAAAAAAAAAATCAGACTGTAAGAAGACCACGAGCTACAGATCCATCCAACACCAGCACCAATACCAGATCCTGTGTATCAGTCACTGCTACATGGAACTAAAGAAAACCAAACGCTTGGAGGAAAAACCCCAGAGGCTGCAAGAAGTTGGGTACTGGGTAGGGAAGTGGGGGAGTGATGGGAGTGGCAAGGAATCCTGCCTGGATCACAAAGACCCCAACCCTGGAAAGAATGGAGTTTGTGGACAGAAATGTTTCACAGTCTGTTTAATGACTGGATTTAATTCTCTGCAAAGACTAAGTACAACTTATACAGTAAGCAGGTGAATATTTCTGACTGGTGACTGAAAATATCTACTGATGACTGGAAAGGAAATGATCGACTCATTCAGTGTTGCAACTAATCCCGTACATACCCCAAAACCTGCCACTTGCAATAGATTTGGATACTTATTCATCCTAAATGGGAAAAAAGAGCTGGAGAAGTGATATGTAACCAGTTCTATTAGCATCTCTAGAAAATTTAAGAGCCTTGGTTTAGCATTCTCTATAACACAATTACAAACTATCATGTATATAAAAAAAAATGTTTTAAAGGAGAATGCAAGTCAAAATTTAAAAAGCATACTGCCCAATAGTCCTCCTATTGTTTAGTAAAAACACCACACTTTTAGTTACATAGTTACATAGTTACATAGGGTTGAAAAAAGACCATTGTCCATCAAGTTCAACCCATCCGAGTAAACCCAGCACACAACCTATACTAACCAATCTATACACTCACATACATAAACTATATATATACAACCAGTAATACTAACTGTAGATATTAGTATCACAATAGCCTTGGATATTCTGCTTGTTCAAAAACTCATCCAGGCCCCTCTTAAAGGCATTAACAGAGTCTGCCATTACCACATCACTAGGAAGGGCATTCCACAGCCTCACTGCCCTCACCGTGAAAAACCACCTACGCTGCTTCAAATGGAAGCTCTGTTCCTCTAATCTATAGGGGTGACCTCTGGTGCGCTGATTGTTTTTATGGGAAAAAAGAACATCCCCCAACTGCCTATAATCCCCTCTAATGTACTTGTACAGAGTAATCATGTCCCCTCGCAAGCGCCTCTTTTCCAGAGAAAACAACCCCAACCTCGACAGTCTAACCTCATAGCTTAAATCTTCCATCCCCTTTACCAGTTTAGTTGCACGTCTCTGCACTCTCTCCAGCTCATTAATATCCTTCTTAAGGACTGGAGCCCAAAACTGCACTGCATACTCAAGGTGAGGCCTTACCAGGGACCTATAAAGCGGCAAAAATATGTTCTCATCCCTTGAGTCAATGCCCTTTTTTATACAAGACAGCACTTTATTTGCTGTAGTAGCCACAGAATGACACTGCCTGGAATTAGACAAGTTGTGATCTACAAAAACCCCTAGATCCTTCTCCATTAAGGATGCCCCCAACACACTACCATTCAGTAGATAGTTTGCGTTTATATTATTCCTACCAAAGTGCATAACTTTGCACTTGTCAACATTGAACCTCATTTTCCAGTTTGCTGCCCAGTTTTCCAATTTTGTCAAATCGCTCTGCAAAGCGGCAGCATCCTGCATGGAACTTATAGTTTTGCACAATTTAGTGTCATCAGCAAAAATAGAAACAGTACTCTCTATGCCCACCTCCAGGTCATTAATAAACAAGTTAAAAAGCAAAGGACCAAGGACTGACCCCTGCGGTACTCCACTAACCACACTGGCCCAATTAGAAAATGTTCCATTTACCACCACTCTTTGTACTCTATCCTTCAGCCAGTTTTCTATCCAATTACAAATATTATGTTCTAGGCCAATATTCCTCAATTTGATCATTAACCTTCTGTGAGGTACTGTATCAAACGCTTTAGCAAAATCTAAGTAGATGACATCAACTGCCATTCCAGCATCAAGGTTCCTGCTCACCTCCTCATAAAAGGCAACTAAATTAGTCTGGCAAGATCTGTTACGCATAAAACCATGCTGGCACAAACTAATAGTATTGTGAACTGCAATGTATTCAACTATCCTATCCCTTATTACCCCTTCCAGAAGCTTTCCTACTACTGATGTCAGACTAACAGGCCTATAGTTTTCAGGCTGAGAACGAGATCCCTTTTTAAATAACGGCACCACATTAGCAATCCGCCAGTCTCTCGGCACCATGCCAAACCTCAACGAATCCTGAAAAATTATGTGAAGAGGCTTGGCAATCACAGCGCTCAGCTCATTTAATACCCTGGGATGAATCCCATCCGGTCCTGGACCTTTGTTTACCTTTACATGTTCAAGTCTCTTTTGAATTTCCTCCTGAGTGACCCACGCGCCAGTAGCTAAATTACTAGCACTGGGTATATTAAAAGGGAAGCCTTCATTATCTGGCTCCTCAGATGTATAGACAGATGAAAAATAAGAGTTCAAAATTTCAGCTTTTTCCCCGTTCTCATCAACCAACGTACCTCCCCGTGATAATAAAGTTCCCACCCCTTCTTGCTTCATTTTTTTACTATTCACATAATTAAAAAATAATTTTGGATTCTTTTTACTCCTAGCTGCAATATCCCTTTCCATCTCTATTTTAGCTTGCCTGATAGCTTTTTTGCATGCTTTATTTGCTTCCTTGTACCTGATGAAAGTTTCCGCTGTCCCAGCTAACTTGAATGCTTTAAAAGCACGTTTTTTATTACCAACCTCGACCTTAACTCTTTTATTCAGCCATAAGGGTTTTGCTTTGCGATGCCTCTCCTTGCTTACAAGGGGAATATACTGTTGTGTATACCTGCAAAGCAATGTTTTAAAGATGTTCCATTTTCCTTCTGTGTCTAACCCCATGAAAAGCCTTTCCCAGTTGACACATTGCAGAGATGCCCTTAAACTGGCAAAGTCTGCACGTCTAAAATTGAGCGTTTTAGTTACTCCCTTATAGAGCTGTCTCTGTAGCATTATCTCAAAGGAGACCATGTTGTGATCACTGTTCCCCAAATGCTCACCCACACAAATGTTAGAGATAAGTTCAGTATTATTAGATATTACCAGGTCCAAAATAGACTCATTCCGAGTAGGTTCTTGAACCACCTGAAATAAAAAGTTGTCATTTAGCATATTTACAAACCTACTAGCTTTTTCTGACTTAGCCACCCCATTACTCCAGTCAATGTCCGGATAATTAAAGTCCCCCATAATAACAACTTGACCCAATTTTGAAGCCTCCTCCATTTGCAAAAGTAGCTGGGACTCATCCCCCTCATCTATACGGGGTGGTTTATAGCATACACCAATGATCATTTTCTTTGTGGCCTTCAGCCCTACTGAAATTTCTACCCAAAGAGATTCAACGTTTTCATTGGTAATGTCTTTATTACATGGCTTTAAATCTGACTTTACATAAAGACAAACCCCTCCACCCTTTTTAATCCCTCTGTCCCTCCTAAAAAGCGTATACCCATTTAAATTCACTGCCCAGTCGCATTTTTCATCCCACCAGGTCTCAGTGATACCAATTAAGTCATAATTTTCAATACATGCAATAGCCTGCAGCTCCCCTATTTTTCCCGACAAGCTACGCGCATTAGCCAGCATGCAGCGGAGATTACTACTTCTTCCTCTACAGCTTACATTAGCTAAAGGACAGTTAGAGCTAAGGTGAAAATTAGTCTGTTTCCCTTGTAACAATGGAAGCTCCTTATCTGATAAACTATATGCCCCCCTCACTCCTCCCCCACAACCCTTTACTGGTCCCACTGCCCCATCTACACTAGCTCTCCCATAAGAATCTAGCTTACCAACCCCCCCCTTGTCTAGTTTAAACACTCCTCCAGCCTCTTAACCATTCTCTCCCCTAGCACAGTAGACCCCCTTCCATTGAGGTGCAATCCGTCAGGGCTGTATAGATTGTACCCCAAAGAAAAGTCAGCCCAGTGCTCTAGGAACCCAAACCCTTCCTTCCTACACCAAGACTTTAGCCACGCATTTAGCTCCCTAAGCTCCCGCTGTCTCCCTAAACTAGCACGCGGCACCGGAAACTAGCACGCGGCACTTAATGAAATATTTACTCAGTCACACTTACTTCACATTTTCTAGAACAGGCAGCCATCTCTAAAAAGGTATTCTCCCTTCCTTTCCCTCCTTGCTTCATACTGCACATGTGTTTCATTCCCTCCCCCCCTCCCCTCTGCCAGATCCGCTTCTGATTGGCTGGTGGGCATGTGTAGCTCAGAACAGGAGACAGGATCAAGTTACACACATGCTCAGAGAATAGGAAGGCTGCCGCTGGCAGCCTACAGGAAGGGAAGAGAGATTTCAGTGATGTCACTGTAGTCTTCACACTGTTGTAGGGTGCCAGCACCATATCTCAGAGAAGCAAGCAGGGATCTGGGAATTTAGATATGCAGTAGGTACTTAATAAGAATGCCTTTAGACTTACTTTTAATTTATATTAACCTTTCATTGTCCTTTAATGTGTTGTGGATCAATTCTGAGCAGAACTGATCCAAGTGGGGGAGTGTAGTAATATGTTTGGGGACTATGCATTCATACCTGCAAGTGTATGATATTAGTATCATTTAATTATATGAATGTACATAGTGCACAAGATATCTGTATAGATTTAAACAATGAGTCAGTCAGATGTTAATTAAGTTGCTTAAGTTGGGAATGCTTTGAAGTGCCTTTGTGTTGGTTACCTTGGGATTTATTATAGGGGGGGTGATCAACACCAAGATATCACAGGAAGCCAACTGGAGGGTCTTTTGCATTTCAAAGTTGAATTGTGTGTACAGTTGTTTATGGTGAGACGGCTCCTTATGGGAACTACCCGACTAACTAACACAATAAGATTCTGATACCTGATTATCTTGTCAGTGAGATTCTAAGAGTATAACTAAGGAAACTCTGATACTCACATAGTTGGACAGTAACGTAGAAACACACACAAAGATAGAGAGGTTAGGTTAGAGAGAAGTCCTGAAGGCTGATCCCTATAGAACAGATCCTGTGGCATATTTAAAGGAACTCTGTATCATTTGCTGTCTCTGGGCTGGATAATCAAAATAAATTAGCTTCATCTCTGGAAAAGAACCGTGGTTGTTTCCTTTTACCTGGCTGTGGTAAATATTGGAATATCCAGTATATTTGTAATAATATACTACATCTACACTATACACAACATTTTGGTGCCGTGGCCCGGATTGATTGAAAATCGCAACAATGATGATCAAAAGAAGGTAGAACTGTAGGTACAAACCTTACAGTGGTATCAGAATACATTCTGGGTATGTAAAATACAGATGAAATACAAAAGAAGCATGTATAAACATCATAAACTGATATATGCATTATACAGTCCTAGTGAGGCCTAACAGGCCAAGGGAGAAATAGTGAATCACAAATTACAACCAGAATGCAAATAACAGCAAAATACACAGCATATAATGTGCAGGCATATCTAAAATGTGGACAGAACTACTGCTGTGGCAGTAAAATGTATGCCTGTCTTTAGAAGACATAGGGGTTGATTCACTAAAGTGAAGTTAAAACGAGTGCTATTTATAGCATGCATTAAAAATTTTATCACTTCTTATTCTTTGCGACTTAACGCACAATTCACTAAAAGGACACGCGTCAAAATTTAGACGCGATGCTGTTTGCGTTATTTAACTCGTGAAGAGTGTTTTTGTGCGGTAATTTACGCAGCACTCGGTAATTTACACAGCACACGGTAATTTACACACGCGCACAGTAATTTATGCATGCAGAATTATGGTGCTAAATTCTGCACTCAAGCGTTACGCGTCATATACCTCATGACTAATGCCATTTTGCGCAGTTGCGCTGTGAGTGAAGAGATGGAGAGCGCACAAGGTGCAGGTGCGCAACGCAAGGCGACACAAGCCATGGAGAGGAGGGATGAGAACGATGCTGAAGCCAGCAGTGGCAGGCTGAAA
This sequence comes from Xenopus tropicalis, assembly GCF_000004195.4. Lineage (NCBI taxonomy): Eukaryota > Metazoa > Chordata > Amphibia > Anura > Pipidae > Xenopus > Xenopus tropicalis. The sequence goes on along the minus strand of NC_030677.2, from coordinate 87,838,239 downwards.
CAGGTGGCAAAACACCAAGGTAGGCTGGGGCCTGAGGAATTACACAGGAGGCATAGGCACAATAAGAAACAGCCGCAGAGGCAAATTAGGACAGTAAATAGGGGGGTAATTTAATAATGCCCTGTACTCTCCTTTATGAAGGAGGATTATTGTGGAAGCATTGTTTAAGCATTGTTTAATACAGGGAGAGCCGTGGTAGTTAGTGAGGCCACTTAGCAGCAACTTGCAGCATTTAAGTAGGGTTTGTGTCAGAGCATGCCTTAGTATTGTTACACTTGAAAGTAAAGGGAATTGATTGGGGCAACAATGAGTAATAAAAAGTGATTGCGTGACTTGCTTATTGGAGGCAAGACAATAAAAGCATTCATATATTTTATTTAGATCTGGAACTGGAGGTGGCCCTTCAAAAAAAGTATTCTTCACGAGGTATGAGGAGCAGCTCCTACCTTTTATCCATGGAGAGAGTGTGACTGGTGTGGCCGGCATCTTTGATTCGGACAGGAATGTCACCACAGGTAGGTGTAATGACATTAATACAAGCCTATTTACTCTTGCAGAGAAGCTTAACATTAATGGTATACAATGTTTTCGAAAACAGATTAATCCTTACCACCACCTGGCACAAGCAGACGCAGCCAATTGTCATCTGCTCCGATTCTAGGTATTTTTGTTACCAAATTTTGTAGGACATGTGTTTTGTGTTAGGCTTGTGCAATGGCATAAGAGTGAATTGTGTCCGTGTATATTGCAGGTGTTTCAATTCCAGAAGTGCAGCGTATTGCTAATAAGATAGGTGTGTTAATGGACAAGTTTATCTTGCTGGGTTAGGTGCAGTCAGTTCATCTTGTATTTTTGGACAGTCAATCTTTTCAACTTGATTTTGCCCTTGCACTCTGCAACATTTTACCTTTTTTGCTCATTTGGAATGAATCGATGTCCACAAATAGTTTTCGCAAAATAAACTTGGTCATGTTAAGAATCACCCTATGTGGCTTAACACTGAGAAGTTAATAGGGAAAAAAAGGAAAGCTTTAAAGAAATATAAGTCAGAGGGGACAGTAGCTGCGTTTAATGAATATAAACACTATAAAAAGTGTTGTAAAACAGCAATCCAAAAGGCAAAGATAGAAAATGAGGTGCGCATTGTGGCAGAGGCCAAGACTAACCCCAAAAAGTTTTTTAAGTATATTAATAGTAAAAAGATGCAGGTTGAGGGTGTGGCCCCATTGAGTTATAGTAACAATATGGTTACAGCGGATACAGAAAAGTGCTTAACCAGTTCTTTTCTTCTGTGTATACAGTAGAGGAGCTAGTGGGCCAAGTCCCACCCAATAGCTGCACTGTTGCCTCAGCTCCAACTACGCAGTGGTTGACACAGGATATGGTGCTTAAAGGGTTACATAAGATAAATGTAAACAAGGCACCTGGGCCAGATGGAATATACCCTCAGGTACTGAGAGAGCTAGGGTCAGATTTACAGTGGCCTTTGTTTCTGATATTCTCAGGCTCTCTTATCAGGTATGGTACCTAGGGATTGAAAGAAGGCGAATGTCATTCCTAGATTTAAAAAGGGAATAAGATATCAGCCTGGCAATTATAGGCCTGTAAGTTTGACATCCATGGTGGGCAAGTTATTTAAAGGCTTGTTAAGGGATCACATACAAAATTATGTACTGGAGAATGAGCAGTAATGAGCATGGCTTTATGAAGGACAGGTCATGTCAGACCAATTTAATTGCTTTTTATGATGAGCTAAGTAAGAAGCTGGACAGTGGGGATGCAGTAGATATAATCTATTTGGATTTTGCCAAAGCATTTGATACCGTTCCCCACAAACGACTGCTTTCTAAACTAAGGTCTATTGGTCTAAGTGAAGTCGTTTGCACATGGATAGAAAACTGGCTACAGGGTCAGGTACAGAGGGTGGTTGTTAATGGTACATTCTCTACTTGGAATAAGGTTCTCAGTGGGGTCCCTCAGGGTTCTGTACTGGGTCCACTTTTGTTTAACTTGTTCATAAATTACTTAGGGGAGGGTATTACAAGCAATGTATCAGTGTTTGCAAATGACACAAAACTCTGCAGACCAGTCAATTCTATCCAGGATGTGGCATCCTTGCTGCAGGATCTTGACCAACTGGCAATCTGGGCGGCTAAGTGGCAGATGAGATTTAATGTGGATAAATGTAAGGTCATGCACCTGGGATGTAAAAATATGCAAGCCACTTATACCCTTAACCCTTTCCCTGCCAAGCACGTAGCTTCTACGTGCTGGCATAAAAAGTCGTTGTATGCCAAGCACGTAGAAGCTACGTTTCCCATAAAGACAGCGCATTCTCTGCACTCGCCAATCAATCCGAGTGCAGAGACGCGCTGCCAGGCTCTGCTAGGCAACAAGCTGTGCTCCCTCCTGGGCCCCCTCCGATCGCCTCTGTGTGACCCCAAGTCGTAGCGACGTCATCAGGACATGCCTGCTGCGTGGGGTATTTAAATCCTGCCCCTGGCTCCGCCCCTTTCACTCGTGGAGCATCGTGGAGCCTCTTGGAGCCTGCCTGCATCCCCCTGCGGTCTTCCAGCACCAGCGATCTGCCTGCCTGCCTTTGAGATCTGCCTTGCCTGCCCCAGGTACCAATTTTGCACCATTTACACATCACACTAATTGTAATTTTTTTTGCTGATTTTATTTTTTTTTGCAGTTTCCACTTTTTTTTTTTTTTACTTTTTTTTTTGCACAGGCATACACTTACACATATACACACCTATACACACACTCACACACATACACACACTCCTTTTGCAAGTGTGCACACACACATATTTTTTACTTTGCCTTTATTTTATTTTCCATTTTTAGCCTTTACACACTAATCACTGTTTCATCAGTTTTATTTTATATTATTGATTTTATTTGTTTCATTGCTTTTTCAGTTCTGCATTGTGCTTTATTTCTGTTTTATTACTCTATTACTCTGATTTCTAAGTTCTGTGTTATACTTTTATTTCTGTTATATTATATATATACTGTTATTACTGTTACCTTGATTTTGCAGTGTGACAAGTGATCAGGTAGCCTGAACGCAAGTCACACGGCATAATCACATTTTTCTTGCGTTTTTAAGTGGTTTTGTGAGTTTTCAGTTTTGTGTTATACTTTGATTAGTTATATTGCTTGTGTTACCTTAATTTTGCAGTGTGACAAGTGATCAGGTAGCCTGAACGCAAGTCACATTTTTCATAATCACATTTTTCTTGCGTTTTTCAGTGCTTTTGTGAGTTTTCAGTTCTGTGTTGTACTTTGATTAGTTATATTGCTTGTGTTACCTTGATTTTGCAGTGTGACAAGTGATCAGGTAGCCTGAACACAAGTCAACACGGCATAATCACATTTTTCTTGCATTGTCCAGTGATTTTGTGAGTTTTCAGTTCTGCGTTGTACTTTGATTAGTTATATTGCTTGTGTTACCTTGATTTTGCATTTTTCAGTGGTTTCATTGCATTTTAGATTTGTGTTGCTGTTCATTTACTGTTCTTGCTTATTGATCTTGGTTGTATTTACAGAACTTTGCATGTGTTTTATTTCAATAGTAATTAGGTCATAATCACTTTTTTGTATATTCAGTGATTTTATTGCATTTTTATTTGTGTGTTGCTTTTTTTATTTGTGTGTTGCATCTACTGGCTTTTGCTTTTTTTTTTGCTTGTTCTGGATTGTTCCTGATTGTTCTTGGTTGTATTTTTTTTAGGGAGTTCAGAAGTTCAAGGGAGTTTAGAGGGGGGGAATTTGAAACCAACGCTGCTTTTTTTCTTAGCCAGATCTTACCTGTTTTTTTTTCTAGTGTCTGCCTTGCCTGTTTTGCAGTAGTTTATGTTTGCGTAGCTGTTAGATTTTTCTGGCTTCTGATCATATTCTGATTTACTTGATTTTTTGTGTGACTGATTGGGAGCATTTTGGACTAGGGTGTTATATTAGTTTGAAAATATTTTGTTGGCAACATGGCCAGAAAGTTGTTTTCAGTTGAAGAGGCTGCTGCACTGTGCATGGCCTCTAGCTCGGAGGAGTTCAGTGACTCTGATTCCGAGTATGTGCCCCCTGGTTCAGAGAGTGACTCCTCTACTCAGGAGTCATGGTGTATTAGTAGCATGGTTAGTGCTCTTGAGGAGCCCATGGAGGTAGAGGAGAGGGTGATGCTGCAGCTGGAGGAGAGCCTGCGTGGAGGCCTCCTTGTAATTTTCCCCCTGAGATCCCCCCTTTTACTGCAGTCGCTGGTGTTAAGGTGGACACCAGGAATTTTGAGCCTATTGATTTTTTTCAATTGTATATCACTGAGGTCATCCTACAGGATATGGTCCTCTATACAAATTTATACGCCGAGCAATACCTTACCCATAATCCCCTACCTAGGTATGTTCGAGCACAGGCATGGCATCCCACTGACATTGCCGAAATGAAAAAGTTCTTGGGACTCACTTTAGCTATGGGTCTCATAAAAGCAAATTCTTTGGAGTCCTACTGGGATACCACTACTGTGTAGTCTATCCCTGTTTTTTCTGCCACCATGCCAAGAAACCGGTATCAGCTACTGCTCCGGTTTCTGCATTTCAATAACAATGCAACGGCTGTACCCCCTGATGTGCCCGGCCATGACAGGCTGCATAAATTTAGGCCCCTTATAAATAGCCTGTCTGAGTGGTGTGGAGAAGTGTATACCCCTTCCCAAAACATTTGTATAGATGAGTCACTTCTCCTCTTCAAAGGGCGCATCGCATTTCGGCAGTACATCCCAAGCAAGCGTGCCCGCTATGGGATAAAATTTTACAAACTGTGCGAAAGCATTTCGGGGTACACCAGCTATTTCATGATTTATGAAGGCAAGGACTCCCAATTAGACCCCCCTGGTTGTCCCGTTGATTTGACTGTTAGTGGCAAAATTGCATGGGAGCTCATCTCTCCACTTTTGGGCCAAGGTTACCACTTATATGTGGATAACTTTTACTCTAGTATCCCCTTGTTCACTGCCCTATATTGTTTAGATACCCCAGCCTGTGGCACTATAAATCGTACCCGAAAGGGATTGCCCAGGGATCTGGTCTGCAAAAAACTTAATCGTGGAGAAGTTTATGCCCTAAGAAATGATGAGCTCTTTGCCATAAATTATTATGACCAAAAAAATGTATTCATGCTGACGACAATCCACGATGAGTCATTAACTGTGGTACGGAGAGTTGGTAAGGCCTGGTACAAAAAAGTTGGTATATACTTGATTCAAATGGCCCTTCGAAATTCATACGTTGTATATAAGGCAGCAGTACCAGGCCCCAAATTATCCTACTATAAATACTAGCTGCAGATAATCCCTGCCCTGTTGTTTAGTGGTGTAGAGGAGACAGTGCCTGAGATGCCCCCTAGTGACAATGTGGCCCGATTGATTGGGAAGCACTTTATTGATACGCTTCCACCCACACCTGGAAAAGTGTTTGCCCAGAAAGCTTGCGGAGTGTGCCGCAAAAAGGGTATAAGACAAGATACACGATACTACTGCCCTAAGTGCCGTCGCAACCCTGGGTTATGTTTCAAACCATGTTTTGAAATATACCATACTCGGCTGCACTATTGAAAGGGTAATAAATTGTTGTGCACTGATGGAATTTATAATAATTATTGGCATCCCGCTTTGTGCAAAATTAATATAATAGCCTTATTGTTTATGTATTCAGGTCAGAATTTTATGTCGTGGTTAGTTTGGGTGTTTCCTTACCTAAAATGTTATGTTAGGTTATGTATAGCCAACTGAGGTGTTGCGTGACGGACTGGGCCCCTAAAAATTTGTGGTGCGTGATGATCATGATGTTTCATCTTGCCTGCGGATGATTTCATCTCCCCTGCTGATGCCACAAGGTTTTTTTTTTACTGACACCTCATAAGCTACCCTTTCAGGGCAGTTGCTACGGCTATATGTATTTCTGGGTGACATTTTAGGTTTTACTAGTGTACAGGGCAGTACTAGTGTTTCAGGGTAGTTGCTAAAGCTATATGTATTTCTGGGTGACATTTTAGGTTTTACTAGTGTACAGTATTAGGTCTCCATGGAATATTTTTTTTTATTATTTTTGCACAGTTAGGGTCTTTGTTTGCAGTAGTGAAAAGAAAGTTATAGTTTGTTGGTAGATGGGAGTTAACATTTCAACACTTATGCTAATTGTAGTCTTTCTCCTTATTATGAGTAATAGTATTGTTCTGATGGCATAGCTCTTTTGGTTGGAGAGAAACTGGCGAATTCACAATTCATTAGCTCAGCTTTCAATGCAGATATTGAGGCCTTTATTTTGGGCAATATATATTTTGTTTTTGGTGCAGGCATTCAGCTTTTTTTCAGAATTGTGGTGCTATGCAACTTATGCATTAATTCATTATTTCACGTCACCTATTTAGCCACACCCCCCAACTGTCCCGCTTTATAGCGCATCCTGCTGTTCCGGATAGTTCAATGAATGTCCCACATTTCCGTAATAGATTACGGCACTGTGTTTGGGGGGCACTGTGTATGGGGGAATTGTGTATGGGGGCACTGTGTATGGGGGAAATTGGGGGCACTGTGTATGGGGGTACTGTCTTTGGGGGCAATTGGGGGCACTGTGTATGGGGGTATTGTCTATGGGGGCAATGTGTATGGGGGTACTGTCTTTGGGTGCACTTTCTATGGGTGTATTGTGTATGGGGGGGCAAAACTGGTACATAGTTATAACTCACTTATAACTGACTGCCTTCTTTCTATATTTTTATTAGATAGTACAGTATGAGGGTATAGCACATTTGCGTCTGATCCCGCCATTTCAACAATTCTGCATTTCAACAATTCTGCATGTAGGAAAGCAAGAATGGCGCTGCTGAATAGCTACAGGTGTGCACTTTCAGAAAACATATAGTTTGTGGGGGTATCTCATAAGTAAGGGGGTGTTTAGACTGAAAAACTGTATGGAGTGCACTTAGAGCGCAGCTCCAAACTTTCGAGCTGAAATTGCTCTTGTGTATTGCCCCTGTTTTGGGCTGTTTGGAGGCCGTGTCTTTTGGTGCATCCATGCATGTGGGGTATCGTTGTGTTCAGGACAAGTTGCAGATTGATATTTTAGTGGGTTTTTTTCGTTGTTATGGCAATTTCAGGGAGAAATCTAACTTTGGATCTTTTTTTTTCTTTATTTCAGGTCAAACCGCAAACTTCTACGGAGAACTGCGTCCACAGTTCTGCATGTAGGAAAGCAAGAATGGCGCTTCTGAATAGCTACAGATGTGCACTTTCAGAAAACATATAGTTTGTCACATAGTTATAGTCACAAGTAAGGGGGTGTTTAGACTGAAAGACTGTAAGGTGTGCACTTAGAGCGCAGCTCCAAACTTTCCAGCTGAAATTGCCCTTATGCATTGCCCCCTGTTTTGGGCTGTTTGGAGGCCGTGTCTTTAGGTGCACCCATGCATGTGGGGTATCGTTTTACTCGGGATAACTTGTTCTTTCATAACCTGCCTTCATTTGAAAATTTTCATTGGTGTTTTATTCTCAAATTTACTTTGGCCTTTGTGACTGTGATAGTGTTTCAGAAAAAAAAAATATATTTAAACATGGTATATGTTTTTACGCTATCTGTATGACAGGAGCTACATTTAGAGCAAAAACTACACCACAACTAAAATATAGAGGTGTGCAGTTTCTAAAAATGTGTGACTTATGGGGGTATTCCATTTCTGTCATAAGATATGCCATGTTAAAATAGAGATGGCCTTTTCATGTTTTTTTCGATGTAAAATTGCACAAAATGCTGTGTTATTATTGGGGTGTCTTCTGGACAAGAAAAGTGGGTTACCAATACATATTTGGTATTGTTGGATTCAGCAGAATCAGAATCGGGGCTTTTACAAACAGTAAAATTTTTGTAAGTTAATGTAATCGTTCTTGGAAAAAAAACACAAAATAAAAATACTTTTTTCTTTATTTCACTTTTTTTTTTAACATATTTCACTCAAAAAATGTGTTAAATCTTCAGAAAAAGTACAAAATTTTATTATAATGTTCAAGCCCAATTCGTTCTGGAAAAAACAATATATAACATGCTTTATTTCATGTAGGTTTTCTTGTCAAGAAACCAAAGCAAATGTAATGAGTGCAAAATGTCTAAAAACGGCTTGGCAGTAGATGCTCACTTTTGGGACAAATCGGCTGGCAGTGAAAGGGTTAATGGGACTGCACTAGGCAAATTCATAATGGAGAAGGACCTTGGGGTCCTTGTAGATAATAAACTTGGCTGTAGAAAGCAATGCCAGGCAGCAGCTGCAAGGGCAAACAAGGTTTTGAGCTGTATTAAAAAAAGGGGTATAGATTCACGGGAGGAGGGGGTTATTCTTCCCCTTTACAGAGCACTGGTAAGGCCCCATCTAGAATATGCTGTTCAGTTTTGGTCTCCAGTGCTCAAACGAGACATTATTGAGTTAGAAAGGGTCCAGAGAAGGGCAACTAAGCTGGTAAAGGGTATGGAAAGTCTCAGTTATGAAGAAAGACTGGCCAAGTTGGGTCTGTTTACACTGGAGAAGATGCGCTTAAGAGGTGACATGATAACTATGTATAAATATATAAGGGGATCATTTAATAACCTTTCTAATGTTTTATTTACCAGTAGGTCCTTCCAACGGACACGAGGGCACCCATTCCATTTAGAAGAAGGGAGGTTCCATTTAAATATTCGGAAAGGTTTTTTACTGTGAGAGCTGTGAAGTTGTGGAATTCCCTCCACGAATCAGTCGTGCTGGCTGATATATTATATAGCTTTAAGAAGGGGCTGGATGGATTCTTAGCAAGTGAGGGAATACAGGGTTATGGGAGATAACTCTTAGTACAAGTTGATCCAGGGACTGGTCCGATTGCCATCTTGGAGTCTAACCTGACTAATAGGGATGTAGCGAACTGTTTGCCGGCGAACTAATTCGCGCGAACATCGGGTGTTCGCAAGTCCGGAAGTTTGCAAACTTTCCGAGTATGTTCGCAATTTGGGTTCGCCTTAGCTGGCGCCAGACCAGCAGATACATGGCAGCCAATCAGGCAGCTCACCACTCCCTTCCATATATAAACCGAAGCCCAGCAGCCATTTTACATTCTGCGTGTGTGTTTGAAGAGATAGCGTAGGGAGAGAAGCTGTGCAGGGATTTGAGGGAGAGTTTAGGTAGCTTTGCTGAGTCTGACTAGTGATCTACTTTCTACTGCTCTGTATTAGCAGCATATAGGGAGAGAGCTGTCCAAGTGTGCAGGGATTTGAGGGAGAGTTTAGGTAGCTTTGCTGAGTCTGACTAGTGATCTACTTTCTACTGCTCTGTATGTAGCTGCTGTGGGCAGGCAGCTGTCCTGTGCTGATCATCTGCTGTAACCCAATAGTCCTTGTAAGGACTGCTTTTATTTTCTGATTACTGATACTCTAGTGTTCTTTTCATTGTGTACTGCAGCTCCGTCTGTGTGTGTTGGAGACAGGTGTGCTGCTCATAGTAGTGCAATAAGCACCAACCACACATGCACATCATTCTTTTTTTTTCGTATTTTTTTACTTTGCTACTGTAAATAGAGCCCAGTGCTATTAGTCTAGCTGTGTTGGGGACTGGTGTGCTGCTCCTAGTAGTTCACCACCAGCACCAACCAGAGATCACTTTTGTTTTATTATTATTATTATTTTTTTATCTTATTATTTAGATATTAGATATATATATATTAGATATATATATTAGATATAGATATTTAGATATTTATTTAGACATTCTGTCTAAAAATAACAATAATAATTCCGTGTCCAGAAACATCACCCACCTGAGTGACGTTTTTCCACCAGCAATACTATATCCACTACTGTATACTTTGCCATTGCAGGCCTTGTTGCCCACTGTCTTCTTCAACCAAGTGCCCTCTAGCTGTATGAGCTTTTTCACATTCTGTCTAAATAACAATAATAATTCCGTGTCCAGAAACATCACCTGAGTGACGTTTTTCCACCAGCAATACTATATCCACTACTGTATACTTTGCCATTGCAGGCCTTGTTGCCAGTGTCTTCTTCAACCAAGTGCCCTCTAGCTGTGTGAGCTTTTTCACATTCTGTCTAAAAATAACAATAATAATTCTGTGTCCAGAAACATCACCCACCTGAGTGACGTTTTTCCACCAGCAATACTATATCCACTACTGTATACTTTGCCATTGCAGGCCTTGTTGCCCACTGTCTTCTTCAACCAAGTGCCCTCTAGCTGTGTGAGCTTTTTCACATTCTGTCTAAAAATAACAATAATAATTCCGTGTCCAGAAACATCACCCACCTGAGTGACATTTTTCCACCAGCAATACTATATCCACTACTGTATACTTTGCCATTGCAGGCCTTGTTGCCCACTGTCTTCTTCAACCAAGTGCCCTCTAGCTGTGTGAGCTTTTTCACATTCTGTCTAAAAATAACAATAATAATTCCGTGTCAAGAAACATCACCCAAGTTGTTGTTGTTTTGTAAAAATAAAAAAAATGCCAGGCTAAGGCAGGCTGCCACACAGAGGCACTAGGGGCCGTGCTGCTATGATATCCTGTGGCCCTAGGAAATTGAGAAGTGTATTCCGAAGGCACTTACCCTAAACTCCAAAAATGCTGAAGAGGTCCCCTTGCCCGGCGTCTGACAGCTGGATTGTCTGCACTCTTAGCCCGCCAGCTTTTACCATACCAGCTGGTGGACTCTGAGGCCTTCCACAAATTTGTAGCAATTGGGACACCGCAGTGGAAGGTACCCAGCCGCAATTTTTTTTCACAGAAGGGAATACCACACCTGTACCAGCATGTGCAGAGCCAAGTCACCACATCTCTGTCATTTAGTGTTGGGGCAAAGGTCCATATGACTACTGACTCATGGTCTTCCAAGCATGGTCAGGGCAGGTATGTCACCTACACTGCCCACTGGGTGAAACTGGTGATGGCTGGGAAGCAGGGAATGCGTGGTTCAACAACAGTGGAGTTGGTGTCACCGCCACGGGTTGCATGCGGGTCTGCCACCACCTCTACTCCTCCTTTGCTCTCTAACTCGTCTTCTAACTCGTCTTCTAACTCGTCTTCTAACTTGGCTTCTTCCTCGGCTTCTTCCTCCTCTGCTGCTGTGTCCTCCTCCACACCTGTGCACCCCCAGCTCCCCATAGGCTATTCGACGTGCAAGGTACGCCGTTGTCATGCTGTCTTGGGCATGACGTGCCTGGAAAGCAGAAACCATACCGGATCTGCACTCCTGTCATCTCTGCACTCACAAGCCAATCGGTGGCTGACCCCACACCAACTGAAAATCGGAAAAGTGGTGTGTGACAACGGAAGCAATTTAACACATGTGCCCAGCATGGCACATGTTCTAAATTTGATAGTCCAATGGTTTGTCTCGAAGTACCCAGGATTGCAGGACATTCTCAGGCAGTCCAGGAAGGTGTCTGGCCATTTCAGACGTTCCTACACAGCCATGGCACGCCTTGCTGACATTCAGCGGCGGCACAAGTTGCCAGTCAGGTGTTTAATTTGCGACAGCCAGACTCGCTGGAATTCCACGCTAATGATGTTTGAACGTCTGCTGCAACAACAAAGAGCCGTCAACGAATACCTATTTGAACTGGGTGGTAGGACTGGATCTGCAGAGCTGGGGATTTTTTTCCCCCATTACTGGGTGCTTATGCGCGACGCCTGCAGGCTGATGCGCCCTTTTGACGAGGTCACAAATATGGTTAGTCGCATCGAAGGCACCATCAGTGACCTAATACCCTTTGCTTTTTTCCTGGAGCGTGCCGTGCGACGAGTGACAGATGACGCTGTAGACCAGTGTGACCAGGAGCATGAAGAGCATGATTTCTGGGCGGAATCACCAGAACGTTCCCAGGCACCTGCTGCAACGCAGGGAGAGGTGTCAGAAGTGGAGTCAGAGGAGGAAGGTGGCTTTGTGGAGGCGGAAGACCAACAGGAGCAGGCTTCCCGGGGGGCTTGTGGTCACCTTTTGGGGACCCCTGGTCTTGTACGTGGCTGGGAGGAGGAGTCCGTGGTGGATGACGACGTAGTCCTTGATAACGCGGAAGGGGAGATGGATACCTCTGCATCCAACCTTGTGAGAATGGGGTCTTTCATGCTGTCATGCCTGTTGAAGGACCCCCGTATCAAGAGGCTTCGGGAGAAGGACCTGTACTGGGTGGCAATGCTACTAGATCCTCGTTAAAAGCATAAAGTGTGTGTTGCTTGCCTGGTGCAAGGGTTCGGCATGTGGTGGAACGAGTGGACAGATTGTTGGGGGGGGCTGGGGAAGACCCGGTGGTCTTGGTACACATAGGTACCAATGACAAAGTTAGAGGAGGGGGGGAAGTCCTCAAGAACGATTTTAAAAAGCTAGGTGCGAAGTTGAGGGCGAGGACTTCCAAGGTAATTTTCTCAGAGATATTACCTGTGCCACGAGCAACATTAAGAAGGCAGCGGGAGCTTAGGGAGATTAATGCGTGGCTGAGAGATTGGTGTAGGGAGGAGGGCTTTGGGTTTCTCCAGAACTGGGCTGATTTCTCAATCGGCTACAAGCTCTTTGCCAGGGATGGGCAGCACCTCAATGATGATGGGGCAGCTGCTTTGGGGGAAAAGATGGCTAGAGGGTTGGAGGAGATTTTAAACTAGGAGTGGGGGGGGAGGGTGCAGAGGGAAATTCTGTGGTAGACAGGATAGATGAGGTAGTGGGCATAGTAAGGGAAAATGGGGGAGGAGACTTGCTTCGGGATACTGATAATGGCAGGGAGGCCCATAAGTTGTTTACACGTCATTCTCACGCCGGAACCAGTATTAAATGTATGTTTACCAATGCAAGGAGTCTGACTGGTAAAATGGGAGAGCTGGAGGTACTGGCGTTGGAGCGGAAATATGATGTGATTGGAGTTGCTGAAACTTGGTTGAATGAGTCTCATGACTGGGCAGTTAATATTGGGGGGTATACATTGTTTCGGAGGGACAGGGGCAAAAGAAAAGGAGGAGGAGTGTGTCTGTTCATTAAGCAGGAATTAAAAGCAAATATTAAGGAGGAAGTGATGGGGTTAACAGAGGGAGCTGAATCCTTATGGGTTGAGCTTCTCACAGATAGTAAAGAATCTACCAAACTAATTGTAGGGGTATGCTATAGACCCCCTAATGTAAGCGAAGAGGAGGAGGCCCAGCTCCTGTTGCAAATAGAAAAGGCTGCTAGTTTGGGGCAAGTGATAATAATGGGGGATTTTAATTACCCTGATATTGACTGGGGCAATAGTACTGCCAGGACAGTAAATGGGAACAAGTTTATAAACTTGCTGCAAGACAACTTTATGTCACAAGTTGTTGAGGAGCCAACCAGGAACCATGCTATACTAGATCTAGTGATCTCTAATGACCCAGAACGTATAGCAAATGTGCAAGTGGTTGAACCCCTGGGTAATAGTGACCATAATGTTATTTCATTTAATGTTTGGTGCAGGAAACAAATTTACACGGGGGCAACAAAGACAATGAATTTTAGGAAGGCAAATTTTAGTTCCTTAAGGGCAGCGCTTCAGGGCATAGATTGGGGCATTATGTTCTCTGATAAAAACACAGAGCAGAAATGGTTGTCATTTAAAATGATATTAAATCATTACTGTTCTCAATTTATTCCATTAATAAGAAAAAGTAGAAGTGTTAAGAATCACCCTATGTGGCTTAACTCTGAGGTAAAGAAGTTAATAGGGAGAAAAAGGAAAGCTTTTAAGAAATATAAGTCAGAGGGGACAGTAGCTGCATTTAATGATTATAAACACTATAACAAGTGTTGTAAAACAGCAATCCGGAAGGCAAAGATAGAAAATGAGGAGCGCATCGCGGCCGAGGCCAAGACTAACCCCAAAAAGTTTTTTAAGTATATTAATAGTAAAAAGATGCAGGTTGAGGGTGTGGCCCCATTGAGTTATAATAACAATATGGTTACAGCGGATACAGAAAAGGCAGATGTGCTTAACCAGTTCTTTTCTTCTGTGTATACAGTAGAGGAGCCAGTGGGCCAAGTCCCACCCAATAGCTTCACTGTTGCCTCAGCTCCAACTACACAGTGGTTGGCACAGGATATGGTGCTTAAAGGGTTACACACGATAAATGTAAACAAGGCACCTGGGCCAGATGGAATACACCCTCGGGTACTGAGAGAGCTAGGGGCAGAATTGCAGTGGCCCTTGTTTCTGATATTCTCAGACTCTCTTTCATCAGGTATGGTACCTAGGGATTGGAAGAAGGCGAATGTCATTCCCATATTTAAAAAGGGAGTAAGATCTCAGCCTGGCAATTATAGGCCTGTAAGTTTGACATCCGTGGTGGGCAAGTTATTTGAAGGCTTGTTAAGGGATCACATTCAAAATTATGTAGTGGAGAATGCCATTATGAGCAGTAATCAGCATGGCTTTATGAAGGACAGGTCATGTCAGACCAATTTAATTGCTTTTTATGATGAGGTAAGTAAGAAGCTGGACAGTGGGGATGCAGTAGATATCATCTATTTGGATTTTGCCAAAGCATTTGATACCGTTCCCCACAAACGACTGCTTTCTAAGCTAAGGTCTATTGGTCTTAGTGAAGCCGTTTGCACATGGATAGAAAACTGGCTACAGGATCGGGTACAGAGGGTGGTTGTTAATGGTACATTCTCTACTTGGAATAAGGTCCTCAGTGGGGTCCCTCAGGGTTCTGTACTGGGTCCACTTTTGTTTAATTTGTTCATAAATGACTTAGGGGAGGGTATTATGAGTAATGTATCAGTGTTTGCAGATGACACAAAACTCTGCAGACCAGTCAATTCTATCCAGGATGTGACATCCCTGCAGCAGGATCTTGACCAACTGGCAATCTGGGCAGCTAAGTGGCAGATGAGATTTAATGTGGATAAATGTAAGGTCATGCACCTGGGATGTAAAAATATGCAAGCCCCGTATACCCTTAATGGGACTGCACTAGGCAAATCCATAATGGAGAAGGACCTTGGAGTCCTTGTAGATAATAAACTTGGCTGTAGCAAGCAATGCCAGGCAGCAGCTGCAAGGGCAAACAAGGTTTTGAGCTGTAATAAAAGGGGTATAGATTCACGGGAGGAGGGGGTTATTCTTCCCCTTTACAGAGCGCTGGTAAGGCCCCATCTAGAATATGCTGTTCAGTTTTGGTCTCCAGTGCTCAAACGGGACATTACTGAGTTAGAGAGGGTCCAGAGAAGGGCAACTAAGCTGGTAAAGGGTATGGAAAGTTTCAGTTATGAAGAAAGACTGGCCAAGTTTGGTCTGTTTACACTGGAGAAGAGGCGCTTAAGAGGTGACATGATAACTATGTATAAATATATAAAGGGATCATATAATAACCTTTCTAATGTTTTATTTACCAGTAGGTCCTTCCAACGGACACGAGGGCACCCACTCCGTTTAGAAGAAGGGAGGTTCCATTTAAACATTCGGAAAGGATTTTTTACAGTGAGAGCTGTGAAGTTCTGGAATTCCCTCCCCGAATCAGTCGTGCTGGCTGATACATTATATAACTTTAAGAAGGGGCTGGATGGATTCTTAGCAAGTGAGGGAATACAGGGTTATGGGAGATAGCTCTTAGTACTAGTTGATCCAGGGACTGGTCCGATTGCCATCTTGGAGTCAGGAAGGAATTTTTTCCCCTCTGTGGCAAATTAGAGAGGCTTCAGATGGGGTTTTTTGCCTTCCTCTGGATCAACTAGTAGTTAGGCAGGTTATATATAGGCATTATGGTTGAACTTGATGGACGTACAGGTATGTCTTTTTTCAACCCAACTTACTATGTTACTATGTTACTATAAAGTGGCAGAAATGTTACCAACGTACCACAAGTCCGAAAGGATGCTGCATTTCAAAACCAGCCTGCAAAACATGTTGTACAATGCTTTTAAGGGTGATGTCACTCCACATTCCAGGGGCAGAGGTGCCGGTAATCCTCCCACGAGCACACCTGCAAGGACAATGCACTTTGGCCACTCTGTAACGTCAGACATGCAGTTTTTTCAGTCCAAGGCAGCGCCAGGACCCTTCTGGATCCAACCTCAGAGAACGCCTCGACCGGCAGGTAGCGGACTACCTGGCATTAACTGCAGATATCGACACTCTGAGGAGCGATGAACCCCTGGACTACTGGGTGCGCAGGCTTGATCTGTGGCCAGAGCTGTCACAATTTGCCATAAACTTCTTGTCTTGCCCCGCCTCAAGTGTCCTCTCAGAAAGGACCTTCAGTGCAGCAGGAGGGATTGTAACTGAGAAGAGAACTCGCCTAGGTCACAAAAGTGTGGATTACCTGACCTTTATTAAAATGAATGAGGCATGGATCTCGGAGGGTTACTGCACGCCGGAAGACTTGCATGACTCCACACACAGCTGTCCTTTAGCGTCCTCCTCCGCCACCATACAAACTAGGGTGCAAATCCTACTGGTATGAGGCATGGATCTCAGAGGGTTACTGCACGCCGGAAGACTTGTTCTGACTCCCCATGCAGCTGTCCTTCTCTGCACGCCGCATGACTCCACACACAGCTGTCCTTTAGCGTCCTCCTCTGCCACCGTACAAACTAGGGTGCCAATCCTACTGGTTTCATTTTAAGCCAAACTTTTTGGACAGGTAAATCCTGAGTTTTTCTGTCCTCTGTGCTTGGTACGCTATCTTAGTTTTTTTTAAAGGTTCCGCCTTGGGAATGGTTGTGATATCATTTATCTAACATATTTTTTCTGTCTTCTGTGCTTGGTACGCTATCTTAGTTTTTTTAAAGGTTCCGCCTGGGGCATGGTTGTGATACCATTTATCTAACATATTTTTTCTGTCTTCTGTGCTTGGTATGCTATCTTAGTTTTTTTAAAGGTTATGCCTGGGGCATGGTTGTGATACCATTTATCTAACATATTTTTTCTGTCTTCTGTGCTTGGTACGCTATCTTAGTTTTTTTAAAGGTTCCGTCTGGGGCATGGTTGTGATACCATTTATCTAACGTATTTTTTCTGTCTTCTGTGCTTGGTACGCTATCTTAGTTTTTTTAAAGGTTCCGCCTGGGGAATGGTTGTGATACCATTTATCTAACATATTTTTTCTGTCTTCTGTGCTTGGTACGCTATCTTAGTTTTTTTAAAGGTTCCGCCTGGGGAATGGTTGTGATATCATTTATCTAACATATTTTTTCTGTCCTCTGGGCTTCAGTGGCTGCGACAACAAAAAAACAAACTTTTTCAACATTTATCTAACATATTTTTTCTGTCCTCTGTGCTTCAGTGGCTGTGACAACAAAAAAACAAACTTTTTCAACATTTATCTAACATATTTTTTCTGTCCTCTGTGCTTCAGTGGCTGCGACAAAAAAACATAATTTTTCAGGAATGTACACATTCCTGATTTTTCAGGGTTCTGCAACAGCGGCAAAATCGTATCTTTTATGGTCACCACAGGTGATCAATAAAGTAGGACAAAACTGGGCCCACACTGCAGAATCAGTGTTTTTTGTTCACTTCACTGTACATTGAATTACAGTGCACGTGCGCACAAGCACTGTGACACCATTACAGAAACACACCATTACAGAAATATTCCCACCGACAGGACGAACGTCCTGGAGGTGACAAGCAACTAGTAAAAACTATTATTCGCTCACTTGACTGTATCATTAAAGCTTTTTGCGTTTTTTTTCGTTGCAGTAAACGCTGCGTTTTGTCTTTGCGTGTGAACCGGCCGTAACCTTTACACGACTTGATTGGCATGTAGACACCGGACGTTTTAAAGCAGTTTATTACACAAGTTTAGGAATGTAGTGTGATTTGTTCCCTTTACAGCACAAAACTCAACGCTGTGTCAACAACGTATTTTTCAGAGACATTTTTGCCCTTGATCCCCCTCTGGCATGTCACTGTCCAGGTCGTGGCACCCTTTAAACAACTTTAAAATCAGTTTTCTGGGCAGAAATGGCTTTTCTAGGTTTTAAAGTTCGCCTTCCCATAGAAGTCTATGGGGTTCGCAAAGTTCGCGAACGTTCGCACTTTTTGGCGGAAGTTCGCGAATGGGTTCACAAACTTTTTTTGTGAGGTTCGCTACATCTCTACTGACTAACAAATGACCTCCTATCGGCTAAAGCCAAAAAACACTACTCGCTACTAATACTTCTCGATCTCTCTGCTGCTTTTGACACTGTGGATCACCCTCTTCTCCTCCAGTCTCTCCGCTCTCTTGGCCTTCGTGACACTGCCTTAATAAATTCAGATATCAGCATTCAGATGAAATTTAAAGCTAAATGAGAGGATAATATCTCTCAAAGATAGTGTGTAGAGGGAGAACAATAGCGGCCCAAGTACAGAGCCTTGGGGTACCCCCACATTAAGTGGAACTGGAGATGAGGTTTTTTTTGCATAGGAGACAGTGAAGGATCGGTAAGAGAGGTAAGAAGAAATCCAGGATGCAGCCTGATTACGGATACCAATCGAATGCAGAATTCACATCAGGAGGGAGTGGTCAACTGTATCAAACGCAGATGATAGATCAAGAAGGATTAGTATAGAAAAGTGACCTTTGGCTTTGGCAACCTGAAGATCATTTGTAACTCTGCACAATGCCATCTCAGAAGAGTGCACAGGCCGAAAACCAGATTGCAGCATGTCCAACAGATTATGGGCGTTTAATAATACGGGTGAAGACGATACATTCTAAGATTTTGGAGGCAAGCGGTGGCTGTTTTATTTTTTGGCTATAACCCGTTGTACTGTTTTATCATTGATCCTAAATAAACGTAATAGTTTAATTAATTTTTAAAGTGAAAACTTTATTTTGATAGACAAAACATAATCCTTGCAGTATAGTAGAAACTATTAAACAGCAGTCCCATATTAAATACAAACTTAAGCATAGGCTTATTAGCATTTTTAACATTATATTTCATGCATATGTGATACCCATTATTTGAATAAATCATTAGAATGAATCTTAGCTTGGATTTGCTTTAAAGTTTACATGATTATATATAATAGTTCAGGGTCTATTTACTTCATGATATGGGTAGTCAAATAGGACAGTGAGTCATAGAACAAAGAGATCATTACTTATTATGCATTTAAAGACATGACATCAGCATCAAAGGAAAATAATAGGTTGCACAAGGGTATAGCTGACACTCAAAACTAAAATAATTGCATTTCATTTGGTATTAACTAAATAACAGAAAATATAGAGTTCAAAATCCCTGCAGAACTGCAGAAGAACGTAAAAATATATTAGAAGTAAATGGATCTGAGTGCTGGCTAACAAAAAGTCTCAACTACAGAAACATTATTGTCAGTTAAGTGTTGGTAAAGTAAGTCATTTAATCTGTGTATCCTCCAGCACCACAATAATATTACACAATGAGGCAATCTGGATTCACCCTTGTACTGGCACTTTTAAATTACATATACACAGTATATTGTGAGTAGGTCCCCAATTTCAGTTTAGCCTACTTCTTTGTTAAAGGAGAAATAAAGGTAAAAACTAAGTAAGCTTTATCAGAAAGGTCTATGTAAATACAGCCATAAGCACTCACAGAAACACTGCACTGACTTCTCTGAAAAAAGATTTGCTGTATTTGTAATTCCTGTGCCAGAGACACGCAGCTCTCTGTTCTCTGCTCTCTCCTGCACCCCCCTCCCTCAAGAATGCTAAGAACTCACTCTACCCCTTATGAATGTGGATCTGACCCAATTAGCAGGAAGCTGACTCATAGTCTTACAAACTGAGCATGTTCACTTGGTCTGGGTGTCTGTGCAGGAGTGAGGCATTATGGGAACTTTCTTTACACAGCTCAGTGTTTTTTCTTCCTGTTTGGCTTCTGATCTTCTGAACAGGTGAAATATGGGGAGACTTAAGGGCACTATTGAGACAACTGAAGGTATGCCTGCAGCTTGAGATTAACTCTTTACTAGCCTTTCCTTCTCCTTTAAGATTTCATTTAAGCTAAACTTTCGTTTAAGCTAAAATCTGTTCTAATACATAGAGTGTTTCATGGGCTATTATAAATGAGCTGGGGTTGGACTTGGATTCTAGGTAAATTAAGTAGGGATACCCCGAATCCTTCATGAAAGATTATACGGAATACTGAACTGAATCCGAATCCTGATTTACATATGCAAATTAGGCTACGGAGGAGTTAAAGAGAAATTTAAAAAAAAGGAAAAAAAAATCAGCTTCCATGTTTATGTGATAAAAAGTCACATGATTTTAAGGATTCAGATTTGGTTTGGCCAGGCATGTGGATTTGGCCAAATCCCATTCCTGCTGAAAAAGGCCAGATCTTGGTCAAATGAAGAACCCAATTCTGGATTCGATACATCCCTAAAATTAAGGGGCACATTTACTAAAATGCGTTTTTTTTAAGACAGTGAATAGGGGGGTCATTACCATAATATTTAAAAAGTTAATGCCCTGGACTCTCCTTTATGAAGGAGGATCATTCTGGAAGCATTGTTTAATACAGAATATAAGGGAGAGCGATGGGAGTTAGCAAGGCCATTTAGTAGCAAGTTGCAGTAGTTTAGTAGAGTAAGGGGCTGATTTACTAACCCACGAATCCGACCCGAATTGGAAAAGTTCCGACTTGAAAACGAACATTTTGCGACTTTTTCGTATGTTTTGCGATTTTTTCGGATTCTTTACGAATTTTTCGTTACCAATACGATTTTTGCGTAAAAACGCGAGTTTTTCGTATCCATTACGAAAGTTGCGTAAAAAGTTGCGCTTTTTCGTAGCGTTAAAACTTACTCGAAAAGTTGCGCATTTTTCGTAGCGTTAAAACTTAAAAGGTGCAAAGTTTCGCGTAAGTTTTAACGCTACGAAAAAAGCGCCAACTGCCTACCAATGCTACCTCAAACTTAACCTAGCTAAAACAGAGCTCATGGTCTTCCTGCCCAAACCTAGCCCTTCTCCTCCTTTCACCATTACTATTGACGGCATGTCCATTAACCCTGTTAATTCAGCACGCTGCCTTGGGGGTCGTCTTTGACCAGTCCCTCTCCTTCTCTAACCATATTAATAACACTGCCAAAACCTGCCGCTTTTTCCTCCGCAATATTGCCAAGATATGCCCCTTCCTTTCACAAGTATCAGCTAAAACACTAATCCATGCCCTTATCCTTTACCGCTTAGATTACTGCGATCTCCTACTAACCGGCCTCCCAGACTCCCACCTCTCTCCCCTGCAATCAATCTTAAACTCTGCTGCCAGGATCCTCCTGCTCTCTCCTAAGAGGGAACCTGTTCAGCCTCACTTAAGCTCTCTGGCATGGCTGCCTGTTAAGCAAAGGATAGCTTACAAAATCCTTCTGCTAACATTCAAAGCCCTTCACTCCTCTGCTCCTCACTACATTTCTTCACTGATTCTCTGCACGTTCCTGGTCATCTCCTCCGCTCCTCTCAGAGCCTCCGTCTTTTTACACCATCCACACCCACTGTGCTTTCTCATCTTAAACCTTTATATCTCTCTGCTCCTTACCTCTGGAACTCTATCCCTGAATCTTTCTGTAGGGAACACTCACCCACTCTCTTTAAGATTAAACTCAGATGCTACCTTCTGGAGCACTAAAACATTATTTTACCCAGTCCTGCGCTTAAGAGCAAATGCCCATACCTGGTGCACTCTTACCTTCCAATTTGTGCCTATATGTTACCCAACCACTTAGTCTGTAAGCTCTACGGGGCAGGGACCTCCTTCCTACGGGGTCTCATACCACATGGCACTTATTCCCTGTTTATTTATACTTATTTATTGTATTTACTATAACACTTGTCCTCACTGTGTGTAATTGTGTATATTGTAAGATTGTACAGCGTTGCGTACCCTTGTGGCGCTTTATAAATTAAGTTATACATACATACATACAACGCTACAAAAGCATTAATATATTTTATGTAGGTCTGGAACTGAAGGTGGTCCTTCCAAAAAGGTTTTCTTCAGCACTTATGAGGAATTACTCATGCCTCTTATCCATGGAGACTGCATGACTGGTGTCACTGGAGTATTTGATTCGGACAGAAATGTCACCAAAGTTAGGTCTAATGACACTCATAGAAATGTATTTTCCCTTGCAGAGAAGCTCATTATTAATGAAATACAATGTTTTGTAAAATAGATCCAAGGTTCAAGAGGTCACTCGACTGTACAGTCAGCAAGCCAGCTCCGCAGAGAACCCCAACAATCGCCTGGAATGGAAAAGAGAGTGTTTATTGTTGATGATAATGCAAGACAGTGTCCTGAAAATGTAAGTGATTATGCTGTATTTTCTGATGATACCATTGACCCTGGTAATGATAACAATGCTAACCCCTCAGAATGGCCACAACAAACACTTGTTAAACATAAGGTCAAGTCCACAAATACTACTGTTACCCCAAAAATAATTCAACCTGAAAAAAATCATTCCCATACCTCAATTACCAAATATCTCTCATGAAAAAAATGCATGTTGTTCATCTTGATCTGTGTATCGCCACAACATCTGACAACAAGAGTCAGGTATGACAAGCCTCATACGAGGTAGCTCTGTTAAAGATGCATGAGCATTACTTAAAGGTCCAGGAGCAACATATTTCTATGTTGGAAAAACAAAATGCCATTTTAGATAACATGAGTAATTGTCAACAGGACTTGAACAAAAAGTTGCTAAGTGTTACAGATAGCAGTCGAGTACTGCCAACACGCTCTTGTAGGAAAGATAGTGCTGGTAGCTCAGCCAATTTCACAAAAAAAAATAATTTGCCATGTTTTGTTGAAATGCTAAGGGGCAGATTTGTTTA
This sequence comes from Xenopus tropicalis, assembly GCF_000004195.4. NCBI lineage: Eukaryota > Metazoa > Chordata > Amphibia > Anura > Pipidae > Xenopus > Xenopus tropicalis. The sequence continues at coordinate 87,815,387 of NC_030677.2, read as the reverse complement.
TAGTGTTTAATTAGAGTTCCTCACTGTAAATTTTCAAGAAAAGAGTTTTTTTTATTTTTCATGGCAAAATTTGGTATTAATCAATAATGTTACTAAACATTAGTCCTATTAGATTATAGTGCTATGTAAATAAACATTTCTCTTTTTACTGTTAATGCAGAAATGTTGCATATTGCCACTCACTACTGCTGAGCTCAATAAAATAAATGAGCATTTTTTTGGAAATGTGCAACTATTTACACTGGAAATAAAAACAGTATTGTTTGAGATGTTGTTTTGTGTTTCTTTTTTATATTAGAAAAGATTGTAGGTACTTACACGCAAAGTAATTGTTTACGAATTCTGCCCGTACTCGATTGCCTCTGTCATCTGCACTTTGTATACAATGTATGGGATGAATTGGGTCATTTAGGTCATCAGCCACAAACCCAGGCAATCCATGCCGGTTGGCAATATTGTGAAGTACAGCACAGGCTTCTAAAATTTGCGCCACTTTACTGGGGCTGTACATCAGACTTCCTCCCGGCTTTTCAGAACCCCAAATGTTTTCTCAATTACAGACTTCGCTCTGACATGTGCTTCATTAAAAGCAGATTCTGCCCTTGTATGCGGCCTGGGTATCGGAGTCATTAGACACCGATAACAAGAGTAGCCAGCATCTCCTGAAATAAAATAAGATATAATAAGTTGCTGAAATCAAGCTGCTTTCAGTCTCCCACTGTGAAAAGAGGGACCGCTTGTAACGGATGTGACAGTGTGAGACTGATAGCTGACACTACAAGCAGAAGCTTTCAGTCTCCCATTGTCAAAAGAGGGCCACTTGCAATTGCAACCCATGCTTATGGCAGGCAGGCCCTGGTTTCACAGCGGGAGACAGAAAGCAAATCTAGGAAACTTCTGATAGACATGACACAAATACTTACCAAAAAGTCATTCATAAAGCATTTGTCCAATTTGAAAATCAGCATATAGTCTGGACTGCTTGAGAATGTAAGCATCATGTGAGGAGCCTGGAAATCCTGCACAATACTCATATAGTTACATAGTTACATAGGGTTGAAAAAAGACCAGAGTCCATCAAGTTCAACCCATCCAAGTAAACCCAGCACACACAACCCACACCCACCAATCCATACACCCACATACACAAACCAAACATACAACCACCAACACTAACTGTAGATATTAGTATCACAATAGCCTTGGATATTCTGATTGTTCAAGAACTCATCCAGGCCCCTCTTAAAGGCATTAACAGAATCTGCCATTACCACATCTCTAGGAAGGGCATTCCACAACCTCACTGCCCTCACCGTGAAAAACTACCTACGCTGCTTCAAATGGAAGCTCTGTTCCTCTAATCTAAAGGGGTGACCTCTGGTGCGTTGATTGTTTTTATGGGAAAAAAGAACATCCCCCATCTGACTATAATCCCCTCTAATGTACTTGTACAGAGTAATCATGTCCCCTCGCAAGCGCCTCTTTTCCAGAGAAAACAACCCCAACCTCGACAGTCTAACCTCATAGTTTAAATCTTCCATCCCCTTTACCAGTTTAGTTGCACGTCTCTGCACTCTCTCCAGCTCATTAATATCCTTCTTAAGGACTGGAGCCCAAAACTGCACTGCATACTCAAGGTGAGGCCTTACCAGGGACCTATAAAGAGGCAAAATTATGTTTTCATCCCTTGAGTCAATGCCCTTTTTTATACAAGACAGCACTTTATTTGCTTTAGTAGCCACAGAATGACACTGCCTGGAATTAGACAACTTGTTATCAACAAAAAACGCTAGATCCTTCTCCATTAAGGAAACCCCCAACACACTACCATTCAGTAGATAGATCGCGTTTATATTATTTCTACTAAAATGTATAACTTTGCACTTATCAACATTGAACCTCATTTTCCAGTTTGCTGCCCAGTTTTCCAATTTTGTCAAATCGCTCTGCAAAGCGGCAGCATCCTGCATGGAACTCATAGTTTTGCATAATTTTGTGTCATCAGCAAAAATAGAAACAGTACTGTCTATGCCCACCTCCAGGTCATTAATAAACAAGTTAAAAAGCAAAGGACCAAGGACTGACCCCTGCGGTACTCCACTAACCACACTGGTCCAATTAGAAAATGTTCCATTTACCACCACTCATTGTAATCTATCCTTCAGCCAGTTCTCTATCCAATTACAAATCTTATGTTCTAGGCCAATATTCCTTAATTTGATCATTAACCTTCTGTGAGGTACTGTATCAAACGCTTTAGCAAAGTCCACTTTTATTCAGCCATAAAGGTTTTGCTTTGCAATGCCTCTCCTTGCTTACAAAGGGAATATACTGTTGTGTATACCTGCAAAGTTTTAAAGATGTTCCATTTTCCTTCTGTGTCTAACCCCATGAAAAGCATTTCCCAGTTGACACATTGCAGAGATGCCCTTATACTGGCAAAGTCTGCACGTCTAAAATTGAGCGTTTTAGTTACTCCCTTATAGCGCTGTCTCTGCAGCATTATCTCAAAGGAGACCATGTTGTGATCACTGTTCCCCAAATCCTCACCCACACAAATGTTAGAGATGAGTTCATTATTATTAGATATTACCAGCCATTAAAGTCCCCCATAATAACAACTTGACCCAGTTTTGAAGCCTCCTCCATTTGCAACAATAGCTGGGCCTCATCCACCTCATCTATACGGGGTGGTTTTAGCATACACCAATGATCATTTTCTTTGTGACCTTCAGCCCTACTGAAATTTCTACCCAAAGAAATTCGACGTTTTCATTGGTGATGTCTTTATTACATGGCTTTAAATCTGACTTTACATAAAGACAAACTCCTCCACCCTTTTTAATCTCTCTGTCCCTCCTAAAAAGTGTATAACCAATTAAATTCACAGCCCAGTCACATTTATCATCCCACCAGGTCTCAGTCATACCAATTAAATCATAATTTTCAATACATGCAATAGCTTGCAGCTCCCCTAATTTACCCGACAAGCTTCGCGCATTAGCCAGCATGCAGCGGAGATTACTACTTCTCCCTCTAATGTTTACATTAGCTAACGGAGAGTTAGAGCCAAGGCAAATATTAGACTGTTTTCCTTGTAACAGAAGCTCCTTATCTGATAAACTATATGCCCCCCTCACTCCTCCCCCACAACCCTTTGCTAGTCCCCCTGCCCCGTCTGCACTAACTTTCCTATAGAACTCTAGCTCACCCACCACCCCCTTGTCTAGTTTAAACACTCCTCCAACCTCTTAACCATTCTCTCCCCTAGCACAGCAGACCCCCTTCCATTGAGGTGCAATCCGTCACGGCTGTATAGATTGTACCCCAAGGCAAAGTCAGCCCAGTGCTCTAGGAACCCAAACCCTTCCTTCCTACACCAAGACTTTAGCCACGCATTTAGCTCCCTAAGCTCCCGCTGTCTCCCTAAACTTGCACGTGGCACCGGCAAAATTTCCGAAAAAATGACATTGGAGGACCTTTGCTTAATCTTAGAGCCTAGATACCTGAACTCACCCTTTAAGGTCCCCCACCTACTGTTCATTTTGTCGTTAGTACCGATATGTACCAAGACAGCCGGGTCATGCCCAGCCCCTCCTAATAATGTGTCAACCCGATCAACCACATGCCGAACCCTGGCACCAGGAAGACAGCAAACTGTCCGGTTGAAGCGATCCGCTTGACAGATTACCCTGTCCACTTTCCTCATGCAATTCATGTTAGTGTCACAGACGATTTGTATATTGAGAAAATGGTAACTTTTGCGACACCGGAAAATATACTCTGTCTAGGGGGGATTAAATGCCACATGGGTGTAATCTACGGCACCTAACACATTTGGGATGCCAGTCACACAATAGAACTGTCTTTTTATGGTGTTCCAGTCATTTCTATTGGTGGAACACTGGATATAATTACCAGACACTGAACGTATTGCATCCTGGACCTGGCCAAGGCACCGTGAAAATGTGGGCTGTGACACTCCACCATATATCCCTCCAACTTTCTGAAATCTTCCTGTGGCACAAAAATAAAGGGAGCACAGATGTTTGACAATGCCAGGAACAGCATGGCTTCTGTGTGTTAGTGGCTACAGATACAGCTCCAGCACCTCATTCAGGCTATAGATTGCTGCTCTATTTAACCTATAGCACCTCACTATTTCCTCCTCTGATAATCCTCTAGAGTTGATCTTTCCTTGAAAACTAGAGGATGCATGACTCTAGGATGATCACATACTCATGCAATATGAGTAGTAACACATGCGAAATTACTTTGATGAATCAGTTCTTAATTATGGAACAATTTTCAGTACAGTAATTTCCAGAACGGTAGTTTTCAGAAAGTAATGGTTACGTGTCTAATAGTGTGTGCTAATATCGCGTGCTACGAAATAACGCATAAATATATTGCATGCTTTAAAATAACTCTTGAAAATGTTTTATTGCAGCATAAATAACGACAACAATCACTTCTTAATTCAGTCTTTTTTGTGAATCAATCGTTAATTCTCCAAATATAAGAAGTGATAATATTTTTAAAACATGCTGAAAATAACATTTGTTTTTTCTATGCGTTAAGCATTAACAACCTGTAGTGAATCAGCCCCATAGCAGCAACAAATCTCTTCCAATCCAGTCAGCACACAAAACGCAAGTACAGAAAAAAAAGACTTAGGGCAGTGGCACACGGGGAGATTAGTCGCCGCGATAAAGCTTCATACCATGGGCAACTGATCTCCCTAATGTGCCACTGCCCTAAGGGGTGTGGTTGTATCTATAATCACTGAATGTGTAATTGCTATGTTACTATTCTGTCCAGTCAACAGTGTGGGGTGGGAAAATACCTTCTTATAAAGGATGCCATTGTTAACCAGGGAAAAGCTTTTTATTCTTATACTTACATTTACCAATCTTTGACACCAATTTTAACATTCAGAACAATACATATTTTTGTTCAAAGAAAAAATTACTCCATGCATAATTTGCAGAAATGTAACAATGTCTGTGAGAATGTACTGCTCTGTATGTGACAGGTAAAAGTTATTAGCATCCAGATACATTCTTTTTTGAAAAATGTAGCTCTGCCATTTTGCTCTTGGCTCCAGGCAACCCTGTGCCACCCTGAAAGGTGCAAAGTACAAATATATTTAAATTTCTGTACTGCACTTGTGCCTAGTTTTATTATGTGTAGGGGACAACTTGGCCCACACCAGTCATTCTATCTTTCATTCTCCTATAAAAATAAAGTACCATTGCCCTAAGCTATCAAACGTTAAATGTGTGTATCCCCCAATAAAAAAAAAATCCTGTGTTTAGATTTGGTTGACAGAATCCAAAAAAGCTATCTATTCAACCACTAAAAGTCTTGTAATTTGGATAAAGTTCCAGTCTGGATTGTTGTAATCTGGACATAAAAGAAATAATAGTAACCAAATCTGGGAGTGTCAAGAGTCTCCCATCTATTCAAAAACTAACTCCTTATCTTGAGCACAGTGACATTTCTACCATAGAGGCAGGGGGTGCAAGAGTTTTTAGGTAAGGTGCAGGTGCCATGAGTGAATTGGGGGTGCTAGCCAGACTGCTGGTGCCACAAAACACTAATAGCTTCTACATCATTTCCTGCTGCTGCCATTTTTGTTTGAGAAGTGGGAAAAAAAAAACATTTTTTTATCATTTCTTCATAAAGTACAGTTTACTGTTCACAAATAATGCTTCATCTTTGCAAAATCACTGTGCTAGGACTCTAGCATTGTTATATTTACATTTACATTAAAAAGGCCTACTCTGGAGTTATGTTTACAATCATCATAGTCAGTTACAAACCCTGATTCAGACTAGAAGTTATGTGTATTTAAGTATAAGCTATGCAACATTGAATTTAGCCAATTAAAAGTAAGAAACCGTTTTTGCAGAGCTCATTTATTTGCAAGGAATGACTGAAGTACAAACTTCTATAAAGTTTACTGGAACCATGAAAGGGAAAAGAATGACTAATCAGGTAATTACTTTTTATCCTAACTGAAACTGCAAGATTTAGAGCCTTCTCACATGACACAATCCTCCCCCTTTGTGATAGATTACATTTCAGATTTTAGAGATTACAAGGCCCGAAAGCAATAAACTGTATGGTATGGTGACTTATGCAATTTTCTTTAATGGTTTTATATTTCCCTTCATAGGACCAGGAATGGAAAAATGCTGATACCAGACAATGCAGAGTATACCATACTGTTGTCAAAATAAACAATAGCAGGGAAATAAAGGGGCTGTTCTTGGAGAAGGTATGCTATGGCAACCAAATGGTCTCTGTACCACATAGTGAAAATGAATCAAACATGTATGTATGTATATCTTTATTTATAAAGCGCTACTTATGTACGCAGCACTGTACAGTAGAATACATTAATACAAACGGGGTTATTAAGATAATAATAGCTAAATACAAAGTATAACAATAAATACAAGATACAGTTGCAATAAGTTAAGAGTCAAAGACACAAGAGGATGGAGGTCCCTGCCCTGTATAGCTTACAATCTATATGGGAGGGTAACTTACAGACACAAATAGGCAAATATAAGTGCTGTAGGTCACAGTGGGTGACACTACAATATAAGTGCTAGTTCCCAGATCAGGTGCTGTGCGAGTGCTCCAAAAGGTAGTCTTTAAGTTTAATTTTAAAAAATCTGAGGGAGGATTCTCTCCGGAGAAAATCAGGGAGGGCTTTCCAAATGTAAGGGGCAGCAAGGCAGACAGGTTTAACCCTTTAAGTGCCAGCCGAATTCGTCATTTCAGTTCCCCCCAGTGCCAGACGTTTTGTGAACATTCTGTGCTCTCTCAATGTAGGGGCTTTTACTGGGGGCAGGGTTAAGTTTAGGTAGGCAAACTATATATTGTTTTTTTCAGGAGAACCTGAGCTTTCCAAATCTACCTGAGTTTTTGTGTATTTCCACTTCTGGAACAAGATTTAGAGCTTGAAATACAAAAAAAAAAAGAAAAAATGCTATTTTTCATGATATAAGGATTTCTACCAGAAACACATTTTATTTTATGGACAAAAATTCAACTGATTTGGAAAGCCTCATGTCTCCCGAACGTGCCAATACCTGATATGTATAGTTTTATTGAGATTTCTGACTTCTATAGATCAAAAACTCCCAGCAGTAAATTACTAAATTTTCAAAGCATTACAGCAGAATACGGCATACTTTACATTCCAAAGCCAAAAATCCTGGAACATTAGGTTTACCCCAGGAAACCATACATTTTTGAAAACTACACATTCTGACGAATCCGAAATGGGTAACTATGTCTTCCAACTCCTAAGTACCAAACGGCAATGCTTTACTGAATTTAGCATTTTCTATAAAAAATTATGAAAATTCTAAAAAATCACCTCAAATCTTCAATTTTCAAGCACCTTATCTCCCACATAACATTAGGTACGAAGAAAACACACCCTAAATATGAAAGCCAGGGGTCCACTGAACAGTTTGATGCCCATTGTGCATAGGATCACCGATGTATCTGGAATTTAGAGACCCCAAAAGGAAGTTAGTACATACAAATTGCCCAGGAGATCTCTTTAGCTACTGAAAATTCAACACATTTACTGCATTTTCTGTGGGGTAAAAACACAAAAAAATACATTTACCCCCCAAAATCATATATTTTTGGAAAGTACACATTCGGGCGAATTCAAAATTGGTACCCATGTCTTTCTACTCCAAACTACAGAGTCGCAGTGCTTTCCCAAAATTGCTAGTTTTGGTGAAATACCTGAAAAACACATCAAATCTTCCACTTTCAAGCACCATATCTCCCACATAACATTAGGTACCAAGAAAACACACCCTAAATATGAAAGCCAAGGGTCCGCTGAACAGTTTGATGCCCATTGTGCATAGGATCAGCACTGTATCTGGCATTTAGAGACCCCATAAGGACGTCAGTGCATAGAGATTGCCCCAGAGGTCTCTTTAGCTACTGAAAATTCAACACGATTACTGCATTTTCTGTGGGGTAAAAACACACAAAAATACATTGACCCCCCAAAACCATATATTTTTGGAAAGTACACATTCGGGCGAATTCAAAATTGGTACCCATGTCTTTCTACTCCAAACTACAGAGTCGCAGTGCTTTCCCAAAAATGCTAGTTTTGGTGAAATACCTGAAAATCACATCAAATCTTCCACTTTCAAGCACCATATCTCCCACATAACATTAGGTACCAAGAAAACACACCCTAAATATGAAAACCAGGGGTCCGCTGAACAGTTTGATGCCCATTGTGCATAGGATCACCGATGTATCTGGCATTTAGAGACCCCAAAAGGAAGTTAGTGCATACAAAGTGTATACACTGCAATATAAGCTACCGGCATGTGCATTATGCGGCATAAGACCCCCTAACAGTAAGGAGACCCTAGAAAACCATATATTTTCCGAAAGTACACATTCTGACAAAACAAAAATGGGTAAATACATCTTTCTACTACAAACTACCAAACTACAAAGCTATGCTAAACAGAACGGTTTTTATGACATTTCTGAAAATTGTCACAAAGCTTGCATTTTACCCCATTATGTACCCCCACATTTTGTACCGTATCAACATAAAACATTCTAAATATGAACGCCAGGGGTCTACTGAACAGTTTGATGCCCTATATGCATAGATTTACCAAACTATGTGGGATACAGGAGCACCCAAGTAAAAATAGTGCATATGAATTTTCACATAAGATGCTTCGGCTCATGCAGTTTTTGCACCCGGTATGTGTATTATGTGCCATACGACCACCTAACAGTAAGGAGACCCTAGAAAACCATATATTTTCCGAAAGTACACATTCTGACAAAACAAAAATGGGTAAATACATGTTTCTACTACAAACTACCAAACTACAAAGCTATGCTAAACAGAACGTTTTTTATGACATTTCTGAAAATTGTCACAAAGCTTGCATTTTACCCCATTATGTACCCCCACATTTTGTACTGTATCAACATAAAACATTCTAAATATGAACGCCAGGGGTCTACTGAATAGTTTGATGCCCTATATGCATAGATTTACCAAACTATGTGGGGTACAGGGGCACCCAAGTAAAAATAGTGCATATGAATTTTCACATAAGATGCTTCGGCTCATGCAGTTTTTGCACCCGGTATGTGTATTATGTGCCATACGACCACCTAACAGTAAGGAGACCCTAGAAAACCATATATTTTCCGAAAGTACACATTCTGACAAAACAAAAATGGGTAAATACATCTTTCTACTACAAACTACCAAACTACAAAGCTATGCTAAACAGAACGGTTTTTATGACATTTCTGAAAATTGTCACAAAGCTTGCATTTTACCCCATTATGTACCCCCACATTTTGTACCGTATCAACATAAAACATTCTAAATATGAACGCCAGGGGTCTACTGAACAGTTTGATGCCCTATATGCATAGATTTACCAAACTATGTGGGGTACAGGGGCACCCAAGTAAAAATAGTGCATATGAATTTTCACATAAGATGCTTCGGCTCATGCAGTTTTTGCACCCGGTATGTGTATTATGTGCCATACGACCACCTAACAGTAAGGAGACCCTAGAAAACCATATATTTTCCGAAAGTACACATTCTGACAAAACAAAAATGGGTAAATACATGTTTCTACTACAAACTACCAAACTACAAAGCTATGCTAAACAGAACGGTTTTTATGACATTTCTGAAAATTGTCACAAAGCTTGCATTTTACCCCATTATGTACCCCCACATTTTGTACCGTATCAACATAAAACATTCTAAATATGAACGCCAGGGGTCTACTGAATAGTTTGATGCCCTATATGCATAGATTTACCAAACTATGTGGGGTACAGGGGCACCCAAGTAAAAATAGTGCATATGAATTTTCACATAAGATGCTTCGGCTCATGCAGTTTTTGCACCCGGTATGTGTATTATGTGCCATACGACCACCTAACAGTAAGGAGACCCTAGAAAACCATATATTTTCCGAAAGTACACATTCTGACAAAACAAAAATGGGTAAATAAAACTTTCTACTACAAACTACCAAACTACAAAGCTATGCTAAACAGAACGGTTTTTGTGACATTTCTGAAAATCGTCACAAAGCTTGCATGTTGCCCCATTATATACCCCACATTTAGTAACGTACCAACATAAAACACTCTAAGTATGAACGCCACTAGTCTACTGAACAGTTTGATGCCCAATATGAATAGATTTACCAAACTATGTGGGGTACAGAGGATGCCAAATTGAAATACAGCAGACAAAATGTCCATGTGCAAAGACAAGTAACAAAGGACAATGTAAAAAGCAATAAAATTGATAAAGATAAAAAAAAATCACTAAAATCATTTTTTTTTTTTGCCTAATAATATCTGCGGGCAGAATAACAGTTTGAGTATTTTGGCTAGGGCAAATAAGTTTTACAGACAAAGTCAAGCGAACAACAACTATGCATAACTGAAAATGCTATAAAATGGCTAAACATGCAGTAAAATACCCAAAAATCCACCAAAATCACAGAAAATGTAGTAGAAACACCAAAATAATACACAAAAGGTATTGCGCAGTGCGGTTAGCGAATACACTATCCGCAATGGCAATAAAACATTTTTTTCAGGCAAGAATAAAAACGATGCGATTAGAAAAAAAAAAATAATTACAAAATTACATAAGTGTGTAAGTGTGTGTGTAAAATGTGTTTTGTGTGCATGTGTGTGAGTATGCAACCAAGTGTGAGTTTTCTCTAAGTGCTGTAAGTGATGAATGTTTGAAAACCTCCCAAAAATGCATGTGTGTGTGTGTAAGTGTGAGTATAAGTGTGTATTAGTGTAATAAATGTGTGATTGTGTGTTTGTGTGTGTATTTGCCACTTACTTGGGGTCTAGAAGATCAGGATCTGCAGGAGAAACTCGATCTGGCACAGCAGCAGTAGATCATGTGAGGGGGCGTGTCAGGAAGCAGGGGGGCCAGAGGGGGAAGCTGCGGAAGGGAGAGGAGCTGCACAGAAAGCCACGTGGATGGCAGGTAAGTTGTATGTGGCCCCTGGGTGATCGCTACCCAGGGGCCACTCGTTCCCCACCTCTGACTATTGTCTGGAGGCTGGGGAACGAGTGGGGAGTGAAGGAATGGCTTGAAAAGCCATTCCTCCGCTCCCAAAACCGGAAGTGCAGCAGGACGTAGAATCTACGTTCTGTGGCACTTTGGTCCTTTGATACACAGGACGTAGATTCTACGTCCTGTGGCACTAAAAAGGTTAAGGCGAGAAACTGCAGTAGTAGTGGGGGGTTCAACCAAGCGGTTGCTTTGTGGGGAACAGAGGAGTTGACCAGGAACATATGGAGACACAAGAGAAGAGATGTAGTGAGGAACAGAGGAATAGAGGGCTTTGAAGTGTAACCCTATCCTCACCGCTTCTGGCACTTTTGACAGTGTTACACTCCACATGTGGCGTTTACCTGATGGCACGGGACAAACCTGAATCACTCCGCAGTGGTATTGGGAGAGACTGGGTACCTGGTACTTATTAGCGCAGTGCCTCCACCTAGTGGGATCCGGGAGTGCACCTACGGGTGGCCCCACTAGGAACAATAATAATGCACATACAGTACTTGATAAACGAAATAACTTTTATCTGGAATAAAGGGGAAACTAATACATATAACACTCCTATCAAAGTGGCAATAAGGGCCTTACTAATTAGCTTTGCCAGCACAAGCTATCTCACTAACTATGTACAGTCCTTTAGCTCAGTCCAAAGGAAAGTTTATATACTTTAAATCTTCAAGCGCTCCTTTATTACTTTCACTTTAATGATACTCACTCCAGGGATCTCTTTGGGCGATTCACACAGAATCTTCAGGTGAGTCCAGCACTCAAAGCCATGCAGTGCGACTACTAGCCCCTTTAGATACTCAGATGGGATTCCCCTGCAGGTGTTTGTTCCTCCAGTCAGGACTCCTCACAGGATCTCTGTCTCTCCAGGTACAGGATCTGCCTTCCCTGTACCAGCCTGTTCCAAAGGCCAGCTTCTTCTTGTGCAGCTCCTCTCTCTGAGCCCACGTGCAGCTTCTGGAGCTCTGGAGCTTTCTGTCTCCTCCCTCTGACTTCCTCTCCCAGGCTGCTTTGCAACTTCCTGCAGCCCTGAGCTTGCTGTTCACCTTGTTGCTAGGCAGCAGCTCACAGCACAAAGTCTCAGTGCCGGCTCCCCTACAGGGAACAGCAGCAGGAGGGGGGTAAGTGCAGGGACCCAGCACTACCTCCCTACAGAAGGTTAAGAGAAGGAGTTTGTAAGATATTCTTTGTTTAATAGGGGAAGTGCCTGAACTCTCCTGGATGAGAGGAGGAGAATTCTGGCAGCAGTATTTAATATAGACTGTAGGGGGAAAGATGGGAGTTAGGTAGGCCAGTTAGTAGCAGGTTACAGTAGTCAAATCGTGATAGGATCAGAGCATGCATGAGCAGCCTAGCTGTTGCAGTAGAAAGAAAGGGACGGATTTTGGCAATATTGAGTAAGAAAAAGTGACAGGTTTTGACAGTGGTGTTAATATGGTCAGAGAAGGAGAGACAGGAGTCAAAGATCACCCTCAAACAATGCGCTGAATTGACAGAGTTGATGAGGGTGCCATCAATAGAGATAGTAAAGGAAGGAGGGTAGGACCAGGTTTAGGCTAAAAGATCATTAGTTCAGTTTTTGTTAGGTTCAGTTTGAGGTGGCGTTGGTTCATGCAATTGGAGGAATTGCTAGGAGGCAGTTAGAGATTTGAGTCTCAATTTCAACTGTTAATGAAGAGGTCGAAAAATAAATTTGGATATCATCAGCATACAGATGATATTTAAAGCCGAATGAATGGATAAGATCTCCCAAAGACAGTGTGTAGAGGGAGAACAACAACGGCCCAAGTATAGAGCTTTGGGGTACCCCCACATTAAGAGGAACTGCAGATGAGGTTTTGTTAGCATAGGAGACAGTGAATTTGCATCAGGAGAATTTGCATCAGGAGGGAGTGGTCAACCGTATCAAACACAACTGAAATATCGAGGAGGATTAGTATAGAAAAGTGATCTTTGCTCTAATATATGCTCGAAGATTTTTGAGGGCAATCGGTAGAAGCGAAACAGGACAATAGTTAGAAAGACAGGATAGGTCCAGTGTGGCCTTTTTAAGGATAGGCTTGACACAGGCCTGTTTGAATGAAGAGGGGAAACTTCCAGAAGTCAGAGAAGAGTTGAAGATGTGAGTAAGAACTGAAGTAAGTTCAGAAGCACAGTGTTTAAGCAGAGGAGAAGGCATAGGGTCAAGAGAGCAAGTGGTGAGCGGAGCCGACAATAGAAGCCGGGAGACTTCAGAGACAGTTACGGGACCAAAAGAGCCAAGACATGCAGAAGGGGGCTGAGGAAGGAGGAGCTGGTTTGTATTAGTAGAGGGGGTAATCTGATTGCGGATGGACTCCACTTTGTTCATGAAGAAATCAGCAAAGTCCTGTAGAAAGTGCATAAAGGTGTCGCAGGTTGGATTTATTATTGTTTACAAGGATATTGTAATATTCCTGTTTAGCCTTTGACAAGGCAGAGTTGAGGCAGGCCAATAGGAATTTATAATGGATAAAGTCTGCTTGCTTATGGGATTTCCTCCTCCAGAAAGAGTGGGAACCTAATTACAGTAAGGTTAGAAACAGCAGAGGTTTTAAGCATCAGGGCAGAAGGACGAGGATAAGTATAAGTAGGTATGGAGCAGGGCCCGGGGTTTGGAGAGACATCCCCTGCAGCCAGCAATAGCAGGAAAAAGAGTGAGAAGATGAAAGCAGAGGATTGAAAATGAGTGCGCCTCCACATACAGACAGTAACTGTGGGACAAAGATATAGCAAGTAGTTATTTATAAAAAAGAGCTGGAGTATGTAGATGGGAGCAGGGGGGAGGATATGTGGATGGAGTATGGACAGAGAACAGGGGGTTAAAGGAACAGACCCCCTTAGGGAGCACCATGTATACAAGCAGTAGAAATGAAGTGAGTTTTGCAATTAGCAGGTGGGTCGTAATCTTGTAGCTTTTAGAAAATGGCAGTAGCAGGTGGGATGGTTCCTCAGTGCATCAGCGAATTGTTCTGCAATTTACACAGATCATACATTTCATGCAGCAGTTTGTAGTGGCTTTTCTTGTAGTTCTCCTTTGTTGAACTCCTTGTTAAACTCGTTTAGGTCACTTGTAAACTAATCACTTTGGAACGCATCACCCTTGCAAATGCTCTCCCCTAAGAAAGTCTTAATAAATAGAGAGAGAGACAAAGCTGGGCAGCACTGAACACGGGTCTGGGGATTCACAACTGATTCTAATTGATCAAGCAACAGACTAATCCTCCAGCTGTTTCAGAGGTGGGAGTATAGCAAGAGTGAAGATGAACCCAGAGATAAAGTGACTTACAGAGTTTATTTATGGAGTTTTAGGGGGGGTGTCATAAAATGTACAAAACTAAAGAGAGAGCTAATAATCTATATAATTTATATAGATAAAAGTGGTCAATTTAGCTGTAGCTTTAGGATTACCACAGCAAGCTACATCAATGACCGCAGTTTACATAGACGTTTATCTATTATAGTACAATAGTAAAGCTTTACTGGCCAGGACTTTGTGAACATATACAAACTTTTACTGTGTTTGCCATGGTAAGATGCAACTGTGCTGCATATTTTCAAAGTCAGGATGACATAAATGTTAATCAATGTCAAATTACATTTTTGTGAGATTCTTTAAATGTAAGTAAACTGCGGTCATTGATGTAGCTTGCTGTGTTAATGTGTGATAACTAGATGGCGCTGTTACATGTAAAATCTGATGTGTGGCATCCGCTTCTGCTAATGCATTGCCTGTCTATCCTTTCTTTCCTCCCAACTTGTTGACAGTTCAGCCATATTTTGTTCTAAGTAAATCTTGTTCCACTACCAGCTGCTGTGAACCTCTTTTATAATACGGAGTCCAGAATATAACAGCTAAATTGACCACTTTTATCTAGTAACTCTCTGTAAGAATGAGGACAATTTCGTAAATAGCCAATTAGGATGTTTCCCAAGGACCACATGTACAGGAGTTCAATAGTACCATGTCCTACTATAAATTTGTAAAGTTTGGATAATGTAAAGTCCCAGTGCAGACTTCTAATTAGTCTACAGAGTTGGACTATGTCCCAAAGTGTATTTTATGAGATTTGTGATCAATTGATTGTGTTGTGCTAAGGAATCATATCACCTTCACTACCTGAGGCATAACATTTTTGGCACAAATGGTGTTAATATAATGGTTTTTGCTTTTATTATTTAGCAGTATCACTTTGCACAAGGAAGGACACTTGACTAGGCCAGGCTTTACCTAAAATATTATAATTTACATTTATATTCTTTTTTTATTTTCTCTTTAGCCCTGGGCAAAATCACAATATACTCAGATACAGTCTTGCCTATTCATATTATTGTTCAACTCCCTTCTCTCCAAAGAGGACAAGTTTAAAAGATTATTGGACCATAGTTGCAGAACATTCAAAATATAAGTTTCTGTTTTATCGAATTCCATTGAGGGAATACATTCAACAACAACAACAACAACAACAAACATTTGTAAAGCGCTTTTCTCCCGTGGGACTCTATCTGTAGTGCATCTGTTCTAGTGGTGGCAATGTATGTATGTATGTATGTATATTTTTATTTATAAAGCGCTACTTATGTACGCAGCGCTGTACAGTAGAATACATTAATACAAACAGGGTGTTAATAAGATAATAGATAGATACAAAGTATAACAATAAATACAGATAAATACAGCAGCAATAAGTTAAGAGTTGAGGACACAAGAGGAAGGAGGTCCCTGCCCCTTAGAGCTTACAATCTATATGGGAGGGGTAACTAACAGACACAAATAGGCAAATATACAGTGGTGTGAAAAACTATTTGCCCCCTTCCTGATTTCTTATTCTTTTGCATGTTTGTCACACTTAAATGTTTCTGCTCATCAAAAACCATTAACTATTAGTCAAAGATAACATAATTGAACACAAAATGCAGTTTTTAAATGAAGGTTTACGTTATTAAGGGAGAAAAAAAACTCCAAATCTACATGGCCCTGTGTGAAAAAGTGATTGCCCCCCTTGTAAAAAATAACTTAACTGTGGTTTATCAATTTCAATTTTCAATTTCAATATCAATTTCTGTAGTCACCCCCAGGCCTGATTACTGCCACACCTGTTTCAATCAAGAAAGCACTTAAATAGGAGCTACCTGACACAGAGAAGTAGACCAAAAGCACCTCAAAAGCTAGACATCATGCCAAGATCCAAAGAAATTCAGGAACAAATGAGAACAAAAGTAATTGAGATCTATCAGTCTGGTAAAGGTTATAAAGCCATTTCTAAAGCTTTGGGACTCCAGCGAACCACAGTGAGAGCCATTATCCACAAATGGCAAAAACATGGAACAGTGGTGAACCTTCCCAGGAGTGGCCGGCCGACCAAAATTACCCCAAGAGCGCAGAGACAACTCATCCGAGAGGCCACAAAAGACCCCAGGACAACATCTAAAGAACTGCAGGCCTCACTTGCCTCAATTAAGGTCAGTGTTCACGACTCCACCATAAGAAAGAGACTGGGCAAAAACGGCCTGCATGGCAGATTTCCAAGGCGCAAACCACTTTTAAGCAAAAAGAACATTATGGCTCGTCTCAATTTTGCTAAAAAAACATCTCAATGATTGCCAAGACTTTTGGGAAAATACCTTGTGGACCGACGAGACAAAAGTTGAACTTTTTGGAAGGTGCGTGTCCCGTTACATCTGGCGTAAAAGTAACACAGCATTTCAGAAAAAGAACATCATACCAACAGTAAAATATGGTGGCGGTAGTGTGATGGTCTGGGGTTGTTTTGCTGCTTCAGGACCCGGAAGGCTTGCTGTGATAGATGGAACCATGAATTCTACTGTCTACCAAAAAATCCTGAAGGAGAATGTCCGGCCATCTGTTCATCAACTCAAGCTGAAGCGATCTTGGGTGCTGCAGCAGGACAATGACCCAAAACACACCAGCAAATCCACCTCTGAATGGCTGAAGAAAAACAAAATGAAAACTTTGGAGTGGCCTAGTCAAAGTCCTGACCTGAATCCTATTGAGATGTTGTGGCATGACCTTAAAAAGGCGGTTCATGCTAGAAAACCCTCAAATAAAGCTGAATTACAACAATTCTGCAAAGATGAGTGGGCCAAAATTCCTCCAGAGCGCTGTAAAAGACTCGTTGCAAGTTATCGCAAACGCTTGATTGCAGTTATTGCTGCTAAGGGTGGCCCAACCAGTTATTAGGTTCAGGGGGCAATTACTTTTTCACACAGGGCCATGTAGGTTTGGATTTTTTTTCTCCCTAAATAATAAAAACCCTCATTTAAAAACTGCATTTTGTGTTTACTTGTGTTATCTTTGACTAATAGTTAAATGTATTTGATGATCAGAAACATTTTGTGTGACAAACATGCAAAAGAATAAGAAATCAGGAAGGGGGCAAATAGTTTTTCACACCACTGTAAGTGCTGTAGGTCACAGTGGGTGACACTACAATATAAGTGCCAGTTCCCAGATCAGGTGCTGGGTGAGTGCTCCAAAAGGTAGTCTTTAACCTTAGTTTTAAAAAGACTGGGGGAGGATTCTCTCCGGAGGAAATCAGGGAGGGCATTCCAAATGTATGGGGCAGCAAGGCAGAAAGGTTTAAGGTGGGAAACCGCAGTAGTAGTGGGGGGCGCAACCAAACAATTGCTCTGCGAGGAATGAAGGAGTTGGCCGGGAACATACAGAGACGAGATGTAGTGAGGAGCAGAGGAATGGAGGGCTTTGAAGGTTAGGAGAAGAAGTTTGTAAGATATTCTTTGTTTAATAGGAAGCCACGATAAGGCCTTTAGCAGGGGAAGGGCCTGAACTCTCCTGGATGAGAGGAGGAGAATTCTGGCAGCAGTGTTTAATATAGACTGTAGGGGGGAAAGATGGGAGTTAGGGAGGCCGGTTAATAGCAGGTTGCAGTAGTCCAGTCGTGACAGGATGAGAGCATGCATGAGCAGCTTAGTTGTTGCAGTAGAAAGAAAGGGACAAATTTTGGCAATATTGCGTAAGAAAAAGTGACAGGTTTTGACAGTGGTGTTAATGTGGTTAGAAAAGGAGAAACTGGAGTCAAAGATCACCCCCAAACAACGCGCCGAATCGACGGGGTTGATGAGAGTGCCATCAATAGAGATAGAAAAGGGAGGGGGGGTAGGACCAGGCTTAGGCGGAAAGATCATTAGTTCAGTTTTTGTTAGGTTGAGTTTGGTGGCGTTGGTTCATCCAGTTAGAGATGGCCAGTAGGCAGTTAGAGATTTGAGTCTCAGTTTCAACTGTTAACGAAGGGGTCGACAGATAAATTTGGATATCATCAGCATACAGATGGTATTTGAAGCCAAATGAACGGATAAGATCTCCCAAAGACAGCGTGTAGAGGGAGAACAACAATGGCCCAAGTACAGAGCCTTGGGGTACCCCCACATTAAGAGGAACTGGAGATGAGGTTTTATTAGCATAGGAGACAGTGAAAGAACGGTTAGAGAGATAAGAAGAGATCCAGGATGCAGCCTGACTACGGAGACCAACCGAATGCAGAATTTGCATCAGGAGGGAGTGGTCAACCGTATCAAACGCAGCCGATAGATCTAGGAGGATTAGTCTGGAAAAGTGACCTTTGGCTTTGGCAACCTGAAGATCGTTTGTAACTCTGCACAGGGCTGTTTCAGTAGAGTGCGCAGGCCGAAAACCAGATTGCAGAGGGTCTAATAGATTATGGGCATTAAGAAAGTTAGTGATACGGGAGAAGACAATACGCTCTAAGATTTTGGAGGTGAGCGGTAGAAGTGAGACAGGGTGGTAGTTAGAGAGACAGGACTGGTCGAGCAGGGCCTTTTTTAGGATGGGCTTGACACAGGCCTGTTTGAAGGAAGAGGGGAAGCGTCCAGAGGTCAGAGAAGAGTTAAAGATGTGAGTAAGAGCCGGAGTAAGTTCAGGAATGCAGTGTTTAAGCAGAGAGGAAGGCATAGGGTCAAGAGAGCAAGTGGTGAGCGGAGCCGACAAAAGAAAATGTCAGGCAGTGAGGCTGATACTTTAATGAAAGGATGCCAGATGGTGAGCACACACTTTTGTAAAAGCAGTTCTGGGATTTTTCAGACAATACATTTACTGCCCCCTGTATATCTTTACTCTTACTATAATGTTGTCTTAATATATTTGAGTGCAAAAGTATGGGCATCCATTGCCAAATAACATGTTCAGTTAATTTTGAAAACGCCACCATAAGGCTACTTAAATAAAAGCAAGATGAAAGTTTTGGAATGGCCCTCACAGTCCCCCGATTTTTTTTTTTTTTTTTTAATTTTGATTTTTATTAAAATTTGTAGAACAATCCAGTTCAGCACACTTATCATGCATTAACATGTAACAGTACAAGTAATTCAAATTATGCATGTTCTTTGGAAACATTGATTATGACGGGATGACAGTGCATATTAATGGTAGCAATTTTTCCAGTGTGTGGGATTCCCATTGGTGAGGGCCAACTCTGTGACCCTCAATGATGGAGGTGTTTCTTAAGTCCACTTCACCATTTTATCAAAGCAGATAAGTAAATACGGTGTGCTGACCAGTTTTACCATGTCAAACAGATTTGTGAAAATGTATATATGGTGGGGAAGGGTAATAGAGAGGAGGATTACAGTTCATGTAACCAAAAAGAACTGAAAGGAAAGTATGAGAAACATACTTGCCGCTTGTCCGGTCCATTTACACATATCAGACCGGGAGAAGTCGGCTGGAGGAAGAATAATAATAAGTGCTCTTACGTCTGAGGTGCAGTCGTCTGAGGCCGAGAGGGCACAAGCCAGTAAAGCATAGAATATAATAAATTTTTATGCAGGTTCGGAGATCGCTGGGGTCTCTGCCAGTTCAAGTGTAGAGTCTTAAGTTGTAGTCAATCTTTGATGTTGTTCAGAATGCCTAAATTGGTTCCAATAAAACCACTTCTGTATAAATTTTCTTGACTCCTTTTCAGATGATGATTTCATCTCAAATTTATAGATTTCCGACAGTTTGTACAGCCAATCCTTTATCTTAGGGATCTCAGTTTGATGCCATTTAATTGGAATTAATATCTTGGTGGCATCCAACATAACTGAGATTAGAGATTAGATATTTTTTATAAGCTGAATAAAATAGTGGTGTATCATGAAGTAATAGTGTCAGTGGTGCATCCGGGATGTCCGTTATTAAAGGAACAGTAACACCAAAAAATGAAAGAGCTTTAAAGTAATTAAAATATAATGTACTGTTGCCCTGCACTGGTAAAACTGGTGTGTTTGCTACAGTAACACTACTATAATTTATATAATAAGCTGCTGTGTAGCCACGGGGGCAGCCATTCAAGCTGGAAAAAAGGAGAAAAGGCACAGGTTACATAGCAGATAACAGATAAGTTCTGTAGAATACAATAGTGTTTTATCTGTTATCTGCTATGTGCCTGTGCCTTTTCTCCTTTGAATGGCTGCCTCCATGGCTACATAGCAGCTTATTTATATAAATTATAGTAGGGTTTCTGTAGCAAACACACAACTTTTACCAGTGCAGGGCAGCAGCACGTTATATTTTAGTTACTTTTATACACTTTCATTTTTTGGTGTTACTGTTCCTTTAACCTGATGATATCTCTAATTGTGTCCCAGTACGGTTTAAGTAATGGGCAGCTCCAAAAGGCTAAGTGTTGCTTGGTTGGTTTTACTGTACATCTCCAATAAAGGGGTGATGCTGTGCAATCCATTTTTGCTAATTTTGATGGATACCTGTACCATTTTGTAAATATTTTATAATTCAGTTTAGTGCTGGGCGGTATGACCAAAAATTTATATCACGGTATTTTTCAAAATTATATCGGTATCACGGTATTTGACGGTATTTTTTTTCCCCATGCATGATTAGGTGACCACCCCAAACACCCGCCACCCGCACCCCCCCGCCACCCCAAACACCCCCCCCGCCACCCCAAACACCCCCCATCCGCACGCAGCCCCCCCACCCCCCCATCCGCACGCACCCCCCACCCCACCCCAAACACCCCCCCATCCCCTTCACATAAATATAACCCCCACCCCATCCCACCCCCCCAAACACAACCCCATCCCCTTCACATAAGTATAACCCACCCACCCCCACCCCAAACACCCCCCCATCCCCTTCACATAAATATAACCCCCCACCCCACCCCACCCCCCCCAAACACAACCCCATCCCCTTCACATAAGTATAACCCACCCACCCCCACCCATCCCCTTCACATAAAATATAATTACTGGCCAGGCACCCCCCGACAGCTCACATTGGTATCCGACTCTGAATGCGTCCTAGCGATGGCGCTTTTGTAGAGTGTGCGCGCTGACGTCACGTGCGCGCTGACGTCACGTGCGCGCTGACGTCACGTGCGCGCTGACGTCAGGTGCGCACCCGGAAGTATTCAGCACACCGGTATGGGGGTATGTCAAAAATTTATATCGGTTTCAAAAAAAAAACCGGTGATCGGTTTTTACCGGTATACCGCCCAGCACTAATTCAGTTCCTGTATTTTAGTGCAAGAGGATGTTGAGTAAATTAGCTATGTTATTTTATTCCATTGATCTACTCTAGCTCTATATTGATGTTTCAGTCGGATTCCCATTTTTCTTTAAAATTAGTTGAAGGACTTGGGGTTAATTTAGGAGACATTTATAGAGAAGAGAGATTGCTTTAGTTGGCGCTTTGTTTAGGCTCCAGACCTGTTCTATTTCTGTGAGCTCCGGTCTCAGGTTTTGTGCTGGAGAGAGACTGTGGAGAAAGTGGTGTGCTTGGCGGTATCTAAATCTGTCTAGATCTGTTATGGTGTGGTTTGGTATCAGGTCTTTTATCATTCTAAGCTGTTGACCTGTGTAAAAGTAGCTTACTCGGAGTGTAGTTGTAGTTTCCAACCCTTAAAATTATCCAGGTCTAGGGGGAAATCTGTGTTGCCAAAGACCGATGTGAGTGGAGTGGGTATATTCAGCCATTTACCTGTGTTAATTGGTGCATCCCAGATCCTAAGCGTGTACTTTAATTTGCTATTCAACTTATCTCTATATTCTCTCTTTGTACCTGGTAGCCATAGACTAGCCCAGAGTGGGGTTACAAGTGATTCTTATTCGATCCTAGTCCGCAGTTTGGTATGTCTATGGAAAGACCAGTCAAGACATCTAGTTAAGCTGAGAGTTTAATTTGGCCAATTCTAGGATTTTTGTTAGCCCACACAAATTTGTTAGTTGTTTAAAGTCTGTAATTTTTTTTAGGAGGTGGGGGGGTATGGAATTGTTTGGGACAGGTACAGGAAGCGTGGCAGTATGTTCATCTTAAGTACATTTACTCTACACACCCATGATATTGTTGGTTTTGCCCATGTGTGTAGGTCTAATTTGAACACATTTATGAGGTCTGCATAGTTTCTTTCTACTGTATGCTTTAGCTCTGGGAAGATTTTTATTCCTAAATAGGTGAAATGGGCGTATGAAGGTTTAATGGGAAAATTCTGCATAATGTCAATGAAGTCTGTCGGGAGGAGTGATATGTTGAGAGCTACTGATTTTGTACAGTTAACTTTAAAATGGCTTATTTCATGGAATTCCTGTAGCTCAAGGAGTAAATTTGGTAGGGATACCAAAGAATAAAAGATCGTCGGCATATGCTGCTGATTTATGTTCTCTTGTGCCTATTTTAATTCCAGATATGTTTGGATTTTCTCTAATTTTGTGAAGGAAACTTTCAATTGATAAGATGAACAACAAGGGTGACAGGGGGCATCCCTGGCGTGTGACGTTTTTGATTCTGAGAGTTCGCCTTTGATGCAAAGTTTGGCAGTTGGGAGTGTGTATAAGGTGGAGATCCATTTTATAATTTTAGGGCCCAAGTTTATCTCTTGTAGGGTGGCTGTCAGGAAAGTCCAGTCCACCCTATCAAATGCTTTTTCCGCATCTGATAGAAGCATTATAGGGATATTTGATCTTTTGGTGTATTGAATTATACTGAATAGTCTATTGGTATTATCTCTGGCTGCCTGGGACAAAACCTACCTGTTCAGGGAATATCCCTGGTTGCTAAAACCTTGGGTATAGTTTAGTTAAGTAGTGAGATAGGTTTAAAGCTGCCTGGGTCAGAGGGGTCTTTTACTTTTTATTCACTGCTTCTAGTGCTTCTTGTGGAATTTCATTTCCATTGAAATCGATTTTGATATGCGAGTTGCTGATATGAAATGTGGGGTCAAATGTTCTCCTAATTCTTTATAGTAAGAGATTTTGAATCCGTCTGGCCCAGGAGCTTTGCCCAATTTTGATGTTTTAATGGCCAATAATAACTCTTCCTTAATTATCGGGGCATTTTAAAGGTTCTGCTGTTCTGTGTTTATTTTTGGGATGTTTGTGTTGTGGATGTAGTTTCTACATGTGTGTAAATTCTCGGTGTGTTGACTGGTAGTTTCATATAATATTGCGGAATACATCTGCCTTTTGTAGTAGTGTAGTTGTCTGTCCTGTGGATGTTTTTAATTACATAGTTACATAGGGTTGAAAAGTTCAACCCTTCCAAGTAAACCCAGCACACACAACCTATACTTACCATCACATCACTTATACTATCACATACATAAACTATATATACAACCACTGATACTAACTGTAGATATTAGTATCACAATAGCCTTGGATACTATACTTGTTCAAGAACTCATCCAGGCCCCTCTTAAAGGCATTAACAGAATCTGCCCTTACCACATTACTAGGAAGGGCATTCCACAACCTCACTGCCCTCACCGTGAAAAAGCACCTACACTGCTTCAAATGGAAGCTCCCTTCCTCTAAAGGGATGGCCTCTGGTGTGTTGATTGATTTTATGGGAAAACACAACACCCCCTATCTGCCTATAATCCCCTCTAATGTACTTGTACAGTGTAATCATGTCCCTTACAAGCGTCTCTTTTCCAGAGAAAACAACCCCAACATCAACAGTCTAACCTCATAGCTTAAATCTTCTATCACCTTTACCAGTTTAGTTGCACATCTCTACACTCTCTCCAGCTCATTAATATCCTTCTTAAGGACTGGAGCCCAAAACTGCACTGCATACTCAAGGTGAGGCCTTACCAGGGTCCTATAAAGAGGCAAAATTATGTTTTCATACCTTGAGTCAATGCCTTTTTTTACAAGACAGCACTTTATTTGCTTTGGTAGCCACACTGCCTGGAATTAGACAACTTGTTATCTACAAACACCCCTAGATCCTTCTCCATTAAGGATACCCCCAACAAACTACCATTCAGTAGATATTCAGTTTATATTATTTCTTCCAAAGTGCATAACTTTGCACTTGTCCACATTGAACCTCATTTTGCAGTTTGCTGCCCAGTTTTCCAATTTTGTCAAATCACTCTGCAAAGCGGCAGCATCCTGCATGGAACTTATAGTTTTGAAATTGTGTAATATGATTTCATTATTGTTTTTCTTTAGGGCAGATGCTAATAATTGGCCACATTTGTTACCAACCATAGGGTCCAGGGCTTAATATTTTCATATTGTGAAGTATTGTTTTAGTTTATGGATTATGACCGTTTGGTTTGTTGGTCTTGCCAGGAACAGCGTTTGCTTGTCATTGTGCAAGTGACTGATAGAGGTGTCCAATATTGGTTTTAGTGCTACGCTTAAATCACCCCCTAGTATGAGTGTGCCTTCCTCTATTTCTGTTAATGCTTGTAAAATGTCTGTTAACACTGAATGTTGTTCTGTGGGGGGTAGGTAGACTGAGGCAAATGTATATTCAGTATTATTGATAATCCCTTTCAGAGTGTTGAATCTACGAGAATCATGGTGTACTGTCGAAAGTCCCTAAAACCTGTGGGTTGGTACTTTGGTTTTCCGGAAGTGAGTTTCTTGTACTAGCATTACCTGCAACTTAAACGGTACAATCTGCTAAAAGAAATGAAGTGTCTTAAGTGAAGTATTGAGACCCCTAGCATTTAAGGACCCAATTCATATCTCAGTCATCTCTTTGGTAGTGCTTGATAGGCTTGGTATAGCCACCCCAGGCTCCGGCGGCTGCTAAAGTTGAAACAGAATCAGAAGTCATATTAACCATGGGTATATTATTTTTATGAGCAGTGAGTAAATAGGTGAGAAGGATAAGAAGAAATCTGCTTTTTGCAGAATAAAAAAAGGTAAACTGAGTGACAGTTGTGTCACAACCCAAGGTCACAGCCTTCAGTATGTCCTTAATGTGGTGACCACCCTTCCGCCCCACCCCTCCCATGTGTTTCCATATCAGCGGTTCCTATGTGCTATGTGACCCTTGTTAGGTCTCCCAGAGTTAAAAAGGAAGTCTAAGCAAGGAGAGGAATTCCCCCCCCTAAAAAAAAAAAATTGAAAAAAGAAAATGGGGGGGGGGGGGGGAGAGGAGGGGGGGCAAGGAAAAAGTAGTTGGCAAAAGAAAAAATTTATAAAGTGTATATATGCATCTTTAGGGTAAATAAGAATTGTAGGCTTCAGTGCCGAGTCCATTGAGTGGTTCATTTGTCTGAGAACCCATTTAAGCTATGTGCTATGTTGTGGTTGTTGTGATGAGAGTTGAAGTTCTGCATCTCTCTTTGTAAAGTAGATTAGATGCGTGTCCATCAGGGGCAAAGTATTTCTACATTGTGTGGACTATGTATGAAGTTAATAAGTTTATAAATCTAAATGGTATAGTGTTATTGTAGGTAGGGATTAGCTGTAAAGATGGTGACTTTGCTGTTTTGTCTATCTATGCGTTAAAGTGAAGCATTATAGTAATTGGCTTTAATAAATGCATTTGGTGGTTAGGTTCCCTAATCTGAGTCTTAAGGCAGTGGTGACCACTAGTCTAGTTGGTGTCTATGTTCCATAGTATCGCTGTATTGTAGTCCACAGCAGGGGTTGGTGTCGAGAGAAGTAGTTCATTGGCTTGTGTTGTAGGTTTTCCGGGTGGAGGTTGGTATCTTGTGTTTTCTTCCAGCACATTGCCATTGTGTTGCATCAAGTGGGTCTAAGAGTTCTCCACTGTAAGCACTGTCTCTCCAGACTTTAAGATCCACTGAGGGTATGTCCAGAGAGTAGCAGAACGCTTCTGCTTCATCTGGTTCTCTTAATGTTACATAGTTACATAGGGTTGAAAATGTGAATTGTTTGTCATTTTTCCTGGCAGTTAGTGCAAACGGGAAGCCCCATCCGTATGGTACATGATTGTCACCTGGGATTGTGGTTAGGGGCCTTAATGCTCTGCGTTGCTGTATAGTTAGGTCTTGGTATATGGAGACTTCATATTCTTGGTATTTGAAAGTCTCTGTATTGTGCATTGCATGGAAGATGTCTTCTTTGAGTACTTATGAACACTACAGACAATGGGGCTCATTTACCAATGCAGCGCAGTGCTGTAATAGTCGCAGAGGCAAAACTTTTGCCCTGCGCATAAGCATATTTAACAGTATAGCCCGAACACGGTCGCTTAAAGTTTCATGCGCTAGTTTTGACGCAAACTGCGGCGCTATACAAACATGCACATATGATGTCGCAAAACTGCACATATGATGATGCAAAACTCTAATAAGCCCATACAAACTACATGCTTCCTAACTTTAAAAGCTAGTCAGTTGGTGTTTAAATGGAAAAAAGATATGAAAGACTCCATCAGATTAACAAGGGAAACTGCCTTTATAGATAAGAACAAAGTTAAAAAAGGGTAAATGTTATTAAAACATTGTAAACAAATTAACAATTATATTTTTATAATAATGCTAATTAACATATCATAAATTTGAGAAACATTAACATGGTTTTATTTATGACATACTTAAATTAGTTTATTGTAGCGTAAATCTGCGAATATACTAGCGCAAATGGTGAAGAACACGCAGTCAGAACTACGCCACAAATGAACGTAAAAATTTCAATGCAGCCGTGCCGCGCAAATCTGGCCATGTAAACGCGCAAATAGCACATATAAAGGTGCAAAGGGCGCACTCACGCAAAAATCGGGCACTGAAAACCCGCCCCTAGCCACACCCCCAAAAAACACGTTGTTGCTTGCGACATTATTGCCCAGTATTTGCGACATGCGCATAAAAAGAACTGACGGAAAAATAAATTAACCAACGCAATGTAACGCATATGCAATTGCGTGTGCATACAAAATGGTGCATAATTATAATTGCGTCGGTTTGTGTGCTGCGATGCATTGATAAATGAGCCCCAATGTCTCTTGGTTTTTCCCCCCCTCGATGGCCCTAAAGTGCCGTGGGCTCTGTCTAATTCCAGTAGTGTGTCAGGATCCTTTCCCAATATAGAATTGTAACACCCCTAACTAAAGCAAGAAACATGAACAGCTACTCAACACAACAAACTTGTGTCAGTCATTGAAGTGTCACCGAGTGTGCTGGAGTTATCCATACATATTAGTCTCACCCAAGAGTGTGCTACATTTGGGGGCTCATCCGGGATTACTCCACCCATGTTACTGACTCCACCCCTTTTCGCCAGTTGTATAGCATCCTGCCAAAAGAAGTGAAGATGGGGCCTCAGCTAAAGTAGTGTCATGACCGTCAGGCAAACCCCACACATTGCCTAGCTCTGATAATAGCAGAGACAAACCTAAATTCAAGGCAAATTTACCAGCTAATGGATGAAATGTCACCTTTTGGGCACTGTCTGATAGTTGATAGGAAAACGGATAATAATGATATAAAGACCTGTGTGTTGCTACAAATGGGGTGGATATCCTAACTGCACTAGGAAATTTAGTAGAGAAGTGTGTCCGACCTGTAGAGCCTCAAACTGGGTTTGGATACAAAAAATTACACATTTTCTCATGTAAGCAACCTATGCCAGAAGGGGGAAGATGACTTTGAAGTCTGGATGGATCAAGCCACCCAAGCAGTTGAAGAATGGGATGTTCCAGAGTTACAGAAGAAACAGAGAATCACTGAGAGTTTGAGGGGTCCAGCTGCTGATGTAATTCGGGCCCTGAAGCAGAGCAAAAGTGATTGTAGTGCTTCTGATTACTTGCAAGCTTTGCATGATGTGTATGGCCAAACAGAGAATGTGGCTGACCTAATGTATCAGTTTGAACACTCAAACTGTCATGGCTTGGGAGCGTAACAGCATTGAAAAGGTCAGCTCTTCCTCTGCTACTATATCTATTCCGCACACTCCCAACCTACCTTCCTAAAGAATATATTGAGAAAATACAAAAAATATTTAGACCACGAATAAACTTTATAACAGCCTGCCACAATCGGTACAAAGGAGAAATTGGGCATCCCCAACCTAAAAGGTTATTTCACTGCAGCCCAACTGACCCACCTAATAACCTTGGCATGTAACCAAAGAAAAGCCATTATGGGCTACTATAGAACAAGACTCTTTACCAGACATTTCCCTCAGAAACTTACTCTGGACTAACCATACCGTCTCTCAGACTCAAAATAACCCAATAGTAACTTATCTAGTAAAATTCTGGGACAAATCCAAAGACTTCTACAAACTCTTCTCCCCACATATGCCTGCTACATATCTTATAAATAATGTAGACTTCAAGCCAGGCCTGTCACTGGCGAGCTTACATTGGTAAGAACAATCCAACTTATGCACTATACACTCATTGACCAGCTTCAATACACTTTTGCCGTGGTCAAAACTTCAGGACAGCTACAAAATCCCACATACCGAATGCTTCCACTACCACCAGATCACAAGCTTCATCAGATCTCTGCATAAAGACAAACATTTCCAAACGTCTACTACCTTCGAATGCTTGTGTCTTCAACTTACCTCTCTCAAAAGGAGTGTTACGTGGAGATCCTCTTTCATTGGGAGTGATGCAAGGATTGAGCACAGAAGTTGAAGTTGTGCTGTGTCCTGAGGCTGTTGAGCATCATTAAAAATCTGTAGGTAGATCTTAATCATGCAAGTCGGCTCATAAAGTTTTCTGAATAAGAGAAGTGATCTGCAAAGAAGAGTGGTCAAAAAACCTACAACATGAATTTAAAGATTTTGCTAGGATTTCCAAACTTTTGCACATGACACAATTACTATGTTCTTTGTTCCTATGTTTTAAAGTTTGTGAATTAAAATGTAACTATGCATTATTTTCAAATTTTATGTTTTTTACCAGAACAATTCCTGAAGTAGTTATTACCTTCTGTGTGCCTGGCAGATTACCTTAAAGAGATGCTGACACCAGATATCAAACCTTTTTTTCCTGTCTATCATTGTCCTTGCATACTGTTTATAATTTAGCCTTAAAAGTTTTTACCTGATGCTTTACATTATCTGAAGTGGCAATCAGCTTGGCAACATAGACTTCAAGTAACAATTACTTACAACAGCAACAGTAATTACTTACAAATCAGCAAAATTATCAACATGACCTATAGGTAACATTTTATGTAAATAAATATTTTTAAAGGAGAATGAAAGTCAAATTCTATTAAGCACACTATGCAATAGTACTACTATTGTTAAGTAAAAACGCTAACTTGCCTAATAAAAGATTTACAGAGTCACACTTACTGTATGCTTGTATACTCGTTTCTGTTAATGGCACCGCCATCTCTGAAAAGGTTTGCCCACTTCCTTTCCCTCACTATCTATACTGAGCATGTGCAGCATTTCCTTCCCCCTAGATAGATCCTAGATAGCACAGAAGAAATGAATGAATCAGTTGCGGACACACGTTGCTATGGCAATGGCGGTTCTGCTTCTCATTGGCTGGGGGCGTTTAGGGGGCATTACTAAAGGAGCATGCATAGACACAGCAGGGAAGGGAGAGCACTGTAGTGTTTCTGACTGTGGAGTTTAACTATTAACAAAGACACAGGACACACTCTTGCTGTTAGGGAACTGTATTACTCTCAGGCTGCACGGCTACTGAACCTCCTCTCACCAACAAGTTACATTCTTTAATGCATCAAGCATTATCATGTTATAGCGACATCTAGTGTGCACCACATTATATTACAAGCACATTATAAACATGCACACAAAAGCAAAATACAAGGCACTGCAACGTAAGTCTGCCACTGGCAGCCCACAGGAAGAGGGGGAGAGTTTCTGTGATGTCACAGAAGTTTTCAGAGTGCTGTAGGCTGCCAGTGCCATATCAGACACAAGACAGCAGGGATCTGGAAATCAAGCTATATAGTGAATACTTTACCCCAATGCCTCTAGACTAAGGGGCACATTCATGAAAACGCGAGTTCGAATCCCGAATGGGATAAATTCGGATTGGATAAGATAATTTCTTAAGATTACAAATATCACTAATATGCTTACGAAAAAATTGTATTAGTCACAATAATATCGTATTGGTGATCCAAAAGTCATGAAATTTTCGTACCGAACAATTGAAAACCTTTCCGACTTTGATCCTTCTGTGTATGATTTTGGAAGCCTCCCATAGGAATCAATGGCACTCTGCAGCTCCAACCTGGCCCAAAGAAAGTCACAATACTGAAGCTTGAATGAATCCGAAACTTTCGGACTCTGCGCGACAATACGATTTTGTCGCACAAATATTGTCGCAAAGTACGAAAAAGTCACGAAAAATCAGAAAAAAATCGCCACAAATATGCTTGGAGCGTTCATGGATTAGTAAATGTCCCCCTTAGTGTTAATTTATAAGAACCTTTCCTTGTCCTTTAAAGGAGAATGCAAGTCAAAATTTAAAAAGCATACTGCCCAATAGTCCTCCTATTGTTTAGTAAAAATGCCACACTTTTGGCTCACCTAATCAAATATTTACTCAGTCACACTTACTTCACATTTTCTACCTGTTTTCTTGAACAGGCAGCCATCTTTAAAAAAGTATTCTCTCTTCCTTTCCCTCCTTGCTTCATACTGCACATGTGTTTCATTCCCTCCCCCCCCCCCCCCCCCGGCAGATCCGCTTCTGATTGGCATGTGTAGCTCAGAACAGAAGACAGGATCAAGTTACGCACATGTGCATTGCTACTGAAGGCAGCCTACAGGAAGGGGAGAGAGATTTCAGTGATGTCACTGGAGTCTTCTAACTGCTGTAGGCTGCCAGCACCATATCTCAAAGAAGCAAGCAGGGATCTGGGAATTTAGATATGCAGTAGGTACTTACTGGAGTCTTCTAACAGCTGTAGGCTGCCAGCACCATATCTCAAAGAAGCAAGCAGGGATCTGGGAATATAGATATGCAGTAAGTACTTACTTACATACAAAAGAATTCCTTTAAACTTACTTTTAATTTATATTAACCTTTCCTTGTCCTTTAAGAGTAGTTCTTTTTAAGGATTTGAATGTATGCTAGTCCTGTTGTCCAGTATCCTTGCCAAATTGTGATATTAAAATGTTGCCAATAATCCTGGTTTTTAAGATTCAATATATAGTTATACTTAGAATTAGTTCACAAAGATTAAACAAGATTTATGTTTAAAAGGTGTCAGGGGTTGTCAGGGGTTAGGTAGCTGGGGCCAGCTTTCTGGGGGTAAAGCAGCCCATGGCATAATCACAATCAGTGTAGTATCTTTTAGGAAGTTTATTTTCACTTGGAACAAATATAACAAAAAAAAAAGTTCAAAATAAAACACTTGCCACCAAATGGGCTCTAACTAACACAGGTCAGTTGTCCTAACTAACCAGGAGTAGGCCTACTGCCTGTCTCCCACACAGAGAAAAGAAGAACAAAGTTCCAACCTTGTGGTGATTCCAAGCCTCTCAGTGAGCTCACACAAGCAGCTTCCCTTCCCTCAGACTGAAGCTTTCTATTTTGGTCTTTTAATTATCCACCTTGTGTAGATGCCTTGTGTAGACATACAACACCCAGGCTGGACTATCAGTCCCAGAACCATTCTGCTAGGAACTAGAGATGTAGCTAACTGTTCGCCGGAGAACTAATTCGCACGAAAATCGGGTGTTCGCAAGTTCGCAAGCCACTCCCTTCCATATAAAAACTGAAGCCCCGCAGCCATTTTACATTCTGCCTGTGTGTGCTTGATGAGTTAGCATAGGGAGAGAGCTGTGCAGGGGTTTGAGGGACAGTTTAGGTAGCTTTGCTGACTAGTAATATACTTTCTACTGCTCTGTATGTAGCTGCTGTGGGAAGCTGTCCTGCTGATCTCATCTGCTGTAACCCAATAGTCCTTGTAAGGACTGCTTTTATTTTCTGATTACTGTTACTCTAGTCTTCTTTTCATTGTGTACTGCAGCTCCATCTGTGTGTGTTGGAGACAGGTGTGCTGCTCATAGTAGTGCACTAAGCACCAACCACACATAAACATCTTTTTTTGTTATTTGTGTTTTTTTACTTTGCTACTGTAATTTATAGAGCCCAGTGCTATTAGTCTAGCTGTGTTGGGGACTGGTGTGCTGCTCCTAGTAGTTCACCCCCAGCACCAACCAGAGATCACTTTTTTTTTATTATTAATTTTTTTTTTTTTTTTAAATTTAAGTTACTGTTCTTTAACGTGTCCAGTGCTGTTTGCTGTTGTTCATAGTAGTGCACCAAACACGTTACACATAGTAGTGACATTGCATTGCAATAAAATCACCTGAGCGATGTTTTTCCACCAGCAATAATATATTCCGTATCCACTACTGCGGCGTTTTTTCTTTGCGTGTGAACCGGCTGTAACCTTTACACGACTTGATTGGCATGTAGATGCCGGACGTTTTAAAGCAGTTTATTACACAAGTTTAGAAATGTAGTGTGATTTCTGCCAGCACAAAACGCAACGCTGTGACAACAATGTATTTTTCAGAGACATTTTTGCCCTTGATCCCCCTCCTGCATGCCACTGTCCAGGTCGTGGCACCCTTTAAACAACTTTAAAATCAGTTTTCTGGCCAGAAATGGCTTTTCTAGGTTTTAAAGTTCGCCTTCCCATTGGAGTCTATGGGGTTCGCAAAGTTCGCAAAAGTTCGCACTTTTTGGCGGAAGTTCGCGAACGGGTTCGCGAAATTTTTTTGTGAGGTTCGCTACATCTCTATTAGGAACTTGGGAGATATATAAGCTCCCTTCTGGGCTATCCCAGGTATCCTGATAGTGAACTTTCCACAAAGGTTAATACCTATAAATATCAGTGCATATGCAAATCTGTAAATCTGTAGCTGTTCCTGACTGGAAAGTGTACGGCTACCCTAGAATCCCAGCTTCAGCTTCGGCTTTGAATAAGATGCAAAGATGCTGATGCATCTTATAGTACACTGAATGCCCAATTGATCAGAAATGTACATTGATTGAGGTATAGGGGCTGGGTATATCTCCCAAATATTCCTCTTTGGGATAACAATAACCTTTTCCATTTAAGTGTAGAGATACAGAAATACTTGATCTGGGAGAGGTTGGTGACCTTTTAAAGGTGGACAGTTTAAAACTTTTCTTCTAAATTAATGTAATATAACAACATAGGTGTGGCTGCAATATTTACAACTAAAGTAAACAGTCAGTGCTCAGTAGACTAATTCTCATATCTGATATAAAGTCACTTCTGGAAGACAAACTATTTATTGCTAAATAATTTATCATATAAACCAAGATTTATCAAAATGTGAATTTGTCATTTACCACAGAAAAAAATCACCCACTTTCTTTTCATTCGTATGTGATTTTTTTGTAGTGTATTTATCAAACGGTGACTCTACCTTTCACCCATTGATAAATACATTCAAAAATCCCATATGAATGAATAGAAAGTGGGCAAATATTTCTGTGATGATCTCACATTTTGCTAAATCTGCCCCTAAAAGTTACTCTACTGGGGTCTTCCAATACTTTCTTCAAATCATTGTCTGTTAAGTCTGATTTTTAGGAGGAGAGGAGTAAATCCAATAGACCCCATTATAAGCAAATAATTTTAATTTTTAAAATTGATTCCCTTTTTCTCTGTAATAATAAAACAGTACCTTGTACTTGATCCCAACTAATATATAATTAATCTTTATTGCAGGCAAAACAATCCTATTGGGTTACAGAGATCCAAATTATGAAAAGATCCCTTATCTGGAAAACCCCAGGTCCCGAGCATTCTTGATAAGAGGTTCCATACCTGTAACAGATAAAGCATAAATATATCTTAGGCACGTTTAAAAAATAGCATCTCATCCTCCCCACCCTAAATTCCTAACGTCCCACCATAATCTGCTGCCCTTACTTCTCATTGATTCGCTGATGCTGAGTCCCTCTCTTAATACCCTCTATTGACTCAATAAACTGAAGCATCCAATCCACACTATGCACTGTGTGTATAATCAAGGTTTATATATTTTTCATAAAGCATATTGTTAGTGTTCCTGACCGCAGACTGTAAGTGTAGTGATCCTTGGGAGCCCTCCTGCCAGGACAAAGACGTAATTACGGAAACAAGAAGGACACAACCACAATGGAAGTTCAAACTTGTTCAGTTTATTCTTACGTGATCATAGCTTTTATACCCCTTGTGTACGTGCAGATACAAAGGAATCATTATAAAAATAGAGTAGAACCTCATTAGCTTCAAGGATGGCCTTCAAAGATGGCTAATGCGGGACAGGAATTTTAAGGAGGACACAAGGAGTAGAAGAGGCGTTAGTGCACAGATAAGATTAAGTTGTTTTTCAAAACATATATTTCGTAAAGTGCAAGCTGTGCAAGGGTACTATTTGGGAAAAACAACTATTATGGGATATTCAAGCCTTGCTGTTTGCTTTTACAAAATGGAGATACATTTCTAAAATGGAGTATGATATGCTAAGCATCATAGTGTACCAAAGTTATCAAAATACATGCATATATGAATATATGATTATATCGATATGAGAATATAGGATATATTATAGGATATTATATCAAACCCCATAGATATATAATTAATTATTTTCACCTGCTTTATGTGACTGCAACCTGTGTATGTATGTGTGTCTATGTGTGTGTTTGTATATAAACATGTATTTGACTGATAATGTAATTGGAAGTTTTACATTTTTAACTGACAATACCTATAAATATTTATTAAAATAGATATTTACTGCGAAAATCAATAATATAATCAATAATAATATAATATTTATATTTGTTAAGATTATGTTACAATAAAACTCTAAACTTTTTACTCTAAACATTTACTGACACTGATAAGATTTGGGAGAAATATAATAGGGCTTTTAGTTTGTGCATATTTTGTAAGATGCTATACATAAACATGTAACAGGATTGGATAGATAGACAAACCAATGACAGGCTGCTTATTAAAATCAATTAACATTCATTGGAGTCTGCCCACTAAGATCTTAAAGCAGACAGTGCCCTTTCTGTGAGTGACGTAATCACACCTGAAAGGAGGGGGGGGAATAATTTGGAGCAGTGTTGCTGATCCTGTTGCATAGAGGCAGCCTGAGAAGATTTTAATGTGCAGGAGTCACAAATCGCGGGTCAGTTTGTTCAGCAACCGTTCATTTTAAATAATGGATGTTAATTAGTAATACAGTCATGGCCCAAATTGTTGGCACCCCAGAAATTTTTCCAGAAAATCAAGTATTTCTCACAGAAATGTATTGCAGTAACACATGTTTTGCTATACACATGTTTATTCCCTTTGTGTGTATTGGAACAGAACAAAAAAGGGAGGAAAAAAAGCAAATTGGGCATAATGTCACACAAAACTCCAAAAATGGACTGGACAAAATTATTGGCACCCTTAACTTAATATTTGGTTGCACACCCTTTGGAAAAAATAACTGAAATCAGTCGCTTCCTATAACCATCAATAAGCTTCTTACACCTCTCACCAGGAATTTTGGACTACTCTTTCTTTGCAAACTGCTCCAGGTCTCTCTTATTGGAAGGGCGCCTTTTCTCAACAGCAATTTTAAGATTTCTCTACAGATGTTCAATGGGATTTAGATCTGGATTGCTGGCCACTTCAGAACTCTCTAGCGCTTTGTTGCCATCCATTTCTGGGTGCTTTTTGACGTATGTTTGGGGTCATTGTACTGCTGGAAGACCCAAGATCTTGGACGCAAACTCAGCTTTCTGACACTGGGCTCTACAGTGAGACACAAAATCCTTTGGTAATCCTCAGATTTCATGATGCCTTGCACACATTCAAGGCACCCAGTGCCAGAGGCAGCAAAACAACCCCAAAACATCATTGAACCTCCACCATATTTCACTGTAGGTACTGTATTCTTTTCTTTGTAGGCCTCATTCCATTTTCAGTAAACAGTAGAATGATGTGCTGTACCAAAAAGCTCTGTCTCGTCTGTCCACAAGACGTTTTCCCAGAAGGATTTTGGCTTACTCAAGTACATTTTGGCAACATGTAGTCTTGCTTTTTTATGTTTCTGTGTCACAGTGGGGTCCTCCTGGGTCTCATGCCATAGCGTTTCATTTCATTTAAATGTTGACAGATAGTTTGCACTGACACTGATGCTCCTTGAGCCTGCAGGACAGCTTGAATTTCTTTGGAACTTTCTTTCTTTGGGGCTGCTTATCCTTAGACAGTTCTCTTCTCCTCTTTCTGTTGTCCATGCTTAGTGTGGCACACACAGACACACAATGCAAAGACTAAATGAACTTCTCTCCTTTTTATCTGCTTTCAGGTGTGATTTTTATATTGCCCACACCTGCCCCAGGTGA
Source organism: Xenopus tropicalis (assembly GCF_000004195.4). Classification (NCBI taxonomy): domain Eukaryota; kingdom Metazoa; phylum Chordata; class Amphibia; order Anura; family Pipidae; genus Xenopus; species Xenopus tropicalis. The sequence goes on along the minus strand of NC_030677.2, from coordinate 87,778,614 downwards.
GTTTAAGGCTGATGCCACACGTGGCACTTTTACGCTGCGTATTTTCTAATTCTCTCAGCGGCTGAAAAACGCCTGATATCATCATCCATAGAAATAACTTGAAAAGACTCGAAGCAAACTACACAATGCGGAAATACGCTAGAAAACTCCTTAGCACGGATTTTTCAAGTGTTGGTTGAAATACGCCAGTATTTGCAAAGCAAGCTATTCCTATGTATACACAAAGGCAGCTGCCAGACCTAGCTGAAATATGCAGCATTTTTTACTATTTTGCACTATTAGCACCATGAAAACGGGATTTGCTACGTCACCAGTACTAGGCTGAAAAACGCCATAGTTGGGGGCTGTGTGGCTTGTGCGGCGTTTTTAGGCTGAGAAAATATGCAGCGTAATTTTGTCCAGCCCATTTTTGGAGTTTTGTTTGACATTATGTCCAATTTGCTTTTTTTCCTCCCTTTTTTTTTGTTTTGTTCCAATACACACAAAGGGAATAAACATGTGAATAGCAAAGCATGTGTTACTGCAATACTTTTCTGTGAGAAATACTTGATTTTCTGGAAACATTTCTCGGGTGCCAACAATTTGGGCCATGACTGTATGTTTGTTTAGTGCCCATAAATAACAATTTTTTTTAAAAAAAGTGAACCACCTCTTTAATGTCCTATATATATTGATAATAGGTGAATGCAGAGGTCCTCTTGCTCTTTGTATGTATGAACTTTGTAGTCACAACTGCATTGCAGTTGTTAGTGGTGAGCACAACTTCCCCTTTTTTGCTATAGTTTGTGCAGGAGAAGTGACCAGCTTCAATGTTGTAGCTCCCAACTTTCCCAGCTACGGTCAGGTGATCCCAATGACATAGTTGGCCAAACAATATATGAATAAACAATCCCTGCTTTGTTTAAAGGGGTGAGCATTTTTTAGTAGTTTAATGCAGAGATTGTCTTAAAGCAGTGATTCCCAACTAGTGACTCATGAGTAGTGATGAGCGAATCTGTCCCGTTTCAAATCGCCATAAAATTTGTGAAACGGTGAAAAATTTGCGAAACACCTGGCCACGCCCAATTTGACGCTCAACTAAATTTTTTATGTGCGTGAATTTTTCCGCGCCGAATTTTCACAGAGTTTCACAAAACAATTCATCAATGGCAAAATGCGGAAATTCGCTGCAAATCCATGCCTGGTGAAAAACATGTTGCTCACCAAGCCCTTCAAAGGTGGCTCAAAGCAATAGGTGGCCTCAAAGCAGGTTTTCATTTTTGAATTTCTGACTTGAAGACAAGGAGGCATAAAAACCACATTTACTGTCAAGCAGAGCCTCCTGTAGTCTTTCAGTCATCACTGAGCTATCCCCTAGGACATTTTATCATGCTTACGTTGCTCCCCAACATTTTTAATATTTAAATGTTGCTCATGGGTAAAAAAGGTTGAGAAAACATGTTTTTTTTTTCAAAAGGCATGAGTTAATAGTGCTTCTCCAGCAGAATCCTGCAAATTTATTTTTTTAAAAGTGCAAATAGATTGTTATATTAATTTTTAAATTTCACATGGGGCTAGCCATGATCTTCATTTTCTAGGGTGCCACAGCCATGTGTTAGGCACTTTTCTGTCCAGCACTGCAGGAGTTAAGGAGCTGGGATGCAACTGGCCAATCAGGAGGAGAGGAGAGGCTATATGTAGCCCTCCCACTCATTGGCAAGTTGCCAGTGCAATTAGTTACTTGTAGTTACAAGTTGCTGCGAGTTGTTTGGCTCCTGTTAAAAAGTTACTGTTACTCCGTTACTCCGTCAAGTCTAGATTGGGACTCCTTCATTTACATGGGGGTAGGAGAAACAATAGCTTATCTGAAAACAGTTCTAATGTGAAACAAAAAAATACATTTGTTGGTTGAAGAATAAAATTTAAAATGGTAGAATGAATTATTTGTATGTAAACAGTGTAATTTAGAAATAAAAATATACCATAAAAATCATGACAATCCCTTTTATATACATTGACAATGGGTGAGGGCAGAGGACTCTTGTTGTGAGGACAACGTTCCCCTTTTTCAAGTAAAATAACTTGTTAGTATACTAACTTGTTAGTAAATTTTACCAGCCAGTTTAAAATATATGTGTTTAAATAAGACTGCATAATACATTTGCACAACATTTCTTCCATGGAACTTAAAACTGATGTAATATTCTGGTATACAAACACTCCCTTTTAATTCTTTATGGGAACCCTTTGTTTAGTGCTAGTTTTTTTTTAAGAACAATCCATTCCATAAATTCCACTCAGGCTTTATTACCAGGTGCTACAAACAGAAGAACATAATCCAAGTCAGGGTGCTCCTGTTTTGTCTGATGTGGTTATTGATAGCTGTAACTTAGAGGCATTGTTACAAGCCAGAGACTGCTATAATCCTATTGCATAACATAAGGAAACCTACATGTAACACAAATCTATGTAGAATTGATATCAACAAGTACTGTACCAGTGTAATTACCCATTCTACCCGACCTCTTTTCTACCTTATTATTTTGAATAAATCATTCTTTGTTCATTGATATTTTGTACCAGAAATAGTTTTTAAAAGAAAATTCATTTAAAGGGGGTCTGGGAAAAAACGTACCCATGTGAAAAATGGTTTCCTGAGTAGTGATGAGCGAATCTGTCCCATTTCAGTTTGCAAAAAAAATTGTGAAACTGCTGATAAATTCAAAAAATAGTGAAAAATAAAAAAACTTGACTTTTCTTATGTATGCAACTTTGACACAACCTCAACTTTTTGGCACAACCGCAACTTTTTTCTCACTCCAACTGCATTAAAAGTCAATGGGTCTTTTTTCAAAGCAATTTTTTTTTGTTTCAATAAGTTTTTGCAGCAGCTTCATGAAAAAAATCACCAGTGGCGAAATGCCTAATAAATGCAGAAAATCCATACCCGGTGAAACAATTTGCTGATCACTTCTTGAGCACTTCTGCAATGTTTTTGCAATGTTGAAATTTATTTTACAGCATGAGGACTGCAGATCCAAGCCAGTTAAAATAAGACATAGGATTTCTGCCTCAGTAAATCCATCTAAAATTGCATTCTACACCTGTAATTTCTTGGCAATGCTGATGAGATGAATTCTAAGTATAATGCACAAAAGGCAATGCAAACTAAAACACAATACCCACATTATTCCTTGTTTCTTAAAACAATATTACATTCCTTGTGTCTGGAAGAATTTAAGACTACTTGCATTTGTGACCAAAATGCCGCTACTCATCCTAGATAACTCTTGTTGTACTTGAATGGAAAGTATGCTAGGCTGCTCAAAAGATGCACTAAATACATTGTACTTTATGTGCTTGCATTGATTCAAATCATGAGTCAGAACATTTAACAGCCTGATCCATTAATGAGCTAAAAAAAAGGCACGTGCAACAAAAACATCGCTAAACACCCGTGTTTTTTTAATTTTTCTTTAATTTCACGAATTTTCCAGCAAAGCGGGGCAGATTTGCTGATCACTAAATACAGGTATTAACATATCACAATCAATAACCCTTAATGGGAACTATTAAAATGTTACTTATGTATATCTGTTCAATTGTTTTTTTGTTTTTTTTGTTTTAGTGATGCTAACTTAATAAATAAAGAAAACTAAAACTATGCATTGTATACTATATTATATATATATATACTATAAGGAGGGATCATTTAATACATGCAGAGCAGGGTGCATAGTGTAAAAAATGGCTACAATTCACCATGGTTTTTGCTCCATTCACATAGGAAAATACAGCAGGTGTCCCATTCTCACACTATATATATATATATATATATATATATATATAGTGTAGCCTATGCTGTATTTAGGAAACACGAGGAAGGGGTGGGGAGTTCCCTTATATAGGGACTTCGATCTTGTGCTTTTATATGGTCACAAACTCCTTGGTACCTTTAATATCCCTATATTTTACAACAGGGGGTACATTATTCACTATATAATATATTTAAAAAGCTAGGTACTAACGAGGACTTATGTAAAAAAATTGTTGAATTAGTGTATAGAAAGAATGTTTTAGCTTAGGTGATTATATCATCTGTGATATTTTGGGGGAACACAGCGGGGTTGCAGCACAAATGCAGGCCACTCCAAACTTCCCGAAAACAGTCCTTTTATTGTTAACACAAAAAGACAGCAAAAAAGGGCAATGAAAAATAGCTTGTGTTCAGCAAACAAAATACAAAAACATAGCAGGTATAATTCACCAACAAAAATGTCCCACAGGCAGCCCAATTAAACCAGTCTGGACTTAGTTTAGCTGATAAGGAAACAGCTCAAACCCACCGGTTTGTCTCAGGGAACTCAGGTGCATTTAAAGTAGCTTTCACGTGTACTGTAGCTCTACTTCCACACTCTACACCTTTCCCTTCCTTAAACCCCCTTGGCTGTCCAGACAACACCCTCCTCCAAGTTAACCCTGTGTTGGGTCTCTTAAAGGGTTCAGAACCTAAAAAATGGGGATATACAGTGGCTTGCAAAAGTATTCGGCCCCCTTTAACTTTTCCACATTTTGTCACATTACAGCCACAAACATGAATCAATTTTATTGGAATTGCACGTGAAAGACCAATACAAAGTGGTGTACACGTGAGAAGTGGAATGAAAATCATACATGATTCCAAACATTTTTTACAAATAAATAACTGCAAAGTGGGGTGTGCGTAATTATTCAGCCCCCTTTGGTCTGAGTGCAGTCAGTTGCCCATAGACATTGCCTGATGAGTGCTAATGACTAAATAGAGTGCACCTGTGTGTAATCTAATGTCAGTACAAATACAGCTGCTCTGTGACGGCCTCAGAGGTGGTCTAAGAGAATATTGGGAGCAACAACACCATGAAGTCCAAAGAACACACCAGACAGGTCAGGGATAAAGTTATTGAGAAATTTAAAGCAGGCTTAGGCTACAAAAAGATTTCCAAAGCCTTGAACATCCCACGGAGCACTGTTCAAGCGATCATTCAGAAATGGAAGGAGTATGGCACAACTGTAAACCTACCAAGACAAGGCCGTCCACCTAAACTCACAGGCCGAACAAGGAGAGCGCTGATCAGAAATGCAGCCAAGAGGCCCATGGTGACTCTGGACGAGCTGCAGAGATCTACAGCTCAGGTGGGGGAATCTGTCCATAGGACAACTATTAGTCGTGCACTGCACAAAGTTGGACTTTATGGAAGAGTGGCAAGAAGAAAGCCATTGTTAACAGAAAACCATAAGAAGTCCCGTTTGCAGTTTGCCACAAGCCATGTGGGGGACACAGCAAACATGTGGAAGAAGGTGCTCTGGTCAGATGAGACCAAAATGGAACTTTTTGGCCAAAATGCAAAACGCTATGTGTGGCGGAAAACTAACACTGCACATCACTCTGAACACACCATCCCTACTGTCAAATATGGTGGTGGCAGCATCATGCTCTGGGGGTGCTTCTCTTCAACAGGGACAGGGAAGCTGGTCAGAGTTGATGGGAAGATGGATGGAGCCAAATACAGGGCAATCTTGGAAGAAAACCTCTTGGAGTCTGCAAAAGACTTGAGACTGGGGCGGAGGTTCACCTTCCAGCAGGACAACGACCCTAAACATAAAGCCAGGGCAACAATGGAATGGTTTAAAACAAAACATATCCATGTGTTAGAATGGCCCAGTCAAAGTCCAGATCTAAATCCAATCGAGAATCTGTGGCAAGATCTGAAAACTGCTGTTCACAAACGCTGTCCATCTAATCTGACTGAGCTGGAGCTGTTTTGCAAAGAAGAATGGGCAAGGATTTCAGTCTGTAGATGGGCAAAGCTGGTAGAGACATACCCTAAAAGCCTGGCAGCTGTAATTGCAGCAAAAGGTGGTTCTACAAAGTATTGACTCAGGGGGCTGAATAATTACGCACACCCCACTTTGCAGTTATTTATTTGTAAAAAATGTTTGGAATCATGTATGATTTTCGTTCCACTTCTCACATGTACACCACTTTGTATTGGTTCACGTGGAATTCCAATAAAATTGATTCATGTTTGTGGCTGTAATGTGACAAAATGTGGAAAAGTTCAAGGGGGCCGAATACTTTTGCAAGCCACTGTATACCTGCCATCAAGGACATGTCCCCTAAGACTTATAGACATCCATAACAAAAACTAAGTCCTGCTGAATGCCACACACATTCTACTGAGGATACTGAAAGTAACACGATATGAGGACATCCATTCCAATTAGAAGAAAACACCTTATGAGGACATGAGGACATCCATTCCAATTAGAAGAAAACACTTTATTTTAAAAATTGTGGTGTATAGTATTTTTTATAAAATTTATTTAACATACAATGAATTATAAAACAAGCACTAATAGGGCCCAAAATATGCAGTGCAGTTTTGGTCGCCAGTGCTCATACAGAATATTATTAAATTAGAAAGAGTCCAAAGAAGGGCAGCTAGCTGACCAAGTTTAAATCAGTCCAAGGCCACATAAAGATTTTGAAATTCGATGTGCAAGCCTCTGCAACAAACATCTTTCTCCCTAAGTTAAGCATCAATAAATTTTGAATTATTTGTGAGTTATTTACCCATTTTCAGCCATGCAGTTTTGGCTAAATAAATAAGTAAGGGGTTTCTTTATTTACCAATAGGTCCTTCCAGCAGACATGAGGACATCCATTCCAATTAGAAGAAAAGAGGTTCCATTTGAATATTGGAAAGCGTTTTTTACAGCTGTGAAGTAGTGGTATTCCCTTTTTGAATCAATACTGGTCAATACATTAGATAGCTTCAAGAAGGGACTGGATGTCTTTTTAGCAAGTGAGAAAATACAAGGTTGTTTTAAAATTAGCCTCTTAGAACAAAGTTAATCCAGGGACTAGTCTGAAGGCACTTGAATTGGAGAGGCTTCAGAGAGCATCTTTTATCCTACTACGGATCAGCTAGCAGTTAGGCAGGTTTCATTTAGGCAAAAAGGTTGGACTCAATAGACATGTTTTTTAAGCTAAATTAATATGTTCCAAGTTTTTTTTTATAAACTCAAGGAGAAACACTTTGTTGGGGTCACTATTATAGTCACTGTACTATTTTATGCAGTTCTCTAAAAGCTTCCTGTTGCTCATTGACTTTATGGTTTTTTAATAAGATTATTAAGCATTTTGTAATCAGTTATTTTTTTATATTTTTATCAGCTCACAGGTCTTATATATAAATAATCTGAAATTAAAGGGGAAATATCATGATTGAAAAATTTTCTATGATGAAGAATTTAAAAATACACATATTTTTAATACATGTCCATTTTATTAAGTCATACAAATAGCCCGAACTTCTCTGAACTGAAAGAAGTATGTGTGGTTTATTCTGCTGTAATGTAGGTTAATGTTCCACCCACCAAGTCCCAGAACAAAAAGCAGGCACAAAATCTAGAGTAAATGCACCCTGTGATTACCTGACAGTACAAACGTTGTATATTTTTATTTCCTATTACTATGAGTGCCCTTCTTAGACACTTGCAATTATATTTAGAATATAATAATTTCACCAAGAGATTATTTGTACCTCCTACGACAATTAGTAAATAAGCATTGGGTTTTCCTCAAAAATTTTCTTATACACTTTTGTTCCTGCATTCCCTTGTGATGGAGCTTTCATGCCTTTCACCACAAGGGAACCCAAGGTTCACTGTGTACTAACAGTGCAGCCGGGAACCAGTGAAAATATCTGTGTTGTTTTCTACCTGCTGGGGTATAAGAGGCTAACGCTGGACATACACAAAAGTTGCAGATTTCACCCTTCCAGACCAATTTGGCAGCTTATCTGCTCATATATGGTATCCAACAGGGAGGTCTGAAAAACATAGGCCCACAGAATGATCAGGTTGTTGGTCTTCAGCCAAAAACTGACTTTGCCTGATTTGGCCCTAATATGAGCAGCGCCGGATTTCAAATCCGGGCACTCCTAGGCCACCCCCCATTCGCGCCCCGCGAGCATGCGCAACATCTCTCCCCCCACGTCCCCCCCGCACTATACGGAGCAGTGGGGAGAAGTCCCCATTGCTCCGTATGGGAGCAAAATGTCAAAATTTTGTGCCACCCTAGGCCCAGGCCTTTGTGTCCTTGCCACAAATCCGGGCCTGAATATGAGCATACTTTTGAGCAATCTTTAATGAGTTTGTCATCTTTAAGTTAACTTTTAATGTCCTATTCCAACCAACTTTGCAAATGGTCTTCACTATTTATTTTTTATAGTTTTTTAACAATTTGGCTTCTACTTCTTTCCAGCCATCAAATTTGGCGGGGGACAGAAAGGGAATTCACTCACTTTGTAAATAGGTTAAATATTAATGATTTAAATTTAAAGTTCACTTTTGAGTTTCATAAGCAAACTATTTCGTTCTTAGACCTGTCTCTAAATATTGGGAACTCTGGAATAGAAACTTCCGTGTTTAGAAAAGCCTGTTCAGGGAATTCCCTTTTGAGGGCGGACTCATGCCACCCGGGCCATTTGTTCAAGGGCATCCCGTTGGGACAATTCATCCGTCTTCGGAGGAATTGCAGTACAGATAAAGCATTTTTGGATCAATCCCTGCTATTGCGGGACAGATTTTTGGAACGGGGTTATGCCCATCAATCTTTATTGTTAGCCTTCATAAAAGCCCTACGTACTAGAAGAGTAGATTTACTCACCAATATCAACAAAACAAGGGTTAAAATTAGGAACAATAAAGACACAATGAAGTCGGTTAATAACAGGGACTTTATTGAAGAGAACAATGAAAATGATCAAACAAATTCAAAGGTTACTAGAGTAGAGAGAATAACTCCAATTTTTGTTACTAGTTTTAGCAATCAATTTTACAGGATTAAACACATTGTTAATACTCTTATTCCTGTATTATACAACGACCCGGACTTAGCTACATTGCTGCATGATGGCTGTAGAGTAGTAGCACGAAAGGCCCCAACCTTAGGGAATATTCTTTCCCCGACGTTGTGGAGCTCACAACCTAAAAGACACAAAATGACATGGTTAGAAACAAAGGGTACCTATATCTGTGGAGCGAGGAAATGTATTACATGTGCTTATATAAAACAATCCACTGATTTCCAGTGTACCTTTTGACTTGTTCTAATTGTTACATTCAATATGTTGGTTGCACAATTCGTCCTCTCAAGAACAGGATGCGCGAACATATTAGACATATAGTTTCTAAAAATGAAAATAGTCCAATAGCAAGACACTTTATACAATGTTGCAACTCTGATGTATCCAAATTACAAATACAAGTAATAGATAGGGCCCTACCAGATGAAAGGGACTCAGACAGACTTTCCAAACTCCTGCGTTTGGAAATAAAATGGATCTTTGTTCTCAATACTCGCCATCCAGATGGCTTAAATTCGGTATTTGATATCAGCTGCTATGTTTAAATTCAGTTTCTTTCAAATAGCCATATATTCACTCGTCATTTTTTTATTCTTATCATTACTACTGTAAACTTGTAGCATGAAGCGGTTATTTAGTTATTTATTTATTTATTAGTTGCAGTATTTCAATGAATTTCAGATTTTACTATCCTTATCAATTTGGCAATACTAATTGATTTATATTAACATTAACTGTATTAACTATCTGTACATTTTGTTCAAGTAATTATATGTCCTTACAGCTATAGACAGTTGATCATTTCTTTTTGATAAGTGATTATGAAAGGGATCTGGTGAATTATGTTTTCTATTGCCTATTCCACATGTCTGTATGTTTTTAATACTAGGGAGGGGGCGTGGTCTTGTTTTCACCTCGCCCCTACGTCATTGAGTCAACGCTATTTAAACTTTCTTCAATATTGTTAGAACTAGCCTATGATTAAGTGCCCCATAAGCACGAAACGCGTCAGGCATTTGTTTTTAAACATGTTGGAATAAAGTTCGAGTTTTAACAGATCCCTCTGAGTCCGGATTGCTTGTCGTCCTTTTTCAACATTTAGAGATAACTCCCTCCAGCTGCGGGTTCGGGGCTGCAAGCACCCGGACCACTACGGAACTTTGGTGAGCATTCGTTGATTTCTCTGCCTTTGAACCATCTGCTTATTATATACAGACCTTAAGAGACTGACTCGGGGTCTTTACACCCGAGTCAGACCAACCTTTTGGTATTTATTTTTCTTTTTTCCTTTTAATTTGTATCTATTAAATTGGTTGTTAGGCTTTATCCGGTGGCCAGGTTGTGCTTATTATAGCCAGTTTGGCCAGCTATATATACTAATGTTAGTGTAATATATTAGTTATAATTATTTATTTTGGAGACACTCAACATAAATTTACGCTCTTAGAGCGTTATAACTTTATATCAAATGGGGGCCACCAACACTGGCAGCAAATAAAGTATTTGCTCTGTAAACTTATAATTTAATTATTATTGTAATTTTTTTTACTTTTCTATTCAGGCCCCCTTCTAATCATATTCCAACTTTTCATTCAAACCAATGCGGGTTGCTAAGGTAAACAAGACCATAGCAACCAGATAGCTGCTGAAATTCCAAACATAGTTACATAGGGTTTAAAAAAGACCAGAGTCCATTAAGTTCAACCCTTCCAAGTAAACCCAGCACACACAACCTATACTTACCAATCTATACTATCACATACATAAACTATACAGCATATACAACCACTAATACTAATTGTAAATATTAGTATCACAATAGCCTTGGATACTATGCTTGTTCAAAAACTCATCCAGGCCCCTTTTAAAGGCATTAACAGAATCTGCCACTACAACATCAATAGAAAGGGCATTCCACAACCTCACTGCCCTCACCGTTAAAAACCACCTCAAATGGAAGCTCCGTTCCTGGTGCGTTGATCGCTTTTATGGGAAAACACAACACCCCCTATCTGCCTTTAATACCCTCTAATGTACTTGTACAGAGTAATCATGTCTAGCAAGTTCCTCTTTTCCAGAGAAAACTACCCCAACCTCGACAGTCTAACCTCATAGCTTAAATCTTCCTACCAGTCACCTTGAGTCTACACTCAAGGTGAGGCCTTACCAGGGACCTATAAAGAGGCAAAATTATGTTTTCATCCCTTGAGTCAATGCCCTTTTTTAAACAAGACAGCACTTTAATTGCTTTAGTAGCCACAGAATGACACTGCCTGGAATTAGACAACTTGTTATCAACACAAACCCCTAGATCCTTCTCCATTAAGGATACCCCCAACACACTACCATTCAGTAGATAGTTCGCGTTTATATTATTTCTACCAAAATGCATAACTTTGCACTTGTCCACATTGAACCTCATTTTCTAGTTTGCTGCCAGTTTTCTAATTTTGTCAAATTGCTCTGCAAATCAGCAGCATCCTGCATGGAACTCATAGTTTTGCACAATTTAGTGTCATCAGCAAAAATAGAAACAATACTTATTATGCCCACCTCCAGGTCATTAATAAACAAGTTAAAAAGCAAAGGACCAAGAACTGACCCCTGCGGTACTCCACTAACAACACTGGTCCAATTAGAAAATGTTCCATTTACCACCACTCTTTGTAATCTATCCTTCAGCCAATTCTCTATCCAATTACAAATATTATGTTCTAGGCCAATATTCCTCAATTTGATCACTAACCTTCTGTGAGGTACTGTATCAAACGCTTTAGCAAAGTCCAAGTAGATGACCAACTGCCATTCCAGCATCAAGGTTCCTGCTCACCTCCTCATAAAAGGCAACTAAATTAGTCTCGCAAGATCTGTTACGCATAAAAGCATGCTGACACAAACTTATAGTATTGTGAACTGCAATGTATTTAAGTACCCTATGCCTTATTACCCCTTCCAAAAGCTTTCCTACTACTGATGTCAGACTAACAGGCCTATAGTTTTCAGGCTGAGAATGGGATTCATTTTTAAATAACGACACCACATTAGCAATTCGCCAGTCTCTTGGCACCATGCCAGACCTCAACGAATCCTGAAAAATGAAGTGAAGAGGCCTGGCCATCACAGCGCTAAGCTCATTTATTACCCTGGGATGAATCCCATCCGGTCCTGAACCTTTGTTTACCTTTACATGTTCAAGTCTTTTTTTAATTTCCTCCAGAGTGACCCATGCGTCAGTAGCTAAATTACTAGAACTGGGTATATTAAAAGGGAAGCCTTCATTAGCTGGCTCCTCAGATGTATAGACAGATGAAAAATAAGAGTTCAACATTTCTGCTTTTTCCCCGTTCTCAGCAACCAACTTACCCCCCCCGATAATAAGGTTCCCACCCCTTCTTGCTTCAGTTTCTTACTATTCACATAATTCAAAAATAATTTTGGATTCTTTTTACTCTTAGCTGCATTATCCCTTTCCATCTCTATTTTAGTTTGCCTGATAGCTTTTTTGCATGCTTTATTTGCTTCCTTGTACCTGATGAAAGTTTCTGCTGTCCCAGCTAACTTGAATGCTTTAAAAGCACGTTTTTTTCTTACCAAACTTGACACTAACACTTTTATTCAGCCATAAAGGTTTTGCTTTGAAATGCCTCTCCTTGCTTACAAGGGGAATATACTGTTGTGTATACTTGCAAAGCAATGTTTTAAAGATGTTACATTTCCTTCTGTGTCTAACCCTATGGAAAGCCTTTCCCAGTTGACACATTGCAAAGTCTGCACGTCTAAAATCGAGTGTTTTAGTTACTCCCTTATAGAGCTGTCTCCGCAGCATTATCTCAAAGGAGACCATGTTGTGATCATTGTTCCCCAAATGCTCACCCACACAAATGTTAGAGATGAGTTCAGTATTATTAGATATCACCAGGTCCAAAATAGAGTCATTCCTAGTAGGTTCGTGAACCGCCTGAAATAAAAAGTTGTAATTTACCATATTTACAAACCTACTAGCTTCATAAATTTTTCAGTGAAGCAGAACAGATTTGCTCATCAGTAGTGATAATGTTTATCATGTAATATCAACATCAAGCTATCTCCTTATATATATATGATTTTTTTATGCAAAATATAAAAAATACTGTATTAATGCTTTGTGTATTACAAAATGCTTTTAGAAAGGAACAATAATTTTACCTAATTTACATTGAATGCTAGGATTTTAAAGGATAAACTGTGGCTGCCCAGGACTGTGTTCTCTGCACTCTCTACATGATTTGAAGTGATATGTTTTTCATACAGGGGAGCTTACTGCCATCTTGTGGACCTATTCATTTTCAACATAACATAATTGCATTGTACTGATGTTTCATTTTTACAGGGTTTAGATTAAGTAGGTTTTGGCTTGATCATTATGTTAAGTTTTTGCTAACAAGTTTACAGATTAGCTCTGAAATGGAACAAAATTTGTGTTTCATTAAGTGCATTGTAGTAGGTAGGAGCTGAGGGGGGAAGCATCAAATTAATAATTTAAAGCCAGTTCTCTATCCAATTACAAATATGATGTTCTAGGCCAATATTCCTTAATTTGATCATTAACCTTCTGTGAGGTACTGTATCAAACGCTTTAGCAAAGTCCAAGTTCCCCGTTCTCATCAACCAATTTACCCCCCCGTGATAATAAGGTTCCCACCCCTTCTTGCTTCATTTTTTTACTATTCACATAATTAAAAAATAATTTTGGATTCTTTTTACTCCTAGCTGCAATATCCCTTTCCATCTCTATTTTAGCTTGCCTGATAGCATTTTTGCATGCTTTATTTGCTTCCTTGTACCTGATGAAAGTTTCTGCTGTCCCTGCTAACTTGAATGCTTTAAAAGCACGTTTTTTCTTACCAACCTCGACACTAACACTTTTATTCAGCCATAAAGGTTTTGCTTTGCGATGCCTCTCCTTGCTTACAAGGGGAATATACTGTTGTGTATACCTGCAAAGCAATGTTTTAAAGATGTTCCATTTTCCTTCTGTGTCTAACCCCATGAAGAGCCTTTCCCAGCTGACACATTGCAGAGATGTCCTTATACTGGAAAAGTCTGCACGTCTAAAATTGAGCATTTTAGTTACTCCCTTATAGCGTTGTCTCTGCAGCATTATCTCAAAGGAGACCATGTTGTGATCACTGTTCCCCAAATGCTCACCCACACAAATGTTAGAGATGAGTTCATTAACGTTGTTTACACATCAGATTTTTGTATCATTTCCATATTTTAACCCATGCAACTACATCCGACTTGTTGGATGCGTTTGGTCAATCTGACACCATCCTATGGGATTTTTAGACGTACATCTATCAAATGGTGATATGAGAATGAATAGAAAGTGGGTGAATTTCATGGATTCCTCCATGACCTTGGAGGTGGGCATAGACAGTACTGTTTCTATTTTTGCTGATGACACAAAAATGTGCAAAACTTGGAAAACTGTGCAGCAAACTGGAAAATGAGGTTCAATGTTGATAAGTGCAAAGTTATGCATTTTGGTAGAAATAATATAAACGCGAGCTATCTACTGAATGGTAGTGTGTTGGGGGTTTCCTTAATGGAGAAGGATCTAGGGGATTTTGTAGATCACAAGTTGTCTAATTCCAGGCAGTGTCATTCTGTGGCTACTAAAGCAAATAAAGTGCTGTATTGTATAAAAAAGGGCATTGACTCAAGGGATGAGAACATAATTTTGCCCCTTTTTAGGTCCCTGGTAAGGCCTCACCTTGAGTATGCAGTGCAGTTTTGGGCTCCAGTCCTTAAGAAGGATATTAATGAGCCGGAGAGAGTGCAGAGACGTGCAACTAAACTGGTTAAGGGGATGGAAGATTTAAACTATGAGGTTAGACTGTCGAGGTTGGGGTTGTTTTCTCTGGAAAAGAGGCGCTTGCGAGGGGACATGATTACTCTGTACAAGTACATTAGAGGGGATTATAGGCAGATGGGGGATGTTCTTTTTTCCCATAAAAACAATCAACGCACCAGAGGTCACCCCTTTAGATTAGAGGAACGGAGCTTCCATTTGAAGCAGCGTAGGTGGTTTTTCACGGTGAGGGCAGTGAGGTTGTGGAATACCCTTCCTAGAGATGTGGTAATGGCAGATTCTGTTAATGCCTTTAAGAGGGGCCTTGATGAGTTCTTGAACAATCAGAATATCCAAGGCTATTGTGATACTAATATCTACAGTTAGTACTAGTGGTTGTATATATAGTTTATGTATGTGAGTGAATAGATTGGTAGGTGTGGGTTTTGTGTGCTGGGTTTACTTGGATGGGTTGAACTTGATGGACACTGGTCTTTTTTCAACCCTCTGTAACTATGTAACTTTGTAACTATGGAGGAAGCATAGAGTTAAACCTCTTTTCTCTGAGAATGAACAGGCTTAACAAGTAACCAATAACAGAAGGATTTATAAATTTCCTTCTCTAATCTAAATAACTTTCCTTTTAAGAAGTATACAATAGGCAGATCATGCCGCAATTGCAGGAATATACATGATTCAGGCTATATATATATATATATATCTTCTTTCCAAAAACCTAAAACTTACAAGTTGCATTTATTTATTTTGTTGTGTAGATGATGTTATGTAATTTGTCCAGTGTATAAAGAACTTGGTTATATTTTGTTCTCTGTGTGTCATTGTTTCTAGCCAATCCATATAGAAAATATAATGTAATTTTTGTTTGGTCAGTTCTATTGTTCGTCGTTCTGGGGTCAACCAAAGGTGTAGGATTGTTTTGCGTGCGGCAGCCGTGAAATGTTCTGTGAGGACTCTCTCAGATTTAGTTAGTGGGATTGATTGGTTTAGTTTGCTGAAAAATGCCCATTCAAATGAGGGTTGTAGTGTTTTATTTGTCAGACTAGACCAGTAATTGCTAATATGCGTCCAAAAGTTTTGTATTTTTGGGCATGTCCAGAGGCAGTGTTCTAGATCTGCGTCTGGGGTATTACAGCATAAGCAGTTGGAAGTAGGAAGGTTACCCATTTTATGTCGTTTGAGTGAGGTTAGATAGGATTTATGCAAGATTTGGATTTGGGAGGGTAAATTATTATTATACATCTTTTTCGTTTCTAACAGTTGAGTTTCTAGCAATAGCCTTCAACAAGTCATATCTATACATTCTCTTGTACTGTAGAAAACCTATACGCTGTTTTCTGTAAGGTCAAGAGCTAGTCTGAATGACCGAGATTAAGTAACCATTATAGAGAGTTTAAATAATTTAGCCATGGTGTCCAAATATTCCAGTAATATGCATTTTTATTAAGTATCATACATGTTAGTTCCTCCATTTGTCTAATGTCATTTGTGTTATTTAACCATTCCGTAAAGGTAGGTGCTTCTGTGGATTTCCACTTTCTTGGGATAAGGGATTTAGCAGATTGTAGTAGATGGAGGGTAAGTGGATCTGATACTACAACGTTTTTGCCTGGATATATATTCAATAATATTGGAGCTGGTTCTTCAATGGTGAAGTTAAATTCTGTAATTTGATTTATAGCTTGTAATATGTCAGACCAAAACTGTTCTATCACCGGACATTTTAACCAAATATGTGTATGTGTACCAATGTGGCTATTACATCTCCAGCAAATATCTGAAGTATTAGGGTACATTCTCTTTAATTTTGCTGGTGTGTAATGCCATCTTGTAATAAGTTTGTATATGGCTTCATTTGTTCTGGATGCCCTAGAGTATTTATTTATGGTGCTAAATATTCTAGACCAAGCCTTATCAGGTAGATTAATATTGAGTTCTTTTTCCCAAGATTGACAGAATGGTCTGGGCGGTGGAGATATGGCAGTTATAAGAAGTCTGTATAATTTAGATAAAGGTTTGTCCAATATTTTTGGTTCAGTTAGTATTTGTTCCCATGTAGTTAGGGATCTATTCCATTGTTTGGGTTTGTTAATTTGTAGATAATGGTGAAGTTGGTTGTAATTCCAACTGTCTCTTGGGTGTGGGCCCCATCTTTTTTGTATCTCCGCCATTGGCACCATTCTATTGTCTTTGAGAAAATCGCTTATTCTGGTCTGTCTATTGTCCCAAACTGCCCATCTGTCAAAAGATCCCTTTTCTAGTCCTGGGGTGAAATTTGGATTCAAGATAAGGGGTTGTAATACATAAGGGGATTTGGTAAGTAAATAGGTGTCTTTATTTCTTTGCCATATTCTTAATGTGGCTTGTATCAGCGGATGTCGTTTTAGTTCTCCTATGATGGGTCCATTTTCAATCCACAGAGTGTTTTCTAAGGGGATTGGCGAAAATAGTTGTTCTAACATACACCAATCTTTTCTTTGTTTTTCAAGGACCCAACTAAGAATTCGGGTTAAATGTACGGACACGTAATAAAGGTATGCATCAGGTAAACCTCTACCTCCTTTTTCTTTTGGTAAGATGAGTTGGTTATATTTCAATCTGGGGTTTTTCCCATTCCAGATGAATCTTGTAAGGAGGGATTTTACGGATGTGAAAAAAGAATGGGGAAGATTAATTGGTAGGACTTGAAATAAGTATAATATTCTAGGCATAAGCATCATCTTAACCGCTTGTATTCTTCCGAACCAAGTGAGTTGTAGTTTTCCCCAGTTACGTATAGTCTTTTGTAATGTTGCTATTAATGGAATGTAATTATCTTGGTATACTGATGTTTTATCTTTACATATTAAATTGAGGGGATTGGTTTTGTCTGTTTCCGAGAAATGTTTTAATGTGCTTGACATGAAATGTAAGATTTGTAGGAGAATATAAAAATTTTGTGATGTGAAAGGATATTTGAGTTGTAGTGTTTCTTGTGGGAGAGTTGAGAGATTTGGTCCTAATAGGTTTTTGTTGTTCCCATTGTTCTAGTGTTGGGTTATTTATACCTGTTGGGAAGGATGTGTTTCCGTTCCGAGTGTCTGCCATGTTTTATATGAGTGTATAAATAGGGGGTTTTCCCGCATTGTATGCGGGATATTTGTAAATGGCGTGTGTAATAGATAGTTTAGAGATTGTTCTGTGCTTGAGAGAGGGTCTAATTTGTTTGTGGTATATATGTCTCTGTGCCATAGCCAATCCCCTATGTATCTAGTGAGGGCTGCTTCATTATATTCTTTTATGTTGAGTCCACCTTCCTGCTTGGGCTGTTGGAGTTTTGTGAAGCTTATTCTGGGGCGCATCTTGTTCCAAATGAAAGATCGGAATGTTTGATTTATTCGTTTAAGGTCTTTGGGTCTTATCTGGTATGTGATCATCTGTATGACATATAGTAATTTGGGGAAAAATATCATTTTAGTAGATGTATATGGCCAAAAAAAGTGAGATTTAGTTTTTTCCAAATTGAGAGTTCTTGTTGTAATGAATCTATTTTTTGTCTCAGATTTAATTTGTATATTTCTGTGTGTTGTTTGGGGATGTTGATACCTAAGAATTTTATATGTTGTTTTGCTTTTGGAAAGGGAAAAATTTTTGACCAGTCTGTTTTAAGGGTATGTTTCAGGAGTAATGCTTCAGATTTTTCTAGGTTGATTCAGAAACCTGCAATGGTTCCAAATCTATTTATTATTTGCAGTAGTGTAGGGATGTCTTGAGCAGGATTATTAATGAACAGCATGATGTCATCAGTGAATGCTACGAGTTTTTGAGATGTTTGTCCTATTTGGATTCCTTTATATTGTGGATGTAGTAAGATATGTCAAATAAGGGGGTCTATGGCTACATTAAAAAGAAGGGGGGAGAGGGGGCAGCCCTGTCTCGTCCCTCTTTGGATTTGGAAATATTCAGAGTTGAGCCTATTGACTGTAAGTTGTGCCATGGGTGAAGTGTTACAGTGCTTTAAAAAGGTTAAGCATATGAATGCCAAAGTGTTGGAATTTTAGGAGTCTACGGAGATGTATGTGCGAAATTCTGTCGAATGCTTTGTCTGCATCTAGGCTTAGAAACATGCCGTGTTCTCTTTTTTCTAAGTTGCATTGGTATAGTAGTGCTATGATTTTTCGGAGAGCTTTGACAGGGTGTCTCGTTTAAGGAACCCTACCTGGTTTTCAGTGAGTATTTTCGGAAGGATTTTTTGAAGTCTGTCTGCCATTGTCTTTGTTAAGATTTTCAAATCCTGATTCAGTAAAGATATGGGTGTATATGATGTTGATTCTTTGGGGTTTCTGTTAGGTTTCAATAATAGGATTATTCTTGCATCGTTTGCTGTATGCCAGAGAGGGTGGCCTTGTAATGTTTGACTATATAGTGTTAAGCACAACAGAGGCTTCTTCCGCACACCCTAGCTCTCCAAATCAGAACGCCCGGTGCACACTGCCAGAGGGATCGGCACCCTCCCAGAATCCAATAGAACAGCAAAAAGCAAATGGCACTCAGGGCTTAGAGGAAGAATTCCTTTTAAAAAAAGATTTTATTTTGTTTCGCAAATAAAATCTTTTTTTAAAAGGAATTTTTCCTCTAAGCCCTGAGTGCCATTTGCTTTTTGCTGACTATATAGTGTTGTCAGAACAGGAGAGATGTCTATTCATAATAGTTTTAAAAATTCTGCGCTGAAACCATCTTGCCCTGGCGTTTTTCCTGATTTTAAGTGTTTAATTTTTCTTTTATTTCTTTTTCTGTTATGGGGGAGTCAAGGATGTCCCTATCCTGTACTGTTAGTTTTTTGAGTTTTGCTTCTTGGAGGAGGCTTAATCCGTCTGTTGGGTCTTCTGGCTCCCTTTTGTAAAAGGTTTTAAAATGTTCTGTCATTGTTTTGTTTATGTTGATAGTATCTGTAGCCCATCCATTTGTTAGTTTTAGTCATTGGATATAGGTATTTGTTTTTTGTGATTTAACTATGTTAGCTAGTAGGTTCCCTGGTTTGTTTCCCCATCTGTAATATGTGTTCATTGTATATTCGAGAGTTTTGTGGGCTTTGTCTGTCACTAGGATGTCAAATAAGGCCTTAGTTTCCATGTATTTCTGTTTTGTTTCAGGGGTGTTTGTGGTTTTGAATAATTTGTAATTTTGTGTCAGTTCTTTTTTAAGGTGTTTTGATTTGATAGGAGATTATATGTCCTCTCAGAACAGACTTCGCAGCCGCCCAGAAAAATTGAGGGTTGTCCCAGTGTTCTATATTATCATCTACATAATTTGCCCAGCTTGTTTTGATATATGATTTAAAATCTTCATTTTTTTAAAGATATGCTGGGAATCGCCAATTTTTTTAATTTGGTTGGGGTTTGGCCAGTTGTAGTGTTATGGATATTTAAACATGGTCTGAGATAGCTATTGTTCCTATGTTTGCTGTTATTAAGTTAGGTAGTTGTGTTTGGGAAATTAGTATATAGTCTATTCTGGAATGGGTATTATGGGTTCCAGAATAGTGGGTAAAGTCTCTAGTGAGTGGGTGTATGTATCTATATGTGTCTTGCAGTTGGAAAAAGCTACTGAGTGTATGTAAAGGTTTTGCTCTGGTTTTGGTTTGTGTGGTGTATGTACCTGTTTTGTCCATAGTTGTATCCCAGATCACGTTTGCATCTCCACCTAGGATCAGATTGGATGCCTCCCAGGAGTCAAGTTTTTGTAGTAGATCTGCAAAAAAATGTTTATTTTCATTAGTAGGTGCATAGATGTTGACTATGGTATATTTAACTCCTTGTATATCTAAGTCGATTATTAGATATCTCCCTGCTTTATCTTTGTATGTTCTTTGAACTGAACACTGTAGATTCTTATGAATAAGTATGGTTACTCCTCTTGTTTTATTTTTGTAAGAGGCTGTTATTGTTTGCTGTAGCCATTTGTCATGTAACGTAAAGTTATCTTTCTTTCGCCAGTGTGTTTCTTGTAAAAGTATTATATGTTTGTTTTCACGCTTAAGTTTATCTAATACTTTTCTTCATTTAATTGAGGTATTTAGGCCTCCAACATTCCAGGAGATCACTTTGATTTGTTCAAGGTTATTTAAGTTTTCAGGGTTTGTTATCATTTTAGCGTGATAGGTTTGGTAATTTATCCTATTCCCTCTCTGTAAATTCCAGAGGGGTTTGGGGGATAGGTTTGGGGATATGGTCCGTCCCAGCGAGCGGGCCATTTCCTCGTTTGTGATCTCCTGCAAAGTTTTGTTTCTATAATACAGTATGATAAATCGGACTGAGCTTTTGGCCTATGGGTCATTTGAGTTAACCTTAAAACTGCTAGAATAACAATAAAACTTAAACATTTAACAAAGCATATAATTGCATATTTTTCATTTCAGACCTTGTCTTTTGCTTACAGAGATTATTGGGGGGGAGATAGGAAAGTGGGGGTCTAGGGAGGGGGTTTGTTTTTTTCAGTTAGATAACTGTCTGTTGGAAAGTTAAGGCTTGGTTCTCTAGTCTGGTCTTGGATGGATTAGTGAGGGGTTGTGTAGGTAGGGAGGGAAGGGAGTGGGGGGGGAAGGAAGGGGAGAGACAAATGGGAAGGAAGGGGTAAAGGGATAGGTAGGAGTGGTAGGTGGTTTGAGGTTGTTTTAAGTATGACTGTCCAATTGGTGGAGTTATGTTGTTTCGGTTTTTTCAGGCTTTGCCTTTACCCATTTTACCATGTTTTAAAGTCAAGGGTCGGTAGGTTCATGTCTGGTTATTTGGGTTTTGTTGTTGGAGGTAATCTGATGCTTGTTTGGGAGTTTCAAATAGGAATGGTTTGCCATTTGCTTTGTCCCATATCTTTAGTTTGGCTGGAAACATCAGTGCAAATTTGTATCCTGATGCGTAGAGAAGTTTACAGATGGGTGAGAACTCTCTGCGTTTTACCGATACTGAAGCTGAAAAGTCTTGGAACAGAAATAGCTGATGGTTGTTGTAAGTTAGAGTTTTGGTCTTTCGATAAGCGTCCAGTATTCGTGATCTGTCTGCGTAGTTTAGGATTCTGAAAATAACTTGTCTTGGTCTTGCATTTTCGTTAGGTGATGGAGGTCCGATTCTGTGGAAGCGTTCTATTTGAAATTGAGTTTTGGTCATATCTATTTGAAGTTCTTGTGGGAGCCATTCTGTTAGTAATGATTCTAAGTCTTTTCCTTTTATTGTTTCAGGAATTCCAACTAGTCTGAAATTATTATGTCTGCTACGATTTATCAAGGTCTTCCATTTTGTCTGCTAATATTGTGATTTCTTTTTGTTGCATGTTTATTGTTTGTTGTGCTTTTTCTAGTTCGTCTTCCAAGGTAGAAATTCTGTTTTCTGCTTCAGTGATTTTTTGTGTTTGTTCTGTGAGCTGTTGAAGTACTTCTCCAATGGAGTCCTTGATGGTAGTTAGTTTTATCTCGCCTAGGCCTCAGTGTTAATTTTTATGATTTGCCGTCTTCCCGTAGCCTGTCTGAAATCCGACAGTGATTTTCTTGTTTTACGTCATCGGCAGTTTCTTTTTGCCCTCCTGCAGATGATGTGCCTTTTTTTATGTATGTCGTACCTGTCAGTTGGTCGGTATGGCTCGGGTCCACGGCTTCGGCATGCTGGCTTCCGGGGATGCAAGGTGATGGGGGCTGGAAAGTTGTAGGTCCTTTGCCCTCTAACTTATCCTTTGTCCATATACCCAGTTTATGTTAGGTTTTGTAGGGTTTTTCACCTCGGATGTCTATTAATTCGGGTATATCGGCAGGAGCTTCTGTAAAATGCGGCCGTCTCTTGGGTCCACCCCCCGGAAGTGGTAAAGCATATTTTATTTTTATCTGGATACACCCTACATGTATCTGCCAACAGAAAATTACATTGAAGCAAAACTAGGTGTGTTTCATTTGGACTGGGGTGTATTCTGCCACCTCTGGTATAACAAACAGTATAGGGCCCTTTTGCAGCCTTATGGCCATTGCAGCCATAGACTATGGGAGTTAGTGGGAACAAATTCTGCATTGGGGCAGTTAACATCTCTTTATGACACTGGGACAACACTGGAATTGTAATGTAAATGGCTCATGCTAGAAAAAAATGTGTCATGTCTACATAAGCATCCATCATCTCATCTTTTATTGTTGCTCAGTAGCAGTGAACTCCCTCTGCTGGCTGTTTGCTGTATATGCAGGGAACCATTTTCTGTGTAGCCTCTGACCCTATGGAACCATCATACTCCTAACATGTGATCTATTACAATGCATTGTGGGAGTCCAGACTCCATTTTGTAGCTCATGCTGTGGAAGAAGCACACTACATCCACCTTCTCCCCCATGGTATCATCGCTGGTAAGCATTATGGACATAAAACCTGCACTGAGCCACCATTAAAGCTGCCAACACCTCAGAGACACTGTGGCATATAATTTGATCCAGCATTGATGTGTTTATGTTGCAGCTGTTTTTCTGTGTTATAATATTTTGCCATATACTAATTGTGTTTTATTCTATTTGTTACAGTTTCACCTCATTTTCCACAAACATCCAGTAAAGTTCAACACATTTCACTCTTGGTGTGGAAAGGTTTAGCTGTATGTCAAGCTACACACTACCTCAGGGTAACACGTGGTGAGGACAAAACAATTTGCATACATGGTGGAGGGCCGCTAATGGAAGCCAGTTTTGACCACTCCCCCCTTTAAACCACACCCACTTCAAACCACAACCATTTTATCACAATGGTGGTAGTGCAACAAAAACCCAAATGCTTCGTCCTCACTGCAGAGATATCAACCATCATTCATATGTGAAAGAATTATATTTTGTCATATTAAGATGTACCCTTAAATCCATACGCCTCCTCCTCCCCTGTGGATAGCACAGCAACCCCCAGAATATAATTACACACCTTAGGGACCATTTAATTGCTATTTCCAATTGCTAACAAACTCCCAAAACAAACCCCTCCCAGGTTCACCTCCCATAGGCAGCATAGGGTAGGCAGAGTATGGCACACACAGGCAGCACTCTGCCTGCTCAATGCTGCCTGTATGTGCCACACTCTGCCTGCCCTATGATGCCTGTGTGTGCCATACTCTGCCCTATGCTGCCTGTGTGTGCCATACTCAGCCCTACCCTGCCTGTGTGCCATGCTCTGCCAGCCCTATGCTGCCTGTGTGTGCCATACTCTGCCCTACCCTGTCTGTGTGTGCCATACTCTGTCTGTCCTATGCTGTCTGTGTGTGCCATACTCTGCCTGCCCTACCCTGCCTGTGTGTGCCATATCCTCTCTGACCTATGCTGTCTGTGTGTGCTATACCCTCCCTGCCCTATGCTGCCTATGTGTCATACTCTGCCTACCCTATGCTGCCTGTGTGTGCCATACTCTGTCTGTCCTATGCTGCCTGTGTGTGCCATACTCTGCCTGCCCTATGCTGCCTGTGTGTGCCATATCCTCCCTGACCTATGCTGCCCGTGTGTGCCATACCCTCCATGCTCTATGCTGCCTATGTGCCATACTCTGCCTACTCTATGCTGCCTATACACAGGCAGCATAGGACAGGCAGTACATACAATGTCTGAGGTGTGAACAGGAGAACAATGTGGGTGATTACAGCCTGAGCCTGAGGTGGGAACACTGCAGTGGGTAAACAATGCAGAGGTTAAAAGATGTGAACAATACAGGGGATTACAGCCTGACAGGTGGGGGGCCACACAGAGGGCGGTCCAGTTGTACAGCACTGACTTAGATGTATTGGCAATCATTTTACAACAAATAGTACTGAAACGCACTGAAAAAGTGAAAAAAAAATTAAAAAAGTTGTTAAATGTGTCTACTGACTTACTGCAATATATGTCAGCATTCATTTCAAACAATTTACTTCTTTACTCCATACTGCGTGCCTTCCCATGCCCTGTAAATACAACATGTTAATTTGTAATTGTTAGCCTGGCAAGTGCCTTCTGAACAATAATGAGTGCATGTTAATTAAGGAGAATGTAGCGTGCAAGCTTCAAATCAGTGAGCACGCAATGAACTTTTAACAAATCCACATACAGAGGCAACACTGGCTCCAACCAATTTTTTCTAGAAAAGCTTGGTCATATAAAATAAACAAATACACAAAACTACCTGACACCAATCTAGATATCCAACATACAAAGCAGAAATCAGTATGCTAATGATGTGATAAGTCAGTGTTCCAAATAGGAAAGAAAATTGGTTATAATGAGTTTAAGGGCTGTGACACACGGGGAGATTAGTCGCCGCAAAACAAATCTTCCTTGTTGCAGGCGACTAATCTCCCAGAAATGCCATCCCACCAGCTAGAATGTAAATCGGATGGCATACGCGGTGGTGCAATTTGCAGGAGTCGCGGGACTTCATTATTCATTATTTTCCCAATCTACAATGAATTAAAAACTTTCCAATATACATTTATAAAATTAAATAATTCAAGGATTTGTAAATGTTACTGCTATTAAGAGTATGAGGGTTCCTTGGTTTTGCATACGTCACGTCATTGTTTGAATTTCCCGCTATACACAGTATTTATGTTTGTCTTTCACTGGTTGGTGTAACTTTGACAAAGGCTGGTGTTACAGCTGAAACGTTAGTTCACTTTTTGCATTAAAAAGTTATTTTGTCATTGTAAGACCTGTGTGTGCGGCTTCTGAATTTTTCCTTGTGCTTTTAAAAGTACATATCTGGTGCTCAAGAGCATCTTGCTAACTGGCTTGGAATTCTAGGTCTTTTAAATCTGAAACAGGAGAATTCACGTAGCTTCAGGGCAAAAGCCTAGCCTGGGAAAATCGTGCCTGATGCTAATGCTATTAACAGGGGAACACATGAAATATATAGGAAGGCTGCTACTTTCCGTGTATTGCAGTGCCATCTAAAGGTTTGCTTTCTAAAATACATTGAGTTGGTCTTTGTGATGTTGTTGGTACATGGATATAACAAACAAAGTAAGTCCATACACTCACGGTTCCTTGTAAACTCAGTCCGTTAACCACTGGTGCAAATCCTCCTGATGCACCTAGCCAGGTGCCTATAATAATGAGCACAAAAAGAAAGGGGGAAAAAAGCACGCAAAAAGAATTGCTGGTGTGTACTTTTTTCACTGATGAAGAGAGCATGTAGCGCTTGAAACGTTTGGTCTGTATGTGCACTCCGCAATAAACAGGTTGGAGGTATTTTTTTATACCAGCAATTTGTTTTGCGTGCTTTTTTCCCCCTTTCTTTTTGTGCTCATTGGTACATGGATAGACAAGGAGATAAGGGATATGTATGATAGAGATGGGTAAGAGATTATGGGGCCGAATTACTAAAGGCCGAAAAAACGAGTGTTATTTATAGCATGGGGTAAAAATATTATCACTTCTTTATTATCTTCTATATTTAGATCGATTCACAAAAAGGACACTTGTCTGAATTAAGAAGCGATTTTATTGTCGTTATTTATCTATCAATGACATTTTATTAAGCGATATTTTAAAGCGTGCATAACCATGCTGTACTTATTCACTTAATGCTCCCAGGTGGTATATAGGAGCGAAAACAGGCTGACTCCCACCGGCCCAACTGTTTAATCACCTGGTCCCCCAGCCCCAGCCTTGCTGCCTCAGTTGCCACCCCTATGCGGAATGATTGTGTGCCGAATTCCTTAGGGTTGAGGCATATGTTAGCTAAAACATTTTTCATTACAAATGAAGTGAGGGGTGTGTCTCCCTCATGAACAAAGAAGGGGCCGGTCTGTGCCCCCCTGACTTGTAAATACTCCTCAGTGCACCGTCTTGGGCAACACTGTCCTCCCATTGTGGTCTGCCTCACCAACACCCCTCATGTGGACTGGTCTATCTTTGACTTCCTTAGCCAAATCTCTACCCTAGAATGGGTCAGCTGTACTTCACCCCACAACAGCCCCCCTGGCTTGGTCTTACTCTCAATCACTAGCTCGCCCACTCAGAATGCTCGAAAGAACGCTACTGAATAGGCTGCTCGAAACAGCAGACATTACTTGTTAGATGAACAAGTATGCTGTAAGCTCTGCATAAGGCTTTGCAATGCAGCAAAGGACAATGGCCTTCTGGCATCCATATGGGCACAAAACACACCATTGGCCGACATTAGCTTTTCTATACTGCGGATCGCCCCTTCACTAATTACTGACACAGCATCAAAACTAATGTGTTTTTCCTCCTCCTTTCAGAATCCAACGGCCCACAGCTTGCTTCAATGTTCCTCCACTCTGCCCATACCTTTCTGTAGGCAACCCATGTGGATGGCGCCAGCGCTTCCCCAATTAACTCCCCTAACACTGCGATGCCAAATTCCACAGATGATCCTGGCAAGGTTGGCCCACCTCGTGTGCCTCTGGCGCTGCCTCGCGGAACCTCGTCCACTGAAACCCAGAAAGAGAATCAGCATTCAGATGCAGAATCACATTCAGATGCCCAGGGACAAGTTTAGCCTGAAACCAGATGTTACACTGAAGACAAAACTAACCTCCTCAACAACACCAACACTGGCAATGAGTTGGCCGTAAGGCCATTGATTGCCTGAACTACTTCCCAATTGTCCGAGTTAAAACACACATTGCAGTTACTGAATTCTCTCCCCCACAGTTCCACAGCCACCACAATGGGGAATAGCTCTAAAAAGGTGATATTCTTGCTGAGCTCCTCTTGAACCCACGTGCTGGGCCACCGTTATGCACACCAGTTTCCTGCCCAATAGGCACCAAAACCAACTGCCCCAGCCGCATCGGTGAACAATTGAAGCCCTGCGGCTGTAACCTCTTAGAATGAACATCTGTCCGTTGAATTCTGCCAGGAACACCCCCCACACCACAGGTCTAGCCTCATGCCCTTTGTCACCCTCACCCTTAGAGATGTAGCGAACTGTTCGCCGGCGAACTAATTCGCGCGAACATCGGGTGTTTGCAAGTCCGCGAATTCGCGGACTTTTGCCGATGTTCGCCACTTTGGGTTCGGCGCTTTTTTTTTGGCGCCGCGTTTTTTCGCCTTGGTTTTTCCACCGCGTTTTTTCGCTTCGTTTTATCGCCTATGCATATACATAGGAATAGCTTGCGGGGTTTTTTTGGCGTTATTTTTTGGCTTTTTTTTGGCGTTTTTTTTAAGTATTTTTCAGAGAAATTTTTGCCCTTGATCCCCCTCCTGCATGCCCCTGTCCAGGTCGTGGCACCCTTTAAACAACTTTAAAATCAGTTTTCTGGGCAGAAATGGCTTTTCTAGGTTTTAAAGTTCGCCTTCCCATTGAAGTCTATGGGGTTCGCAAAGTTCGCGAATATTCGCGAGTTTTGGCGAAAGTCCGCGAACGGGTTCACGAACATTTTTGCAGATGTTCGCTACATCACTACTCACCCTGTGATGGGGCCTCCTCAGCCCTGCTGTAGGTGCCAGTTAAACACCCTTCCCATGGGGAGAATCCTGCAAAAAAAAATTTAATTTCCCTAGCAGGGATTGCAGTTCCCTGAACGTCACTTTTGTTGCCCCCCACCCTGTCTACCTCTCTACTTAGATCTAGGAGCTTGTCCTCAGGTAACCTACACTCCTGTTTAATGGCGTCAATCGTGATGCCGAGAAATTTCAGGCATGACACAGGACCCTCAGTCTTATTGGCTGCCAAGGGGAACATCAATCTGCCCGCCACCCAACGAAAGGTCTCCAGCATGTGAAGGCATTTAGAGGACCCCCCGGGGCCTACAAAAGGAAGTCATCTAGATAGTGAACAACACCTTCCAATCCGCCTCCTTTTTTACTACCCACTCGATGAACCGAGCAAACGAAATAGGTGCAGGATATGGAACAGAGGTCGATGTAGTATTAACCCTCAAACTTGCAGCCCAAGAGGTGGTGACAATCTGGAAGGACCGGGAGAAGGCGAAAAGCAGACTCAATGTCTGCTTTTGCCAACAATGCCCCAGGGCCCACTTTTTGACCCGAAAAAGTGCCTGATCAAAGGAAGTATACTGGACTGAGCAAAGCTCATTTTCAATCCCATTGTTTACGGAGTTGCCCTTAGGGTGGGAGAGGTGGTGTATCAGTCTGTATTTTCATGGTTCCTTCTTTGGGACTACACCCAAAGGAAAAACCCAAAGCCGCTGCAGGGGAGGGGCCTCGAAGGGGCCCGCCATCCTGCCGAGCTGTACTTCTTTTTGTCATTTTTCCTTTACTATTCCTGGGAATTCCCTGACTGACCTTAGATTGCCCGAACACTCAAACCCCCCCTCCTGAAAAGGAATTTTGAAGCCTACCCCGAAACCCTCTTGGAGGAGTTGCGCGTCCTCTCGCCTAGGGTAGCTGTTGAGCCACATTCCTATCCCCTCTAGGCTCACCAGTGTTGTCCCTTTTCTCCCCCACTGGGTTTGTCTTTCCTCCTGCGCCCCCTCTGTTTTTCCGCAAGCACTTCATGCCGGAAACGGCAAGCATTCTGCCACCTACAGTGACCCTTGTTGAACTGGAAGCAGAAACCTGACTTGGTTGTGGCCAACGAGCCGGTGGATCCCAGCCCGCTGGCCCCTTCCTGAAAGGGCCTTCCCTTCTGTGGGCCCATTAAGTGCAACCAAAGACTGATGTCTTTGTGATCCCAACGCATGTTGGGGTGGGCAGCCTTGCACTGGCGGAAGTGTTCGTCGTACTTCCACCATGCAAGGCCGCCGTAATCTCTGCACGTGGACCATATTTTATCCACATAGCAGAACAATGTTGAACAACATTTGGGGGATTTTTCCCCCAGCACACAGGAAAAAATACAAAAGGCTCTGAGCCAGGTCCGAACGTCTTGGGAATACGCCGGTACCGCTTCTTCTCTTCCTCCTCCCTCTTCTTTTCCTTTTTCTTGCTATCACTAACATGGTCTCGGGGCATAAATTAAGGCCCAGAGGCCCGGCGAAACAGAAAAATGACCCCCCTACTGCCGATTCCGCAACCCGGACACCTGTTGCATTAGCTGTTGGTGCGGGTGCCACTGCCGCCGCGTTACCCGCGGTTGTTGGGGCGGGTGCTTCCCCCTCTTTTTGTCCAGTTGCTCCGCTACTGGACCCTGCTGCCTGCTCCTCATTTCCCCCCGGGGCACCCCCTGTTCCTGGACCAGCTGCCGCCCCTATGGCCCCCACCGAGGGCAGGCCCCTTGTGGGCAGCGCTTCCCCTCCTGCCCAGGTAAGTGCCTGCCGCAAGGCTCCCGCCGTGTACTCCTGCTTCTGCCCTGACTCCAGATCAGCTACCAACCCCCTCAACCCATTCAGCACTCTGACCAGACCCTCTGTCTGGGACCCTGTCTGTAGTATTGGGCCCCCCCCCGGGAAGTGAACTCACCAGAAGCCCCGGATCGAGCTCTTACAGTCTGGGCTGTAGAAACAGAATCTGGGTGTTGCTGGGCATCTGTGTTGTGTGCAGCCCCACTGCATATCGGGTCCGGACCTACTGCTCCTTATTCAGCTCCTGATCCTGCTTGCTCCTGCATCTGCATCCTGCTCCCCGCTGGAGAGGTGTCCGCTCGCGCTGCAGCAACCTTGGATCTCAGCTGTGGGCTTCTGGATCCCTCATCTGATTCACTGCTAAGCCCTGATTGGACCAGGATTTTCCTCCCCCTTCCTGGTCCGGTTCCTGGTGTTAGGTGTGGGGGGCCCGATTGGCCCCTCCCCTTTGGCTCCACCCCCTTGTGAAGACCTGCTCTGCACCGGGCTTGCCTCACTCTGAGTGCTGCGCCTGCCTGCTGGCCTGGGTGGCATGGTGCTCCTCCATCTCCTGCGTGCTGCTGCTGGTTCCCCTCTGTGAAGCCCTGCAGCTGTGTGCCGATCCATCTCTCTTGCTGCGTAGTCTTTCCAGCAGTGCTTTCAGTTCAGCAGTCAAGATGTTGCTTTTCCTCTGCTCCAACCGGAAATGGTAGAAACTTCCTTTTCCCGCATTCCCTATACCCCATTGTCTCCTCCTTCTGCCTGCTAACCCTAAACTGCCCTTCCCCATCTCTATCCCTTGCACATGCCTTACCTTCCTCACCCAGTCAAGGCCCTTCTTTTTAATAAGTCTGAGCCCCAATCCACAAAACTCATAATTGCAAGCAGAAAGGAACAAAGCAACTTCTATATCAGAGATTTAGGCCAAACCACCAAAGATGCAAGTGAAGGGAGAATTTAAATACCTCAATACATTCAAGCTTCTGCACCTTTACATTTGGCCAACACTGACAGTGAGGAAGAGAAGCCTGGCTACATTAGCAGCCCAGAATTCTCTGACATTGAAGTTACAGATAAAGGTTATCATCCAGAGGAAGCAAGTGAAGTAGAAAGGGAGGAACTTGACACACCCTCCTCACCCAAACAAAGCAAGAAACAACAGCATGAGAACAGACTGAGAAATCTGAAATTTTCTGAATTTGAAAATAAAGCTCTTATTGAGAAATTAGTGCCATTGTATGACCGAATAATTGGAAATTATGCTGCTAAAACTGCTACTGCTGTGAAAAATAAATACTGGAAGGACATAGCTGACCATGTCAACAGTGTTGATGTCTGTCTAAGAAGCCTGCAGCATTGCAAGAGAAGATACCAAGACATAAAAAGGGTCCCGAAGAAAAAACTTTCTGATGAATCCAAATATAGGTACACATCATTGATATTTCTGTTTAACGCTTGCTGATTTGCTTTTCTCATCAATCTGCTTTTCCTTTTGGCTTACTGCCATTCCTTCCTTTTTTTCTTCTTTCCTGCTTTCTTTACTCTTATGTTATGTATGTACGTCCGTACATCCGTACATACTTACGTACGTACGTACGCACACCTATCTTTATCTGCGCTACTTATGTACTTAAGGCTGTTGAGTACAACAACAAATTAAGACAGTAAATAGGGGGGTCATTACCATAATATTCCCAAAAATTGTTTATGCCCTGTACTCTCCTTTATGAAGGAGGATCATTCTGGAAGCATTGTTTAATAAAGAATTTAAGGGAGAGCGATGGGAGTTAGAGAGGCCACTTAGTAGCAAGTTGCAGTAGTTTAGTAGGATTAGTGTCAGAGCATGACTTAGTATTCTACTTGTTACACTTGAAAGAAAGGCATTCATTTGGGCAACAATGAGTAACAAAAAGTGAGTACATTGTTTTGGGATTGCTTATTCTAGCCAACAGAATAAAAGCATTCATATATTTTATTTAGGTCTGGAACTGGAGGTGGTCCTTCCAAAAAGGTTTTCTTCAGAGCGTATGAGGAATTACTCATGCCTCTTATCCATGGAGACTATGTGATTGGTGTCGCTTGTGTATTTGATTCAAACAGAAAAGGTAGGTCTAAGGACATTAATAGAAGTGTATATTCCCTTGCAGAGAAGCTCATTATTAATGGAATAAAAGAAAACAAATTAAGGAACACCCAAACAGATGTTCCCCATTTAGACTTCAAATACATGCACCATTACCCAAATTGATTATTAGGTAGATTGACTGTCCGAGAATGGTAGATAATTAATAAATAAAATATAACCTTTATTAAATTTTAATTAAATCCAAAATTGTGCTCAAAGAATAAAGAAACCCCATTTAAAAATAGCGTGGGGTGGAAAACAGTCTAAAGACCATGAGGTGTTAATTAACTACCTCTAATATCCACTCTAATTCATTTAGGCTGACACGGCACAATGTTGCAATTTTAGATAGTAACATGTATCCAGCTGTCCCCACTTCAACTTCCAACTGGGCAGTATCAGGAAGAATGCTTCAATACCCTCGCAACATCTGTAACATTTCTTGTCTCAGAAAGAAAAATATAGTATCGTATCCTACTGCTGTTTGTAAGGTTCAGAGTGGCCAGGGTGCTTAACTCCAACGCTTCAAACACAGAGCCTGCGCTGCGCCTCCTTTACCAAAATGAACGTATCCATACACCCCCCATTTAGAATTTCCATCACCGCACCATCAAATGCAGCATTAGATCAGGTAATTATAGCCCAGCCTCCCTTATCCACAGAGCGTTCCACCCCTGCACATAAAATTGCACATCAGTCGTGCACCCCTTTCCTACCCACCCCCCTTATACCAAGATCCCCCGCATCAACACCCCAACCTCAACCTCCCCCCGGGTCAGTGTGCCCGACGCGCGTTTCACTCCCTAGTAGCGGAGCTTTTTCAAGGACTAGTGCGCCCCCCTCTACGTGCCGGCTTTTTAAAGACCTCTTGGGGAGAGTGAATTTAACAGAAATATCCACCTGCTTTCCTTCTGGATTAAGGCTTTATCCAAATTGCCCCCTCGCAATCCTAAATTAAATCTAGTTAAGCCTCATATTTTTAGTCCTGTACTACTGCCATCATGGGCTTCCAAAAAATGTTTTGCAATGGGGGTCATTTTATTATCCGTAAGGGCATCTGTTTTTGACTGATTAATATTTCTTATATGTTCAAGGAGCCGATCTTTGAGCATCCTTGTAGTTTTGCCCACATATTGTTTATTACATGGGCAAGTATATATACTTCAGTTGCACATTACCTGGAGATTTTTGTCTCCACTCTTATATCTCTTTCATAGTTAGTTACATAGGGTTGAAACCCTTTAGTCAAACAATATTAATACTTATTAGAGTTTGACACTGTAGTGTGTGTCTTTTTGTATATTAGTAATGGAATACAATATTTTGTAAAACAGATTCATCATTACCACCCATTACCACCTGTCAGAAGCACAGGCAGACAATCCTCACTTTCTACCATTCCAGGTAATATCGTTAACTAACTTTTTTTTGCCCTTGCACTGTGTATGGCTAAACATTGTACCTTTTTTGCTTATTTGGAATAAATTACATGAACTTTGTAATGTCCAAAAATAACAGAATAACATTATTCTCCATCAAGTTGTGTGTTTGTCATGATGAACACCATTCAAAACATTGAAACAAAAAATCCTTTTTTTACATCAAGGTCCAAGAGCACTCGGCAGTATAGTCAGCAAGCCAGCTCCGCAGAGAACCCCAACAATCTCCTGAAATGGAAAAGAGAAGGTTTATTTTTGATGATAATGCAAGACAGTGTCCTGAAAATGTAAATTTTTATGCTGTATTTTCCGATGATGCCAGTGACTCTGGTAATGATAACAATGCTAACCCATCAGAATGGCCACAACAAACACTTGTTAAACGTAAGGTCAAATCCACATCTGTGTATCGCCACAACATCTTACAACAAGAGTCAGGTATGACAAGCCTCATACGAGGCAGATCTGTTAAAGATGCATGAGCAACACTTAAAACACAATGCCATTTTAGATGACATGAGTAATTGTCAACAGGACTTGAACAAAAAGTTGGTAAGTGTTTTAGATAGCATTTGAGTACTGCCAACATGCTCTGGTAGGAAAGATAGTGCTGATAGTTCAGCAACCACGTCTTCAAGTGCAACTCGCCAACTTCGCAAAAAAAAAATAATCTGCCATGTTTTGTTGATATTCTGAGGGGCAGATTTGTGTAAAGTGTTTAATTAGAGTTCCTCATTGTAAATTTGCAAGAAAAGAGTTATTTTGATATTTTTTACAAACATTTTATTTTTCTATTTTTCATGGCAAAATTTGGTATTAACCAATAATGTTAATCGACATTAGTCCTATGTGATTATAGTGCTATGTAAATAAACATTTCTCTTTTTACTATTTGTTGTGGGGGGACCCACCTGCTCCAAGGGTCATGAGCCTTAGTGAGCCTTAGTGGACCAATAAGCACTTTTGCCACTCACTACTGCTGAGCTCAATAAAATAAATGAGCAATTTTTTTGGCAGTGTGCAACTATTTTTACTGGAAATAAAAACAGTATTGTTTGAGATGTTGTTTTGTGTTTGTTTTTTATTCTAGTAAAGATTGTAGGTACTTACATGCAAAGTAATTGTTTACGATTTCTCCCCGTACTCGATTGCCTATGTCATCTGCATTTTGTACACGATGTATGGGATGAATTGGGTCATCTAGGTCATCAGCCACAAACCCAGGCAATCCATGGCAATATTGAAGCGCAGGCTTCTACAATTTGGGCCACTTTACGGGGGCTGTACATCAGACTTCCTCCTGACTTGTCCAGGCATCTGAAGTGGCTTTTCAGAACCCCCCAAAAGTTCTTTCAATTACAGACCGCGCTCTGGCATGTGCTTCATTAAAAGTATATTCAGTCCTTGTACGTGGCCTGGGTATCGGAGTCATTAGCTACCGAAAACAAGGGTAGCCAGCAAAATAAGAGGAAATAAGTTGCTGAAATCAAATAAGCTACTTCCAGTCTCCCACTGTCAAAAGAGGGCCCGCTTGCAATTGCAAACCATGCTTATGGCAGGCAGGCCCTGGTTTGACAGTGGGAGACAGAAAGCAAATCTAGGAAACTTCTGATAGACATAACACAAACACACAAACACTTACCTAAAAGCCATCCATAAGGCATTTGTCCACTTTGAAAATCAGCATATAGTCCGAACTGCTTGAGAATGTAAGCATCATGTGAGAAGCCAGGGAATCCTGACACAATACTCCTGATATTCATGTTAGTGTCACAGACGATTTGTATATTGAGAGAATAGTAACTTTTGCAATTCTTGAAAACATGCTCTTTGTCTAGGGGGGATTAAATGCCACATGGGTGAAATCTATGGCACCTAACACATTTGGCATGCCACTGACACAATAGAACTGTCTTTTGACGGTGTTCCAGTTATTTCTATTGGTGGGAAACGTGATATAATTACAAGACACTGAACGTATTGCATCCAGGACCTGGCCAAGGCACCATGAAAATGTGGGCTGTGACACCATATAACCCTCCAACTTTCTGAAAACTTCCTGTGCCAAAAAAAGGGATCATAGAAGTTTGACAATGCCAGGAACAGCATGGCTTCTGGTAGTTAGTGGCTGCAGATATGTTTGTGAATTATGCGTTAGCATTATCAATCACTTTTTTTTCCCGATCACTTAAAACTATGCGTTAACGCTCTTTAGTGAATCGGCCCCTATGTGTGTACTTAGGAATGATACATTCTTTGTTTGGACTAGGGTTCAAAGTGGTGTGGCACAGGATTCCATATTGAATCCACTTATATTTAAACTGCTTGTGTAACATTTGGGGCGGGCATTTAAGAAAGTATTTGCTGATAGCACAAAGCTATGCAGGACAAATGGATTTATCTAGAACAGTGCTGTCCAACTGGCGACCCCCCTCTGTGTGGCCCCCATTTGTCTGGCTGCTTTGATGGCTTACTCTTGTGTAAGCTTTAAATGGTATCAGTACTGTGATTAACTGCCCCCCCTGCATGGTTCTCACCTCAGATTCAGGCTGTAATCACCAAAATTGTTCCCCAGTTCACACCTCAGACAGACAGTAGGAGCAGTAGAAACCCACAAATAATACCTGCACACTACAAAAAGAACATATACTGAGGTGGTACTGCAATTAAAATGTTTTTTAATATATAGTTATTGTGCAGACTGTAGGAGCAGTGCCAGCATTGTGTCACTGTATGCTTCCTGTGTGTGCCATACAGCATAGGGCAGGCAGAGTATGGCACACACAGGCAGCATAGGGCAGGTAGAGTATGGCACACACAGGCAGCATAGGGCAGGCAGAGTATGGCACACACAGGCAGCATAGGGCAAGCAGAGTATGGCACACACAGGCAGGGTAGGGCAGGCAGAGTATGGCACACACAGGCAGCATAGGGCAAGCAGAGTATGGCACACACAGGCAGGGTAGGGCAGGCAGAGTATGGCACACACAGGCAGGGTAGGGAAGGCAGAGTATGGCACACACAGGCAGGGTAGGGAAAGCAGAGTATGGCACACACAGGCAGGGTAGGGAAGGCAGAGTATGGCACACACAGGCAGGGTAGGGAAGGCAGAGTATGGCAGGTTTTTGCTGTACTACAACCATTAATATGGGTATGGTCATGTGATAACACAGGTGTGGCTTCAAGTGGGTGCGGTTTCAAAAAGGGGAGTGGTCAAAACTGGCTTCCATTATCGGCCCTCCACCACGTAGGTCGGAAAAATTCCGGCCCTCAGTACCACAGAAGTTGGACAGCACTGATCTAGAATGTCACCCTTGCAGGGAGATTTCAACAAACTAACAGTCTATGGTGGAGGTGGAGTCTAACGGTATGGCATATGAGACAACTCAGACTGTACTTTCATCTGGTATGGTACCTATGGATTGGACAACAACTGATGTTAGTCTTATATCTAAAAGGGAATTATGATGTAAGCCTGGCAATTATAGGCCAATAAGTTTGACATATGTGGTGAAAATGTTATTTGAGGTCTTGTAAAGGGATCACATTCAAAATTATGTTCTGAAGAATGTCATTATGAGCAGTAATTAGCATGGCTTTATATTTAGCTGTCTTTTTATGATGAGGTTATTAGGAAGCTGGACATTAGGGTTGTAGTAGATGTGATCTACAAATGAATTCTTTCTAAGATAAGGTCTGTTGGTCTTAAAATAGATGTTCAGGATCATGTACAGAGGGAGGTTGTTAATGGTACATCATCATGCACCTGGAATGTAAAAATATGCAAGCCACTTACCATATATACTCGAGTATAAGCCGAGTTTTCCAGCACTCAAAATGTAAAATGTCAAAAAAGGAACCCTCGGCTTATACTCGAGGCAAGTAGCAAATTACCTATCCAACCGGGCAATTCATCCTCTCCAGCCATTGGGCACGCACCGGCCAGCCGTCGCATCCAGCCATCAGGTTTATACCGGCCATTCGTCGCATCCAGCCATCGGGCGCGCACCGGCCAGCCGTCGCATCCAGCCATCGGGCGCGCACTGGCCAGCCGTCGCATCCAGCCATCAGGTTTACAGTATACCGGCCATCCGTCGCATCCAGCCTTCCCCAGCCATCTCCAGCCATTGGACGCGCACCGGGCAGCCGTCGCATCCAGCCATCAGGTTTATACCGGCCATCCGTCGCATCCAGGCATCGGGAGCCGTTGCGCACGGCACTTCGCATGGGGGGTGGGGTGCGCAATGTGACGTGCGTGCGCGATGGCTCCTGATGGCTGGATGCGACGGGTTGGCCGGTGCGCGCCCGATGGCTGGAGATGGCTGGGGAAGGCTGGATGCGACGGATGGCCGGTATAAACCTCATTCCAATACAAACTTAACTTGCTTCAGGAATTTAACATTTTATAGACCCGCTTGTTACAGTTTATATTAAACAAGCTCCGCTGCTGCAAGAGTATCTTTACCTGTAGGGGTTTGTATGGGAACTGAGGGGCTAGGGGGGAGAATGATATCTGTGGCACTGTTTGGGTAGGGCTAACAAGGGACAAAAAGAGTGTTTTAGGTCTGTGAAAGGATAATAAATGATCTGAAACTTATACTGGTGATGGTCTCCACAATGCTATCCCTGACCCACGGATCTAAAGCCTGGAGCAAAGTGTTAATAACAACAGAAAATATTTGGAACAGCTAGGAATCCCTCAGTATTTCCCAGTTAGATGGTTAGTATATCAGTCTCTGTGTATCTGCCATCGGGCATTTAGATGGATGGCCGGTTGGACAAGTAATCTGGTGCTGCCCTTACTACTTTGCCCTTACTACTCGGACACAAGCTAGTGTGCAGGTGTGTTAAAAGAAATGGATGCCTAGGCTTATACTCAAGTCAATAAGTTTTTCCAGTTTTCTTAGGTAAAATTAGGTACCTCTGCTTATATTCGGATCGGCTTATAGTCGAGTATATACGGTATACCATTAACGGGACCGCACCAGGCAAATCCATAATGGAAAAGGACCATGAAGTGCTTGTAGATAATACACTTGACTGTAAAGTGTATTATCTACAAGCACTCCAAGGTCCTTTTCCATTATGGATTTGCCTGGTGCGGTCCCGTTAATGCTTGACTGTAGTAGCAGTCGGTCAGCAGCTATTAGAGTAAATAAGGTTTTGTGCTGTATTAAAAGGGTCATAAATTTGCATGAGAGTGGGGCAAACTAAGGAGGGAACAAATTCACTTATTACCATTTTTAACTGAAAAGCAGGTACAGGTATGGCATCTGCTATAAAGAAAGCTCTGAATTTTCGGGAAGGCCATCTCCCATAAACTCAATTTTAATCAGATTATTCAATCTTTTTTTAAAACAATTTCCTTTTTCTCTGTAATATTAAAAGATAAATCCCAACTAAAATATAATAAATCCTTATTGGAGGCAAAACAATCCTATTGGTTTTAATAATGTTTACAGTAGATTTTTTTAAGATGCAAGATCCAAATTACAGAAAGACTCCTTATCCAGAAAACTATAGACCCCCCCCCAAGCATTCTGGATAACAGGTCCAATACCTGTGCACATAAGTTACCAGTTACTGTAGAAAAATACAATTGAAGATCATTTCTTGGGTTATAAGTGTTTTCTAATTCAGGTATGGGATCTATTATACAGAGACCTTAAGACCTAGGGTTAAGTCTCCGTACCTTAGGGCTATAAAAAAATGTAAACTTTAAAATTAACTCCCTGGGTCAGCAATCATTCATAGTAACAAAGCTTTTGCAAAGCAACCTATAAACTTTGTAATCACTGTTAAGACTTGATTGTAGAATTCACCCACTGTAATGCAATTTTACTACTTCATGAAATACAGTACATTTCTGATGTTGCAAATATGCTAAAAAAAATATGCAAGCCTCTTCATTTCATTATATCAGGGTATTTGCCATGTATATGCATGAGTGAGTGTGTCTGTGTAAACCAGTGACCCCCAACCAGTGGCTTTGGGCATGTTGCTCACCAAGCCCTTAGAAGTTGCTTTCAGTGCCCCCAAACCAGGTAGTTATTTTTGAATTCATGACTTGGTATTTTGGTTTAATAAAAACAAGATTTACTACCAAATAAAGCCTCCTGTAAGCTGATAGTGTGCATAGAGGCCATCTAATAGCCAATCTTAGCGTATCTAGTAGGATTAAGTCTAAAACAACTGGACTTTTCTGAGTTTTTCTTGAAAACGTTTCGCCACTCATCCGAGTGGCTTCTTCAGTTCAAATGACTGGTAGGGAATTCCCCGGTATTTAAACTCTTGATGGTTTTTCAAACCCAGCAACACTGAGACAAAAGCTGGTGCACCCTAAGGACCCTACACCCAAGCACATGAAAAGTAATGTGGTCTATGCTGTCCAGTGTAGTGGACAGTAGTGGGGAGACAAAACAACCTCTCTGTAAGAGAATGGCCCAACATAGGTGGGTGAACTCCTCAGGACAAGACTCAGCAGTCTATCTACACCTCAAAGAAAAAGGCCAAATGGCCTCTTTCAAACAATATGCCAGCCTGGAAAAACCATCCCTGAACAGAGGAGGGGGCCTGAGACACTGCTTGTCACCAACATACAATGCCGCTTTGACATCCTTACCCCGGTGGTTTCACAACAGTTCACACTTCCAGTCATGTACTTTGAAGGATTAACACCTTCATCAATGAGAATCATGGTACCATTGTGATTGGATCATACTTTCTTACACCTGTCAGTTTCAGCTAACACCTAACTGAACAAGTTCAATGGAACCATTGTGATTGAATGTCTGTGACCGTACTACCATCAAGATTTTAAATACCAGGGAATTCCCTACCAGTCATTTGAACTGAAGAAGCCATTCGGATGAGTGGTGAAACGTTTTCAAGAAAAACTCCAGCTGTTTTAGACTTAATTCTACTAGATACTGTATATCATGACCTGGATGAATGAGAATCTTCATAGACAATCTTAGCCCTTATTTGGCACCTTCATGAACTTTTATGATGCATGTGTTGCTCTCCAAGTCTTTTTTACGATGCATTTTGTAAAAAAACATGTTTTCCTGTGATAGAATCCCTTTAAATGCCTAATTTTAATCATAAAAGAAATGTTGGTTTTCATGTTCAATTCGAAAAGGACTTTTTTTATACAGTGACAGGTTCCCTATAAAGTATGCTGATCCAGATAAAAAGATCCCCTTATCTGGAGAACCTGGATAAAGACATCTTATCTGGAGAACCCAAGCATTATAGATAACAGATACCATACTTTTACTGGATATGGCATTTTCTGCACCAGCACAAAACACATAGGGGGCGATAAACTAAAGGTTGATAAAGCTTATCGCATGTTTTTTTGTGTTAAAAAGCATGCGATAAATAAGTACCGATTCATCAATGTTATTTCTCATGCGTTAACACTCATGTCTCAAGCATTAAAAAGTGCATTACCGCAATGTGTTATTTTTAACGCATTGCGATAATTATCAAATGGAAAGAATACTAACGCATGATTCACAAAAGCATATGAAGCGCTAAACGCGCCAAATATCGCAATAATCTGTGTGAATATTAACACCTAATTGGGGGAGGCAGTACTTAAAGCATATTGTGATTTTTGAGCGTTTGTGAAGACAAGATGAAGTTTGCACTGGGATTTTTGATGGATTTGGAAGAGGATCAGCAAGTATGTGAACGTCCTAGAGTGATGCATCCTAGAGTTTTCAGGGAAAGGTCCACTCTAGAGGGCTTAACAGAGGAGGAAATAGTGAGGCGCTACAGGCTAAATAGAGCAGCAATATACAGCCTGTATGAGGTACAGGAGCCTTACCTGCAGCCACTAACACGCAGAAGCCATGCTGTTCCTGGCATGGTCAAACTTCTGTGCTCCCTGCATTTTTTGGCCACAGGAAGTTTTCAGAAGGTTGGAGGGGTCTACGGGGGAGTGTCACAGCCCACATTCTCACGGTGCCTTGGCCAGGTCCTGGATGCCATACACTCAGTGTCTGCCAATTATATTTCATTTCCCACCAATAGAAATGAGTGGAACACCATCAAAAGGCAGTTCTATGGTGTGAGTGGAATCCCCAATGTGTTAGGTGACATAGATTGCACAAATATGGCTTTAAATTCCCCCCAAGACAGGGAGCATGTATACAGGAACAGGAAAAGTTATCATTCCCTGAATATACAAATGGTTTGTGATGCTACTATGAACATCAGGAGCATCATGTCCGGCTTTCCAGGCTCCTCACACGATGCTTACATCCTAAGGCAGTCTGGGCATTATGATGGTTTTGAAACCGGCAAATGCCTCATGGGTGGCTTTTAGGTAAGTATTTGTGTCATGTCTAGCACAACTTTCCCACATTTGCTTTCTGTCTCCCACTGTCAAACCAGGGCCTGCCTGCCATAAGCATGGTTTGCAATTGCAAAAGGGCCCTCTTTTGACAGTGGGAGAGTCAAAGCAGGTACTTGTAGTGTCAGCTATCAGTCTCACACTGTCACATCTGTTGCAAAAGGACCCTCTTTTGACAGAGGGAGACTGGAAGCAGCTTCTTATTCCATCTTATTTTATTTCAGGAGATGCTGGCTACCCTTGCTCTAGGTGGCTGATCACCCCCATTCACAGGCCACGTACAGAGGCTGAATGTGCTTTTAATGAAGCACATGTCAGAGCGCGGTCTGTGATCGAGAGAACTTTTGGGGTTCTTAAAAGCCGCTTCTGCTGCCTGGACAAGTCAGGAGGCAGCCTCATGTACAGCCCCACTACAGTTGCACAGATGTAGTCGCTGTACTGCACAATCTGGCTAACCGGCATGGCTTAGCTGTCTTTGTGGCTGAGGACCTAGATGACCCCATTCATCCCATACATCCTGTCCAAAATGCAGATGACAGAGGAAATCAAGTCCGGACAGAAATCATTAACAATTACTTTTCCTGTAAGTACCTACAATCTTTAATCCCATAAAAAAGAAACACAAAACAACATCTCAAACAAAAATGTTTTTATTTACAGTGAAAATAGTTGCACGCTTACAAAAGAAATGCTCCTTTCTTTTATTTCTCACAGCAGTAGTGAGTGGCAACTAAAGCTCATGTCGCTTTGAGCAGGTGATTCACCCCCCCCAACACAAATAG
Source organism: Xenopus tropicalis (assembly GCF_000004195.4). Classification (NCBI taxonomy): domain Eukaryota; kingdom Metazoa; phylum Chordata; class Amphibia; order Anura; family Pipidae; genus Xenopus; species Xenopus tropicalis. Next base: position 87,735,957 of record NC_030677.2, on the reverse strand, counting down.
CAAAAATAGAAATGTTTATTTACAAAGCACTATAAGCACACTATAAGGACTAATGTGTATTAATATTCTTGCTTAATACCAAATTTGCCCCATAAAATTCAAAAACTCAAAGATTACTTACAAATTGTAAAATAACATTTTGCTTGCAAAATCAAGAAAACAGGAACTTTTTTTACGCAGCAGTCTAGTTGGAGCTGCAGAAGTGGTTGCTGAACTATCAGCACTATCTTTACTAGTAGAGCGTGTTGGCATTACTTTACTTGTTTGGAGAACAGTTATTAAGCTTTTGTTCATTTTCTGTTGTGCCTGAGTCATGTTCTCTAAAAGGAAATTTTTTGTTGCTGGACCTTCAAGTGTTCCTCATGCAGGTTTAACAAAGCTGCCTTGTATGAGGCTTGTCGTGCCTGACTGTCATTATAGGCTTTTGTGGCAACATACAAGTTTAGATGTACAGTGTGCATTTTTTTCATTAGTGACTTGTTATGCTGTATCAGTGACTTGTGGAAACAATCTTTTTCAGTTTTCCACAACTTGGGCCCGATTCACTAAAGTCCGAAATAAGGAGTGCTATTTATAGCATGCGTTAAAAATCTTATCACTTCTTATTTTTCACTCGATTCACTAAAAGGACACTTGTCATAATTAAGAAGCGATGTTTTTGGCGTTATTTATCTTGCGACGACATATTTTCAAGCAATATATTACGCAGCGCACAACATATTACGCAGCGTGCGATATTTTACGCAGAGCGCAATATATTACCCACGTAACCATTACTTTCTGAAGACAAGAAAATTTTGCGCTCTGCGTAAAATATCACGTGCTGCGTAATATGTTGTGCGCTGCGTAATATATTGCTTGAAAATATGTCGTCTTAGGCTTGAAAATATGTCGTCTTAGGCCACCTTTTTGAAAAAAAAAATTATTTTAATGTTTTGAAACTGCCAGGAAAACTTAATGGGCAATAATGTTTATCATTTCTTTTACAACATTACAAAGTTTATTTGGCAAAAAGTATTTGTGGACATTGATTAATTACAAATGAGCAAAAAAGGTAAAATGTTTTGCCATACAGAGTGCAACAAGCAAAATCAAGTTGAAAAGATTGACTGTCCAAAAGATGAACTGACTGCACCTTACCCAGCAAGACACACTTATCCAGGGCCAGAACTAGGGGTAGGCAGAGTAGGCGCCTGCCTAGGGCGCAATCACTGGGGGGGCGCACATTTAAGGGGAAAGAAATGTTTTTTGGTTTTTTTTGGTAGTGTATTTTATTAGTTTGCCACCTTGGCTTTTAAAAAACCGCCGCCCCCCAACCCTCCCACCCCACTCTGGCATGATGAGGTTTCGTTTCATTGTTCGGGCCCAGGAGCGCACCTTCCTCGACCCTATATGGACCTCCCTTCCCTATACCATCGCTTACCTCCGTACGCCTGCGCATAAGGAAGTGGCGCGCACGCCCCTACGCATGCGCGTGATTGGAACACAAGGCAGCCAGAAGGTGCTGGGGTGCGGTGGTGGGTGGTTGTCCTGGCAAATCGTGGAGGCCTGAGGCTGAGTGAGCAGGACTGCTGGCCTGGCTGGGAGTTCGCTGACACGCTGAGAATAGCTATATGAGGGGTTGGCTGGGCTGCTGCTGACACAGGTACAGATGGGGGGGCAATATGAGGGGTTGGCTGGGCTGCTGCTGACACAGGTACAGATGGGGGGGCAATATGAGGAGTTGGCTGGGCTGCTGACACAGGTACTGATGGGGGGGGGCAATATGAGGGGTTGGCTGGGCTGCTGCTGGCACAGGTACAGATGGGGGGCAATATGAGGGGTTGGCTGGGCTGCTGGCACAGGTACAGATGGGGGGGCAATATGAGGGGTTGGCTGGGCTGCTGCTGGCACAGGTACAAGATGGGGGGGCAATATGAGGGGTTGGCTGGGCTGCTGCTGGCACAGGTACAGATGGGGGGGCAATATGAGGGGTTTGCTGGGCTGCTGCTGGCACAGGTACAGATGGGGGGGCAATATGAGGGGTTGGCTGGGCTGCTGCTAGAACAGGTACAGATGGGGGGCAATATGAGGGGTTGGCTGGGCTGCTGCTGACACAGGTACAGATGGGGGGGCAATATGAGGGGTTGGCTGGGCTGCTGACACAGGTACTGATGGGGGGGGCAATATGAGGGGTTGGCTGGGCTGCTGCTGGCACAGGTACAGATGGGGGGCAATATGAGGGGTTGGCTGGGCTGCACGTGATTGGAACACAAGGCAGCCAGAAGGCGCTGGGGTGCGGCGGTGGGTGGTTGTCCTGGCAAATGGTGGAGGCCTGAGGCTGAGTGAGCAGGACTGCTGGCCTGGCTGGGAGTTCGTGGACACGCTGAGAATAGCTGCTGCTGCTGACACAGGTACAGATGGGGGCGCAGGTACAGATGGGGGGGCAATATAAGGGGTTGGCTGGGCTGCTGCTGGCACAGGTACTCATGGGGGGGGCAATATGAGGGGTTGGCTGGGCTGCTGCTGGCACAGGTACAGATGGGGGGCAATATGAGGGGTTGGCTGGGCTGCTGCTGGCACAGGTACAGATGGGGGGGCAATATGAGGGGTTGGCTGGGCTGCTGCTGGCACAGGTACAGATGGGGGGGGCAATATGAGGGGTTGGCTGGGCTGCTGACACAGGTACTGATGGGGGGGCAATATGAGGGGTTGGCTGGGCTGCTGCTGACACAGGTACAGATGGGGGGGCAATATGAGGGGTTGGCTGGGCTGTTGACCCAGGTACTGATGGGGGGGGCAATATGAGGGATTGGCTGGGCTGCTGCTGGCACAGGTACAGATGGGGGGCAATATGAGGGGTTGGCTGGGCTGCTGCTGGCACAGGTACAGATGGGGGGGCAATATGAGGGGTTGGCTGGGCTGCTGCTGGCACAGGTACAGATGGGGGGGCAATATGAGGGGTTGGCTGGGCTGCTGACACAGGTACTGATGGGGGGGCAATATGAGGGGTTGGCTGGGCTGCTGCTGACACAGGTACAGATGGGGGGGCAATATGAGGGGTTGGCTGGGCTGTTGACCCAGGTACTGATGGGGGGGGCAATATGAGGGGTTGGCTGGGCTGCTGCTGGCACAGGTACAGATGGGGGGGCAATATGAGGGGTTGGCTGGGCTGCTGGAACAGGTACAGATGGGGGGGCAATATGAGGGGTTGGCTGGGCTGCTGCTGGCACAGGTACTGATGGGGAGGCAATATGAGGGGTTGGCTGGGCTGCTGCTGGCACAGGTACAAGATGGGGGGGGGCAATATGAGGGGTTGGCTGGGCTGCTGCTGGCACAGGTACAGATGGGGGGGGCAATATAAGGGGTTGGCTGGGCTGCTGGCACAGGTACAGATGGGGGGGCAATATGAGGGGTTGGCTGGGCTGCTGCTGGTACAGGTACTGATGGGGGGGCAATATGAGGGGTTGGCTGGGCTGTTGCTGGCACAGGTACAGATGGGGGGGCAATATGAGGGGTTGGCTGGGCTGCTGGCACAGGTACAGATGGGGGGGCAATATGAGGGGTTGGCTGGGCTGCTGCTGGCACAGCTACAGATGGGGGGGCAATATGAGGGGTTGGCTGGGCTGCTGCTGGCACAGGTACAGATGGGGGGGCAATATGAGGGGTTGGCTGGGCTGCTGCTGACACAGGTACAAATGGGGGGGCAATATGAGGGGTTGGCTGGGCTGCTGCTGGCACAGGTACAGATGGGGGGCAATATGAGGGGTTGGCTGGGCTGCTGGCACAGGTACAGATGGGGGGGGCAATATGAGGGGTTGGCTAGGCTGCTGGCACAGGTAGAGATGGGGGGCAATATGAGGGGTTGGCTGGGCTGCTGCTGGCACAGGTACAGATGGGGGGGCAATATGAGGGGTTTGCTGGGCTGCTGCTGGCACAGGTACAGATGGGGGGGCAATATGAGGGGTTGGCTGGGCTGCTGCTAGAACAGGTACAGATGGGGGGCAATATGAGGGGTTGGCTGGGCTGCTGCTGACACAGGTACAGATGGGGGGGCAATATGAGGGGTTGGCTGGGCTGCTGACACAGGTACTGATGGGGGGGGGCAATATGAGGGGTTGGCTGGGCTGCTGCTGGCACACGTACAGATGGGGGGCAATATGAGGGGTTGGCTGGGCTGCACGTGATTGGAACACAAGGCAGCCAGAAGGCGCTGGGGTGCGGCGGTGGGTGGTTGTCCTGGCAAATCGTGGAGGCCTGAGGCTTAGTGAGCAGGACTGCTGGCCTGGCTGGGAGTTCGCTGACATGCTGAGAATAGCTGCTGCTTCTGACACAGGTACAGATGGGGGCGCAGGTACAGATGGGGGGGCAATATGAGGGGTTGGCTGGGCTGCTGCTGGCACAGGTACTCATGGGGGGGCAATATGAGGGGTTGTCTGGGCTGCTGCTGGCAGAGGTACAGATGGGGGGCAATATGAGGGGTTGGCTGGGCTGCTGCTGGCACAGGTACAGATGGGGGGGCAATATGAGGGGTTGGCTGGGCTGCTGCTGACACAGGTACAGATGGGGGGGCAATATGAGGGGTTGGCTGGGCTGCTGCTGGCACAGGTACAGATGGGGGGGCAATATGAGGGGTTGGCTGGGCTGCTGGCACAGGTACAGATGGGGGGGCAATATGAGGGGTTGGCTAGGCTGCTGGCACAGGTAGAGATGGGGGGCAATATGAGGGGTTGGTTGGGCTGCTGCTGGCACAGGTACTGATGGGGGGGCAATATGAGGGGTTGGCTGGGCTGCTGACACAGGTACTGATAGGGGGGGCAATATGAGGGGTTGGCTGGGCTGCTGCTGGCACAGGTACAGATGGGGGGGCAATATGAGGGGTTGGCTGGGCTGCTGCTAGAACAGGTACAGATGGGGGGCAATATGAGGGGTTGGCTGGGCTGCTGCTGACACAGGTACAGATGGGGGGGCAATATGAGGGGTTGGCTGGGCTGCTGCTGGCACAGGTACAGATGGGGGGGCAATATGAGGGGTTGGCTGGGCTGCTGCTGGCACAGGTACAGATGGGGGGGCAATATGAGGGGTTGGCTGGGCTGCTGACACAGGTACTGATGGGGGGGCAATATGAGGGGTTGGCTGGGCTGCTGCTGACACAGGTACAGATGGGGGGGCAATATGAGGGGATGACTGGGCTGCTGCTGGCACAGGTACAGATGGGGGGCAATATGAGGGGTTGGCTGGGCTGCTGCTGGCACAGGTACTGATGGGGGGGCAATATGAGGGGTTGGCTGGGCTGCTGCTGGCACAGGTACAGATGGGGGGCAATATGAGGGGTTGGCTGGGCTGCACGTGATTGGAACACAAGGCAGCCAGAAGGCGCTGGGGTGCGGCGGTGGGTGGTTGTCCTGGCAAATCGTGGAGGCCTGAGGCTGAGTGAGCAGGACTGCTGGCCTGGCTGGGAGTTCGCTGACACACTGAGAATAGCTGCTGCTGCTGACACAGGTACAGATGGGGGCGCAGGTACAGATGGGGGGGCAATATAAGGGGTTGGCTGGGCTGCTGCTGGCACAGGTACTCGTGGGGGGGCAATATGAGGGGTTGGCTGGGCTGCTGCTGGCACAGGTACAGATGGGGGGCAATATGAGGGGTTGGCTGGGCTGCTGCTGGCACAGGTACAGATGGGGGGGCAATATGAGGGGTTGGCTGGGCTGCTGCTGGCACAGGTACAGATGTGGGGGTAATATGAGGGGTTGGCTGGGCTGCTGACACAGGTACTGATGGGGGGGCAATATGAGGGGTTGGCTGGGCTGCTGCTGACACAGGTACTTATGGAGGGGCAATATGAGGGGTTGGCTGGGCTGCTGCTGGCACAGGTACAGATGGGGGGGGCAATATGAGGGGTTGGCTGGGCTGCTGCTGGCACAGGTACAAATGGGGGGGCAATATGAGGGGTTGGCTGGGCTGCTGGCACAGGTACAGATGGGGGGGCAATATGAGGGGTTGGCTGGGCTGCTGCTGGCACAGGTACTGATGGGGGGGCAATATGAGGGGTTGGCTGGGCTGCTGCGGGCACAGGTACAGATGGGGGGGCAATATGAGGGGTTGGCTGGGCTGCTGGCACAGGTACAGATGGGGGGCAATATGAGGGGTTGGCTGGGCTGCTAGCACAGGTACAGATGGGGGGGCAATATGAGGGGTTGACTGGGCTGTTGCTGGCACAGGTACTGATGGGGGGGGCAATATGAGGGGTTGGCTGCTGCTGGCACAGGTACTGATGGGGGGGGCAATTTGAGGGGTTGGCTGGGCTGGCACAGGTACAGATGGGGGGGCAATATGAGGGGTCGGCTGCTGCTGGCACAGGTACTGATGGGGGGGCAATATGAGGGGTTGGCTGCTGCTGGCACAGGTACTGATGGGGGGGCAATATGAGGGGTTGGCTGCTGTGCTGGAACTGATTAGGGTTATGTGTGCTGTGACTAGGCAGTAGGGGCTTTTGTTTTAGCACTGATAAGGTTTATGCATGCTGTGACTAGGGGTGGGGTGGTGTTTCATGTGTGCTGTGATTATTTGGTTTTAAGTTTGGGCTGATGTGCTGCCTGTGACTGTTTTGTGTGATTTATTATAAAAAAAATATAAAATATAATACTTTAAAATGCAGAAAAAAATGCCAGATTTTAATCAAAATCAAAATTTAATAAGAAGCTTTTTGATGTTTTTAATGTATAGAGCTAAATATTTTTTCACTAAATGGGCTGTTAATAAGAATTTAGTGTGCCTGAACTGTAAATCATCAGGCCATTCGTGTGACATTGACTCTATTTGTCCTAGGGCTGGGCTTCAGATCTCACTGTTTTGTTGGTTATCAATATGATGTTTGTGCCTTTATAATGTTGATGATGCCTCGTGGCTCTGGGTATCATTTTTATGCCTGTCCTGCTCTGTGTTGTGTCTACCATTCTGTGATGTAGATAGTGACAATTTGCAGTTGGTCTTGATTTTCTTAGCGATTTTTGCAATTATATAGATTTTTGTTTAGCAGCTCTCCAAACATTTCCAGCAGCTATATGGGTGCTAGGGACCACTTTAACCTAGCAACCAAGTAGTGTTTTGCGTGATAGACTTAAATATGTTAAAAAAGTAACATTTAGACTTAGGGGCACATTTACTAATCCACGAATTCAAATCCCGAATGGGAAAAATTCGGATTGGAAACTAAAATTTCTGAAGATCGCAAATATCCCAAAAATGCTTACGAAAAAATCGTATTAGTCACGATAATATCGTATTGGCGATCCAAAAGTCACTAAATTTTCGTACCGAACCATTGTAAACAGCGGCTGAGCCTTTCCAAATTTTTCGCGCTCGTGTGAAAAAATCGCAGAGAATACACTCGGAGCGTTCGTGCATTAGTAAATGTGCCCCATAGTGTTTTGCTTTCTTCTGACCCCTTTATATGTGTGTTATGTGTATACTATGAGAATATATATATATACAGTGGCTTGCAAAAGTATTCGGCCCCCTTGAACTTTTCCACATTTTGTCCCATTACAGCCACAAACATGAATCAATTTTATTGGAATTCCACGTGAAAGACCAATACAAAGTGGTGTACACGTGAGAAGTGGAACGAAAATAATACATGATTCCAAACATTTTTTACAAATAAATAACTGCAAAGTGGGGTGTGCGTAATTATTCAGCCCCTTGAGTCAATACTTTGTAGAACCACCTTTTGCTGCAATTACAGCTGCCAGTCTTTTAGGGTATGTCTCTACCAGCTTTGCACATCTAGAGACCGAAATCCTTGCCCATTCTTCTTTGCAAAACAACTCCAGCTCAGTCAGATTAGATGGATAGCGTTTGTGAACAGCAGTTTTCAGATCTTGCCACAGATTCTCGATTGGATTTAGATCTGGACTTTGACTGGGCCATTCTATGTTTTGTTTTAAACCATTTCATTGTTGCCCTGGCTTTATGTTTAGGGTCGTTGTCCTGCTGGAAGGTGAACCTCCGCCCCAGTCTCAAGTCTTTTGCAGACTCCAAGAGGTTTTCTTCCAAGATTGCCCTGTATTTGGCTCCATCCATCTTCCCATCAACTCTGACCAGCTTCCGTGTCCCTGCTGAAGAGAAGCACCCCCAGAGCATGATGCTGCCACCACCATATTTGACAGTGGGGATGGTGTGTTCAGAGTGATGTGCAGTGTTAGTTTTCTGCCACACATAGCGTTTTGCATTTTGGCCAAAAAGTTCCATTTTGGTCTCATCTGACCAGAGCACCTTATTCCACATGTTTGCTGTGTCCCCCACATGGCTTGTGGCAAACTGCAAACGGGACTTCTTATGGTTTTCTGTTAACAATGGCTTTCTTCATGCCACTCTTACATAAGGGCCAACTTTGTGCAGTGCACGACTAATAGTTGTCCTATGGACAGATTCCCCCACCTGAGCTGTAGATCTTTGCAGCTCGTCCAGAGTCACCATGGGCCTCTTGGCTGCATTTCTGATCAGCGCTCTCCTTGTTCGGCCTGTGAGTTTAGGTGGACGGCCTTGTCTTGGTAGGTTTACAGTTGTGCCATACTCCTTCCATTACTGAATGATCGCTTGAACAGAGCTCCGTGGGATGTTCAAGGCTTTGGAAATCTTTTTGTAGCCTAAGCCTGCTTTAAATTTCTCAATAACTTTATCCCTGACCTGTCTGGTGTGTTCTTTGGACTTCATGGTGTTGTTGCTCCAAATATTCTCTGAGGCCGTCACAGAGCAGCTGTATTTGTACTGACATTAGATTACACACAGGTGCACTCTATTTAGTCATTAGCACTCATCAGGCAATGTCTATGGGCAACTGACTGCACTCAGATCAAAGGGGGCTGAATAATTAAGCACACCCCACTTTGCAGTTATTTATTTGTAAAAAATGTTTGGAATCATGTATGATTTTCATTCCACTTCTCACATGTACACCACTTTGTATTGGTCTTTCACATGGAATTCCAATAAAATTGATTCATGTTTGTGGCTGTAATGTGACAAAATGTGGAAAAGTTCAAGGGGGCCGAATACTTTTGCAAGCCACTGTATACTCATAATATCATAGTATATTGTTTGAATGGGTATACTGCTATCCATACTGCTTATTTATAATGTACATAGTAGCAGAGGTTGAAAAAAGCCAAAAACAGTATTTATGTTAGTTAGTTGCTTGATTGAATAATAACCAACCACTGTGTGATTGAGAGGAAGCAAAAAATCTGAATCTGAATCAGTGGATTTTGAGTTTCTTTCTTGCCCTGCCCTTCTGAATTGTGCTCAGAGATTGAGAGCTTTTTTTTATTAAAAAAATGAAACCATTCACTGTATTGCTACCAATTAAATTATCTAAAATGCTGAAAAAAAAATAGTTAAAAAAAATTTGAAACCGTATAATGGTAAGGTGGGAAATTGTAATGCGGGGGGGGCGCTGATTGAAGCCCTTGCCTAGGGTGCCCTGCACTTATCCAATAACACACCTATCATATTACCAATACACTGCACTTCTGTAATTCATACACGGACACAATTCACTCTTATGCCAATGCACAAGCCTGACACAAAACACATGTCCTCCAAAATTAGGAAACAATATTACCTGGAATGGTAGCAACTGAGGGTGAATCTGTTTTACAAAACATTGTATTCCATTAATATTAAGCTTCTCTGTCATTACACCTACCTTTGCCGACATTCCTGTCCGAATCATATATCCCGGCGACACTGTAAGATTACCTAAGCGGCGGGGACGCCCGCCTCTCCATGCGCGCCGATGCGTGTCCTCTGCTCCTCTGGCGCGCGAAGGTTCAAGCGCATCCTTTTAAATTGGCGGCACCCGAGTAGCGGAGGGCTCCTCCCGAAGTGAAAGGTGGCTGTTATAGGCAGAAGAGTGAGCTCAGACCGGGACCTTGGCTGTTGTTCTGAGTTTGGGATACCATGCGTGACAGAACACCAGTGACGCTCATAGGCGGATTTTCAATAAGGCTAGGGGAGGCTAAGCCTCCCCAAACCTGCTTGGCACCTTAAAAAAACAAAAAAAACCTCAGTCCGTTTCTGCACTGTCCTGCAACTCTTCTGTTCCTGCAAGCTCTGGTTCTGTTGTGCTCCGACTGGATCTTTCTTCTTGTGGATTCTCCAATCAGAGCACAGCTTTCTTGACAGACCGTAAAATTGACAAATCAAAGCACAGATGCACACAGGGATTGGAAGATTTTGCAAACTGAAGGCAGTGCAGAAATGAAGACTGAAAAGAAGAATTTGCAGCTGTAACTTTACCTGAGAACCAACTCTCAACTTTTACTCTGGATTTCATCCCACTCCTACAGGTACTATACAGTTCTAAAGGCTGAATCACTAGTTGAAATTAAATTGTTTTTTTGCCTGACCTGACATTTATAAAATTCCTATCCCCTACCCTGACAGATGGATTTTAACTGGAATGGTAAGGAGAATGATTGAAAGGGGATAATGGGAGAAAGAAGGGGAAAATATGGAGGGGAAAGGAGAGCAAGAGAAAAATTGCTAAGAGAAATGGAATAAAAAAAGCACAGAATGCAGAGAACGGAAAGATTTAAAACAATAAACTAGAAAAGAAGGAATCAAAATGGGGAGGGAACATATAAAAATGGTGAGTTAACATGGAGTATATAGAAAAGGACAGAAGATAACCAACCAATTGCAATTTAGCATGTCATTAATAAATTACCCTTTTGGAATACTGGAGTAAAGAGACATAATGAAATGTAGGGACCCATAGGGGTAAATGGTCCCTATGGCTTTAAATCCCTACAGGTTCAGTTCCCTTAGTTGCTGGGCAGAAGGGAATGTATCTAAGTGAGTTCATTAACATGTGTGTGCTATTGGTTAGAAGGTATAGTGACCACATCCTGCCTGACTTTGGTATAGTGTTGGGAGAGGAGTGGCACCTTCCTGTTTGCTTCCACCTTAGGGACAAGGTGGATGTGTGCTGAGAGCCCAGGGCATGGGCCCAGGCCCAGTGAAGTCGGGGAACAGGGCCCCGTGAATGAGGCATTAGATAGTGGCAGGTGTAGCTCCCTTTATAATACACTCTAGGAGTGTAAGGCAGTTAGGGTTGAGCTAGAATGAGCAGCACTGAGCTCCTGCATAGGATTTGCAGTTTTTCTGGAGATATTTCTCCCAGGCCACATTGCCTGTAGTGTAGGGATCCAAGTGAATAGGGAATCAGGATAGAGAATTCCCTGAGGGATCCACTACAGGGTGTGTCGCAGAGGTGAAGGGAGATTCCTGCCAGTCTGCCCGCAGGGGAGTGTTAGTCTGAATATACACTCGGTATGTGTTGCATGTACCAATGGCCTCTGAAGCTGTATTGTGAGTAAACCCTGTGGATGTTCAATAAACACTTATCATTTTGTTATTTGCAAGAACCTCTGGCGCCCCGTTTTCATTTTTCTGCATAGCAGCAAGAGAGGTGTAGTTGCACAACACCCTCACCTTCCTCTTCTACTTAGCGAAGGCCCATTCTGGGTAAGAGAGTACAGTGTAACCCATGTTCTACTGGTACTAGTCCGGGAAAACAGCTATTGAGCTGAAATAGAGGTTACAGAAATAAAAGGGAAATAAGAAAAAAAAAAAAACACAGAGTATGAAACTATAAAAGAAAAGATGAGCAAGCTGCAGCCATTTTTTCTGTATTGTTAATAGCTGTGGGCCAGTGCCCTGGTTGTAGTACTGGCTGAACTGTACCCTGTTTTATGATACAAGGATCACCAACCATTTTTACATTTTAGGTATTCCCCTGTACTAAGCCCAATTCAGCAGGAACAGCCCCTTAAGTTTGCTCATAGCCTGTACAGAGAGACACCATAAAACTATGGCATCATAGGGATTCCAATGTACTAAGCACAATGCACAATGTACTTAGGGGAGCCCCAATTGGTAAGACCAATTGGGCCCCGCAATTGGTAAGACCGGCCCTGCGTGCGACCAATGGTGGGCACAAAAGATCGATATTGTTACGTGTATGGCCACCTTTAGTTGGCTGCAGAAGACGACTGGTGAGTTACAGTCCCAGAGGGTTTTAAAATACAAGAGTTTGAAAACTGAATGTACTTAGTAATAATACAACACTACCCCAACACAAGTGCATACAACCGTATATGTCCACCTTTCTGGCAACATACGTATTGGGTCTGACTACAATCCAACATCGCCAGAAAGGCTTTATGTGAGTTCCTGCCGGAGAGTGTAATTTGTTATGCTGTAAGGGGGCGGGGGCTGGTCCAGATCGAGCAGCACCAGCTGATCCTCTCTCAGATAAAGGGCGGTACTGCTGATCCCTAGACTGTTACGTGAGATCAACGGGGAGGGATGGTCAAGGCAGAAAAGCCTCAAAGTCCAGTGGGCGGAAAGCAGGACGCAATGCCTGAAGTTTCAAACAATATGTGGGTAGCCCTTGTACTGGGGGTTCTTAGTGCGATCTTTGCCTGGATCTGGTTTGGGGGCACCAAGGATGAGAAGTCAGAGCCCCAGACAGAGGGTGAAAAAGTGGCAGTAGATGAAGCTGCAGCTCAACAGGCGTTCTGTTCCTTTCAGCAGGAGGATGGGGGGATGGGGCAGGCAAAGGTCAGCGAACTTATTACTGTGGGAACAGAAGTGCACTCGGTGGAGCCAGCCCGTGGCCCGAAACACAGCCTTGAGCGAGAGTCGCAACAAGTCTCAGGTATGAGTAAGATATCTGCAATCCATAGTTCTCGATTGCTTCCCTGAGCCAAATCGCCTGGGGCCGTTGTATTTAATTGTGCTGCGTTTTTAATGATAACCCTGCAGAGGATTGCTGGGGTAATGTGATTGCTGTTACAGCGCCCCATTTTCCTTAATATAAAAGAGTGTTGAAAGGTAGACTGAGCTGCCTCCTATTATACTCTGTATAGTAAAAACTATTTATGTCTTTACACAGTCCCAGTGCTAATGCAGGTGCAATTATAACAAATCACAGGAGTGCGGGAATGCAATTCTTGACACTGTAGTGCCTGGTCAGTCTTACTTACACAAGTGCTTAATTATACCCTGCAACTATGGTATTTTCAAGCAATCATATTTGCTGAGGTTAATTGGTTACTGTTGGCAAATGCCCTGTTGCAATACAGTGGGGCCGATTCATTTAAAACACGAGTTTGAATGCCGAATGGGAAAAATTCGGATTGGATACAATAATTTCTGAAGATCACAAATATCACGAAAATGCTTACGAAAAATCGTATTAGTCATGATAAAATCGTATTGGCGATCCGAAAGTCACAATGTTCGTATCGAATGATTGTAAACAGCGGCAGAACTTTTCAGAATTTTTTGCGCAAGCATATGAAAAAGTTGCGCAAGCACGAAAAAAACTGCGAAAATACTCTCTGAGCATTCGAATCTTAATAAATCTCCCCCAGTATCTACATTAGTAAATGAGCCTTCTGGTTCTGTATTAATGCTCATTTTATGTATTACCAAATACAAGGTCAGCCCTTGCAGTCTTGTTGACTTGCATACCTGTGGTGACTCCAAAAGCTGTAATGCAAGTCAGATAAAACTGAATTGTGTTTTGTTCCTGCATCTACAGCTGACAGTCAATGTATTGCAATGACAAAAAAAAAAAAAAAAAAAAGAATTTCAGGCACCATCAGACTTTATCTTGTCGGATGCAGCATGCAGTGTTCCCTTCTGACAGGTGTGTTGTGTTGGAGGCAAAGCTTTAACCCATGCAACTACATCTGATTTAGGATGCGCTATCTCAATCCAGCACCATCCAACAAATCTGCTTATGTAGTTTTGCACTTAGAGATAATACATACTGGAGGTTTTGATCAGATTTTGTGGGTCAGACTCGGATAAAGTCTGACCCATAATATCTTCCAACAGGTATTTTTCGTTGAATGGCAAAGTTCCTGTGTGGTTTACACATCAGACTTTAATTTCCTAACCTATGCAAGTACATACTTGTAGGATGTGTTCTGCGGATCTGATACCTTTCTATAAAAAGCTCTTAGGGCTCTGGCACATGGGGAGATTAGTCGCCTGCGACAAATCTCCTGTATCTCGGGCGACTAATCTCCCTGAAATGCCATCCCACCGGCGAGGCAACTTGCGCGATTTCACTGAAATATGTATGCCTTCCCACCGGCGATTTACATTTTCGTCGGTGGGATGGCAATCCGGCGAGATTTAGTCGCCCGCGAACAGGGAGTTTTGTCGTGGGCGACTAATCTCCCTGTGTGCCAGAGCCCTAAGGCTCCCCATGGAGCGAGTTAGTTGCCTGTGATAGATCTCTGCTATAGTGGGCGACTAACTGCTCTGAAATGCCTTTCCACTGGCAACAATAGGGTTGATTCCCTAAGGTGCGCATATTGTGTGCGTTAAATAGCGCGCAACCGCTATTTAATGCACGCAATAATGTTACCGCATTGCGTTAATTCTCGCACAGAAATAATACTAACGCATGATTCACAAACACTTAGACACGCTAAATATCGTATTAGTCTATGCGAAAATTAGCACCTACTTGGGGCAGATGGTAATTATAGAAAAGTACAGTTCATGAGCTTTTGGCAACACAATATGGACTTTGCAGTGTGATTTATTCAAGTATGTGTTGGCCCTAGAGTGATGTAGCCTCCAGTTTGCAGGGAAATGGTCATTTTCAAAAAAAGTAGCTTTACTAACGTAGTGGTGTGTATGGCTAATATGGCGTGCGTGCGATAAGTAGTGCATGTGCGTTAATTAGCGCGCGTTGTGTCAAATACCGCATGAAAATAGTCTTCGCGAGACTTAACGCAAACCGCATTGCGTCTAAATTAACGCAAATATCCTTTTTGTGAATTGTGCGTTAAGACGCGATAAAATTTTTACCGCATGCTATAAATAGTGCTCGTTTTATTGCACTTTAGTGAATCAACCCTAATGAGTCACTGGTGAAAAAGTTTCCTCCTGCAAGCAACTCCATGCAAATTCGGAAAACCGAAGCGATGGGATATCAGCCTTAAAAATTGAGGTGATTAAAGTATTCACTGAATTTGGGGAAACTAGATACACTAAGAGCTTAAAATTTAAGCCCTTTCATTTTTTGTTTCCCTTGTCCAGCAGCGTAACTACTCTGGAACGGGCCCCCCTGCAAAAAAAATCTTTAATGGGGCCTGGCACAGAGTAGCAAACCCTACCCCTTGCCCCCTTTCCTCCACCTGCTCTCTCTCATCCCCCTGGCCTGCTCGTGTATCACTCCTTGCCTGCTCTCCTATCTAAGAGTGGGCGGGGAGCAGGAATTTATATACGTGCAGGAGTGGGTGGATGGAAGGGGGGGCATGTAACAACAGAAGTAGACCCCACGGTCCCCCCCCAAGGTCTGCTTCCTATTGGTCCTGCCATTATACTAACCATTTTAGAAATCTTTTGAATTTCCTTGCCAGGTACAACTCATTGATATACTTTAAGTTCCTCAGTAAGCCTTTAATGCATTCTACTATTTTCATGATAATTTTTCACAGAAGCTTTTAATTGCTTTATATGTCAATGTATAATATCTACATTTATTTTGCTGTGTTCTTGTTTTATCTCTAAATCATTTCTCCCACTCTCACTAGAAAATGATGCAGCATATCTTCATGTGTTTGAAGACAAAACTGAAAGTGAGAAACCCATATCAAAAGTGGTACTAGAACCCATTTTGAAAATGAAAGAGCAGTCTATGGAGTCTTTAAATCCCTGTCAAAAAGTGGCTTCACAAGTCTTCTGTACAATAGAAAATGGAGCTCCATCCGCACATAAGCAGTTTGCCTTGGCCGAGAATGATTCTCTCAAACCATTAGTAACAGAAGTTGGAGAGGAAGAACTCTTTCACCTGCCAGAATGTGTATATTCTTTGCTAGGCATGCCATGTAAAGACCAGGTGATAGAATGTGACCTTTCACCAAGAGTGAAAACCTTTGGAGCAGTAAAAGAACAGAAAGATGCTTTTCTTGCACACAGCTCTACTGTCTTAGAGGGGGCAAATTACAATGCAATACTTCTACCACAAAGTCACACAGAAGCAGAACACATATATTTACCACTCTCAGACTTAAATGGTGAAAAGTGTGAACCATTGCATAGTCCTGAGAAGATTGAGCTAGTTAGTGCAACCATGTCAGATGTGAAGTTACCAAACACTGATCATACAAAGATTAAGAGAGTGGCAGCAGTACAACCAATGCCCCATAATATAAAAGTTGACTTTAAAGTACATTATATAACCCACTCAGAAACCCAGTGGCTTGCTGTCACTGGGAATCATGAGAAGTTGGGTGGATGGGAGACCTTTGTTCCACTGAAATCTGAAAAAGATGGCTTTTGGTCACATTCAGTGATCCTTCCAGCAGACACCATTGTGGAATGGAAGTTTGTGATGGTGGAAAATGGAAAAATTAAGCGTTGGGAAGAATGCAGTAACAGGAGTTTGACTACTGGACATGATGATGTAGAAGTCCATGAGTGGTGGGGGTATCTCTGAGATATGCATGGCAAGAGGCACACTTGCATAAAACATATGTATCTTGCCCACTTTGACTATGTCCTGCTTCACAGTAAATAACAGTGACTCTTATCCCAGTCTATTTGAATTGAAACCATGCCTATTTTATACAGTTAAACTGTCTGTTCTACTGTGACAATAACTTGCTGAATATACTGCTTTTCTGCAGCAGTGACCGCCTTTCAAAAACAATACAATTTGTCATCCCCAATACACAATATCCTGTGAAATAAAAAAAAAAATTATATATACATATTTTTTTTCTCCGTGTCCTCCGTATTATGGAAGGAAGCAAAAACACATGTTGCATCTTCTGTTCTATTCCATTATTTTGCCATAATGCTTTTTTTTTTTTTTTGGCTTTTTGGACACACCCTTTCCCTGTATATTTGCACTTCAAATGGGAGTAGGGAAGGCCACCTAGATTGAGATAAAGATTCATTAATGTGCTGTCATATTTTAAATAGGTAATATGCTTGTAGTTGACAAACTACATACATACATACATACATACATACATACATACATACATACATACATACATACATACATACATACATACATAGAGCTGGGCGGTATGACCAAAAATTTATATCACGGTATTTTTCAAAATTATATCGGTATCACGGTATTTGACGGTATATAAATAAAAAAATAAATAATAAATATTGGTGGCCCCCCAACACCCCCCCCAACCCCAGCCACAACCCCCCAGCAGAACTTACCCAACTTGTGGTTCCTCCAGCGATGCGTCCTAGCGACGTCGCGTGCGCGCTGACGTCACGTACGCACGGGCGCAACCCGGAAGTAATACGAGAAAAACAGCAGGAGGCGCGCATACCGGTATAGCGGTATGTTTAAAACTCATACCGTTTTTTTTTTTTTTTAAAAACCGGTATACCGGTAAACCGGTATACCGCCCAGCACTATACATACATACATACATACATACATACATACATACTTAGGGATAGGATAAATCTCTTTCTCTGCATAGTTTAATGTAGATAAATTGTCATCTTAAATTACATTTGATGTAGCGTTAATAAAACTGCATTTTGTAATATGAACATTTGGCTGTGACCTTTGTACATTTATTTGTAGGTCTTTTCTATACGTCTTTGCAATGTGATCTGTCAAGCTTGGACATCAGAACAGGGGCACCAGCCCGGGGTAAAAGGTAGGTGATTTAAGTCACTTGAAGGAATTTTTCTTCTCCTTTAAGGTGGCTATACACAGGCTGATTGTAGCTGCCGATATCTGTCCCTTAGACCGATTTGGGCGCTTATTGGCTGTGTAGGGGCAGGAACAACGGGCATGCCTGACCGATATTTGGCCTGAAATCCCCGTACACGGCCCGATTATAGCTGCCGATATCGGTCCCTTGGGCCGATTCAGCAGCTAATCGGCCCGTGTATGGGCAGAACCGAGCGGCCTGGCCGACCGATATCTGGCCTGAAATTGGGCAGATCTCGATCGGCCAGGTCCCTTGGGCCGATTATAGCTGCCGATATCGGTCTCTTGGACCGATTCGGCAGCTAATCGGCCCGTGTATGGGCAGAACCGAGCGGCCTGGCTGACCGATATCTGGCCTGAAATTGGGCAGATCTCGATCGGCCAGGTTAGAAAATCCAGTCGGATCGGGGACTGCATCGGCTCGTTGATGCGGTCCCCGAACCGACTGCCCCATGGCCGCAAATGTAATTTTTTTGCAAATGTTATTTTTTTTTAAGCTACTTGCTACCCGATATCGCCCACCCGTAGGTGGGGATATCGGGTGAAGATCCGCTCGCTTGGTGATCTTGTATGGGCACCTTTACTCTGCTGCTGGACTGATTTTCCCAGCAATTATTAACTGCATAAAGCTTATTTTCCCAGTTCATGTGTTTCTCCACTGTGCTTATAATACACCGTCCAAAAGAGCTGATGTGGAAGTTATCCTTTGTAGGACGAGACACACTACTTATTTACGCCTATTTTTAGTAATGTTCTTCACGGTTTCCCTAATCTCTTCCCCAGTCACATTTTACTCTCCCTTTCCCCTTTTTAAATCTTCAAGTTATCACTATTACTGTTCAGCTTTTCCTTTCTCCACCCTCTCACCAACTCCATCCTTTTTTCTGCCCTTTTTCCTACACCCTGTGTTACCATTATATTATTGCCGTGTTCCAATCTCTTTATGGTCTCATTTTCTCATCCCTTTCCTTTTTCATACCTACACTCTTCCATATAGGTCTCTCTATCTCTATCATCTCTATAGAAATTGTCTCTATCTGTCTCTATCTCTATCGTCTCTATCTGTCTCTATCTCTATCGATCTGTCTGTCTCTGTCTGTCTCTGTCTGTCTCTTTCTCTGTCTCTTTCTCTGTCTCTTTCTCTGTCTCTTTCTCTGTCTCTTTCTCTGTCTCTTTCTCTGTCTCTTTCTCTGTCTCTTTCTCTGTCTCTTTCTCTGTCTCTTTCTCTGTCTCTTTCTCTGTCTCTTTGTCTGTCTCTTTGTCTGTCTCTTTGTCTGTGTGTGTCTGTCTCTTTCTCTGTCTGTGTGTCTCTTTCTCTGTCTGTGTGTGTCTGTCTCTT
Source organism: Xenopus tropicalis (assembly GCF_000004195.4). Lineage (NCBI taxonomy): Eukaryota > Metazoa > Chordata > Amphibia > Anura > Pipidae > Xenopus > Xenopus tropicalis. The sequence continues at coordinate 87,716,848 of NC_030677.2, read as the reverse complement.
TCTCTGTCTTTCTCTGTCTGTGTGTCTGTCTCTTTCTCTGTCTGTGTGTCTGTCTCTTTCTCTGTCTGTGTGTCTGTCTCTTTCTCTGTCTCTTTCTCTGTCTCTTTCTCTGTCTCTTTCTCTGTCTCTTTCTCTGTCTCTTTCTCTGTCTCTTTCTCTGTCTCTTTGTCTGTCTGTGTGTGTCTGTCTTTCTCTGTCTGTGTGTGTCTGTCTCTTTCTCTGTCTCTTTCTCTGTCTGTGTGTCTGTCTCTTTCTCTGTCTCTTTCTCTGTGTGTGTGTGTGTGTGTGTCTGTCTCTTTCTCTCTCTGTCTTTCTCTGTCTGTCTCTTTCTCTGTCTGTCTCTTTCTCTGTCTGTGTGTGTGTCTGTCTCTTTCTGTCTCTTTCTCTGTCTGTCTCTTTCTCTGTGTGTGTGTGTGTGTGTGTGTGTGTGTGTGTCTCTGTCTCTTTCTGTGTGTGTCTGTGTCTGTCTCTTTCTCTGTCTGTGTGTGTGTCTGTCTCTTTCTGTCTCTTTCTCTGTCTGTCTCTTTCTCTCTGTGTGTGTGTGTGTGTGTGTCTGTATCTGTCTGTGTCTGTGTGTGTCTGTCTCTTTCTCTGTCTCTTTCTCTGTCTCTTTCTCTGTCTCTTTCTCTGTCTCTTTCTCTGTCTCTTTCTCTGTGTGTGTCTGTCTCTTTGTCTGTGTGTGTCTGTCTCTTTCTCTGTCTGTGTGTCTCTTTCTCTGTCTGTGTGTGTCTGTCTCTTTCTCTGTCTCTGTCTCTTTGTCTGTCTCTTTGTCTGTGTGTCTCTTTGTCTGTCTCTTTGTCTGTGTGTCTCTTTCTCTGTCTCTTTCTCTGTCTCTTTCTCTGTCTCTTTCTCTGTCTCTTTCTCTGTCTCTTTCTCTGTCTCTTTCTCTGTCTCTTTCTCTGTCTCTTTCTCTGTCTCTTTCTCTGTCTCTTTCTCTGTCTCTTTGTCTGTGTGTGTCTTTCTCTGTCTCTTTCTCTGTCTCTTTCTCTGTCTGTGTGTCTGTCTCTTTCTCTCTCTGTCTTTCTCTCTCTGTCTCTTTCTCTGTCTGTCTGTCTCTTTCTCTGTCTGTCTCTTTCTCTGTCTGTCTTTCTCTGTCTGTGTGTGTGTCTGTCTCTTTCTGTCTCTTTCTCTGTCTGTCTCTTTCTCTGTGTGTGTGTGTGTGTGTGTCTGTCTCTTTCTGTGTGTGTCTGTGTCTGTCTCTTTCTCTGTCTGTGTCTGTCTCTTTCTCTGTCTGTCTGTGTGTGTCTGTCTGTGTGTGTCTGTCTCTTTCTCTGTCTGTGTGTGTCTCTGTCTCTTTCTCTGTGTGTGTGTCTCTGTCTGTGTGTGTGTCTCTTTCTCTGTCTGTGTGTGTGTGTGTGTGTGTCTGTCTTTGTCTGTGTGTGTGTCTGTCTCTCTCTTTGTCTGTGTGTGTGTGTCTGTCTCTTTCTCTGTCTGTGTGTCTGTCTCTTTCTCTGTCTGTGTGTGTGTCTCTGTGTGTGTGTCTCTGTCTCTTTCTCTGTGTGTGTGTCTCTCTTTCTCTGTCTGTGTGTGTGTGTCTTTGTGTGTGTCTGTCTCTCTGTCTGTCTCTTTCTCTGTCTGTGTGTGTCTCTGTCTGTGTGTGTGTCTCTTTCTCTGTCTGTGTGTGTGTGTGTGTGTGTCTGTCTTTGTCTGTGTGTGTGTGTGTCTCTTTCTCTGTCTGTGTGTGTGTGTCTGTCTCTTTCTCTGTCTGTGTGTGTGTGTCTGTCTCTTTCTCTGTCTGTGTGTGTGTCTCTCTCTGTCTCTTTCTCTGTCTGTCTCTTTCTCTGTATGTGTGTGTGTGTGTCTGTCTGTCTCTTTCTCTGTCTGTGTGTGTGTGTGTCTGTCTCTTTCTCTGTCTGTCTCTTTCTCTGTCTCTTTCTGTCTCTTTCTCTGTCTGTCTCTTTCTCTGTCTGTCTCTTTCTCTGTATGTGTGTGTGTGTGTGTCTCTGTCTGTCTCTTTCTCTGTCTGTGTGTGTGTGTGTCTGTCTCTTTCTCTGTCTGTCTCTTTCTCTGTCTCTGTCTCTTTGTCTGTCTCTTTCTCTGTCTGTCTCTTTCTCTGTCTGTGTGTGTGTGTCTGTCTCTTTCTCTGTCTGTGTCTGTCTCTTTCTCTGTCTGTCTGTGTGTGTCTGTCTGTGTGTGTCTGTCTCTTTCTCTGTCTGTGTGTGTCTCTGTCTCTTTCTCTGTGTGTGTGTCTCTGTCTGTGTGTGTGTCTCTTTCTCTGTCTGTGTGTGTGTGTGTGTGTGTCTGTCTTTGTCTGTGTGTGTGTCTGTCTCTCTCTTTGTCTGTGTGTGTGTGTCTGTCTCTTTCTCTGTCTGTGTGTCTGTCTCTTTCTCTGTCTGTGTGTGTGTCTCTGTCTGTGTGTGTGTCTCTGTCTCTTTCTCTGTGTGTGTGTCTCTCTTTCTCTGTCTGTGTGTGTGTGTCTTTGTGTGTGTCTGTCTCTCTGTCTGTCTCTTTCTCTGTCTGTCTGTGTGTGTGTCTGTCTGTCTGTCTCTTTCTCTGTGTGTGTGTCTGTCTCTTTCTCTGTGTGTGTCTGTCTCTTTCTCTGTCTCTTTGTCTGTCTGTGTGCGTCTGTCTGTCTTTCTCTGTCTGTGTGCGTCTGTCTGTGTGTCTGTCTGTGTGTGTCTGTCTCTTTCTCTGTCTGTGTGTCTGTCTGTCTCTTTCTCTGTCTGTCTCTTTCTCTGTCTGTGTGTGTGTCTGTCTGTCTCTTTCTCTGTCTGTCTCTTTCTCTGTCTGTGTGTGTGTCTGTCTCTGTCTGTCTCTTTCTCTGTCTGTCTCTTTCTCTGTGTGTGTGTGTCTCTCTTTCTCTGTCTGTCTCTTTCTCTGTCTGTGTGTGTCTGTCTCTTTCTCTGTCTGTGTGTGTGTGTGTCTCTCTCTGTCTCTTTCTCTGTCTGTCTCTTTCTCTGTCTGTGTGTCTGTCTCTTTCTCTGTCTGTCTCTTTCTCTGTCTGTCTCTTTCTCTGTCTCTGTCTCTGTCTGTCTCTTTCTCTGTGTGTGTGTGTCTCTCTCTTTCTCTGTCTGTCTCTTTCTCTGTCTGTGTGTGTGTGTCTGTCTCTTTCTCTGTCTGTGTGTGTGTCTCTTTCTCTGTCTGTGTGTGTGTGTCTGTCTCTTTCTCTGTCTGTGTGTGTGTGTCTGTCTCTTTCTCTGTCTGTGTGTGTGTCTCTCTCTGTCTCTTTCTCTGTCTGTCTCTTTCTCTGTATGTGTGTGTGTGTGTGTGTCTGTCTGTCTCTTTCTCTGTCTGTGTGTGTGTGTGTCTGTCTCTTTCTCTGTCTGTCTCTTTCTCTGTCTCTTTCTGTCTCTTTCTCTGTCTGTCTCTTTCTCTGTCTGTCTCTTTCTCTGTATGTGTGTGTGTGTGTGTCTCTGTCTGTCTCTTTCTCTGTCTGTGTGTGTGTGTGTCTGTCTCTTTCTCTGTCTGTCTCTTTCTCTGTCTCTGTCTCTTTGTCTGTCTCTTTCTCTGTCTGTCTCTTTCTCTGTCTGTGTGTGTGTGTCTGTCTCTTTCTCTGTCTGTGTGTGTGTCTGTCTCTTTCTCTGTCTGTCTCTTTCTGTCTGTCTCTTTCTCTGTCTGTCTCTTTCTGTCTGTCTCTTTCTCTGTCTCTCTCTTTCTGTCTGTCTCTTTCTCTGTCTGTGTGTGTGTGTGTCTGTCTCTTTGTCTGTGTGTGTCTGTGTCTGTCTCTTTCTCTGTCTGTGTCTGTCTCTTTCTCTGTGTGTGTCTGTCTCTTTCTCTGTCTGTGTGTGTCTGTCTCTTTCTCTGTCTGTCTCTTTCTCTGTCTGTGTGTGTGTCTGTCTGTCTCTTTCTCTGTGTGTGTGTCTGTCTCTTTCTCTGTGTGTGTCTGTCTCTTTCTCTGTCTCTCTGTCTGTCTGTGTCTGTCTCTTTCTCTGTCTGTCTTTCTCTGTCTGTCTTTCTCTGTCTGTGTGCGTCTGTCTGTGTGCGTCTGTCTGTGTGTGTCTGTCTGTGTGTGTCTGTCTCTTTCTCTGTCTGTCTCTTTCTCTGTCTGTCTCTTTCTCTGTCTGTCTCTTTCTCTGTCTGTCTCTTTCTCTATCTCTGTCTCTGTCTCTGCCTGTCTCTTTCTCTGTCTGTGTGTGTCTCTCTCTGTCTCTTTCTCTGTCTGTCTCTTTCTCTGTCTGTCTGTCTCTTTCTCTGTCTGTCTCTTTCTCTGTCTGTCTCTTTCTCTGTCTGTCTCTTTCTCTGTCTGTCTCTTTCTCTGTGTGTGTGTGTGTGTGTGTGTGTCTGTCTCTTTCTGTGTGTGTCTGTGTCTGTCTCTTTCTCTGTCTGTGTCTGTCTCTTTCTCTGTCTGTCTGTGTGTGTCTGTCTGTGTGTGTCTGTCTCTTTCTCTGTGTGTGTGTCTCTGTCTGTGTGTGTGTCTCTTTCTCTGTCTGTGTGTGTGTGTGTGTGTGTCTGTCTTTGTCTGTGTGTGTGTCTGTCTCTGTCTCTTTGTCTGTGTGTGTGTGTCTGTCTCTTTCTCTGTCTGTGTGTCTGTCTCTTTCTCTGTCTGTGTGTGTGTCTCTGTCTGTGTGTGTGTCTCTGTCTCTTTCTCTGTGTGTGTGTCTCTCTTTCTCTGTCTGTGTGTGTGTGTCTTTGTGTGTGTCTGTCTCTTTCTCTGTCTGTCTCTTTCTCTGTCTGTCTGTGTGTGTGTCTGTCTGTCTGTCTCTTTCTCTGTGTGTGTGTCTGTCTCTTTCTCTGTGTGTGTCTGTCTCTTTCTCTGTCTCTTTGTCTGTCTGTGTGCGTCTGTCTGTCTTTCTCTGTCTGTGTGCGTCTGTCTGTGTGTGTCTGTCTGTGTGTGTCTGTCTCTTTCTCTGTCTGTGTGTCTGTCTGTCTCTTTCTCTGTCTGTGTGTGTGTCTGTCTGTCTCTTTCTCTGTCTGTCTCTTTCTCTGTGTGTGTGTGTCTCTCTCTTTCTCTGTCTGTCTCTTTCTCTGTCTGTCTGTGTGTGTCTGTCTCTTTCTCTGTCTGTGTGTGTGTGTGTCTCTCTCTGTCTCTTTCTCTGTCTGTCTCTTTCTCTGTCTGTGTGTCTGTCTCTTTCTCTGTCTGTCTCTTTCTCTGTCTGTCTCTTTCTGTCTGTCTCTTTCTCTGTCTCTGTCTGTCTCTTTCTCTGTGTGTGTGTGTCTCTCTCTTTCTCTGTCTGTCTCTTTCTCTGTCTGTGTGTGTGTGTCTGTCTCTTTCTCTGTCTGTGTGTGTGTGTCTGTCTCTTTCTCTGTCTGTGTGTGTGTGTCTGTCTCTTTCTCTGTCTGTGTGTGTGTGTCTGTCTCTTTCTCTGTCTGTGTGTGTGTCTCTCTCTGTCTCTTTCTCTGTCTGTCTCTTTCTCTGTATGTGTGTGTCTCTGTCTGTCTCTTTCTCTGTCTGTGTGTGTGTGTCTGTCTCTTTCTCTGTCTGTCTCTTTCTCTGTCTCTTTCTCTGTCTCTTTCTCTGTCTCTTTGTCTGTCTCTTTCTCTGTCTGTCTCTTTCTCTGTCTGTGTGTGTGTGTCTGTCTCTTTCTCTGTCTGTGTGTGTGTGTCTGTCTCTTTCTCTGTCTGTCTCTTTCTGTCTGTCTCTTTCTCTGTCTGTCTCTTTCTGTCTGTCTCTTTCTCTGTCTCTCTCTTTCTGTCTGTCTCTTTCTCTGTCTGTGTGTGTGTGTGTGTCTGTCTCTTTGTCTGTGTGTGTCTGTGTCTGTCTCTTTCTCTGTCTGTGTCTGTCTCTTTCTCTGTGTGTGTCTGTCTCTTTCTCTGTGTGTGTCTGTCTCTTTCTCTGTCTGTCTCTTTCTCTGTCTGTGTGTGTGTCTGTCTGTCTCTTTCTCTGTGTGTGTGTCTGTCTCTTTCTCTGTGTGTGTCTGTCTCTTTCTCTGTCTCTTTGTCTGTCTGTGTGTGTCTGTCTCTGTCTGTGTGTGTCTGTCTCTTTCTCTGTCTGTCTTTCTCTGTCTGTCTTTCTCTGTCTGTGTGCGTCTGTCTGTGTGTGTCTGTCTGTGTGTGTCTGTCTGTGTGTGTCTGTCTCTTTCTCTATCTCTGTCTCTGTCTCTGCCTGTCTCTTTCTCTGTCTGTGTGTGTCTCTCTCTGTCTCTTTCTCTGTCTGTCTCTTTCTCTGTCTGTGTGTGTGTGTATGTCTCTTTCTCTGTCTGTCTCTTTCTCTGTCTGTGTGTGTGTGTCTGTCTCTTTCTCTGTCTGTCTCTTTCTCTGTCTCTGTCTCTGTCTGTCTCTTTCTCTGTCTCTGTCTCTGTCTGTCTCTTTCTCTGTGTGTGTGTGTGTCTCTCTCTTTCTCTGTCTGTCTTTCTCTGTCTGTGTGTGTGTGTCTGTCTCTTTCTCTGTCTGTCTCTGTCTCTGTCTGTCTCTTTCTCTGTGTGTGTGTCTGTCTTTCTCTGTCTGTCTCTTTCTCTGTCTCTGTCTGTCTCTGTCTGTCTCTTTCTCTGTCTGTCTCTTTCTCTGTCTGTCTCTTTCTCTGTCTCTTTCTCTGTCTGTGTGTGTGTGTCTGTCTTTCTCTGTCTGTCTCTTTCTCTGTCTCTGTCTGTCTCTTTCTCTGTGTGTGTGTGTCTGTCTCTTTCTCTGTGTGTGTGTGTGTCTGTCTCTTTCTCTGTGTGTGTGTGTGTCTTTCTCTGTCTCTGTCTGTCTCTTTCTCTGTCTCTGTCTGTCTTTCTCTGTCTGTCTCTGTCTGTCTCTTTCTCTGTCTGTGTGTGTGTGTCTGTCTCTTTCTCTGTGTGTGTGTGTGTGTCTGTCTCTTTCTCTGTGTGTGTGTGTCTGTCTCTTTCTCTGTCTGTCTTTCTCTGTCTGTCTCTGTCTGTCTCTTTCTGTCTCTTTCTCTGTGTGTGTGTCTGTCTCTTTCTCTGTCTGTGTGTGTGTCTGTCTCTTTCTCTGTGTGTGTGTGTGTGTGTCTGTCTCTTTCTCTGTGTGTGTGTGTGTCTGTCTCTTTCTCTGTGTGTGTGTCTGTCTCTTTCTCTGTCTGTCTCTGTCTTTCTCTGTCTCTGTCTTTCTCTTTCTCTGTCTGTCTCTTTCTCTGTCCCTTTCTCTGTCTGTGTGTGTGTGTGTGTGTCTGTCTCTTTCTCTGTCTGTGTGTGTCTGTCTCTTTCTCTGTCTGTCTCTTTCTCTGTCTGTGTGTGTGTGTCTGTCTCTTTCTCTGTCTGTGTGTGTGTGTCTGTCTCTTTCTCTGTCTGTGTGTGTGTGTGTCTGTCTCTTTCTCTGTCTGTGTTTGTCTGTCTCTTTCTCTGTCTGTGTGTGTGTGTGTCTGTCTCTTTCTCTGTGTGTGTGTCTGTCTCTTTCTCTGTGTGTGTATGTGTCTGTCTCTTTCTCTGTCTGTGTGTGTGTGTCTGTCTCTTTCTCTGTGTGTGTGTGTCTGTCTCTTTCTCTGTCTGTGTGTGTGTGTCTGTCTCTTTCTCTGTGTGTGTGTCTGTCTCTTTCTCTGTGTGTGTGTGTGTGTCTGTCTCTTTCTCTGTGTGTGTGTGTGTGTCTGTCTCTTTCTCTGTGTGTGTGTGTGTGTCTGTCTCTTTCTCTGTGTGTGTGTGTCTGTCTCTTTCTCTGTCTGTCTCTTTCTCTGTCTGTGTGTGTGTCTGTCTCTTTCTCTGTCTGTGTGTGTGTCTGTCTCTTTCTGTCTGTCTCTTTCTGTCTGTCTCTTTCTCTGTCTGTCTCTTTCTCTGTCTGTCTCTTTCTCTGTCTGTCTCTTTCTCTGTCTGTCTTTGTCTCTTTCTCTGTGTGTCTGTCTCTTTCTCTGTGTGTGTGTGTGTGTGTGTCTGTCTCTTTCTCTGTGTGTGTGTGTGTGTCTGTCTCTTTCTCTGTGTGTGTGTGTGTCTGTCTCTTTCTCTGTCTGTCTCTTTCTCTGTCTGTGTGTGTGTCTGTCTCTTTCTCTGTCTGTGTGTGTGTGTCTGTCTCTTTCTCTGTCTGTCTCTTTCTGTCTGTCTCTTTCTCTGTCTGTCTCTTTCTCTGTCTGTCTCTTTCTCTGTCTGTCTCTTTCTCTGTCTGTCTCTGTCTGTGTGTGTGTGTCTGTCTCTTTGTCTGTGTGTGTGTGTCTGTCTCTTTCTCTGTCTGTGTGTGTCTGTCTCTTTCTCTGTCTGTGTGTGTCTGTCTCTTTCTCTGTCTGTGTGTGTGTCTGTCTCTTTCTCTGTCTGTGTGTGTGTCTGTCTCTTTCTCTGTCTGTCTCTTTCTCTGTCTGTGTGTGTGTGTGTCTGTCTCTTTCTCTGTCTGTGTCTGTCTCTTTCTCTGTCTGTCTCTTTCTCTGTCTCTTTCTCTGTCTGTCTCTTTCTCTGTCTTTCTCTGTCTGTGTGTGTGTGTCTGTCTCTTTCTCTGTCTGTGTGTGTGTGTCTGTCTCTTTCTCTGTCTGTCTTTCTCTGTCTGTCTCTTTCTCTGTCTGTGTGTGTGTGTGTCTGTCTCTTTCTCTGTGTGTGTGTGTGTGTGTGTGTGTCTGTCTCTTTCTCTGTGTGTGTGTGTGTGTCTGTCTCTTTCTCTGTCTGAGTGTGTGTCTGTCTCTTTCTCTGTGTGTGTGTCTGTCTCTTTCTCTGTCTGTCTCTTTCTCTGTCTGTGTGTGTGTGTCTGTCTCTTTCTCTGTCTGTCTCTTTCTGTCTGTCTCTTTCTCTGTCTGTCTCTTTCTCTGTCTGTCTCTTTCTCTGTCTGTCTCTTTCTCTGTCTGTCTCTTTCTCTGTCTTTCTCTGTCTGTGTGTGTGTGTCTGTCTCTTTCTCTGTCTGTGTGTGTGTGTCTGTCTCTTTCTCTGTCTGTCTTTCTCTGTCTGTCTCTTTCTCTGTCTGTGTGTGTGTGTGTCTGTCTCTTTCTCTGTGTGTGTGTGTGTGTGTGTGTCTGTCTCTTTCTCTGTGTGTGTGTGTGTGTGTCTGTCTCTTTCTCTGTCTGTCTCTTTCTCTGTCTGTGTGTGTGTCTGTCTCTTTCTCTGTCTGTGTGTGTGTGTGTCTGTCTCTTTCTCTGTCTGTCTCTTTCTCTGTCTTTCTCTGTCTGTGTGTGTGTGTCTGTCTTTCTCTGTCTGTGTGTGTGTGTCTGTCTCTTTCTCTGTCTGTCTCTTTCTCTGTCTGTCTCTTTCTCTGTCTGTCTCTTTCTCTGTCTGTGTGTGTCTGTCTCTTTCTCTGTCTGTGTGTGTGTGTCTGTCTCTTTCTCTGTCTGTGTGTGTCTGTCTCTTTCTCTGTCTGTGTGTGTGTGTCTGTCTCTTTCTCTGTCTGTCTCTTTCTCTGTCTTTCTCTTTCTCTGTGTGTGTGTCTGTCTTTCTCTGTCTGTCTCTTTCTCTGTCTCTGTCTGTCTCTGTCTGTCTCTTTCTCTGTCTGTCTCTTTCTCTGTCTCTTTCTCTGTCTGTGTGTGTGTGTCTGTCTTTCTCTGTCTGTCTCTTTCTCTGTCTCTGTCTGTCTCTTTCTCTGTGTGTGTGTGTCTGTCTCTTTCTCTGTGTGTGTGTGTGTCTGTCTCTTTCTCTGTGTGTGTGTCTGTCTCTTTCTCTGTGTGTGTCTGTCTCTTTCTCTGTCTCTTTGTCTGTCTGTGTGTGTCTGTCTCTGTCTGTGTGTGTCTGTCTCTTTCTCTGTCTGTCTTTCTCTGTCTGTCTTTCTCTGTCTGTGTGTGTCTGTCTGTGTGTGTCTGTCTGTGTGTGTCTGTCTGTGTGTGTCTGTCTGTGTGTGTCTGTCTGTGTGTGTCTGTCTCTTTCTCTGTCTGTCTCTTTCTCTGTCTGTCTCTTTCTCTGTCTGTCTCTTTCTCTATCTCTGTCTCTGTCTGTCTCTTTCTCTGTCTGTGTGTGTCTGTCTCTTTCGCTGTGTGTGTGTGTCTGTCTCTTTCTCTGTCTGTGTGTGTCTGTCTCTTTCTCTGTCTGTGTGTGTGTGTCTGTCTCTTTCTCTGTCTGTCTCTTTCTCTGTCTTTCTCTTTCTCTGTGTGTGTGTCTGTCTTTCTCTGTCTGTCTCTTTCTCTGTCTCTGTCTGTCTCTGTCTGTCTCTTTCTCTGTCTGTCTCTTTCTCTGTCTGTCTCTTTCTCTGTCTCTTTCTCTGTCTGTGTGTGTGTGTCTGTCTTTCTCTGTCTGTCTCTTTCTCTGTCTCTGTCTGTCTCTTTCTCTGTGTGTGTGTGTCTGTCTCTTTCTCTGTGTGTGTGTGTGTCTGTCTCTTTCTCTGTCTGTCTCTTTCTCTGTCTTTCTCTTTCTCTGTGTGTGTCTGTCTTTCTCTGTCTGTCTCTTTCTCTGTCTCTGTCTGTCTCTGTCTGTCTCTTTCTCTGTCTGTGTGTGTCTGTCTCTTTCTCTGTCTGTGTGTGTGTGTCTGTCTCTTTCTCTGTCTGTCTCTTTCTCTGTCTTTCTCTGTCTGTTTGTGTGTCTGTCTCTGTCTGTGTGTGTCTGTCTCTTTCTCTGTCTGTGTGTGTGTGTCTGTCTCTTTCTCTGTCTGTGTGTGTCTGTCTCTTTCTCTGTCTGTGTGTGTGTGTCTGTCTCTTTCTCTGTCTGTCTCTTTCTCTGTCTTTCTCTGTCTGTTTGTGTGTCTGTCTCTGTCTGTGTGTGTCTGTCTCTTTCTCTGTCTGTGTGTGTGTGTCTGTCTCTTTCTCTGTCTGTGTGTGTCTGTCTCTTTCTCTGTCTCTGTCTGTCTCTTTCTCTGTCTCTGTCTGTCTCTTTCTCTGTCTGTCTCTTTCTCTGTCTGTCTCTTTCTCTGTCTGTCTGTGTGTGTGTCTGTCTCTTTCTCTGTCTGTCTCTGTCTGTCTCTTTCTCTGTGTGTGTGTCTGTCTCTTTCTCTGTGTGTGTCTGTCTCTTTCTCCGTCTGTGTGTGTGTGTCTGTCTCTTTCTCTGTCTCTCTTTCTCTGTCTGTGTGTGTGTGTCTGTCTCTTTCTCTGTCTGTGTGTGTCTGTCTCTTTCTCTGTCTGTCTCTTTCTCTGTCTGTGTGTGTGTCTGTCTCTTTCTCTGTCTGTCTCTTTCTCTGTCTGTCTCTTTCTCTGTCTCTTTCTCTGTCTGTGTGTGTGTCTGTCTCTTTGTCTGTCTGTGTGTGTGTCTGTCTCTTTGTCTGTGTGTGTGTCTGTCTCTTTGTCTGTGTGTGTGTCTGTCTCTTGCTCTGTCTGTGTGTGTGTGTGTGTCTGTCTCTTTCTCTGTCTGTCTCTTTCGCTGTCTGTGTGTGTGTCTGTCTCTTTCTCTGTCTGTGTGTGTGTCTGTCTCTTTCTCTGTCTGTGTGTGTGTCTGTCTCTTTCTCTGTCTGTGTGTGTGTCTGTCTCTTTCTCTGTGTGTGTGTCTGTCTCTTTCTCTGTCTGTGTGTGTGTGTGTCTGTCTCTTTCTCTGTCTGTGTGTGTGTGTCTGTCTCTTTCTCTGTCTGTCTCTTTCTCTGTCTTTCTCTGTCTGTGTGTGTGTGTCTGTCTCTCTGTGTGTGTGTGTGTGTGTCTGTCTCTTTTTTCTGTCTGTCTCTTTCTCTGTCTCTTTCTCTGTCTGTGTGTGTGTCTGTCTCTTTCTCTGTCTGTGTGTGTGTGTCTGTCTCTTTCTCTGTGTGTGTGTGTCTGTCTCTTTCTCTGTGTGTGTCTGTCTCTTTCTCTGTCTGTCTCTTTCTCTGTCTGTGTGTGTGTGTCTGTCTCTTTCTCTGTCTGTCTGTGTGTGTGTGTCTGTCTCTTTCTCTGTCTGTGTGTGTCTGTCTCTTTCGCTGTGTGTGTCTGTCTCTTTCTCTGTCTGTGTGTGTCTGTCTCTTTCTCTGTGTGTGTCTGT